>NC_142172.1:47608246-48315786 GCF_029865625.1 Vigna umbellata | reverse complement strand
CTCTCAATCAATATCTAACCACAAACCCTGCAATCCCAGGTTTGGCCTATTACCACAGGAATTCTATAGATAAGATGCCGAAGAAAAAACTCCATAAAATGACCAGGTGCAATACCCTATGACACATCCAAAGTGAAATTAGATATTGACAGCCACAAAATCTGCATGTGGGTACGCAAAAGATGGTCAATTTATGGGCAGAATAACAAGAAAAGAGATCAAAAGATGAAACGCAGAGAGAGTTGTAGAAGGAAACGAACGGCAGAGTGAGGTAAACCTTGAAGCTTGAAATGAAAAGAAAGGGTCACAGAAATGGCGAGAGATAAATGGGTAGGGTTTGGGTTTCAAGAAAACGAGCATGGCGAGACGAGAAACACGATTTGAGTGATTGAAAAGTTAAAGAGAGAGAGATATAAAGTAAGCGAAGCATGAGGAACTGACTCAGAAGAAACGAGGTTGAAGAAACGAGGTTGTCTTGCTATTGTTGTTGTTGTGTTGTTTGTTTGTTTCTCGCTACAAGCCTTTTTCTTTTTTCTACCTTTAATTTTTTAACTATTTCTAATAGAGTAATAAAAAGAAGGCCTTTTTATTATTTTTTTAGTGAACTTTTTTTGCTTCTGCTGCTATTCATACTGCACTAAAGCTTTAGTGGCATCTTTAAATAACACCACAAAACAGGGCATCCTCTTAAACTCGACTTATCCTAAACCATGAGTGCACTGATCTCATCTATTCTTATGCCACAAACTCAACTATGAAATTTTGGTAACGTGCCAATTTACAGAAAATGAATAAGATCATAAATGGCTAAAGGAATTGAAAAGATAATTCCAATCGGAATTCACTTTTTTTTAAGACAATTAGTTAATAGAACTTTTCCGTTTATACATGTTTTACTTTTTCATTTTTATTCGACGTGAAACTCTGACTTACCAAATCCAAACTCTCCAAGGAAAAAGTAAATAGTTTAGACTTTCACTCTTTAAAAAGGTAAACGTTAAGTGATGGCTACATGTGATATATGACATCCTATCCTATATCTTATGATGATTTTACGTTCATATTTTGAGTTTAAAAGCTTAAGTTTAACCATAAAACAGACATAAGTTAGTATTTCGAATTTCCTATGTTTGACTGGTTTCAGATCAATACAATATATATTCTGACATCATAAACAACCGGCTAGAGCAAATTTTAGCAGAACTTGGTGTAGTTGTTGCATCAAGATTTGGAGGACCTAGTCTGGTTAAGTGGTGAATAAGTTTTCAACTATTCTGCAGTAAATTGAAGTGGTTAAAGGTTATGCAACACTGGACAAATTTCTGATATATGATAAAGCGAAGGACTGAGACAAATGATATAAGATTTACCAAATGTAATGGATGCTTTCAACTGTTTGATCGATGTCAAAGTTATTAATTTCCTTTGTTGAATATTTTACCATTTGTGCTTAGCCTTTTTCATTACAATGTTGACAATGAAATTAGAAAATGTTGAACTTTATGCATGAATAAGTTATAATCAGCCAATGGCTTTTTTCAATAATGACATATATAGAGAGAGGTTACATGGAAAACACTCTACATACTATTATAATCTTTTGAGAGAAGAGGTTTTTATCCTTTGCATACATACACACATATATATATATATATATATATATATATATATATATATATATATAGAGAGAGAGAGAGAGAGAGAGAGAGAGAGAGAAATGTTATGGCTCTCGTTAATGGATAAATCCTTTCTGGTTCTCAAATTAATGCAGAGTCTTAGTTGTGTCATGTTCAGCAATGTGTTATATCTGTTTTTTATATTTGTGAATCTTTCAATCTTCTCAGAATCTCAAATAACTATTTTTTATACCTAAAATTAATTTTTAAGATAAATTAATAACATTTCTTTTGAAAATTCATGAGGACTCAAATAACTGGTTTTTAAAAGTATAAATATTGATTTTATCATCGTTATATAGAAGAAATGTCAAGGAATTTTCAATACTAAAATTTTCTGTTGACATCATTCTAGAGTGTTCTTTACAACCCTTTTCCTTCTCTTACAGTTCCACTTTTAATTTTGTAACTGCATAACTTCTACAGTGTGGATGCTCTTATATTGTGTGGTCAAACCTTAAAAGGTTCTTTTAAGACATATATGAGATACTTTAAATTATTATTTTTACATCTAACCTTCCAATCTTTCTTTTCTTTATAAATATAAAAATAATTTATTTTAATGGTCAAAATACCTCTGAAAATAAACTGTCAACTTGAGTAAATGATGTCAAAAAATTATTTTCCTTAAATTATTATATTAAATATGAATATTCAATGTTTAAAAGTTTGATAAATTAAATATAAAGATTTAATAAATTTGGTGAACTTATTCACCACATATATAGCTACTCAAACCAATTAATTCATTCTTCATTTTCAAAGTAATCACACTATTAAAACGTATTAAATATATTAAAGCGTATTTAATATAAAAATAAATATAGTAAATACAATTAATCATATGGTTTGAAAAAAAAAATAACTAAAACGTACTCAGAAATGCAATATAATTTTTTTTTTGCATTAATTAGACATTCCAAATTTATAAACATGAAATAGTTATAAGTATCAACATATATATGATTAATTTAAAATAATAAAAACTACAAAATGCAACTTGTTTATTTTTAAGAAATGATAATTAAACGACACTAGTTTGAAATGGTAATTGTAATTTTATCTCGTATTTATCCTACGCCGAAGAGAATGGTCTCCTTAATAAATTATACTTGTAATTTCTATCAAACAAATAATTTATCTATGTCCATATGTATTATGGTAAAAAAGAGACTACACTGTATTTAGCAAACATATTTTTTTATTATCAGCATTTAGAACACATATTTAATATTAACATGAAAAAAATTGTTTTTGAACAATGTTTGCTTTAGTTGGAAATCACCACAAAAGAATATAATTCACAAATTAGACTGCATTACAGATATGAGTGAAAGAGTCCTTTATGACACTATATTTTAAAAAAAAATAAACAAACAAATAAAGTGTAATAATTATTCAACTTGTTAAATCATTACCAAATGCAATTTTTAAAAGCTTGTATATCTTGATCTTCAACTTCTATAATATTATTAGTCTTTATCTCTTAAAAATCTATTGTTAAACAAAAGATTTTCGAGTACATTTTAATTACTTTTACTTCATACTCAAAGGAAAAATCTTCAAGTTAAATAGAAGTAATGAAATATATTTTTCAATATACATTCATAAAAGTAATTTTAAAACGAACTTCTTCACGCTAATATCATATAAGTTAATTGCATGATTCAAGTAAAAGATCTTATTTTGAACTTGCTAAAATCTTCTTAACAATACCTTGAATTTGCCACCAAATACTTTTTTGCAATCACTCCTGAATTAATATAACATTTATATCATGAAATTAAGAATTATGCAAATCTTTTGGTAGCACTGTTGCATATATAACACGCAACTGTTCCAAGAAAAAACATCACCCTTTGAAAATGTTTAGGCTGCATTTTCGCTTCATATCCAAACAGATTATCATAAAATGCAAGTCCATGATCAAGCTAACATATTTGTCTCAGTAATTTTCTGCAATATTAAAAGAAATAACAGTGATGCAGTGTTTATGTTCCATTCCTAATTAGATTGCATCTGCGATGAACCTTTGATGTTATATGAAAGTTATATCTGCACTACATGACACGATCTTCACTTCCAACTTTTCTGCACGAATCCTCATCCACTGCTTCGGCCATGGAATTATTTTGACAAGGCACTGCTTGCTGACATCCTTCAGTCAAAGTTTCAGCATGACAAAACTTGTTCATCTCATCAATCTCCTCTGAAGTACTGTGCCGTGCCACGGCTAAAATATCCACCATCCAACGTTTCTTACATTTCCCTTTACGCCTTCTGCGTTTATTATTATGATTTGAGTGATTTCCCTCTTCATGTGATATCAAGTGGTTCATGACTTTCAAGTTACACTGATCATCAATGTCTTGCAGCACTTCAGCATTGCAAGAATCAGTTTCTTTGGTGTTATCATCATTTGGCGAGTGCATTTTGGAGCAATCTTTGAGTGATTTTTCATGTGATGTTTTGCCTGGTTCAATTGGTGGCAACAGCTCTTCCACCTTGAGACCATTTTCAAGACACAATTGCAAGTGCTTCTCTTCAAAAGGCCAGTTTTGAGAGATGTTTCTGTGACGAGAAGCAAGAACGTACTGTCTGCAACATAATTTGTAATCTATCAGTGATCAAGAAACTAAGTTTTTGGTTGTCTATCTCCTCTCGTGTTTCTCAACAACTAAAGAAACCTCCGAAATCTAAATTTTGATCAAATTCACAAAGGGAATTACATTAATCTTGTTCAAGGTAGAAAATAAAAATCACAAAGGGGAATGCAAAAGGCAAAGGCATACAATTAAGACAAGGAGTTTATATGGACAGAGATTAATCATAATCTTAGGTTGTACTTGTGTTAGAAAGATGATAAATAATCTACAATAATCAACACGATGCTGTTGAAGAGATCAATCTACGAATAGTAACATTAAAGGAAAAAAAGGTAAATTCTCATTCATAAATTGAAATGCATAGCAATGTTTATCGTATATCATTTTCAATCACATTGGTACCTTATCGAGAAGGGTTTAACACCAGCTCCAGATTGCGGAACCATAGGTAGGTTTTGGTTTTGATTTTGGTGCTGAGACATCACTCACCTGGAAGACTGCAACTTTGCATGTGGATCCCAAAAACTAATCTCTCTAAATTAATATCTAAGTACAAATTCTGGAACTCCAGTTTATGCCTATGACCACAGGAACGCCACACGTAAGGTGTCGAAGAAAAACGCCATAAAATGACCAGGTGCAATACCCTATGACATATGCAAACAAAAGTAGTTATTAACTGTGTGTGGGTACGCAAAAGATGCTCAATTTATGGGCAAAAGAACAAGAAAAGCGATCAAAAGATGAAACGTATAGAGTTGTTGAAGGAAAACAAACGGCAGAACGAGGGAAATCTCGAAGCTTCAGAGGAACAGAAAGGGTCACAGAAATGGCGAGAGATAAATGGGTAGGGTTTGGGTTTCAAGAAAACGAGCATGGCGAGACGAGAAACACGATTTGAGTGATTGAAAAGAAAGAGAAGATAAAGAGAGAGAGACATAAAGTAAGCGAAGCATGAGGAACTGACTGAGAAGAAACGAGGTTGTAGGATGGTGTCTTAGCTATTGTTGTCTTGTTTCTTTCTTTCTTTTTTTCTATAAGCCTTTTCGTCTACCTTTTCGTTTGGGTTGGTTTTATTCTTTTAACTATTTCTAATAATAAAGAGAGCGTTATTTTTTATTATTTTTTAATAATATTTAATTGGGTTTGCTTCTGCTGCTATATATTCATACTAAACTAAAGTTTTGGTGGCATGCTTAAGCCTCTTTAATAACCACAAAACAGGGCACCCTCTTGGCATATCATAAAGCCTGATGCACTCATCACTTCTATCCTTACGCGCCAAATTCAACTATTATAACTGCAAAATGAGGCAATTTGCAGAAAATGAATTGGGTCATAATTGTCTATATGTATGATATATATATGTTGATCAAAACTAATTTCACATTTGGTCTGTATAACTTTCACAATCTGTCTATCTAATATATTAGCTTTTGCTAGCAAAAGCAGGTTCCAAATGCTTTGCTTTGAAACTGCAGATATAGAAGTGGCAGAGGTATATCAGTATGCAGAATCCAACCTCTGCTGGAGAAAGTACCATCCCTCTTTAAGAATTAACTGATGGCTACATGAAATGATATCCTGCATCCAATGCTTGGTTTTCTTTGCATGTTGGCAACGGCTTCATAACCAACAAAATTTAGTTGTAAAATAGATATAACCAATCATTGAAAACTAATTCCAATGCTTTTTGGTTTCAGATCATTCTGGCATCATAAAAACATAGCAGGCTAGAGCAAATTTAGCAAAATCTGGTGCAGTTTAACTATAGCAACACTTGTAGCTACTTCAGTTTTATGGTAATTAAGTCTCCAACATAGCTTAAAGCAAAGAACTGGCAAAGGAAAAATATATACACTAAATGTAAAATTATCGATGCCAAAGCTATTAATTTCCTTCGTTGTATAATGTTGACAATGAAATTCAAAATCATGTGTAGTGGCTTTCTTATTTTATAAAGTGCCTGTCTATGAATATGTGTGTGTAAAGGTGGTGAGCGTATAAAGATATATAATCTGATGAGTGCATGAGTAAGTTTGTTGAACACAATGCATAACGATATACAATGAAGGATTTGGATACATAAAATACCAGACAAACTCTCTCTCTCTCTCTTTCTCTCTCTATATATATATACATATATATTGCCACAAAAAACATTACACTACCTCGTTTCCTTAGTTCTGCCAAATTAAGACTTTTCTGGTAAACCAGATTCTGAATGTCTCTCGTACATTTTGCAACGCGTTATTACATATAACTAAAATTGTAAGAATCTGATAAAATAACAATTATGATTACAGGAGGATCTTTACGTGCAATGAATAGTCATAGTTATAAGAAGCATGCATTGCCCTACTTCAGTATGTATTATGTAACTCCCACAGAGAGATTGGAATGTTTTCATGGCACTTATTTACATTTGCTGCAGAAAACCTAAAAATGCAATGCTTTCCTACATCCATACAAACGAATTGGTTTGAATTGAACCCAATAGGAAAAGAAAAAGATATTTATTAATATAGATATATTTATCGTGCTCGAGTTTAATTAGTAATATATATAGTAGAAATATGTGTGTGTATAGCAGAAGGAGAGTATATTATTTCCATTTTTTTTTTAGAATACACAAAGATGTGTGATATCTTTGCTTACTATTTTAATTTTTTTCTGTCATACTACCACTTCATTTTTTGTGGAATTTCTTGTCAAAAGTACAATACTTTGGTGTGTGTGTAGTTTTTGAGTATTCTTTCTCAGTGGCTCCGGTAAGGTTCCATAAGACCTTTCTCTGAAGCTATAATACTGTCAACTCAGTCGCTGTTAAGATATCTATATATATATATATATATATATATATATATATATATATATATATATATATATATATATATATATATATAAATATATATATATGCTGGGCTTACTGTGAGCTAAAATTGAATGAGTGTATATTACTTTTTCAAAGGCACAATATTTATCTTGGTGTCAAATTAATGCAAAGTCTTGCTTTTGGAGAGTCATGTTCATCAGCTAACAAATGTTTAAGGAAAAATGTTTAATGTTCACATGGATAACATAAATTAATTTATGTTTTATGCATAATAATAATAATAAAAAGAGAGAAAAGATTCTTTTAACATACACAAATTTTTTATTTATTTAATACTATTACTTTTTATTTTTTATTTTTTAAATAAAAAATATACATATTTTTATAATAATTCTATTTTTATAATGTGTGTTGTAAATATATATTATTCTACTATAACTCTGATAAAAAAAAGTTAAAAAGAGAGTATCAGCCCAAAAAAGGTGAAAATTTATTATCTCAATTAAATTTTAAATATTTTATAAAGATAAATTTAATTAAATTTCACAGTAACCTTTTTATATGTAGTTTTATGAGGCTGATGTATTTGTTCGTTTGGTAATTTTGATTGAGACAAAAAAAAGAGAAGTGATCTGATACTTGTCTGCTCCATTATTACTGACAGGTGAATAAAAAAGAGAAGTTTTATGAGGCTTGGCTTACCCCTCTTGCGAGAGAAACTGTTAACATCAAAATAAAAATAAAAAAAAATCCATAGGGTCTAATTTTGAGAATGATCCATGAAGAATATGGCTTATTTAGATTGAATTTGAATAAATTGATTTATCAATTCACTCAATTTATATATTTTTAAGATATACTATTAATACCAAAACTTTATTTAAATTTTAATTAATTTTTTTATTTCTTTTAAAATAGAAAAGGTTTATAATTAACCTGAAATAGATCGAATTAGATATAGTCGAGTGGTCTATTTTAACCAAAATAAAAAAGTTTAAATTGTTGATAAAAGTAAATAAATAAAAAAGATAGTTAAAATATTAAAATTAAGTGAAACAAAATTATATTAATTTTACCATTTTTTATAAATTGTTTTTCTTATTCACCACACATCAATATTATTTTTGACGTTATCTATTTCAAAATATATGAATATTTTATTAATTTCATGGGCTTGACTTATGTATTTTTATTAAATATTTCTTATATTAGTTTTAAAAAAATGTGTTAAAAAATATTTTTATAAATTCAACTAACTGACTTATTACATTAAGAAAATTTGTGAATTCTATTTACTGAACTTAAAAAATAATTTATAATCTAAAGTATTTTTTCTGGAAAAAAAACAGTAATTCTTCAGATATTTTAGTTTGATTTTTTTATAAGAAATATTTTAGATTGAGTTTTATGCACAGGAAACTCAAACAAAGTTCCAATTTCTCTTGTAAAAGGTATTTAGGGAGTAAGTATATTTAATGTAGCAATTTATGAACATGGCATTATTATCATTAAGTATTAAATAATATATAATGCATTAAATATAATTAAAACTATGTTATAAACATTAATTAATTAGACAACCCGTTAGGAATGCAAATTGTTTGGATTGGATAAGAATTTCTTCATGGACATAAATGAATTAATTGGCTTCTTCTACTCTCAAATAAAAATTAACTTAAAGTTAAATATATTTTTCATTTTCAGATGATTTTAAAATATTTTACGAAAGCTATATCAAGCATCTTTCTTAACAAATTATATATAAAAGTTTTATTATAATTCATCATGAAACTCGACACATTAAAAAATACGTTTATATATCGTTTGTTGACGAGGATGTTTTTCACGTCGAAATAAATGTATAGATTATTTTTAAAGACGAAATATAATTTTTAAAAATAATTTCAAAATAAAAAAACGTATTTAACTTTAAAATTTGTATAGAACTAGTTTAGTTAAATTTTTAAAAGAATTACAATTTTTTTTCTAATTCTTATATTTTGATCAACTTAGAAAGTATAATAAAATTAAATTAATTTAAATTATATGTGTGTATATATATATATTAAAATTTAAGTATTGGAAAAAAAAACTTTTCCAATTTAATCTGTACCACAAATTCTTTCATGTTGATTTAGTCTATTTTGTAATTTTTTTGGTCAACCCATTTACTTGGACTCTTAAATTGGCTACCAAATTGTCTGACACTTTTACTATTTTTAAAGTGTGAATTTTACTTTTATATAATTGACAAATACTAATTGTGTTGTGAATTTTACTTATTACTTTGGGTCATATTTTTCATAAGACAAACATATTATTTTAACACTCTAATTTATTTTTTGATAAGAATATTATATTTTTAATATTTTTAAACTTTGTGTAAAATTTTAAATAATCAAAACTAGGACAACGAGTTTAAAAAATTACTTATTTTATTTAATTTCAGGTTATGTATTCATCAAAAGTATGCAAAAATTGAGTATCATTTAACAGGTTATTTGTTTAACCCACCAATCTTAGTTAATTATTTCTTATGCTTTTTTTTTATTCTTTTTTTCATACCTTAAATAAAACAACTTAAATAAACTGTCTTGTTTTATTAAGAAATTCGTGTTAGATATATATGCACAGGAATCCAAAGAATATATTCGAGAAACGAATTTCTGAGTTTCCTTATAAGGGTCAACGTTCGAGATAAGTCTTGATTCATTTTCTTCGTATAATTTTCTTTTTTTACTTTCAAAGGATTCAAAGAGTGGAAAAGCCTAGAACATAAAAGAAATGGTTTGTGTTTATTTTGAATATAAAAGAATAAAACATTCGTAAGAGACAGTTTTATTTGAGTTAGTTCGTCTTAACGGAACTCACTTACTTGAATACTCTTTGTCAGGAAGATCAATAACATCCGAGACAATTATATAAGAAATCGACATCACTCTTTATCTAAAACCTTAAGGCAAAGGGTTAATGAGTTTTTCGTTTTTGTACACTGCTCTAGTTTCTCATTTCTATCCAATGTACGATTTAGACTTACACTTTACACTACCATAAACAACTAATGTGATTCAATTCTATACAAAATTTTGATATTTGAAGTGATTTTGCCATCAAATTCTCAAGCTTGGACCACTCTGATAAATCAACCAAACTGTAACT
Source organism: Vigna umbellata (assembly GCF_029865625.1). Taxonomy (NCBI): domain Eukaryota; kingdom Viridiplantae; phylum Streptophyta; class Magnoliopsida; order Fabales; family Fabaceae; genus Vigna; species Vigna umbellata. The sequence goes on along the minus strand of NC_142172.1, from coordinate 48,305,509 downwards.
TTTGTGTTAGGTTAATCATACGAAATCAACTTTTGCGCAAACTATGAACTCTGGATTAGTCAGAGCACCTTAATTTTCCCTGAAAAAATGAATAGTTAAGACAAAAAGAAAATGTAAATAGCTAACAAAGACTATTATGATCACGAGTACGTATTTCTACTTTAATTTAGTTGAAAGTGTTGAATATCTGCTTTCTGCTATGTTTCTGGTATATATATGGATTGATTTGAACAAGACAATGTTGAACTGATAATGAGACAGAAAGGATCCAAACAAAATAAGAATGTTTCAAACCAGTTGTCTCTGTACTGAGTTCAACGATTTGGAGTATTGGTTAACATGCATGCATGTATTTCATTAGCTAGCTACAGATCCTACTGAAATAATAATAATAATAATATGTATTTAGTTTCTGCATTATTTATTTCTTTATTTTTATCTGGTTTTTAGTTTTTTTATGATGTATCTGGTTCACTGAAACACCATAAAACGACCTCGTGTACTGTTTTCTTTTTCTTGTGACTAATTAAAAGAAAATTTCTCAGGTATTCTTTATGGTTTTGTACTCCAAATGCTATGATCACAATCTCATGCAATGTGATATCACAATTTGAACGAAAGATCTCTCAGCATTATTACCTACGAAACATTTTGCAATAACTTTGAAATCACATTTCAACACATGCATGCAAATATATGATCATACTCCACACATGCATATATTGCAAAATCTAAAAACAAGAAATTTGCCATGTGAAGCTCATGAAGCCTGAACTGCCGTTCTCAGTGCTCAATATTTAAATCTGCAAAGCTTTCGACATATTCTACATCTGTTAATGAACTAAAAACAGACAACATTAACATCGAACATATGAATCAAGTGACACAAATCATGTACGAAGACAATAATGCCGTTTTAACAAAAAAGAGAAACATACGTTGCTTAAGCTTTGAGGTAATTATGAAGTTGATGATATATATATTTCTGTTTCAAGACTTTTTCCATTTTACCCTTCAATCTACTTTAATTTATTGCAGAAATGGGACTTAATTAATTACAACCATGTACAAACTAGAGAGGATGCAGATCTTGCTAAAACTGAACCAAGTTTGCTACATTTGGCCTGAAGTTCTATCTCTTCTATGATAGAATATTTGAAATAGTAAAGCATTGGAAATTCCAAAATATGCTATATTCTACTTTATTAAATTCACCCGTAAATAAAATCACCATAGATACGGTAGGATCTAGCACATGGGTATCTCTTTCTTCCTTCTCTTAAAGAGGTAAATCTGAGATTCTTGTTGGTTGTACTTTCTCTTGCAGAAGTTGGTTTCAACACTGATACTCTTTACCACTTCTTGCTATTTGCAAACTAAGAAAAAATTTCTTTTGCCCTTAGTTATATTTAAACAGCTACAGACAGATTGTAAAATCTACATAGATTCCTCTTATATTTGACCCAATTAATTTTCTGTAAATCTCCATATTTTCAATTTTAAATAGATGCCCTGTTTTGGGGTTTTTAAGGAGACTGCCACCAAAACTCTTGAGTGTGCGAGTGAGGCAAACCCAATTGAAATTAACGAAAATAACCCTCTCTTAATTACACTATTAGTCGTTAAGCAATAGTTAGATGAAGTCAACAAAAATAAAACCAACCCAAGTGAAAAAATCAACACAGCACTACCAAGAGACCATTCCACATTACAATCTTCTTTCCTCCCAGACAGTTCAGTTCCTCACGCTTCGCTTACTTTCTCTCTCTTTTCTTTTCGAACACTGTAATCGTGATTCTCGTCTCGCCATACTCATTTTCTTCAAACCCTACCTTACCCATTTCTCCCTTTCTCTTTTCCTCTGAAGCTTCAAGGTTTAGCGGACTCTGTGTTTCGTTCACAAACTCATTCAAGAGTTTCACCTTTCGTCCCTTTCGTTTTGTTTTTTATTTTGCCCATAAATTGAGCATCTTTTGCATACCCACATGCAGATTTTGTGGTTGAGTCTCTAATTTTTGTTTCTGTGTGTCGTAGGTACTTCACGTGGTCATTTTATGGAGCTTTTTTCATAGACACGAACTGGGGTTTCGTGATTTTTGGTTGAATATTAATTTAGAGAGATTAGTTTGGGATCCACTTGCAAAGTTGCAATATTTGTACTGAATGATGTCTCAGCAGCAAAACCAAAACCGAAACCTACCTGCGGCTCCGCAATCTCTGCTACGACAAACGGGTTTTGGAGATGGTGTTAAACCCTTCTCATTAAGGTACTAATGTGCTTGAAATAGTTTCCATAAACATTCCTATGCATTTCAAATAACGAATAAGGTTTTAATCTCTTTTCTTCCTTTGATATATTCATTATTGCATGTTCTATTTTGATCTCTTGCATTATGTTGTAAGGTGTGAAGCACATGTGTGTTGTAGGTTATTTATAATATTTCCAGCACAAGTACACAACTTAAGCTTATGATTATTCTCTGTTCATCAATATTCATTTTCTTTTTGCTTTTGACTTTTGCATTTCCCTTTGCGAATTTAATGAAAACTGTGTTTAGATTTTGAAAGGTTTGTTTAAGGCTAATTTGATTTAGTTGTTGAGAAACACAAGAGGAAATAGACTAGAAGTAATTATTTTCTTCAGTGATGATAGATTATAAATTATGTTGCAGACAGTATGTTCTTGCTTCTCGTCACAGAAATTTCTTTCAAAACTGGCCATTTCATGAGAAGTTCTTGCAATTGTGTCTTAAACATGGTCTCAAGGAGAAGGAGGTGTTGCCACCATTTGGAAGCCAAACTTCACTTACCGAACCACTCAAAGATAGTCCTAACTTGATGCATTCATCGAGTGATGATAATGATGAAAAAGAAGCTGATTCCTGCAAAGCTGAATATGATTACCACCCACAAACTACAAAAAATGACTGTGACTACAAAGTGAAAGAGGGAAATCAGCAAAACTGCAACATTTCTGCCAATTTATCTCAGACAGCATACACATGTAATCTCCCAAGTTCAACTCATGCTCACAAAATAAGTCCACTAATGCCACCACCATCGAAGAAAGTAAAAGATAAATGCAGAAGGCATAAAGGGAGATGCAAGAAACGCTCCATGGTGGATATTTTAGCAGTGGCACGGCACACTACTTTAGAGGAGATCCATAGGATGAACAAGTTTTATTATCCAGAAACAGTGATTGAAGAATATCAGCAAACAGTGCCTTATGGAAATATCTCCATGCCTGAGCTAGGGAGTGATGGTTCATGTAGAAAAGGTTGGAGAGAAGATGCATATGATGGTTTAGCTAATGTTGACATGGCAGCAAAGGGGCCATTGCTTCTTAAGTTCAAGCTCAATGGATGTAATGTAAATGGGTATTACAGAACATAAATAAATTCTGTTCAATTTTATGCAATCTTATTACTATATTATATATGTTGCATTCCACCATCTAAGAAATAGAAAGCATTGTTTTCGTTATGTATGAGAGATTATAAAGAAAAAATAGCAAGAAACAAAGGAACCAGATAATAAAGCTGTTAGAGTAACTAGTACAGAATCAGAACAATGACTCATACACATCAATAACACTAGAAATGTTTTGGTTTGGAAAAGCTATGCTGTAAAATCCAAGTATATAGTGTTTGATTGACGTTTATATTTTTTCCTCTCCTTATAATCAAATGTAAAAGTTCTTCAATTGCCTTCTATTCAAGTTCTATGTTTTACTCACTGGTTCATTGGAAAAACAGCTACTTCTAGTTTTTGTCAGAAATTATATATGCTTATGACTGGATAAATTTGTAGGGATGTAATTTTTCCACATGTTACATTATGTAATATGATTTTAGAGGATCTTATTTTTTTGAAAAGAAGAAAGTGATCGTTTATATTGAAAGTTTCCTTTTGATATATATATATATATATATATATATATATATGATATCTAAAAAATTTATGTCAATATAAAACTATTTAATGTTTGGTTTATATAATTTAAAATTGAGGTGATATGTATTTTTAGAAATATATTAAAATAAGAATTGTTTAATTATTTTTAATGTTGTTCAATTCTAAAAAATTTTGATAAAATAAATAAAATTCATTATTTTTACATAAAATTATTATATAACGTTTAATAAAAATTATATATTTTGTTAATCTTTTATTTAAAATACATAACAATTACAAAATATTACACCGTTTAATAGATGGGTCAAAATCATGATTAATGATAATTAAATTTGGGTCAAGCTCGTATTATTAAGCCACAGATAAATTTTACGGGTATTGATGAGTATGGCACAAATTATATTTTTTTAGTCGTGTTTTTAATTATAGGATTTGTTTACTCTAAATTATATTCCAACAAGTTTTTAGTTTAAAAGAAGTTAGCATTGCAAATTACAAGTATAAACTTTATGATTTCGGAAAAATGTTGCAAACTCTAATTTGTATTTGTGAGTTTAAATCGTAACACGTGTATTTTTTTTTTTAGAGTTTTAGATGATATCTTTTTTGTATTGTTTTGCAATAATTTTTTTTTTATTATATTGAGCTTGTATGTTTTCCTTTTGGATTTCATTAGCTGTGACTAATAAACACTTTATTTTTTACTGAAATATTGTCATACCATCTTAATACAGAAAATCACATGATTAAAAGAGAAAAAATTTTAAAAAACAAACAAACAAATCACATAATTAAAAGTGTATAGATATGGATAAATTAGATTTTTATAGTTCATTTTATAAAGTTTTCTAATAAAACCTACATGGTAGATTATGGCCAACTAATTTTCTGAGTTTCTTAGTTCACAATGTTATTATAATTCTTAAGACTTAATATATATTATTTATATATTGTGTGTGAGATTAAATATTTATGAATAATTTGATAATAATTAAATATTTCTTTTTTAGAGATCCATGAGCTCACGTACAAAAAAAATACATATGAATTTAGGTACACTATTTTAGGAATAACAACTTGATATATCATACATGAATAATTGATGTAGAAAAAAAGTAAGATCAAGTTATCCTTCTCTTTTTGTCTTGTTGTCTCTGTACAAATTCTATCAATTACCTTCCAAGTGTCTCACAATATGAGAGTCATGTACTTGTTAATTTCTCCATCTCTAAGTATAATAATAGTTATGTGTCAGTATTTTTGGAGACATTCAGCTATTTACTACTTATACAATGAGTCAAATTTAATTTTATATAAGCAAGTAAGTCTTCAAATGATATTTTTGATCCTATTTTTAACATTAATGAGATGTTACCATATTTGAAATTTATGGATCAATTTTTCTAAGTAAAATGGTTTCTCCATATGTAAATAATGTTTGCATTTGATAGTTGAAGTTAAAAATGCTTAAATTAGTAAGAAATTTATGTTTGATTAGTCCATAAGTTAGTTTTGTAAAATTAGTTTTAAGTTAAAAATTCATTTTCTTAATAAAAGGTATCATAATCATAGGTTTTAAGTATACCATAACAAGATTTATTGTTTGACGTGTTTATCATGTTATCTAGTGTCATTTTGCGATATTAGATTATTCATATATAGTCTTGTGTTCGAGACATGTCTCGAGAGAATATATAAAGATCACACATGAATTAGAGATAAGATGAGTTTTTAAATTTTTTATAGAAGATAATTTTTTTGTGTAACACTATAATTTTATAATATCTTTATATATTATAATTAAATTATTGTTTTTTCTAAAAAAAATTATTTTCAATATTATAAAAATTTTAATTTTAATTTTTGTGGTTTTTTTAAAAAAAATTGAAACAATATGATGCTTTTTAAAACAAAATAAAAGAATATGATGTTTTTTAATACGAAATAAAAGAAGTACTATTATTTATTAAAAATATAAAATAAGTTAAGGTTTATTTAGAAACTGAAAATTTATTTTAAGATTAAAGCAGATAGGATTATCATTTAATATTATCTCACAAAAAGTAGATGTGTAAATGGAATTTTGCAATAAGAGATACAGTTGAGAAATGAAAACTTAACCAGGACAACCAGTAAATTAGGTTTTCAATAAAAGTTAATAATGAACAAAGGCTATTCTTTGCCAAACCACTGTGAGAAAAAATAATATTTTCTCCATTTCATAATACTCATATTTGATTTTTCAACTTCTAATTAATATTTCAACCTTAAAAAATACATTTAAGAAGAAAATAATTTAATTACTGTTATCAGTGCTCTAAAATAAAATAAAAAGGAATTTCTCTGGAACCAAGACATACGAAGTAGTATATATGGAAAGATATTTGTCCGATGAATTGGCTGATGTATGATGTTGTAACATAATGTAATGCATATGCATTGTGTGCAAACGAGTGCTATTGGAGGATTCGCCTCTCCCATTATCAAATCATCACTTTCACTTCCGTCAACAACAATGGCCATGCCTTCTCCTAACTCACTCCGAGTTGCAGCGGCCCAGATGACATCCGTCAGCGACCTCGCCGCCAATTTCGCCACCTGCTCTCGCCTTGTCAAAGTTTTCTTCTTTTCCATATTTTCTTTTCTGGGTTCCCTTTATTTTCTCTCATATTTTTCTCTTCTATTTTATATCCTCCTTTGTACTGTTTTTCTTTTGAATACTGAGTATTGGGTTTGGTGTGCAAAGGAAGCAGCTTCAGCTGGAGCCAAATTGCTTTGCTTTCCTGAGGCTTTCTCTTATGTGGGTACCAAGGATGGGGACAGTGTTAGTGTTGCTCAACCATTGGATGGACCAATTATGAACCAGTATTGCTCTTTGGCCAGGTCATACTTATACCCATCTCTTCATTTTCTTCATATTTCAACTCTTCAATTGTGATTCATCCAAACAACCAATTGTTTGCAAACCCTCTTTGATTGAGGATTGTAGGGCCTTTGGCCTTTGTAACCAACATGATGGTTTCCAGAGGGCACCAGGTCACCCATAGTAGAGTTTACTTAGCTTTTCTGAGTTCTTAATCCACTTTAAGACTCCTCATGGGTGTGAACAATTTGTCTTCTCTCTTTTTTTTTTTTTTCATTTTTGTGGAAAATGTGAATACTTTACATGTTCTAATGCACTACAGAGAATCCAGCATTTGGTTGTCACTTGGAGGCTTCCAAGAGAAAGGATCTGATCCTCAACACTTGTGTAATACTCACGTTATAGTAGATGAGACTGGGAAAATTAGAAGCTCTTATAGAAAGATACACCTGTAAGATCGGTGACTCATAATACTTGCAACTATTAATAATGTATATGATTGTTTATCAACTCCTAGATATATATATAGTTTGTGTGGGTACGTCCTCCCTAATTGAGAAAATTTTCTGCTTTCTGTTTGTGCTATTGTGGCTGTATAAACAATTGATATTTAATTTTTACTTTATTTTATTTAAAGGTTTGATGTAGATGTTCCTGGTGGAAGGGTATATAAAGAAAGTAGTTTTACAGAACCAGGTTGGATATTTACTCTCTCTACTAAGTATTGAAGATTAACGAGCCTTTGTTTTGCTTAGTCCTGAGTGTAAATTTTCATGTGCCTGCTTCCTCCTAAAAAGAACAAGTGAAAAAACAAGGAACATGATTAGTATTAGTCATGTGATTCTGATTATATTTCCAACTATACACTTTTCCTTCAATTGTATGTGATATTTGTTTCCTTCAACTTCATTTCCTCTTACTGAAAATGGAGAGCAGAATTAGTCCTTTTTTGTGGTGAAACTGGGAGTGGGGAGTGTTTGCCAGAGAAGATAAGCACACTTAGTATGATATGAACAATGAAGGATGATGTTTTCATGTGAAAATCCATCTTCCTGGTGTTTTCAGGCAATGATATTGTTGCAGTAGACAGTCCTATTGGGCGTCTGGGGCTAAGTGTATGCTATGATCTGAGATTTCCTGAGATGTACCAGTTGTTACGTTTCCAACATGAAGCTCAGGTAATGAGTGGAAATATGACTTTCTTGATTAAATTTGGTTGTCTAGAATGTAAGATTTTCATTCGTTTTACAACATGCAGGTACTGTTGGTACCTTCAGCATTCACTAAAGTTACAGGTGCTGCACACTGGGAGATTCTTCTTCGTGCCCGTGCAATTGAGACTCAATGTTATGTAAGAATTCATTTTTGCATTTAACATACTATCCTTCCATCAGCTGAAGTGTGCTGAAGGTATAATCATTGGATTGAACAAGTTAAATTCTTCACACAAACCAGTTATAATTTCCATATTCATAGCTTTTCTTTTTGCTTTAATGCATTTGTTATGATTAGAACAAGAAACTTGCAAGTTATTTGAGGAAATATGTTTAAACTATTCTTTTCTCTTTCCATTTTCTTATATAAATGTGGTTTGATAAATGAACTATCAGGTCATTGCTGCTGCTCAAACAGGAAAACATGGTGATAAAAGAGAAAGCTATGGTGACACATTAATCATCGATCCATGGGGGACAATTGTTGGCCGATTACCAGGTAAAAAACTCTACAGTACAAAAATTTGCTTGATGTAGTTTCTTGCAGTACCAACATTTCTTTTGTTTAAACCAAAGTTTGCTGAATTCCATGATTGGCTTTGTGTTCCTTTTTCAGATCGTTTGTCTACAGGCATTGTAGTATCTGATATTGATTTATCACTTGTTGATTCAGTTAGAGAGAAAATGCCAATTGACAAGGTAGTTTTCTAACATGTATCTGTAGCCATGAACTTATTATATGCAGGCATGGATTCTAGTAGTGAGCATTGCATAAATTTGATTTGTAAGTACCATTATTACTATGTTCTTATGCTTACACTTTTTCTTTGGGTTCAGCAAAGGATGCCAATTGACTTCTGGAAAGCTGCATCTCTATAGTTCTTCTTATTTGGACCATCAACAAGGATTACTTATTTAAAAATATGGGATTATTTGTATGTAGACTTAAAGATGGTATATACAAATATTGAATTTTGGACTTTGTGGTAATAAGTAAGCAAGTGCCTTATTATGTTCTATTCATTTGTGCATGCTCCATGTTTCACAGGATCTATTACTTCTTTCCACAATCTGAGGTTAGATTCATAGTGTGCATTGCAAGTTTAATTATATTGTTAGAAAAATAGAAAAGTGTATGTTTATTTAAGTTTTTGATATTATAATGTTAACAATGAGAATGGTGTTGCATGTGTTCTTGGTGCTGGAAGAAATCTGGACATGATTTAGTATTTTCGACGTAGTTTCCATCACCGTTTTTTTGTTTCCTCGTGTGCCAAATTAAAAACTATTTAATTATATAATTGGTGATAGTTACGAATGCGTCCTCTGTTGAAAGAATAAATACAAAAAGTCTGCTTGCCACTTTGATTTTCAATATATTCATTCTTCTTGATTTGTTGTTTATCTATTCTTTTATAGACTTTCAACTACATGACGTGTGATAGAAAAACTCTATGGACAGAGCTTCAAAGATATTAATTTTCCTTAGACTTAATGATCCACTTGGTCTTCATTTTCAATCGTGTTTTAATTTTTGTAAAAATATTATCATTATCATTAGGTTATTTTAAAAAAAATACTAAAATGCATGTTGCAAATCAATTTATAATTTTTTTAATTTTTCTATCTGTATACTCTGATATAATAGGTTAATTGTTTCAATTTGTATAGAAACAATATTATTTCATTTTTAAAAAAAAAATATGACTAATTTGAATCAGAAAACATATCTAAAAGCTAAATTAAAGTTAAGATATTGATTTATCACTAATTGATAAAAAAAAAGGATGTTATTGTGGTTAGTAATTTAAAAAAAAAAAATAATTGAAGTACTTTTCAAAAATGAAGACGCAAATGAATTTTTTTTTTAAATAAGGGTTAATTTAGAAATTTTCCGTCAAAAAATAAAGACCAAACAAATAATTAAGTCTTTTGTTTAATAAGAATACCACGATAGAACTATTTGAATCAATTGCTTTGAAAAAAAAAAGTTTTTTCAAAAATATGGATATATATAAATCAAATTGGAGATAAGTTAGATCTATAATACCCCGTAAATAATTATTTATTTATTTTTTTCATTTTTTACTAAAATTGTTTTTTTTCGATTATGTGAGATGATAATTTGTTTTTTTTAATATTATATTATTGTTTATCAACTATTGAATTATTCAGATTCTTAATTTATTTGTTTGTTCAATTAGGTTGACACATTAATTTCACTAGAAATATTGTGAAAGAAATAAACACTTAAATTGTACTATTATAAATAAATGAGTTATGGTTTATACATTTTGATTATATATAATAAATATATAAAATAAATTAAAAAAAGAAAATATATTTAAGTAAGATAAGTACTTAATCTACCTAAAGATTACAAAATTTCTGGTTTATTAAAAAATAAGTTGACTTGACTTATTTCTAATTCAATATGTGATTTTCATGTGAGACTAATTTTCATGTGAGCATCAATCAGTAACAAGATGATTCCCCGAGGAATTGGGGAAAACGGAACCTTATATTTTTTAATTTTTCTGTCCGATCTTACACTTGACATATATATGTAAAGAAAAAACGCTGTGAAAGAAACTATAGAAAAAGAGCAACAATAAAAAAAAAACCAACTCATTCACAGATGTTGGTAACTATGAACAATGAAATAGGCCTATGAGAAAACAAGTTATTATAGTAATTTTGTACCGAAAAATTTATGTTCGGGACTCCCGAGGAGATCATCAAAGGATCTTTTGGCAAGAGAGTCTTGCAAGATGGATATTTGACCTTCCTTCTCGAGGTTGTTTTCTTCAAGTGTCTCTATCTTCTTCTTCAATACATTGACCTCTGCTTTCAACAGCATATTCTGCTCACTATATTGCTTCACTTGCTCCCACATATAATCTCTCTCCTCGGTCACTTTGGGCAATTTTCCTCTCATCATTGTCAATTCCCTGTTAGACTGTTGCAGATCATTTTGAAGGCAATTTCTACTCTCATCTTTCTTCAACATCTGCCTCAACAATTTTTCCAGGAGATTGGTTAACAGGCTTAAGTAATAGGAATTGAAAAAACTACCCAGTTATCCCACAAGACAACAATAACGACATGCCACCATGTATAAACATTCATTAGATGAGTTTAATAAACAAATTTCAATACTCTTGTGGGTTAGGCTAGACCAACCTGAAGTTCGAGGTCCTTCAACTTGTGAGTTAAGCTTGAAAGATTATCCAAAGCATTTTGCATCTCAGATCTAAGTATGTCGTTTCCTCTCACTGCTGTAGCAAGTTCAGCTTCCATCTGCTCAGCTTGGAGCTCTTTAGAGTACAGTTTCTCTCTTAATAAGCTCGTCAACAAACATTCTGTTTTAAGTTCAGTTCTTAATGTATCCTATACAAGTATCAACATAATCGACATGAATTTTCAATGAACAAATTATGTAAAACAGATTTAAAATAAATCAACACGCAGACAGTAGAACAGAGGTTTCACAATTTAATTCCATTAAAACTTTCTGAAGAAATTTACCTCAGATAATTGATCATTTATCATGGCTAGTTTACCAGCCTCTATACACTCTGATTGAAATTTGGAAGTCAATGGATTTGACTTATCTTTCAACAAAGAAGACATCGTCTCCAAACTCCTTGCTAAACCCTCAGTGCCACTTTTGAGCCCCTGAATTTTAGTTTCAGATTCAACAATAAATTGCCCATCTAAACCATTTCCAATCACTTCTTGATCCAGCTGGACATTTTGGCGAAGATGGTTTCCTTTACCTTTAACGAATTCCAGTAATTTTGAACACAAGTATGTGCTTTCATTTAGCATTGTTAGGCCTTGATTCTGAAGGCAGTAGATGCGGGCCCATAGTTCTTTATCTAGTCTATAAGTAGTAGCAACACATTCTTTCCTGTCACCTTTCAACCGATTCAAGAGCATTATATTCTCATGGCGAAGAGAATCTGCCTCAAACCTGCAAGACTCCAACTCCTTTCTCAAGGCAAGTTCCACTCCAGTCAATCTCATTTGCTCCATTCGCATTTTTGCAGTGTGCTTGTCAGCACTCTCCATGGGTTGGGTTTTATGAAGCTCCTCGCTAAACCCATCTTGTAATCCAGTTATTGTCTTCTCTTGCTCACTGCAAGTTCTTAATAACCTTGTCAGAGACTTGTGTAACTCCTTGCACTCCTTCTCCTTCTCTTCAAAATTTCTTAGGATACAATCCCTGTTTTCTTCTGATACCTTATATTTTTCTTGTAGTTCCAATAGATTTTGCTGCAAACCCAGAATTTCCTTTTTCATTATCTCTGTGTTATCAGTCAATGCCTTGAGTTGTTGGTCAGTATATGCCATCACACTTTTGCTTTCCATTTCCCTCTCACTTAAAGAGGAGACTTCCCTTTGAAGTGACACATTCTGCTCCGCAAGCTCTCTAACTCGCTCACGGAGCCTTTGCTCCTCTAACTGGTATTTCTCAAGTTTAAACGACCAGTCACTTGACCTCCTGTCCAATTCCTTCTCCAATGCTGACTGCATCTCATTCTTTTCTTTTTCTAGTCTCTGAGTCCGATAATCAAGTTCTGTTTTGACACGGCTAAGTTCTTCTCTGGCGGAGACTCTGTCAGAAATTTGAGACCTTAGATGGGTTGAAACTTCCAGAGCCAAACTTATTTTCTCCTCTAGTAGATGTCTGATTGTCTGAATCAGTACTGACACATCATAACTACCATCAGGAAAAAAGCTTTCTCGTTCCAGTTTCTTTGAAAGAAGAATAACCCTCTCCTCAGCCTCCTTTGATCTTCTTATTAGGTCTGCATCCGCATCCTCTTCAGGTTCATCACAGCTTAAACCCTCAAAATTGCCATCGATGCCATGATAGCCATTTGTCATTCTGTAGGGCTCATCCAACAAATTATTTTTAGGCCGAGTATCATCAAAATCAGAGTCATAGTGTCCATTAACAGATCTAGAATATATATCTTCAATTGTGATTGGATTATCAGTGTTAACATTCTGCGAACATGTCTTGGGGATATCACAGGACTGAGAAAGTCTCTCGATCACATTTTTTGCAAGACTTCTCGGGGACTCTGGTCCAACACAATTTTCTGCCCAATCTCGGGATGAGAACCGATGGCGTGGAACTTTAGCTTCCCTAAATGAATGAACCCTTGGTTTGTCTTTGATTCCCTGAGTTGGTGAATTAGGTGCTGTAAGCTGAACTTTTGGAGGAAGCTTCATACCATAGCTCCCATGTCTACTATTATTTCTTTGTGAATTGTTCCTGGGCCTACTTTCCTCCGGATGCTGCTCTCCATCAATGTAACGATCAACAACCTTACTTGAAATGTTGCTGGAACAAGTGGATGAGTTCCCAGATGACTCGTGATGGGATCTTGAAGAACTGGTAGACCCAGGTCTCTCGTATCTGTGCGAATTCTGGACAGAAGAACCTTGGGTTGTCTTGTCCCGCTTTTGTTTCTCATAGTTAGGAGCCTGACAACTGATATATACACACAGAAAGTTCAACCAAAATAAATATGTGCAAAATGTAGCCAATACAACGTGGAATAAGCTTCAGTTCAGTCAACAATATGCTTCAAAAGTTAGGTTATCAAGTCTCACCGAGATGAACGCTCAAATTGATGATATGGATCACTAACAATGCTACTTGAAGGAGACCTGGTTGGATCTCTGAACTGGCAAGCAGATGACGACAGTGACCTGCTCCTTCTAAGATCTGGAACACCAGAAGAACTCTGATCATCAGAAACATTTTTTCGAGTTTTGGAGAACAAGCCCTTGGAGCTCTGGAAATAATCATCAGCTTTACCGTAAGCTTGATTGTTCATTCCAATCTCGGAAACACAATCCCATGCCTTTTGCTTATTTGTTGATTTCGGCGGAGTTGCATTGTTATTTCCACTGCTAGACGCAGAAGATTTGAAAAAGAATAGTTTCTTCATGCGTTAAACCTTCCCTACAATCACTGCCACAAGCTCATCAAATCTCAGCTTCCGGAGATTTCCAGGACCAAGGCAGATGACAGCCTACTACAGAAAAGCAAAACAGAAAAATAAAAAAGTAAAACAAGATTATACAAACCAGTGCCGCAAACCCACCAATGGGAAAAGGAGAATAAAACAGAAGAAAGGAGAAGATCACACTAAGGAGTAGCAGAAACACGTTACATCTAAGAGAAACACCGATTATTTGATTTCAACAACGTTCACTTTTTCAAAATAAAAATTAAACAAAAAATATCAAAACGCAACGGATACGACCAGGCATTATTAATTAATTAGTAAGAATACATCCAGCCAACAACCAAACTGATGCAGTGAACGAAAAGACGACATTATCCTCAACCCAAACCTTGCCCGTTACAAACAAAAACCCTGTTTCTTGGATTCATACGACAAACATGGTCCGATTATTAATCAATTCCATCAAGTAAACAATAACAACACCATAAACCATACAAAAGAAAACGAATTATCGCAGACCCACATCCTAAAACCATCCAATTTTCTCATAAATTACTCAGAAAAGAATAAAGAAAAGCTAAAAACAGAAAGGAAACAGTCGTGTGCCCAGTTTCCTTGCTCCATAAAGCCTGAATTGCATAACCCTAAAAGAAAGAAAACCTGAAATTCAGGGTTTTGCTGACGTGAGTGAGGTGGAGAAAAAGTGAAACCAACTTTTCCAATTCCAATTGTCCTTTATCAACTTTCCCAGGAGACACAAACTCAACAAAAAGAAAAAAAAAATGTCCAAACACAAGATATATACAGAGAGAGAGAGAGAGAGAGAGAGAGAGGAACTCACAGGGTTTCAAACGGTAAAAGAAGATTGCGCAGACGAACAATTCGAAATTGAAAGGAAGCAGAGGTTTTTAATTGTGGAGTTAAGAAAAATTACACACAAAAACGAAGGTTTGACTGAGAAATTGTAACCGATAATATGATTGGTATGAAAAGTGAATTTGAAAAATGGAATTGAAATGGGAAATTAATGATTTTGCCTTAAAGATTGAGATTTAATGATTAAGAATGAGGAGTGTGAAGAGCATTGGAAGTGAAGCAGTGAGTGGGAATATTGGGAAAAGACGAAGGGCAAAAGGGTCATGAAATTAAATTCAAAAGCTTCGTATGCCGCGCGGAATGTGCGGTCCAAGATAGGAGCGTTCTTCGGTTGGATCATGCGCAGCCTTCCACTGTCGTTTCATTACTGGGGCCCACACTTTAACTTTTCTAATTATTTTTAATTTACTTAATTATTTTTTTCTAAACTAGCACGCTTGAACAGATAAGATTTTATTGATTCAAATATTTATCCGAATGGCTTTCGGTTTTGGTCCGTAGTTAAAAGAAAACAAAACGTTACAATTCGGTGTTCTAACTTAATCTTCCAAATTTGATAGACTTTATATTAATTAGATTATTATTATATTTTTATTATTTCAATAAAATAATGATTATTTTAATTATTCCTTTTTAGTTTTTAAAATTGTCTATAATTTCAGTTCCATGAAAAAAAAAATTCAGAATTCGGTCCGAAACTGAAAGTCGAATTTTGATTATAAATAATAAATCATATTATTGAAATAAATACGTTTAGATAATAAAACTCAACTGTGCTGTATACTAAAAAAAATTCGCAATTTACATGCAATTCTCTTTATATATATTGATGGAAAAAAATAAAGAGAATAAATCACTTTTTTTTTAAAGGTGAAATTATAGACCACAAATATCTCGCATTGATGACAATTATGTTCAAACTTCAATCTAACAGGATGGCAATTGTATATCAAACACAAATTAAAAATTATTTATCAAGCTAAAATCATTTTGTGTAAGTTGATCGAGAATTTTAAAAACCATATGTATTTTTTCATCAAAAATAATTATTATATGAGAAGTTGAATTTAATAACTTATGTAAAAATTACTTAATATTTCTGATATATAGTTCTAAATTGGTTGAGAATTTAGGTTTAATACGATTTAAATGTTTTTTTCTATTTTCATTTTTGAGATATTTTTTTAGGAATAAAATATGTTTAAAATAAAATTATAGAATCTAAAACAATCAATCAAATTATACTATATTGATTTAATAAAGGATAATAAAACAGTAAGGTTATTTCATTTCTACATACTACTCACAAGTTCCATAACTTTAGGTCTATTAGTCCGATCATGATTTTCTTATCCAAAAGAAAAAATCATTCTCTTTTTTGGCCGGTTATGGACGAGAAGGGATTTGAATCTCGACCTAAAAAAATCTTTTAAAGTATACTAAATTTTAATTGACAAAAATATATTCATACAGTATGAATTCTAAATTTTAAAATTAAAAATATTTGAATTATTTCTATTTTTTATTTATTTTATTATTTATTTTTTATTTATTTTTTATTTTAAATTAATAATAAAATTATTAAAATATTCATATATTTAAAGTATATTTTTATTTATGAATAAAAAGTTATCTATTAACTAAATTTTGATTACAGTTAACAAACTTTTATATATATATATATATATAACTGAACAACTTGAAACTAAAATACTTATAATAAAGATTAAAATTAAAAAATGGCATTCACCTTAAACCAGATTAGTTGGTCTGGTTATATGTTAAATGTAATTTATTTATCATACAAAGTGTTTTTTTAATACAGTCAAAAGCTTAAATCCTCAGCTTTACCATGCATATGGAGCATACTGATATTATTAGAACCTTTTTTTTCTTGGACGATGATGCAACTTTATTTTCAAGGATGAATAAAGTTAATCATTATAATGATGTTAAGATTGTTATTTAATATTTCTTTTGACCTTTTTTTAATGCTTCTTCTCTCCACTTTCTCTTGAGCTTTGGTTTATTTTAATATACATATTCGTCAACCCAATAAAAAGAAAGTATCGAATTTAACTGTTTTCCAACATCATTTGTGTTTTATACTTTTAAGTAATTACATAAACTTACCTTACAAACAAATTTGCAAGTATTTAGTTTTAGATTAACTATCTAATTATGTGTAATAATTTATGACTAAATAAATAATATTTACATTATATCAATATCATTTAAATTCAAATATATAGCTCTCTACCATTTCATGAAATAGATACATAATGTCTAAAATTAAATATAGAAAAGGAAAGTGTCGTGAAAAATAATAATAAATAATAATAGAAAAACATCTTGTTTATATTGGTGTATTTTTAGTATCATAATACATATTTTAATTGTGCCTTATCGTGATACATTGATCGTAATTTTTAACATGTGTATTGAGAATGATTCAAATATGAAATATTGATAAATAAAAATTATAAATGCAGTTGATTTTGATAAATTATTATTTTATATTAACAATAAGTGGGAAACAACTGTAATAAATTATTATTTTATATTAACAAATAGTAGGAAAAAAACTGTAAATATAGTTTTTTAAATGAAATTGTAATTTTAGTACATCGTTAATATAAAAATTTACACTCTCAAAAATTAGTATAAACATGAATTTTAACATAATTACTAAAAATAAATAATTTTATCGGATTATAGTTCACAGAAAACTACAATGATGTCAAATGTTTTCATCCGAAAAAAAAATCATTGTTTAAAAAAATCATAAATATTTATACAAATAATTATTAAAAAATAAGAAAATTAATTTTAAGAAGATCTTACCGAATATTATTTGTCTTCTTTCTATACTTTTTTATGCATCTTTTAAAAATAGAAAGGAAGTCTAAGTTTCAAAGTAGATGATAGATGAGATATAGTAACTAATCTATCAACAAAATTAAAATTAAGAATTTTTCGTTATATATGTGAATATAAAAAGAAAATTGTAAAGACAAATTTTTATTATAACGAAATTAAAAAATAGTTTTGAAGACAAAATTATCAACTAGAAGGAATAAATAAATAATTCCGAAAACCAACCCACAGTTTCTTTTAACTATTGTTATGGTTTTTTTTTCTTTTTATAAATATAATAGCTTCACATCTATCAAAATAATTTAAATACATTTTACTTTTATAATTCTATAAAATATTTAAAAAAAAATCATACAAAAAATAAATTTCAAAACAAATAATATAGTAGATAATTTAATTGAACCAAACAACATTATCTAACATACTTTTAAATTAGAACATATAATAGTATTAACATTGGATGATAAGATAGAAAGGAGAACAAACTACAGTTTTTTTTTTTCAACTGACTCTAATTAATTTATAATATAACGAAACATCAAGGTTATTTGAAAATGGGTATTTTATTCTTCAACAAATTGAATATAAAATTTACAAAAATAAACAGAAAGAATGATTGTGGACATCATGCACCAGCTGCAAGAGGAATCATTTTCACCCTAATCATTATTATTATTAACATAACAAAAGGTACCAAATTTAAAAGGTTATGCCACGCATAATTATGTTTCATGAAAGAACAACACCACCAGGAAAAGAATGGATATGGATTCCATGTTTCAATTTTTTTTGCTGTAATTTTTCTATTCATTCTAAATAGATATGGTTGAAAGTATCATGTCATTCACATAAAACTAATTTAAAATATAGTCTAATTTAAAATATATAAATAAATGTAAATTTAACTTTACAATTTGATTTTATAGTATTATTAGTTAGATCTAAACTTCATATTTTAAAAAAAAAAAAATATATATATATATATATATATATATATATATATTATTAAATCATTTAATGAAGGGTTAAATATGTTTTTAGTCCCTAAACTATTGGTCGTTTCTGGTTTTCGTCCTTCTTTGAAAATAAGGTACAAATTGGTCTTCATTCTTTTCGAAACTCTAGTTTTAGTTCTCGAAACTTTGGTTTTAGTCCTCGAAAACTACCACATTTTTAATGGTGTTAGTTTTCGAGGACTAAAACCAAAATTTTGAAAAGAATGAGGACCAAATTGTATCTTATTTTGAAAGAGGGATGAAAACCAGAAACGGCCAATAGTTTGGGGATTAAAAACATATTTAACCCTTTAATGAACGCCAATTTATATTTGTAAGAAATATTTTAAGTAATATTTATAATCAGTTATATGTTTTGTTATTAAAAGATTTCGGATTATAAGAAGAAATAGTATATAATTTATTTTTACCCAAAAAAGAATATATGTATTGTAACTGGTTAAGAAAAGATAATGATAGTTTGATAATATTCTTTGATAATATTGTCATTTTATGACTGGTCCAAAATTACTTCACAATTAATAATAATAATTTTAAACATCAACATAAACTAATCATATAATGACACGTAGATAATGTTAAAACATTGTTAAAAAATATTATAAAAGTATCATTATAAAAAAAAATTGAATTATTTAGAAATCGAAAAGAATGGTAGAACGGTGATTGATGTTGGTGGGGGTCATGGGCACGATTGACGGAGCATTATGATTGGTGAAAAAGATTATAAATCTTCCTTTCACTTCTCAGACAAAGAGTGCACAGATATACTATTCAGACACTTTTACATTTACTTTATTTACTGTTACAAAATCTTTGTCTTATTTATGTCATGTTTTACAAAATTATTTTATATATTGACAGGAAAACATATATTTACAATACATATTATAAAAATAAAATAATTATAAAAAAGCAAGTCTTTTATTTTTTTAAAAGAAAAAAATAATAATAAATAAACGATTATAAAAAATTTATACATGTCAAAAGTATTATTATTTTTTATTTTCTTTTTAACTTATTACTCAAATTAGCATCATTTCACTTTATACTAAAATTCTAATTTCTTTTTATCAAGTATAAATCTCTTTCAACAAGTTATTCCTCTTCAATGTGAAAGTATTTTATTTAATTTACAGTATATATTATACATATGTTGTGTGTGACACTTCTAAAATATTTAACGTGATAAAAAAATCATTTAACCTTATTTTATCACAATTCAAAAGTACAAGAATTCATGAAAAATTATATGGTAGTTAAATTATGTTTAATGTATTGAGTATAAAAATATATATATCCTAATCATGTTGCACTCTAAATTAAATTAATTAAAATATTAAACAATGTGAAGTTAAAAAATATTTTGTATTATATTTTGTAAAACATATTAGAAAAAAAAGTAACATTTAATATATATTTTTGTTGTAGTCGTTGTAAGAAATTATGTTTGGTATAATTAAAATTATATATTATAGCTTAAGTTTAATTTGTAAACATTATGAGTTTATTATAATTTATATGATAAAAACAATTATATATATTAATTGAGTGTAATATAACGATCAGGATAAAAAAAATGGTCAACTCCATTCAAAATAGGATGGAACTCCATTAAACATTGCATATATTTGATTTTTAAATCTCATTTTTTTCACCAAAAACATTATATATCTAAATATATGCCTATAAATCATAAGTTTTTGACATGAAAATCTTATATAAGATACTGGTCTTGTATAAATTACATTTTATTAAATATTTCTGATAGTCCCAAGTTGTTACAATGTTAACATTGCCAATAGCTCCTACTCCGAGTCATCAAAATGTTTGGTAACACAGATTCACGTTTTGAAATTATAAACTGTGGGCACTACATGAGTGTGTCTGCCATGTCCCTACTCAAACGTTTGTGTCTCCCATATCTTTATACACAAAATGCTCAAGATGTCGTCTAACTGTTTCCTTATCAACCCAAAAACATATACAATAATTTTATACCCCCACCTTGTAACAATAAGTATATAAAATAAGGGAGATACAAATCTTACCTTATAATCCAGTTTTATGGGGTTAAAGTCTAACTATTAACATGGTTAAAGTCTATCTTAGCAAGTTCTAAATAGACATTTCTGTTTTTACCCGTTGTCAGGCCACTATTAGATTAGACTTAAATTTCACTTTCTAATAACAACACATTATGTTATGTCATTTTATTAATTAATATAATATTAAGTTCTTTATTTTATCTATCATAATTTAGTTTGATTTAAGAGGGGGAAATGTCGCTTCATGGATGAAATAAACTATAAACAATAAAATAAATAAAAAGGATGTTCATCAATTAATCGTGCATGAAAATTATGACTCATGCAATTTACCATTCTTCTTTGTGTTTGGATAGTTTTCGTATGAAAAAAGAAGAAGAGTATTTTGATATATATAATTTTGACAATATTTTAATACAGTCAGTACACATGTTATTTTAATAATGTTCATTATTTAATTATTATTGTACTGATGTACTTTAAACTTAATGGAAAAGTGATATATTTATTATGTTAAAATATTTTGAAAAAAATTTATATTAACTATCATTATTTATATATATATATATATATATATATATATATATATATATATATATATATATATATATATATATATATATATCTGCATCCCATATTAAAAAAGTTTATTTTTACACTTTTTTAGAAGTAAAAAAAGTGAATTTAAAAATATAATTTATGGAGTGCGAGAAGAAGCTGCGGTGAGATGACTTTAACATCCACCCAAACCCAACAAATGTTGAGTGTTTCATCCTACACCTCCAACATCTCATCCTGCACCTCCAAAAATTTCATTTTTAACCTTCTGACATCCTGCACCTCCAACCTTTTTAACTTTCTTCTCTTTCTTATTAAAGATATTTTAATAACTATCTTTTTATTTTCTTCTCTTTTTTATTAAAGACACTCTACACCACCTTAAAATTAATTTTAATTTAATTTAAAATTTAAATATTATTTAATATAATTTTATATTTTAATAATTATTAAAATATGATTTATATTATAATAATAGCTATATTAAAAAAGTAAAAATAAAATAATAAAAATAAAAATAAAAATAAAATAATAATAATAATATAAAATTTGACTTAATATATTCAAATATATTAAATTATATTAAAATATTAAAATAAATTAAACAATTATTAAATTGTAAATAAAAACAAAATTTTTTAAAAATTTGTTATCGAAAATCAGTTTTGTTTTTTATTTAAAATTTAATCAATATTTAATTTAATTAAAGTTATAGCATTATTTATTATATTTTTATATTTTAATAATTATTAAAATATGATTTATATTTTTATAATAGTTTTATTAAAAAATAAAAATAATAATAACTAAAATAAGAGTAAAAGTAATAAAAGTAAAAATTATATTAAAAATCACATTTAATATATTTAAATATATTAAATTATATCAAAATATTAAATTAAATTAAATGATTATTAAAATTTAAATAAAAAGTAAAATTTTAGAAACGTTAGTTGGATATTGACGTCCGATAAATTTATAATCGGATATGGATATCCGATAAATAAATTTTTCTAAAATTTTGATTTTTATTTTAATTTTAATAATTATTTAATTTAGTTTAATATTTTAATATAATTTAATATATTTAAATATATTAAATGTGATTTTTAATATTATTTCAGTTATTTTTACTTTTAATTTTTAATAAAACTATTATTAAAATATAAAAATATAATAAATAATGCTATAATATTTAGTTAAAATAAATATTGATTAAATTTTAAATAAAAAACAGATTTTCGATAACAAGTTTTTAAAATTTTTTGTTTTTATTTACAATTTAATAATTGTTTAATTTATTTTAATATTTTAATATAATTTAATATATTTGAATATATTAAGTCAAATTTTATATTATTATTATTATTTTATTTTTATTTTAATTATTTTATTTTTATTTTTTTAATATAGTTATTATTATAATATAAATCATATTTTAATAATTATTAAAATATAAAATTATATTAAATAATATTTAAATTTTAAATTAAATTAGAATTATTATTAGGGTGATGTAGAGTGTCTTTAATAGAAAAAGAGAAGAAAATAAAATGTCTTTAATTAGAAAGAAAAAAAAGTTAAAAGTAAAAATTTTAAAAAGGTTGGAGATGCAGGATGTCAGAAGGTTAAAAATGGAATTTTTGGAGGTGCAGGATGAGATGTTGGAGGTGTAGGATGAAACACTCACAAATGTTTGGTTGTTACATTCTGCACCCATCAAATTTATTCATGTGTTCTATTACTCTTGATTTTATTTTCCAAAACACCTTAAAAATATTTTCTGAAAGGATAATGATGTTTGATAACATTTTAATATCATCTACGTATCATTCTGTGATTGATCCATTCTACAATCAATAATAAAAATCATTAACATTAACATGAATCAATCACATAATGATTCGTAGATGGTGTTAAAATATTGTCAAATAAATATTGTCAAAATATCATTATCTTTCTGAAATACACTTATTCACTTTTTCGAAGACATTTAACCTATTCTTATTTTGAAAAAAAATTCCTTCAAACTTAGACGGGTGCAGCAAGAAAATTGATGGGGCTGCGTAAATAACATTTCAAATACTTTTATTTTGTTGTTCGTAAATTTTCACATAATCTGGACCAATTAACCAGAAATTCACTAGCAACTTTTTTACTTTTACTGATTACACTCTCTTTTATACTAATGCACACTCCCTTTTCTTTTTGTTCCATGCGCTGTTCCATTAAATACACTTTTTAAATAGTCTGAATTTGGTTGATGAATGATATACTAATTCAATTTATAATTATATGAATGTATTTTTTGAATTTATGACACATGGTTAAAAAGAAACCATTTTGTTTGTTACAATTTTATTAAATGAATATGACTATATGTATTTATTGGTTTATTCTTTTAGCATTTAAGTACTTATACAATTACACATATTATGAAGGATCGTGATATTTTAATATTTCTTAACAAAGAAAAATACCCACTTAAAAATTTAAAATAATAGTATTTTAATTATATTTTTTATTCTTTAACTTAAAATGTTAACATACATTATCATACATGTATATTTTAAATATTTTTTTTCATGCTAATAAGATTTTAATTTTTGTTACTAGTGAAACTTTGATGACATTTTAACTTCAACTTCTTGTAAATAGATACAAATATTATTTTAGTGTTAAGGATTCTCATGCTAGAGTCTTGTATGTAAACTCAAAATCCTTCTTATTCCTCCTCTGAAGTTCATTTCCTAAATTTATCAGGACAAAAAATACACTCCAAATAAAAATAAGTTTTATTTTATTTTTGTTTAGTATGAAAAGAAAAAGAAAATGACAATTTTTTTTTTTGTTTTTTTTAAAGCAACTTACTATTATTTTATTATAAAATTCATAGGTTATAAAAACAGTTAAATGTTTTAATTTTAATATAATAAAAAAATTAATCAAATTTTAAGTCTCTCATAAATTTATATATTTTAATTAAACTTTTATTATTATTTTATTTATTAGTATTAAATTTTTTATATTTTTTAATTAAGTTTCTATATTTTTATGTACTTATTTTCACTAATTTAATTATTGTTTTCGTATCTTAACATGATTCACATATTATAAAATGTAAAACTTTATAATTAATATAAAATATTATTTATGACTTAAAACTTAATTAATTCTAGAATTTTTCTTATTTAATATATACATAATAATTATTTTAATCATTCATAAAAAATTAAATTAAATTAATAAACTTTAGTTTTTATACTATTTTTTTTCTTATGTTGAAACTGAATTATATTAATAATTATTTTAGTAAAAATATATTTATATTAAAAGCTTAAAATTTGTGAATGTTCCACATCTAAGGCCAAACAATAAATTATTCAAAAATCATTTATATAACAAATTCTTATTCTACTAATTTATTTCATAGTCAATTCAAAGCAAATCAATTTAGTTTACAAGTTGGTTTACCCAATTAAAACCAAGTTAACTCAATTCACTTTATTGTAAATAAGAAATTTTATAATTTTGTTCCATTTACATAAATTAATAAATTAGCATGTTAACTCACTAATAATATTTAAATATTTAAATTATTTTTTATATTTATTGAATAAAAAAATTAAATAAAGAGACTCGAATCTAATTGAGTCAAGTAAACCAAATTAATTTAAAAAGTTAATTTTTTTCGATCCAACCAATTCAAAACTATAATAAACGACACATTGTATACAATATATTTATATAATCTAAATAATATAGTTATAAATATGTAGTAGTTTATTATATATTATACTATAATACTAAATAATTTATACATATATGGAGGGATTCAAATTTTTTTCGTATATATACATATTTATATACTAATTACAAAGTAACTGTTATTTTAATCTAAAATAATTATATTTTATTTTTATCTTTTAATAACAGTTAATTTAAATTTAATTATTTTGTAAATTAATATAATTAATTCATATCTTTAATATTTATTTGTAAAATTTAAATAATTATTTATTTTTAGAACTATTTTTAATAAAAAATTATAGTTTAATAAATTTTTACTAGAATAAAAAAAAACGTGTTTGGTAATATAAAGTTGAGAGTAATAACTTTATAATTTAATTTTAAAAACTTAATTTATCAGACTCTTCATCTTCTTCCAGTAACTCCTATACTCTCTGTTCTTATTTCTTGCCCTTTCCCTTCGTTTTCTGTCCCATCTGCAAACCCTAACGCCATACCAATTTGATTCGAAGCAGAAAAAAAGTGAAATTGGAGTTTCAGAGACGAAAAGAAAATGGCTTACGGTGGTGCAGGTCCTGTGGGTGGTTCGGGATCTGCATCCACCATTAAGCAAGTGAAATTGGAGAGAGAAAGCGAACTCAGAATAGAAGTGGGTAACGACGCACCACTTCGCCTTCGTCTCCTTAACGGAACTGCTGAAATTTTCGGCACCGAGCTTCCTCCCGAAATCTGGCTCAATTTCCCTCCCAGACTCAAGTTCGCTGTAACTTCTCTATTAATCAAGTTCTTTGTTGTGTTCACGTTTCTTTCTTTTTTCTTTTGATAAGGGGAATGCTACTTTGTGTTGTGGCAGGTGTTTACTTGGTTTGGTGCGACCATTGAAATGGACGGAGCTACTGAAACTGATTACACTGCCGATGAGGTAAGCCATTGTAGTAGCCTTATTGAATGTTTCCTTTCTAACTTGTTGGTATGGCAAGAAAAGAACAAGAAAATAAACATGACACTATTTGAGAAATCAGTGATTCGGAGAATACAACTTTTTGAGTGCAGACTCCCATGGTAAGCTATGTAAATGTGCATGCCATACTGGATGGAAGAAGAAGTCGTGCCAAAGCTTCATCACCTGATGATTTTGAATTTTCTCAGGTATTTTCTCGTGCTTTTTGCTTGATTGTCTGGATGGCTGACAAAAGATTTTAAATCGGGGTTGTGGTTATGTCCCTTTCCTTGATATTATGGGAAATTGCTGACAAATCCTATTGACACTGTTGTGGTTTCGTTGTGGAGGCGGAGTCCCTTAAAACTTTGATGTTGGGGCCAAAATTGTGGCCATGGACATATTTTAGAAGCTTGGATTTCTCATGATAAGTTTTTGTTGTTACTTAGTGTGACTTATAATTTTCAATGTTAACATGAACTGTCAAAAACAATGCTCTATTCTAAGTAAATTGTGCTGATAGACTTGAAAGTTTGTGATTTTATCATAGATTCAGATGCTATTCTTTCATGTGTAAGTTGTAAAGCTTGTTGTATGTGAATTTTGTTTTTCAGGGTCCTAGGGTCATTGTTGTAGGGCCTACTGATTCTGGAAAGAGTACCTTGTCCAGGATGCTTCTTAGTTGGGCGGCTAAACAAGGTTGGAAACCTACCTTTGTTGACTTGGATATTGGCCAAGGCTCTATAACAATTCCTGGATGCATTGCTGCCACTCCAATTGAAATGCCCATTGATCCTGTGGAAGGTATTCCACTTGAAATGCCTCTTGTATACTTTTACGGGCATGCAACTCCAAGGTATAGCTGATGTAACCTCTATCATACATTGCCAAAATTATATAAGAACTTTCATTGATTTAAGATTTTTAAATTATTGGTAGCACATTAAGGAAATGAAAATCCAATCTGAATGTATTTGTTTTTTCAGCAACAACGTAGAATTGTATAAAGTGCTTGTCAAGGAGCTTTCAGGGATGATTGAGAGACAATTTACTGGAAATGCTGAATCTCGAGCTTCGGGCATGGTGATAAATACTATGGGATGGATAGAAGGAGTAGGCTATGATGTAATTCGCCTGTGAACTTCACCTTATGATTGTTAAACTAATCACAATTCCGACGTGTAACTTACTGCTAATTTTGATTATAGTGCTCTTTCCTTGCTCACTCTCTTCTTGTGTGTGTCTGTTGCAGTTGCTCTTGCATGCAATTCGTACATTCAAGGCCAATGTTGTCTTGGTTTTAGGTCAGGTGTGTGCCTTGCATCTATATACTATGTACTATTTAACATTTGCATCATTTCATATTCTATATTAGTTATGCGTTGAGAGACAGTTCCAATGATCCCCACTATCATATTTTTAAAATTTCATACTTTCCTTGTACATGTTAGTAATTCTTGCATTCTGTAGAAGCTCAGTGTCTCAGTCATTCCTTTGAACCTCTTATAGGAAAAATTGTGCAGCATGCTCAAAGATGTGCTTAAGAGTGAGCCCAAAGTAGATGTTGTGAAACTTCAGAGGTCAGGTGGAGTTGTATCTAGGAATGCAAAAGTCAGACAGAAGGCCAGAAGTTACAGGATAAGGGTAAACCTACCTGCTACTTTTGAATATCTTACACATGTGTTAACCTCAAATTTATATTTTTCTTCCTTTTTTTTTTATTTTCATTCTTGAGGATTTTAATTTAAACTATGAAAGTCTGTTATCTGTGGGAAACTTTTTCTTCTGAGTTTATCTGTTAATATAGGAGTACGTCATTATTCTTACGCCTAGGGAAGTTAAGTGCTCAGAAATATGTAGGATAAAAAATATTCATTGTTAAGTTACAAGCAGTAGTTTTGTATTCTGGAAGATTTGAAAAATCTAAACGAAAAGATTGTTAATTTTAGTGATGTTTCCGTTGTCAACATAAATAGTGAAACGGTTGGTAATTTTTTATTTTTTTTTATCTTGAAATTTGCTGCTTCCTCGATATTCATGTACCCTTAGTCGGTGTTTAGAATGTCTATTCTCGTGCAATCTAAAAACTATATTGACAGTAGTAGATCACTTTTACAAATACGAACAATTTGTTTATTAGCCTTGGAAAGTGTAGTAGGATGAGGGTTTTCTTTTCTTTCCTCCCCCTGGACACTGTTTAACATTACTGCCATTTGATTTTGACACAGGAATACTTCTATGGCCTTTCAAATGATCTTTCTCCACATTCTAATATTGCAAATTTTAGTGATTTGTTTGTTTATCGAGTTGGTGGTGGGCCACAGGCCCCACGGTCAGCCTTGCCAATTGGAGCGGAACCTGCTGCAGATCCAACAAGAGTTGTACCTGTAAACATAAATCGTGATTTGCTCCATCTTGTCCTTGCTGTCTCATTTGCCAAGGAACCTGATGAGATCATTTCCAGGTAACTGTGGTTCCAATTTTAATCATAAAGTTTTAAACTTCTTTGAAGCCAGTAAGTTTGATCATGCATTTTGTTTTGTTGTAAAGTGATGTGGTTGCTTGTATGTGTGAGGAGTAGTGTCCCTTGTACAGATATGGTGACACTA
The DNA here is from genome assembly GCF_029865625.1 of Vigna umbellata. Lineage (NCBI taxonomy): Eukaryota > Viridiplantae > Streptophyta > Magnoliopsida > Fabales > Fabaceae > Vigna > Vigna umbellata. The sequence goes on along the minus strand of NC_142172.1, from coordinate 48,276,850 downwards.
GAGAGATTTGTGTATCGATTATTATTTGATAAGCAGTGTGGGCCAAATGGAAACTGGTGACCCTTTATGCTGTTAATTTGAAGTCTACTTGAAATTATCCATCCGATATGATTTGATTTGCTTTAATGGAAATGGTTATTCTTAAAACTTTGTTTATCTATTTAATTTTCTGACACTTCTATACATAAAAAATGGCCATTCTTGAGATATTACGTCCTCATCTCCATTCCTTGTTCCTACAAGTACGTCTTCTTACCATGTCATGTCTTTTCTGGTGCAGCAATGTTGCCGGGTTCATTTATGTAACAGACATTGATATTCAGAGGTTTGTATCGTTGCATTTAATAATTCGTTTTATTTTGCAGTTTATGATGAATGCTTGTATTGTTGTTTTGTAACTTACAGAAAGAAGATAACATACCTTGCTCCGTCTTCTGGAGAGCTTCCAAGCAAGTATTTGATAATGGGATCCTTGACATGGCTTGAAACATGAACTAATGAACAGTGTTTTACCGGAAAATCTCTCGCCAAAATTAGTTACCCTGGTTCGCCAGTTTTGTGTCGTGATCAAATGTAAATACTAATTTAGCTTAGATCCTCTTGTGAGGTGTTGTTTTTCGTAGTGGGAAGCTCCTCATGGTTTTTGTATCAAAAGGTTTACTTTAAACTTTTTTCCATGCCTGGATAGACAGTTTTGTTATGTTCAATTTTACATGTTTTATTGTTAATCTAATTGAACTCTAATTTTAGTATATTCATTTAAGGTATCATCGATAAATAGTTTAGTTAGTTAAAGTATAAAATATAGAAACAAGCGTACGCAGAGATAAGAATTTTAAAAATTAAAATCACAAAAACTAGAGAGATCAAAATTTAAAATAAAGAATTGAAGAGATCAAATTTGAAATTTATCCTTATTCATTATAAACTGTAGATAGACATTAAATATAAGGATATAAGTAAATTTTGTTGAACTTTAAAATAGATTTGATTATTAGTCATGGAGATTTTAACTAATAAAACTTTTACAATTTTAAAAGTTGTTAAGTGCTCCTATAGTTTATTTTGTTTTTAAAGCTTATATGTTAATGTAGTTTTTTTAATTAAGAAAACAAAGTCTGCAACGTGTTATTAGTTCATAAATGATGATAGATATTCAACGATGGAAAGAAATCAATGTGATACAACATTTTTTAGTGATATCAAGTATACCTATTTTTTTTATAAGAAACGATTTTATTTAAACTAAAACCGAATATAATTCGTATAAATTGTAAAATTTTGAATTCAAATATTTAATAATCAAAATTAAAGAGAAAACTAAATAACAAAAAGAAATTGAAAACATTGAGATATTAAGGTCGTGTTAGAAAAAATTAATCCTATAGTTAGCCATATGGGAATTTAATGAAATTAAACAAGTGTAAAATTAAGGCAAATATAATTTTATTTTATTTTTTGAAGTACAAGCATAGTTTATCCAATCCACTTAGCAATCTGAGATTCTATTTTCCTCTCCATTGTTCCCCGATGGAAATGGATTCCCTTCCCAACGGCAACAACGCCACCGGAACTCCGATCGCCGCCACCCTCAACCCGGCGCCGCCTCCACCGTCGAACCTTCCCCAACTGACAGAGTCTCTGAAGCTGGAGCACCAGTTCCTCAGGGTTCCTTTCGAGCACTACAAAAAAACCCTCCGTGCCAACCACCGCGCCGTCGAGAAGGAGATGTCCGCCGTCATATCCGGCGTCAACGAAGCCGCTGACCTCTCCCCAGATGACGCCGTCAACCATCTTAACTCCCTTGTCTCCCGCTTGCAAGGGCTCAAGAGAAAGGTAAACTGCTGACCTAATTTTCTTGATTTGAATTTCGTTTAATCGCGTGATAAAGAAAAACAAACGTTGTATTATCGATTGGCATAGTTAATTTTGTATTGGGAGTGCTTAATAATACTCTGTGTAATGTGGTTAGGGGTTACTATGTGAAGTTATGATCTGTAGCATGGTTTTTGATTCATGTTGTTCCGATGATTGATTACGTTTGTTATTAAGTATAGCTGTTGCTTAATTGGAAATTTATGTTCGCCTTTCATGAGTTTTATGATGATCATGATTTGGATTTTTGCAAAAAATATGTTAAAGTTGGAGGAGGGAAGTCGGGCAGAGCATTTACAAGCTCAAAAGTGTCGAGCGCGTCTTGATCACTTAGAATCTGCCGATGCGGAAAACATGCCAGAATGGAATAACACTCGCTTGAAGCGGATTCTTGTTGATTATATGTTGAGGATGTCATACTATGACACTGCAGTGAAACTTGCAGAAAGCAGCAACTTGCAGGTAATGAACAAGGTTATCGAATGTGTGATTGTTTGAAATGTGCATTTTCTTTTGGTATTGATTCTAACAATAATAACACTTATGTTGGTGTCTCAGGATCTTGTTGATATTGATGTATTCCAAGAAGCAAAAAAGGTTATTGATGCTTTGCAAAATAAGGATGTTGCACCTGCCCTAGCATGGTGTGCTGATAATAAATCAAGGCTGAAGAAGTCTAAGGTTCATATTGCTGTTTGATCTTTTTAACAGTTGGTGCACCGTGCCATAGGCTGAGTCATGGTTTAGGCTTTTGGGTTCATACCAATCGGCATTTCTTTTAATGCATTTAGAATTGGAAATCATCTCAGACATACTGCAACAACAAAATATTCATATTTAAGAGAAGGATAACCACCGTATTGCTCTAGTATAAAAATGTCTTTAGTCTGCTTAAAGTTTGAAAATAAAAATAAAAATAAAAATAAAATTATAAACTAATGCAAATCCAGACTTTCTCAAATGCCCACCAGTGCCAATAGAGTTTCTCATAGGATGACACTTGTTAATAATAAATACACAAATACACTTAAGGCATCAGATCATATTTACCATTGCAAATTTCTGGTGGTTTAATGACGACAGAGCAAATTGGAGTTCCAGTTGAGACTTCAAGAGTTCATAGAATTAGTAAGAGCTGAGAACAATTTGAGAGCTATCACGTATGCTAGGAAATATCTTGCGCCATGGGGAGCCACTCACATGAAAGAATTGCAGCGAGTCCTTGCAACACTAGCTTTTAAAAAGGATACTGAATGTGCCACATACAAGGTGAGTATACCTTGTCTTTGAGTGATTTTGTGCGTTAGCGATACTGGTGTCTTTAATTTTATTATCTTTCAATGCAATGGTGTTAGGATTGTATTCATGTTCCCTGTTGTTAGAATTCTAGAATTTGTAATTAGAATTGCAATTTGATACCCTTTAGTATCACCCCACATTTGTTTTACATTTCCCCCCTACCCACTTTTCATCCGAGGATTTAGAAGTCTTCAATGGTTATGTGAATGGAATAGAAAGGGTGCTAATGGAGTTCACGAGTTCCTCTAGCAATGTGACATTTAAGAATGAATTAGTGACTTCTGAGTAATTTAGTTTTGCGCTTGTATGTTTAAGTTTTTATCATACATTGTGATTCCCCCCATTCATGATTGAAAAGTTGAACGACTGATTCATGATGTGGTTTGGGACCTGATAACTATGTAAATGTCAATAACACAGTACAAGATAGAGTTGTTTCATTTCTTTTGCTGTTAAAAACATTAACTCCGTTGTACAAGAGCATGTAGTCCTTCAAGCTAATTATATACACTTTACTCTGTGGAAAAGAAAGGAATGACAACCAATATGCTAATTGATGTAATCTTTAAATGTTTCTAGTTGTTAATAATTGTAGTCAACAAATCGAACTGTCTTAAACCTGTAAGTTGTGCTATATTCTCTAGTATTGCAATAATCGATTGGACTTTTACCTAGCACTTGTCTTATGTAATTCACACGGCCAAGAAAAAAAAAATCCTGTATTGATTAGGTTAACAACAAGAAATATTATTTGCACGGGTTATTATGTTCCACTGATCACTTGTTGACGAAGATTTTTATGCCTGTAGTATTTCACACAAAGTCTAAACATTATATTGTTGAAACTGTAATTCTTTGCCAGAAATTTTGCTTCCTACTGCATTATTGTCTTGAGGAGCTGACATTTCAGCACTAAAATCTTTATAATTTTCTCTTACATGTTCTTTTACAGGTTTTATTTGAAGATAAGCAATGGGATTTTCTAGTGGACCAATTCAAACAGGAGTTCTGCAAGTTATATGGCATGACGTTAGAACCCTTGCTCAATATCTATCTGCAAGCTGGGCTTTCCGCTCTCAAGACACCGTATCCATTGACAACTTGAACTGTTGATTATCATCTGGAAACACTTCTTTTAATGCTAGATGCTTCTATGCTGTGTGTGGATAGCCATGTTTGCATACATATAACTGAAACACCCCCGCCATCCTTCCAAAAAAATATTTTAAACACTTGGACTTTCCTTATCCTTTTGAGGGAATTAATGGTATTAAATGGTTTGCCTACTAAAGAAAATTCCTTTTGATTGGAGTGGTTCGGTTCCCTTTTCATGCAGTTATTTTAAAACCCTCCATATATATTGAAGTTGAACAGCATTCTTTGTATGAAATTTCATACTTGACACTGATAATCTGTCTTGAGCCCTTATGGATCAATTCATGATAATGACCCGTGTGTGTTAATTTGTTGTGAATGATTTCAAGGATCATACTTGTATTACTATAGCCTCTTGTAAATTTGATTGGTTAGTGTTAGTGTATGCATTGCTAAAGCTTAGATATGTCCCTTGACTTGATAAAGATATTGTTACGAGGATGATTGCACAAAAGAAGATCCGCTATCACAGGAAGCTTTCCGCACATTAGCCCTGCCATTGCCGTACTCAAAGCAGCATCATTCTAAGCTTGTTTGCTATATAACAAAGGAGTTAATGGACACTGAGAACCCACCGCAAGTCTTGCCCAATGGATATGTTTATAGCACTAAGGTTCCTGTTATTCTAGATACTCGTCTAGATATTCCATGGATAAGCACTTTTTATGAGGATAATTTTATTAATTATTTGGTGTTCTTTTGCAGGCTCTTGAAGAGATGGCGAAGAAGAATAATGGTAGAATCATCTGCCCGAGGACGGGTTTAGTTTGCAGCGACACAGATCTGGTCAAGGCATATATTTCATAAATCTATATACTTAAAAAGGTATGATTCATAGATGAAAATGTCAACCTTTCCTTGGCTTCAAGCTACCATGGCTGTCTGATTATAATGTTTTGGAAATTACTCTGATGGGCTTCCGTTGTTATGTCCAGTCTTTTACTTTCCGGTGTTTACTTAAACTTGTACATATGTTAGATGTTTCAAACTGTAACTGGGATATGACGTAACCTTGTGCATACATTGATTTGTATTTTTCATAGTAATGAACTTCTGTGAGTGCCGCTGTGGTATACGAGGAGGGATTTCATAGAGAAGAAAGATAAAGGTGAAATGAAGATGAGTCATGGAATAGCTAAATGTGTGTATTTTACAGATTTTAAACATACGTGTGTGAGCTCGTGTCTGTTCTGTAGGGGTTAAATTATAATGAGTAATAAATTAGTTAGTTAAGTCTAATTTTTAAAACATTAAATAAATTATTTTTAAATATAAATTATTAATTAGTTTTTAAAATGGTAACTGTAAAATAAGTGGTTCATTACGATAAGGTAATTGCATTGAGTTGATTCTAGTTCACTTGGTAATTAGAAGATGAGAGCAACATTATGTTACATACAACCAACAGTGTTAAGTGTGCGTGTGTGTGTGTGTAATTGGTTAGAAGGAATATATTTATTGAATTTTAAAGTTTGAGGATAAAATTATATTGAACTTTGAAATTGGAATGAACTTCGATTTCTTATAAAAATTTAAGAACTAGAAATATATTTAACATATTATTATATTATAGGAAATAAAAGATAATTGTGATTATAAAATTATATTTAGGATAATAAATTAGAAAATAAAAATAATTGTATAAAATTTATCAAAGTAATATTTTATATGATAGAAATAAATAATACTAAAAGAACTAAAATGATTAAATGAGTTTCATAAATAATTTAATATATTATTGAATTAAATTATTTAAAAGAAAATAAAAATATAATTAAGATTATAATAACATGAAATATTTTAAAGATTTAAAGTTTTTTAATTATCAAATTAGTCAAAGAGATGATGAAAATTATTTTATAAAAAATAAAAGTTCTTCGATTAAAACAAAAAGTAAAGATAAAAAGATATAGAAGATAAGTTTTCTATATATACGTATCATTTTATTAAATTCTAGAGCTCGGCATTAAAATAGTTTCGTTTAATTTTTCTTATATGCTTCATAGGATTTTTTTTTTGTTAATATATAGGCCTTGCAGATATGACTATTACTTGGTATATTTTTCGGTAATATTATACTATATTTCTTTGATTTTGATATCGTACTCACTAATCTTCTTGAACGCTTTGATTAATGCATACTATTTTAAACAATCACAAAATAAACGAATTCCTGATATTATTGTTATTGCGTAAAAACTAGTAAAAACATAATTACACTTGTTTTTTTAATTATAGTAAAAATTTATTAAAAATAATTATAAATTAAAATAATATATAATATTTTATTATGTAAATAGTTTTTATTATAAATAATTATTCGAATTCGAAAAATATTATTAATAGAATAAAATTTAAAAATATTTTTTTTATAATAAATAATTATTTAAATTTAAAAAGGTAAAATTTAAAAAAAAAATTGTGAATACGAAAACAAAATTATCACAAGCATTAATCAATAAGATTGAAAAACTCAAACTTGTTATTTTACTTTTATGAAGTAATTTATCAAACACTATTAATATAATAAATTAGTTTAAAATTAAAGGTGAGGAACTTGGATTAATCATAATTAAAATTTGGATTAAGTAATAGCGAGATAAGTAACAGTTATTTGATTTGGTACGAATTATTGATTAATAGTAAATGAGAGAATTGCTATCAAGGACCCCAAGGTTCCTTGTTTCCTAATTTGTTTTGTCCCAACTGTGATACAAAGCATCTGCTCTAACGGACCAATAAATACGTTCATGTCCTTTTTCGGTAGTAGGTATTACACTGAACGTTGAGGCAAGTCTTTCTCAATGAAAAGTCCTATAAGATTTATATCTACTGAACTCTTTGAGTCATTTCTCTGGCTGGCTGCATCTGAAGTAGTAGCATAGACCCAACTCTGCAAATTCAAACACCCTGCAACGAAAACTACAAAGAAAACACGAATTGAGATTGAGATCCACATTTTCTGTGCTTGTCAGCTACCATTCTGCTTCTCTCTATCTATCTTAAAAGACGTGACTCGATGCGTGGTCATTCAACTAACCTAATTCGACTAACTTGTTAATGAGTTGAAAAAAAACTTAAATTTCATTCATTTTGTCACGGATTGATGGGTTAAATAGATTGATTCACTTAATTATAAGTTCTTTTAAAATAAAAAAATTATAATTTTTTTACTTCAAATTTAAATAAATTTTACTCTAAAATATGTTAAACTTCAAAGACAATTCAAAATAAAAAAAATATTATATAATTGAATCGTAATCCAAAAACAATGTCGAACAAATAAGTTTTGAATATTGATATTTTTTATCACTTGTTCATTTATAATATCAAAGTATTGAATAGATAAATTTATAATATTTTTCTCTAAAACATTTTTTTATCCCCATCTATAATATAATAAAAAAAATAACCAATAATATTAAAACAAAAAATAATAAATAATTAAATTAAATTAGATAAGTTAGTGAGTCAATCCGGTTCATCATAGATTTAACTCGAGTGAGCCGAATTAAAAACTATTCCACATAAAAAGTTATATTTTTCTTAAATCTAACCTAAGTCAAACTCGTAATAAATCCAATTAACTCGCGGTTAGAAACCATTAAGACGTGTGAATATTCATATGCTTTCATTCTGATAAACACTTTTGATTCATTTGGTTTTGTCTACATTTCATTTAATTAAATTCAATGCTTCATTTAGCTTTGGTCATAATTAACGGTTTTGGTGTCATTCTCATTATTTACAAACCCACAAATTAAGCCATAACTGAAATATTAATAGTATTTCATAAAATTATTAATCAAGATAACTGACAAAAAAAAAATGTAAAATGATGAAGATACTTTATTATGTAATGGAAAATAACTGTAGTAAAGAGGATTTTCTTTTTATTGTGATCAAATTATTATTATTTTTATAGTTTTTAAATTAACATAATTATCTGGTTACTTTTTTAACTGCTTGTTTGTTTGATTCTAATTATTTTTTAAATAAAAGTAATTATTTTAATAATAAATAAATACACTTATAGTGTGTGTATTTCCATTTGTACTTCAAGAAAGCATAATAATTTAAGAACAGAAAAACATCATAAAAGTATAGAGAAAAGATAAAAAATATCATTTAATGTTTTTTTTGGATACATGTAAAATACATTTAATGTTTTTAATTAATAAAATTAATTAACTTTCAAGTGTTTTTCTTTTTAATTTAAAGATTTGCAATTGTATCTTTACATGCCATCAAATATGAGGTATAAATAAATAAAAATCTTTAATAGTTATAAATGATCACATGAACGTTGAATTTATTTTATAATAAATTTGTAATGAGAATAATAAAACTCAAACAACTTCGTATTTATTAATGTATGAAGTTTTGTTAAGTAAAATAATAAATTAAAATATTAATAATATAACCTCGTATTTTCATATTATTTTTATATTAATAATTTAATCTCATATTTATTTACACATAAAATTATTTTAAATAAATAATTAATTAAAATAAGAATTATATTAAGTTGATGCATGACTTTAGAGCTATACAGAATGAATTGAAATATTTTTTATTTAAAAAAAAGTACGAACAAAATTGAAGAAAGGATGAGCTAATTTTAATTTTATGAATTAATTTATGAAACGCTTTTAATCTAATAAATTAATTTAAAATTAAAGATGAGAACTGGATTAGTCATAATTAAAATTTGGACGAAGCAATAGAGAATTACAAATTATTTTATTTTATATGATTTATTGATTATTAATAAATGAGAGAATGGCTAACAAGATGCCCAAGATTCCTTTTTTTCCCAATTTGCATTGTCCCAACTGTGATACAAAGCATCTTCTCTGACGGACCAAAAAATACGTTGATGTCCGTTTTCCATGCTAGGTATCAAGCTGAACTGTGCACACTGCTTCCATACGAATACACCGCTGTGGTTATTCATGTTCAGCAATTTTGTGTAAGCATTTCTATTCCCATTCCCAATTTCCACTTTTTGTTGAAAATCAGAATAAAAGAAAAGTTTTGGTGAGCTTGGTAAGTCGTTCTCAATGGAAAGGCTTATAATGTTTATATCTATAGAAACGTTTGAGTCATTTTTCTGAATGGCTGCAATTGAATTCTGCAAATTCAAACACCCTGCAAAAAAAACCACAAACAAAACATGAATTGAGATTGAGATCGACATTTTCTGTGCTGGTCACCTACAATTATTCTTCGGTCTATATATATATATACACACACACATGTGTGTGGGGCTCTGCATATGTGTTGCATTCTTTCATGCACTTTTTTATTCATTAATTATATTTAAATGTTATTTATTTAAGGATTAAATATAATTTTGATCTCTTAATTTTTATAAAACTTAAGAATAATTATTATTCAAAATTTTAATTTAATTTAATTTAATCTTTTTGTAATGTATAACTAAACTGTGAGTTAATGATTGGGCGATCCACAGTAAAGAAGTGATCAATGGGTCCAAAACAGTAATTAACTTATAATTAATCTGAGTTATAATAATTATTAATGAGCAGTTAAGGAAACTAATAGTCACTGACGAGAGATTAATAGAAATAATGAAAGTCATTTGTGATTAATGAGTCAGAGTTAATGGTAAGCTCATTATAATATTTATATATATATGTTTAACATGAAAGACAAATAATTAACTCTAATTACTAATCTTTATTAAAAGATTAGTATGCAAAGTCACTTACTTGAACCTCAGAGTGCTTTGACAAGTACTCGTCCCCACGCCTCTGACAGAGATGAGAGAGATTGAATTTGGACAATGTAGGATTGTCAGGATGTCTATCCAGTATGCATGACAACTTTAATACTTTGAGTAAGGAATCTCAATCCCTACTCGATACACTTTTAATTTTAAAAATATGTAAATTTAGTTATTTTAATATAATTTTATTAAATTTATTTGATAATTTACAATTGTTTTATGTCAAACAAACAATGTAAACAACTCAAATAGTATAATCAAATACATTTAAAATAAATAAAACTAAAGTTTTAAAAGTAAATTAATTTCAATATTCACTTAAAGAGATTAAAATCATATTTAACCTTATATTTAAAATAATAAAACTTAATTCATTTAAATAATAAAACTTTTTAAATAAAATTATATTCATACGTGAATTTTAATATTAAAATAAATAAATTATATATTATCACTTTTAATATATTATTTTCTATTTTTTCACATATTTATACTTTAAGAAAGTAGTATAGTTTAAAAAAAATATCATAAAATTATAAAGAAGAGACAAAAATTACATTTAACACTTGTTTAGATGTATAAATTTTATTTAATGTTTTCGTTTAATAAACTAAAATAAGTTTCAACTTATTTTATAATAAAAATATTTTCAGTTGTATCTTAATTATTAAGTACAAAATTTGTATATTTTTAAATTGATTATGTGATGATTATTTTGTTAAGCGATGTTGTTTAAATATCAAATATAATGAATAATTTCTTAATCATAGTAAACAATGTGGAACTTGCAAATAAATAACAAATATCACTATTATAGATTTTAACCATAACTCTAATAGTATGTGTTTCGGTTTAATTGGGTTTGAGGTTGTCGGTCTTCAATCCTAACCTTTTCTGTCTGCAGATATGACCTTCACTATGTCAATCCGTTCGTCCAGTGTTTAAGTTGTCCTCCCGACTAGGGATGGTCCTGCAGAAAATACTCTGACGCTCAAGTCAGAAAAAACTACCCCTATGTATTTTGATAGTAATTTGGAATAAGATCCTTTTACTTGAACATTAATATTGTATTTATTGGCCTTATAATTGTCCAACCCATTAATTATATTAATTATTCATTAATACAATATATTTGTGCAATATAATCTGCCAATCACCCATAAATACCATATATTTGCCTTTGATATGGTCATTAAATATATTAACTGGCCATTAATGATGTCCATCTTACCTGGCTCGCGATCACTGGATTACCGGTTGGTGCGGATGGCACTCCCCTCGAACGGTCGGCTACCCGGGTATAGTACATTAAGCCCCCAAGCCTCGAGCAGTTGTTTGCAACTGCGAAGGGGTTTTATAAGTCAGGCAGTTAAGTGGTGGTAGGAACAGTTGGACCGAATGAGATTACGAGTGATTGTCTTCTTCTACCAAGGAGCTTTTGGTCGAAGTATATTCGCTTGTAGCGTCACCGAGAAAGTCGTCGTTTCGCTCTGGGTAGAGGTGATTCGTTTGTGGAATCACCGAGTAAGTCGTAGTTTCGCTCTGGGTAGAGGTGATTCGTCTATGGAATCATCGAGCTGTGCGTGTGCTTCGCTCTTGGTTGAGATTATTCGTTTGTGGAATCACGGAGCGAGCCGTAGTTCCGCTTTGGGTAGAGGTGATTCCTCTGTGGAATCATCGAGCTGTGCGTGTGCTTCGCTCTTGGTTGAGATTATTCGTTTGTGGAATCACGGACGAGTCGTAGTTCCACTTTAGGTAGAGGTGATTCGTTTGTGGAATCATCGAGCTGTGCGTGTGCTTCGCTCTTGGTTGAGATTATTCGTTTGTGGAATCACCGAACGAGTCGTAGATCCGCTCTGGATAGAGGTGAGTTTTTGGTTGCAAACAATAAGCTAACAAATATCTAAAAACATCTGGTATTATTTCTTGAATATCATATTTCAAATTGTACTTAACTGATATGAGCCCTAAGAGGTCGTTCCCTACTCGTGCTCCTACTGCGCGAATTGTCATGTCACCGATCGGCCCTTAGTTCTTGCATCTGCCTTTGCATCTCCTGAAGCACCTGTAACTGGCGCTGCTCTACCATTGTGGTCTCAAGCTGGGTTTCTTCTGCACGCCTCGGCCCCAAGGTGGGCGCCATTTGTTTCGGTTTAATTGGGGTCCGAGGTTGTCCGTCTTCAATCCTAGCCTCTTCTGCCTGCAGATATGACCTTCACTATGCCAATCCGTTCGTCCAATGTTTAAGTTGTCCTCCCGGCCAGGGGTGGTGCTGTAGAAAATACTCTGACACTCAAGTCAGAAAAAACTGCCCCCTTTGTATTCTGACAGTAATTTGGAATAAGATCCTTTTACCTGAACATTAATATTGTATTTATTGGTCTCATAATTGTCCAGCCCATTAATTATATTAGTTATTCATTAATACAATATATTTGTGCAATATAATCTGCCAATCACCCATAAATATCATGTATTTGCCTTTGATATGGTCATTAAATATATTAATTGACCATTAATGACGTTCATCTTACCTGACTCGCGATCACTGGATTATCGATTGGTGCAGATGACACTACCCTCAAACGGTCGGCTACCCGGGTATAGTACAGTATCTTAAGGATTTTAAGGAGTGAACTTTAAGACTAATTCAACCTCCAAAATTGACTTAAGTGAGTTTTAGATCCACTTATATATTATAAATTGGTTTTATCTTTGTTCCCTAACTAGTGTTTTATAAAATTGTTTATTCAAATAACTAAAAAAAGAATTATAAATGAGAAAAACAGGTAATTATATAATGTAAAATAACTGTAATAAAAACAAGTATTCTGTATGTGTGTAACTTTTTATTATTTTTATATTACTTTTAAACTAAAAAAAGTATCTTATTAATTTTTTTAAGTGTCTTTTAGTTTGAATTTAATTATTTTTTTATTTGTTGTTTACATGCCATCAAATATGAGGTATAAATAAATAAAAATCTTTAATAGTTATAAATGTTTACATGAACGTTGACTTTATTTTATAATAAATTTGTAATGAGAATAATAAAACTCATGTAACGTCGTATTTATTAATATATGATTTTTTTTAAGTAAAATAATAAATTAAAATATTAATAGTATAACTTAATATTTTTATATTATTTTTATATTAATAATGTAATCTCATATTTATTTATACATAAAATTATTTTAAATAAATAATTAATTAAAACAAGAATCACATTAAATTGTTGCATGGCTTTTGAATTACGGTGAATAAATTAAAATATTTTTTAGGTTTAATCCTTTTTGACGTCCCTATTTGTGTAGGAATGTCTCAGATAGGTCCTCGTTTTCTAAAGTGTATCAAAATGGTCCTTAATTTTGACAATTTATATCAATTGAGTCCTTTCCGTTAAGTTGGCTGGACGGCGTTAAAAAAATTGATGAGTGGAATGTTGAGATGACGAAAGAACGCTCGTCCACCAGCGAACGAACCCTCGTCCACCAGCATCTCATTCATCAATTTTTTTAACGCCGTCCACCCAACTTAACAGGAAGGACTCAATTGATCTCAATTTTCAAAATTAAGAACCATTTTGATACTTTAGAAAACGAGGACCTATCTGAGACATTCCTACACAAATAGGGACGTCAAAAAGGATTAAACCTATTTTTTACTCAAAAAACAATACAAAGACGAACAAAATAAAGGATAAGCTCATTTTACTTATGTGAATAAATTTATGAGACGCTTTTAATCTAATAAATTAATTTAAAATTAAAGATGAGGAACTCGGATTAATCATAATTAAAATTTGGGCTAAGCAATAGAGATAATTACGAGTTATTTGATTTTGTATGATTTATTGATTATTAATAAATGAGAGAATTGCTAACAAGAACCCCAATCTTCCTTTTTTTCCCAATTTGTATTGTCCCAACTGTGATACAAAGCATCTTCTCTGACTGACCAGAAAATACGTTGATGTCCGTTTTCCATGCTAGGTATCACGCTGAACTTTGCACACTGCTTCCATACGAGTATACCGGTGTGGTTATTCATGTTCAGCAATTTTACGTAAGCATTTCTATTCCCATGCCCAATTTCCGCTCTTGATTCAAAATCAGAAGAAAATAAAAGTTTTGGTAAGCTTGGTAAGTCGTTCTCAATGGAAAGGCTTATAATGTTTATATCTATAGAACCGCTTGAGTCATTTTTCTGAATGGCTGCAACTGAATTCTGCAAATTCAAACACCCTGCAAAAAAAACCACAAAGAAAACATGAATTGAGATTGAGATCGACATTTTCTGTGCTTGTTACCATTATTCTTCGTTCTATATATATACATGTGTGTGGGGCTCTGTAGATGTGTTGCATTCTTTCATGCACTTTTTCATTCATTGATTATATTTACACGTTATTTATCTAAAGGTTAAATATAATTTTGGTTTTTTCTTAACTTTTAGTAAAAATTATATAATTACTATTCAAAATTTTAATTTAATCTTTTTGTAATGTATAACTACCCTGTCAGTTAAGGATCAGACGGTCGACTATCCAGTAAAGAAGTGATCGATCGATCCAGAACAGTAATTAATTGATAATTAATTTAAGCTTTAATAGTTATCAATGGGCATTTAAAGAGAATAATAGTGATAGGAGATTAATAGAAATAATGAAAGTCATTTATTGATGATTAATGAGTCAGACGTAATGGTAAACTTATTATAATATAAATATATGTCTAACATAAAAGACAAGTAATTAAGTCTAATAGTCTTTATTACAAAATTAGTACGTAAAGTCACTTAGTTGAGCGTCATAGTGCTTTGACAAATACTCATTTCCACGGCCCAGACAAAGAGGAGAGATGGCGAATTTGGACAATTTAGGATGGTCATGAAGTTCATCCAACATGACAACTTTAAATGCTTTGAGTAATGAATCTCAACCCCTACCGAAAACACTATTAATTTTAAAAATGCCTAAATTTAGGTATTTTAATATAATTTTACTAAGTTTATTTGATAATTTACAAGTGTTTTAGGTTAAATGACGTAAACAATTCAAATATTATCATCAAATACATTTGAAATCAATTAATCCAAAGTTTTAAAAGTGAACTATTTCGGTGGAATTGGTCCGAGGGTCAGTCGTCCTTCCTTGCTCTGCTCTCTTTTGATCTCAATCCTCTCCGAAAACGTAATTCATTCCGATGGGTGGTTGACCTGCAGAAGACACTCCGACGCTCAAGTCAGATCTGTTTAATAGAGAGGTCTATATTTTATTATAATAGATTAAAATCCCTTTACCTCGGCATTAACCCTATATTTATAGGGCTTGTAACAATTAAGCTCATTAATTCATATTTGATATGACAATAAATCCAATAATACTTACTAATGTACCTGCTAATTGTCCATTAATATCATATTCTTGTGCAATATGACCTGTCAATCAGTCATCAACCGCGTATATTCGCATTTAATATGGTCATTAAACGTATTAGTTGCTCATTAATGATATTTACCTTTCCTGATTAATGTTTGTCTGACAGCCGGTCAATTACCTGTTTTGGCTTCGGATTCTCCTTAGCCAATCAAATTAAAACCATATTTAACCTTATATTTAAAATAATAAAACTTAACTCATTTAAATAATAAAACTTCTTAAATAAAATTATATTTATACGTGAATTTTAATATTAAAATAAATAATTTTTATTATTTAATATATATTATCACTTTTAATATATTATTTTCTATTTTTTCACATATTTATACTTTAAGAAAGCAGTATAATTTTAAAAAAATATATCATAAAATTATAAGAAGAGACAAAAATTACATTTAACAATTGTTTAGATGTATAAATTGTATTTAATGTTTTCATTTAATAAACTTAAATAAGTTTCAACTAATTTTTTTTTAATTTAAATATTTTCAATTGTGTCTTAATTATTAAGTACAAAATTTGTATGTTTTTAAATTTACTATGTGATGATTATTTTGTTAAGCGTTATTTGTTTAATTATTTTTACGTATTGCGAAATATCAAATATGACGAATAGTTTCTTAACAAGAGTAAACACGTGGAACTTGAAAAAAAATCACAAGTATCACTATGATAAATTCTAACCATAATTCTGATAGTATGTTATTCAATTCCACAAAACTGGCTTATAAAATGAGTTTTATATCTACTTATATATTAAAAATTGGTTTTATCTCTGGTCTCTAACTAGTGTTTTATAAAATTATTTATTCAAATAATTCAAAAAAGAATTGTAAAACAGAAAAATACGTAATTATATAATGTAAAACAACGGTAATAAAAACATGTATTTTTTATGTGTACAACTTCTTATTATTTTTATATTACTTTTAAACTAAAATAAGTATGTTATTAATTTTTTTAACTGTCTTTTAGTTTGAATTTAATTATTTTTTAAAACAAAATAATTATTTTAATAAATAAATACACATCTAACGTATGTATTTCCATTTGTATTTCGAAGAAAGCAGAGTAATTTCTCAAAAAAAAAATAATAATAATAATTATAGAGAAAAGAAGAAAAAAACACTTTTAATAGGAATAAATGTGAAATTCATTTAACATTTTTATTTGATGAACTTAATTAAATTTCAAGTCTTTTATAATTTAAATACTTTTAATTGTGCTTTTATTAGAACTTGTTGGCTTATTAAGTATAAAAAATTCATTAATTTAAATTAATTAGCTGACATCAAGTTTTTATTAATTTGAATGATATGACCGTTATCTCTTATCGTGATATTTTTTTACTTGTTTTTACATTATATCAAATATGAGGTATAAATACAAAAAAAATCTTTAATAGTTTATAAATGATGATATGGGTTGACTTTATTTTATAATAAGTTTTTAATGAAAATAATAAATATTATATAACTTCATGTTTATTAATATATCAAATTTTTTTAAGTAAAATAATAAATTAATCATGTAATCTCATAATTATTTATACACGAAAAGATTTTAATTAAAATAATAAACACATTATTCAATTGATGAAAGATTAAACAACAACTATTTAATTAAAAAATATCAAATCAATTTAATAGATAAAAAAAGTAATACAAATCGTGTAACATATTAATCTACAAAATAGTAGAAGTTATCATAGGTGTTTGATTCTTCGAAATTTCTTATTTATATTTTATTTAAAAAATTAATATAAACTTTTACATGTGATATGATTATTTTTATGAATAAATAATATATTATAATATATATATATATATATATATATATATATATATATATATATATATATATATTTCGGTAGATTTGTGAGACTGAGACACTAACCTTCAACTTGTGTGCTTCACCTTTGATCTTCCATCCTCTCAAAGAACGCAGTCCATTCCGGTAGGTAGTTGACCTGCAACTCCGACCCTCAAGTGAGATATGTTTTATAAAGACGTCTATATTTTTATTATTACAGAGTCAGGTGTTTACCTGGACATTAACCCTATATTCATTCTTATTAATTCATATTTGATATGACAATAATTCAAATAATACGTGTTAATTATCCATTAATATCATATTCTTTTGTAATATGACATGTCAATCACTCATAAATAAACGTATTAATTGATCATTAATGATATTAACCTTTCCTGATTCATGTTTGTCTGACAGCCGGTCGGTTGCCTGTTTTGGCTTCGGATTTCTCCTTAGCCGATATAATGCACCTCAATCAAATTTCCTTCTATTAAAATTTTTTCACAGTTTTCTTTTATCTTTTGATGGACATTGACAATTCTTATCTATGACTATTTACAATGATAGTAATTGTCCGTTGAAATTATATATGTTTGATTTTCTTAATTAAAGTTTAATATTTATTATCTTTTTTATGAAAAACTTTAATTCAGAAAATTAGTTTGTTTTATTCCGAATGACTTTTTATAAACAGTGACAAAGCCGCGCTATTTGTCTGTGTGTTAATACGTGCTTTATAAAGGGCATAATTGGAATAAAATAAAGACAATCTTTATATACTTAACAGGCAAAGTTCCCGCCATATTTCTCTTTCTTTTACAAAGTGAGAGAGAAAAAGCGCAATGGAAGAGGAAATCAATTCCGAATTCAAAAGTCGAAGAACAAGAAATTCTCAGAAAATGTAGCGATTTTTCCAGTATTCATACCCAACAGTTTATCGGTTAATCTTCTGAGAATGCGTAGGTGTCACTTTCTGCACCAACTACAGTTTCACTTCTTTCATTACCTTAATAGGTTTGCGTCTTCTTCTGCTGTTTTCGTTGTTTACGTCTTCTTCTGCTGTTTTCGTTGTTTAGTATTTTCACTAAGTGTTATTTATTTCTTGGTAGTTGGTTGATTGTTTAGTCTATAAGAAGGTGTACTCTGTTATCCGCGTTAAGTTGCTAACGAATCTACGGAACTCGTTTGTTTGATATGAAATAAATGTTTCAGAGAAAAGTGTATTACTCGAAACACTTCTGTTTCTCTTATGAAGAATTTATGAAGAATATAAAAGTACAAATTCAAAATAAAAAACAAAAACATCGAAATTAGTTCATTCCATTTTATGAGAGGAAATATTGATTTAACGTTTTGGTTCAGAAATAGATGTTTTGGTTTTTAGATATTTCGTAGTTTGAGATGAACGTTACAACATAACAACATGTGCTCTAACTCAGATTTTCTTTTTTTTCTGTTTTTAATTTCAGTTTCTCAATGTTATATTTTAATAATTTTAGGTGTTGATTTAATGATTCTCAATGTTTTAATAAATAAAAAAGATAATTATGTACATCCATTAATATGTATTTATGAGGGCGCTTGCTCACTTGATTTTGAGTGACTTTTGATTTTATAAGATTTAATTTGGTTATTATTGAAGTTCAATATAAGTGATTTATGTTTGAAACTATTGTCTCAAAAGCAAGTTAGTGGTAGTGTAAAATTTTCAACTAAATTCAAGCCACATACCTTTTCTCGCCTTACTTTTTAAGGCATAATCACATTTCTTTTTACAAGTCAAACTTCTATGACTAATCTTTGAACCTTTCCCAACCTATTTTCAAGTATAACATACTCCCTGTAGAAAATGATATTTTAACCCCATATTTTCAAACTTCAATTTGTTGTGAACATCTTCTTTTTTTTTTCCTTGGAATTGTGTTTGATCTTCTCTTTACTTTTTTTTTTTTAATATAAAGGAGCATGCATTTTGGAATATAATTGTTAGAATATTTACTTATTTATTATGATTATATTGTGTCTATGGTTATTTTATCTATGATGATTATATTGTGTTATCCTATTTATCATGATTATATTATGTGTAGATTATCCTATTTATCATTATTATATTGTGTCAATTTATTTTTATAAATAGAAGATTATGAAAGGGATTAATTAAGTCCTCTAGAACTATTTTACAGTTTAATTCTCAAGTATAATACCATGTACACTGGTTCAATTGGTGTTTGTTTTTTTCTGTCTTCTTTATGGTTATGTAATAGTTGACGAGGCAGGAAGAACTGCTTGATGTTAGTTAAGAAATCATTTTATGCAGACACTTAAATAATGATGATGATACAAAGGACTATACTCCTGGAACTCCAATAAATCACCATCATGATCTTTTATCTCCTTCAACTGATCCAACATCTTTAATGTATGAGAATGTTTTATCTTTTGGGAAAGCATCAAAATCAAAACGAATAATACCCTTTTCAAAGCGAACAGATAGATTTTCAGTGAAATTTAGCATCAACACTCTCCTAGTGTAGAGAATGGGAAGCAGGAACCTGATCACGAATATACTGAGAACGATGAAGATGATGTTGTCAGAAGAGTTACACAACGTGAAAGGTGTTCATTGGTCAGGACTCAAACCGGTTTGTAAATACATGTATGATAGAACGGAGATGACTCCTAACTAAATCATTAACCTTTTACACTATTTTTTTTGAAGTCTGATTATTTTTATTTAGCTTAATGCAATAGAAAACCTAATTAGAAAACATACTAGGACATTTCTGGTCTCTATGAAGAACCAACATACCCACATCTGCGCCCTTTCTGTCCCATGCACACTGAAATTTGAAGGCAAAATTATGTTTTGTCATGGCTATACGCCAACGTTTTGAAGCACCAAAATTTAATTATGACTCTTGGATAACAAGATTGTTACGATGTTTTTTTTAACTTGGACATCAGATTTGATAATCGGATCTGTAACTGCATTGAATGATCGTGTAGATTGTCTAATAATTTGAGTTTATATTATTTATCAGAGGAGTATTTTTGCAGAGGAGTATTTTTGCTGTTGACATGATTTATTGTGAATGAGAAGTCAGTCATGCTGCAGAGCAGGTAATAGTCTCCACTTGCCATCAATACACATGCATTGTTATCTCATCCGAGTATCATACTGATATGTCTGTGTGCCGGTGTGTTGGGTTTCTTTTATAAACATATAACAAACATTCATAATAACAAAGTCAGATTATTCAACTTGACTGGAGCTTTTGCTAATAGCATAGTGTGCAACGCATAGGATATAGTGCCTAGGGACTAGGACATAGTGCACAGGGTAGAAGGCATAGGGCATAGGCAGGACTTAGATCAAAATAAGAATAGGATTTAGGGCTTAGATGAAAGTAAGGGTAGGATTTAGGACTTAGCACGTAGGCCTTAAAACCTAGGACTTTACGCTTGTGGGACATCACATCGAATTTGTTCTCGTTTTTACTAGATGGTTTTACTCTTGTAGTTGTTTTATTTTTAACATTGCTTACATGTATTGGCTCTATAGATTTTTCTGTAAAAGTTTATGAATCGAATATTTGACCGATTTCATCGAAATGAAAAATTAAGTTTCAGGAAGACGATGAGGCGCACACACAAAATCAAAACTTCAAGATAGAGATATCTTTTGTTTTAGTGATTTTACTACTTGCAATTGTGTGTGGAAAGCGTTTCGATGATCATCAAGAAGCAATTGGGTTCTTAATATCATTCTACGACAACATGTTGTTAAATTGTGGGTAGTTTATGTTAAATTCTTATTGTTCTATAGATATTATCATCTATGTCATCTACTACTGCCCATTTTCAGCCTCAATAATGGTTTTGAAATCTTTCGTTATTACTAGTTAAGGTACTCATTGTTCGCTTGCAATGATTTCTTACCATGTCCATACAGAATGGGAAGCTAAAAGCTGTAGTAGGTGCAAGTGGAGGTGCTTACAATATTTGTGGAACTTCAGAGTATCTTAAACTTCGGTAAAGGACTGGATCCTTTTTCTTCTGTAACGGCTCCAAGGGACTATCATCAGGTATCTTAAACTTTTAAATTGTTTCCCCTGACTCTGATTGATAAGCTCTGGTATGCATAAACTGATATAAACTACTTTTCGATAAAAAAAAAAAAACAGTAAATCAGTTTAAACTGTTTACATATAAATTGTGAACTATTTCAATAAACTGTTCTGGAGAAAAAATTGAAATAACATGCTCATAAAATTCTTCCAAGTACATATGTTATTATAAGATGAGCTTTAATAAAGTCTTACGAAGGCATCTTAAAAGTGTGTTATAGATATATAATGAATGACAGCATTAAAACCAAGGAAAAATGTTATGACTTATCAAAAGTTTAAAAATTGTACCGGAATAACAACCACGTCTATATTTTTCTCCCCGCAATCTGTGTTCCCCTGGCTCAGTTCAAGTAAAAAGAATTCTGTTTATGTTTTTACTACTGTTGCTCCGATATGTTTCCATTTGTCAACTCATTGTTATAGACGATTTTGTGTCATCAAGAAAAACCAAAGTGAATGGAAATAAAAGGCTTGTGGCAGCGAGTGATCCAAGAAAGGGTGGTCTTCCTGCAGGCTTTTGAGATAATTCATTGACATTGTGATATCTCTGTTTCATCTATGCAATCTTAGTTTGGGGGATGTCAATCCTGCCTCTAGGCCTTGGCGATGGAGCCTTTATGCTTCTCAGGCAGGCTAATGGGGTGTCCAAGGCCTTTGATATGAGAGAAACTGCTCCTTCTCTTGCTTCAAGGTATCATCTACCTACAACCATTCCCGTTATTATACTTTTAATTCATGAATTTTTGCACGATTGAGACTCAGGACAAAGAAAAAGAGAGAAAACCGGAAGTGCCTCAATTTTTTTTTTTTTTTATTTCAATTCCTTTCATCTCATAATAAATAACCTTGTCATGATTTTGAGAGATGCAAGTTGTACAAATGTATCTTTTCACATTGAGGGTTAATTCTTGAGACTGATTTTAAGCATTCAAACATGGCTATAATTCAGTGTGGATGATTACGCAATGCTTAAGCAATTAAAAACAACTACTAAGATGTATTTTGTTTATCCATTTTTCAGGATATGTATGGTGGAAATACTACTTTGAAGGCCAAAGGTGGCCTCTCTGTAGCAGTTCCCAGAGAACGTGCTGGCCTTGTCATGGCGTGGAAACAATATGGGAAACTTCCATGGAAAAGGCTTGTAAATCCAGCTGAGAAACTAGAGCGTGGGTTCAAAATATCGGCATACCTGCACATGCAGATAAGGCAACAGATCAGATATATTGCAAGACAATGGTCTTCGTAGCATATTTGCATCTAATAGAAAACTCTTGAACATATGTGACACATATTACAATAAGAAGCTAGCCGACACTCTGAGCGATATCTGTGTTGGAGCATTGGTCTTATAAATTTATATGACTCATTTGTGCATTTTTTGTTTGCTGAGATGACTTGTAAAAAAATTAAAGTTGTTTTAAGAGAGAGTTAGCGTACTATTAGGTCCTTAGCTAGAAGGTAACACCTAAAATGAGTTAGAAATGGGTTTTGGAAGATGTTAGTTATAAGGAGTCTTTTGTATTAAATGCTTTGACTAAGTTAGTTACTAAGCATAAGGTTCCTTACAGTTTAGCTCACTCCTCACATTTAATGTTTAGGCTTCTTATTTAATGCTTAGGTTCCTCATTTAATGATGAGGCTCTTCATTAAATGATGGAAAGACTCCTAAATATTCCATGTTCTCTAGCCTTCTCCTTCACCTATAAAAGGAGCGGCACCTTTTTGTAATCCTTAAAACTTGATTGAATTTACAGTCTTTTTGCAAAAACTGCAAAACTTCTCTTCTTGAGTTCTCACTCTATGAAATTGTCTTCTTCTATACTTCTTCATACCTTCTTCTTTATGGTTGGTCTAACTTCCTAGAAGAACATACAACACAAACTTCTTCATCTCTATTTGCTTCTGCTACTATCATTGTTCATATGGAGCCATCCATTGAAGAAGCTTCATCAACCCACTTGGAAGATTATCTTATGTTGAAAGAGCATCCTCAAAGCAACTTCCATCATTTGGTATCAAGAGCTATGATCACTATCTTGCAAGTCTTCAAGAGTAAGTGTCTAAAAGTTCTTACCCATTTTGTTTTTCATTTTTGTTCTTATGAATTCCTTGTTGTTTTATGTTTTTCAACATGTCTAATATGTTTTTTGAGTCATGAGTATGCGTTGTGTGTCTTGAAATATTGGTTCAAATTAATTGTTCTTCTTGAATCATCCATGTTGTGTGTCTAGCATTTCTAATTTTTCAATATGTACGTGTGTAGATCATATACTCATTTTGTAAATGTATCTTTACCAATCTATTTACTACATGTGCATGTGTATGTGCAGTATATTGTTGAAACCTTTTACTAAGATAATAAAATCATTTTTCACAATATTTTCTCTCTCTTTTCTCAAATGTTATAGAGCAAACTAAGTAATGCTAGTTGTTTAACAATCAAGAACCAAAAAGAGTCAAAGATGAACTTTTCAGGAATGGTGTAACTGATTAATTCCATTGAGTAAAAGAAGGGAAAAGCTGAAATCTAAATTTTTTGTAATAAATTCCAACTCACGAAAACTGAACAATATAAATTGGTAGCACAATAATCAATGACCTGTAATCTGCACAAAATTCCAAAATTAAATTAAAATTCAAGTGCATGAGTTTAAAAGAGTGTGTGTGTGCATGTGTTAGGTGTAGTTTTTCCCATTTGATTTGGATAAAGAGTCTTACTGCAGCAGGACTTTGCTACTCGAATACAGGACCTGATTATCAGTTCATGCTTTGCATTTTATTTTTATTTCTGTTACTTTTAAAGATTTGTGCTGTAAGTACACCAAAATATAACCCCATACCATACATAATGGGACAAAGAGTGGAAATAAAAAAAATGGACTGAGAGATAGAGAGAGATCAAACTTCTGAGCATTTTTGGTCGCCATTACTCATTACAATTGCTTCTGAAAGTCCATCATGGTTTAAGAAATCTGCAAATGGAATCTATAAAAGTATTAAAAAACTCATTACGGACCCTTTGTGCTTCCCCATGCTCTAGAACCAACTGGAAACTCAACATTAAAGTGATCACAAATAGAACTAAGAATGGGTTTCATATTCAAAACAACATAATAATAAACGATGTTTATCAACACCTTTTGTTAGAGGCTGGAAGGTTTATGTGAGAAGGAAGAAGAGAGAGTAGAGGAGTAGAATTCCTAATTGCATCACCAGTTAGGAAAAGACGGGGAATATGCGGGGAATATGGGTATAAAAAGAAATAAGCATTGTATTGTTTTTATTTAGAGAATTACATACTTTGTATAGGCCGGTATTCATTCTTTGATTATTTTTTCGGTGGAAAGTTGATAACAGGGAGTGAGAGAGTCTGTTAGGATTTTTCACTGAGATTCCTAACAAGTGGTCCGACCTGCCGGATTTGGGTGGCGAGTGATCGGAGTTATAGAGTGAAAAAATGAAGGACGCCTTAAAGTGGTGGAGAACCAGCTCGAAGCTTTGGGGATTATAGTAGATGGGTTGAAGGCCGAAATGGCAGCGATGAGACAAGACTCAGCAGCCATTCGCCAAGACCTTCAAGAAGTCATGCTCATGTTAGGAGGTCGCAATCGCGACCACGAGGGGGCATCGGACATCGGACGGGAGCCAATCGTCTATGAATGGTGATCGGAGAGGGAGGCGAGAGGAGGAGAATGGAGGATGAGAGACGAAACGATCAGAGGGACAGTTTAATTGGCGAAAGAGAGTAGAACTTTCCGTATTCGAAGGGGTGGATCCACTGAACTGGATCAACAGAGCGGAACGTTTTTTCGAACTACAGGGAGGGAGTGACGGAGGAAGAGAAAGTTCGAATTGCATACGTAAGCATGGAAGGGAGCGCTTGCTATTGGTATCGATTTTGAGAGAGAAGGCGAGAAACCGCACATGGGAAGGGCTCAAATGTGCGATGATCGGAAGGTTTGGGGAGCAGAACAGAGATACGATTTTCGAAAGGCTGGCGGCGAACCGTCAACCAATTATGCGTAGCATCAAGAGCAAGCGGTCATTGCGACATGTGTAAGTAGTGGCATAACATAACATTCGAGCACAACTTAGAATGCGAAGCATACCACTATGTAAAGAACCTTTAAAATGCAATCTCCAGTTTGTATTGTCTTGGAAGCAAACAGAGACCTATCAAGGGACACGATGAGAGAGTAAACAAATGTTGTAATAAATTATAATATACTGAGAAAAAAAATGCTTCCACGTTTCATTGAGTTGTGAAGAATCTTATCCTGAAACAAGTAAATTTGAATTTTACTGAAAATTTGATTCACTGAAAATTCGGTTTATTCGAATTAAATCTTATATACACATTGCATTTTGTAAATTTATAATTAGTTAATTATTTGATTTTATAATTTTATATACTTTTTATACTTTTATATTTTATTTATTTATTTTAAATTACATAAAACAAATTTTTGTAAAGATCCTAATATTATGAATTTTTGTGACAAAATATTGTGTGTCAATATCTAAAGTTAATGACAATACAAAATAACTGTCAAATTATATAATTAATAAAAAATCAAATTTTGAAAATTTATTATTGACTCAAAACATAAATAAATCTTTAATTTGTTTTATTTTCTTGTAATATTAATATCTATCTTTTAACTCAAATTATGTCGGAAACAACGTTACAAATGTTCAGGTGGTTTCAAAGAAATTATATATATAAATAAAATATTAAAGAGAATATAAGATTGATTTGTAGTAATTTAAAAGAAAAAATAAATAAAAAGTGAGATGATTTGGTTTGAAGGAAAAGTAGTTTTTTTAAAGAGAGAATTTATCGTTAGCCATTATTGATTTGATTAAATTAATATAAAAAGAGACATTCATAATTTATGTGTCACAGAAGGTATAACATTAAATTTATTCTCTTATATGTTGTTGGTTACGTTCAGTGATTTGAGAGATTAATAACTGAATTTAGAGTTTTTTTTTATCCCAACAAGTCTAAATTTACTTATGCAAATTTATCTTTCCTTATAGTTTTTATCTTTATTATTATTAGTTATAAAAAATTAATTTTTGTTATAAAATCAATTTATAAGAAGATTTTTTTTAAAAGACACAGTTTTTATTAAATAAACTAATTCAATCTTATTGATAAACATTCTGTTATACATTTCTAACAAATCTAACCAATTTCGCTTTCGATTGAAATATTATCGTTAGAATCAATCACTATATTCAAAATATTATATGCTTTGAAGTTTGAAATTTTATTACAATTTGTCTAAGATGATTGAAGGAAAAAAATGTATTTAAATTATCCTTAATCTTAAGTAATATAAGACTAATATATTTACCATAACAAACCCTTTATTCTAAGTATAAAGATAACGAGGTTCATCTCTCAATGAAGAATTATAGAATTGAAGAAAAAAATACTATTTAAACTTTTAAAACTAGGGAGACAATGACATATTTAAAACTACTTTTTCATAATAATTTATCTTTTTAAAACCTTATTTTTGTCCCAACATTAATGTTCCGTCTTAAAGTTCCTTAAAATAGCATTACGAAGTCAATTGTACTTTTTTTTTTGCTTTTAGCGTAGTAAACCCTTCATTATTTTTGTCCTTAAATTTGAATAAAAAACATGACTATTTAGTGATCAAAACAAAAATAAAAAAAAAACAAAATAATATAATTTCATTAAAATATATAAAACATTAGAAATGTTTTAACAGTTATATGTATAAAAAGAAAAATATAACAACACCAACAATACATATATACTCATAATAATTTCTCTTACTAACAAAAAAAATTCAAACAATATTCCCTAACTATAATATCTATATAACGGGTTAAGAATAATATTGAAATATTAATGACAATGAAAACGGTAACTTGAATGGCTATCAAAGTGAAAAATAGGTCAACTAAAGAACAATTGAAATGAAAATTAGGTAAATTAAAGAAGTATAATAAAAATACACGAATCTGTTTAGAAAGGAGAAAATTAGGAACTATAAAAAAACAAAATAATATTTTAATACTTACCAACCGTTTTGTTCATAAATTGTCATATTTTATTTTCGTAAAAGATTCCAAACTTAACTATGCATTTAATATAACTGCTGAAAATTTCTAGAAAATTTCAAAACCGTAAAAAAAAAAAAAAACTTTCTTATATTACATTATTTTTTAGTAATATTCGCATGTTAGTAATAATATTAAAAAAAAAACTTTAGTTGAATAATTGAACTCCATATTTTCATTTCAATATTGAATTTTTATTATTACAGTGCTTTGGTGTCGCAAATATCCAAAATAAAGCATATATTGGTATGATTTATCACGAGTTATTAAATTTTTCAATTTAAAAAAACAAATTTTTAATAAATCCATTCTTAAAAATAGCTATTGATCGCCTCAAGAACATATGTGAAAAGCAATTACTTCAAAATAAAAACACAAATTATCAAGTAAAGCTAATTAAGTTCTCGAGTAAAGATAATTTAAAATGCAATTATGTAAATTTATTTAAGAAAATATATACAGACGACTCTTTTAAGCTATTTTTAAGTATTTTTCTTTAAACTAAAACATAGGATAAATTTATTGAAAATTATGTACCTTTTTAAAAAACGCAAATAATACATTAAAAACACTATTTGTACTTATACAATTTCAAACACTTTATTTATTAAAGTTGTCATTACATAGTTTCAAACTCTATTTGGAAAACAATAACACAAACTACATATAAGAAACAAGTAATGTGCTTTACCTAACTTTTGAATAAGCATCTTAAGTTGAATTTCTTCCTAAGTTATCCCTAAAGATAAAAATAGAAGAAATGTATAAATTAAAAATAAATATACACATAAATAAAAATAAAAATATCATAAAAAATATAACTTACACAATTTAACTTATATATAATTTGAATTTAAAAAAAATCATTTATAGACAAATATTTATATTTTTTTCTTATAATAAATATATAAAAGAAGTTGTTCAATCATATATAAAAAACATTTAATTTAAAATACCATCTATATTATCTATCATTAAAATATTATGAATTTTGTTTTAAATATATTCCAAAGCACATGTCACCTAAGGAAGGCACAAAAGGCACAATTATCCATTTATAATTGCCATACAAATATGTATGACAAGAAGGTGGGATCAATGCATATATAATAATCTCATATAATTTTCAAATACAAATGGACTCTAATTTTTTAATTTTTTAATTTTTATATACACTAGTATGAAATTTTTGTTTCCTTTTATTTTTATTAATAATAAATATACTCATATTTGTGTTTATACATATTATTTTATTCTTTCAAATATTAATTATTTTTTATAAAAATAAAAATTACAATAAATAAAATTTAACACTATCAAATATTTAATGTAAAAAAATATATTTTTTAATATTAAATAACAAGATCAAAGTTATAATTGTATAAAATTTAATAATAATATTTAAATAAAAATAATAATTATAAAAAAATACAAGAAATTTTAAATATATATTTTAAAAGTAAGTTACTAAATTAGGAATAGAAATATCAATTTAAAAATTTCAAATTACCTAATAAACAATTATATACCTATACAGAAATAGATAACACATACACATCCTAACCATTAAAATATGACATATTAAAATAAGGGTTAAATATGTTTTTATCCCTTAACTTTTAGTGAAAATTGAAATTAGTCCTTTTTCAAAACTCTAGACTAATTCAGTCCCCAAACTTTAGAAATGTGTGAATTTAGTTTTTTTAACCAAATTTTGTTAACTTTATTTGATGATTCAAACGCATTTCTCAGTTAACATTGAAGCAAAAATGTGTCAAATGGTATAAACAACTCAAATGCTATCATGAAAGGCACTTGAAACATCAAATAAACCTAACAAAGTTTAGTTCAAATAACTAAATCCACACATTTTTAAAGTTTGAGAACTAAATTAGGCCAGAATTTTAAAGAGAGACTAATTTCAAATTTCACTAAAAGTTAAGGGATAAAAACATATTTAAACCTTAAAATAATATCACTAAAAGAATTCACATAGAATTATTTTCAATAATGTATACACTCTATTATTTTATGAAATAAATGATATATATATATATATATATATATATGCATGCATGTGTACACATGGAAATATATATAAAATATATAAAATTTGTATACATTAATGTATGTATTTTATTTATTTATAATTAGTGATAATTTAGCCCATAATTCATAAGAAGAATTTACCATGTTTACTTTTGGCAGGTTACCAGGCTCCAAAGATTTGAATTTAAAAGGGTTGAAAAAAATTTACAAAAAAGTGAAGGTATAAACTACAATTATTTTAAATTTTTTAATACAGCAATATAATATACTAAACAGCTACGATAAAAAAAAAATACTCATAAATTTTTATAAGTATTATAAATCACAAGTTATAGTTAAAGTAAATACCAATAATAATAACTAACATCAGTTAACAAGTACAGATATCTGAAACAAAATCAACCACAACAAAAAAAAACAATATACTGTAGAAAGTTAATATATTTTTATGCATTAAAGATTAGCGGTTATGATTTATAATATAATAACAGACAAATATCAAAAGCGGTTATTTATTTATATTTAAATTTTAACATAAATCAAACATTTATTGATATAAACATTTTAAAAAACATATTTATGATAAAGTTTAATTGCGAGTATAGTTTTAAGTAATTTAAAACTTCGCTGCAAAGTGGTAGTATATTTTTTATATGAATTATTATAAAGTGACGTTTTTGGGCAACTTGCACCATACTTTATTCTTGGTCTATTGAAGATTGAAATAAACAAAGTGATAACGAAACGAAATTAGGTTAAATATTGAAGGAAAGAGACAGGAAGGTCCAGTTGCCAGTGTGAAAGAACCACAATAAAAGTCACCACTTTAAATCGGACGGAGGAAAAAAAAGGTAGAAAATCAACAGCGGAGAAGGAGCCAGGTGGAAGAAGATAACACATGGCGATAGGTTAGTTGATGCGTCACGTCGGTGGAATAGAATATATAGAAACGAAGATAAGCTACCTTTTTCACAAAGTCAATAAAATCAGCATAAAACCGCAAACCCTAATTTTTTCTCTCTAGATAGATACACACAGAAGAAAGAAAGAGATTAGAGATAGAGAGAGAAAGAGATTCCTTTTATCTCTTTCTCGCTCGTTCCTTCTTGGTTTCCCACTTTGTTTGTTGTGTCGTGGAAGTTGCAGAGCTTGACCTCAACCCACACCAAACCAAACCCCTTTGTTTTCTTTATCCCTTTTTTTCTCACAACCAATCGGGTTCAGGTATCTCTTTGCTTTTTTCGTCAAGATCTGGCGTTTTTCCTTTGCACCTCCTTGAATTTTCCGTGCCCTGCGATTCTTTTTTTTTTTGCGATGATGCCATGCCCTATACTTTATTACTTTCTTCTCTAGGTTTAGATCTGATTCCACGCCACTCGATTCTGAGACTCCTTTCTTCGCTTTCATGGGTTCTATCGGTTCAAGGTCATTATTCTAACTTTGCAGTTGAAAGGGGTTCTTCCTGGGTTTCTGCTTGATTTGATGAACGAGGATGATGTAATCGAGCGGATCTTTTTTCTCGTCTTTTGATTGATTCTGTTTTGGTGAATTTTGGCCTTGTTGGTCGTTTTATGGTGGATCTTCTCTTGGTAATTTGCTTGGATTGTGTTTTCTGCTCGTTGTCTGCCTTTTAAGGTGATTTCGAAGTGTTTACAGGGACTGGTGTGGAGTTTGTTTATTATGATTGTATTTGGCAGTTAATTTTGGATCTAAGTAACTTTACGAGGGGATTTGGTTGACCAGAGGCTTAATTAAATTTGCAAACTGATGTTTTGTTAAATTGTTTTTTGCTTTGATCGCAACCAGTAATCAATCTGTTCATGGGAGTTTACGATCTTGTGTCTGTGTTGTGTTTTGCAGGTTGACGCCACTTCTTTGTCTTTACCTTAGAAGTGAGAGTAAGGCTAGGATTGTTTTACTCGGAAAGGAGAAGCTTTTTAGAGGATATATACCTATGGTTAATTCAGTGCCTGATTTTTTGTAGCCTACTTCAATAAATTTGTTGAGGATTTTGCTATTCAATCGTAATAACTAAAGTTTAAAAGAAGGGTTTTTGACTTGTGAGCTCTTTAGAAGACTACTTTGGAGTCATGCCTGTTTCAGGACATGAAGAGGTGTTTATTTCCTTTCTGATTTACAGCTAACTACGATTAGAGAAGCATGCCAATTTGTTCTTTTTTGGATATTGATTACTTGATCTTCTATTGACAGACCGGGGTAAAGTCCTATGCTGGGCAATTTAGTGGTTTAATTGCAGGTGTGCCTATCAAGAAAAGGAGGTTTCCTTCGTTTCAGCCTTCTTCCTCACCTGTGTCTGAGGAACCATGTTCTCTCTCTGAAGAAACTGAGTTACAACGTAAAGAAAATTCAAGCACTTCTCAAGGATCAACTTTATCAAATGCCAGTATTGCAGGTGCACCAATCAAGAAAAGAAGGTTTCCGTTTATTCAGCCTTTTTCGTCCTCTTTGGAAGAGGCTTCACGTTCAGAAGAAAGTGATGCCTTACGGAAGGAACATTCAAGCACCTCACCGGGTTCAACTCTTTCTACTAGTTCTTCTAGTTTATCTGATGCTAATGGAATCCCTGCGCTTGAAGATAAGAAAGCAAGTACTGATGTTGCCAATGCGAACACGGGGCAAAGCAACTCTATCTTCCTTATACCGAAACTTGAGGAACCAAACCTTGGTACGCAATCGTGTACTTTGGATGTCAGGGATAGCAAAGAGACTGTGCTACTCAGTGAAGACATCAATAAAAAGTTGGAATCCCAAATTATCAAGGGCAATCCTGAACTCTTATTGGCTGCAAAGGAAGGTCTTGCTCTTAGCATTGGAACTGAAGTGAGCAAGCAAAATGTCAAAGATATTTGTAGAAAAGAGAGTCCTTTAGTTTCAGGAAGTACTAGTTTATCTTTAAGCTTAGAGGAACACCTCTTTCCAGCTGTTGAAAGTGTGGAGAATGACAAGAGTCGCCTAAAAATAGAGAAATCGGAATCTGTCTCACTGGAATTATCTTTAAGCAAGGAAGACTGCAGTTCTCACAGTTTAAATACTGATGCTAAAACTGATAGGAACAAGACTCCTGTTCATTCTAACAGGGCAAACTGGGATCTTAATACGACAATGGATGCATGGGAAGAATCTGGGACTGAAGCTGGCTTGGTTAAAACATGTGTTGATGGGCTGAAAATTACTGAAAATTTAGTTGTTGAAAAGCAGTTAATGTGTTCTACAGGGATGACCCGACCAACAAGTGTTCTATCTGTGAAGCCAGTGTGTGAAGAGAGTCAGAAAAAAGATTTCACTTTTCCATCAGCGATGTGTGGACAGCAATGTAAATTTGGTGACTCCAGTAATCTATCTCTTACTCCTTTTCTTCAGAAATATACTGAAGAGCCCGCTAAATTATCTGTTAAATTGAATTCTGGTAGTTCTATTCCCAATGTAAGCTTACCTAGTGTGGCGTTGGCAGCAGGTGATGCAAATACTTCTAGTTTTAGGCTGGTAAAGCCAGAACCGTTTGATGGGAACTTGAAAAAGGAATTGAAGGAAGCTAATACCTCTACGCCGGGTTCATTGGACAGCGTGACTGTGAAACAAGAACTATTTCCGCCTATCGTTGAAAAATGTTCTAAGTTGTCCAATGTTAACAATTTAATGAAAGCTGATGCTGTCTCAGTTAAACAGGAAGTAGACCATACAGGTAATCAGGAAAATTCCAATGCTGCTGTGAATAAAAGGGATCGGTTGGATAAAGAATTACAACAAGGATTGGATGACTCTTCTCCTTCATTGGCGATGTCTATTGCGCCTGATACAACACAAATATCTGCCGAGGCAGCTTGTCCTCAAGCGAAACCTGGGTGTACAGCAGAGTTATCAGCCAGTGAAAACACAGTAAGCCAGATTGAAAATATTAGTTCTACGGATGGAGACAATGTTGGGAAAGTTTGTCATGGAACTTGTTTAAATTCCGAGCAAGATACCATAGAAGCAGTTACTGTGCCTGTGGTTGATAATGGTTCAGAGTTGAAAAATTCTGGTCTGAAAATTTCTTCTGCTAGTACCGAGGAAAAAAATGCTGCCAATCGTGATGCATGCAGATTGAAACTCATGAATGAGCCTCTGGCTGCTACCCGGGGCTCTGGTGAAGGCTGTGCAAGTGATGAAGAAAAGATAACCCTGTCAGGTGACATGTTGGAGGAGGATTCTTATGGTTCCGATTACGAGTCAGATGAGAATCATGCTGTAACTATTCCTGTGGATACTGAGCGGTATGTTGAAGATGATGATTATGAAGATGGTGAGGTTCGGGAACCACTGGATCCTTCCATAGCAGAGGACAACATATGTGAGGTAAGAGAAGTAGAGCACCCTGACTGTAGTAACTTTGTAAATAAGCAGATGGAGAAAGGAATGGTGAGTGGTGATTGTGCCGCTCAATATCAGGTAGTGGAAAATGACAACAAGACTGTAATTCAAAGTGAAATAAATTGTGAAGATGCTATGGACATTGAAATGCACGAGAGGTCTGGTAAGGTCGTTGACAAAAATGTGTGTCTGCAAGAATCATTGGAAGACGAGAAGTCCAGCATTGCTGCTCATGGCAACAAACCAGTTAATGTTTTGCAAAAGAAAGCATTAGATCTTTTGGAAGGTAAAAACGTCTCTGAAGCTCTGGTGACAGAATCACTTTCCAATCAAGCTACTGATGGAAGCAATGGGGTTGATGTCCAATGTGCTGATGAGGTTGTCAAAACAACTGACACTGTTAAACAAACTGATCTAGAATTGCCAAATATGGAATTGTCTGCAAATGCCAATGATGCATCCAAAGATGTTAATAATGGTGGTAATCCAGGTAGAATTATAGATCTGTCTCGAGCTACTAGTTCTTCATCCCCTGGTAAAACTAGGTCCATTTCAGGCAGATCACAACTGTCATCTCGACCTGCAAGAGATGTACTGTCTGACGCACTTGATGGGGATAAATTACAGAGAGGAAGGTATACTTTTTAGTAGTATGAATAACTTATTTCTCCTTTATCCACTGAGTTTGTTTTCGTATCCTCAAGTCGTATTCTTCTTGTTTTAATTTTCAGAGATGATGTTTATATTGATGGCCCTCACAAATTTTCAAGAGAAAGACATCAGGATATGTCCCCTAGAAACTCTAGGTTGAATTTTGGGCGTGGTCGAGGAAGACTCAATAGTCGTCTAGACTCAGTTCGTAGTGAATGGGAATCTGACCGTGAATTTTCTGGCGAGTTTTATAATGGTCCAAATCAGTTCCGTGGGCCGAGGCCTAAATATGCATCTGCTTTTGCCAATACTGATCTGGAGTACAACAATGTTGCACCCGATGGCTCATATGTTGGGAATGGTCGATTAGGCAGAAAGCCGATGAGTGATGGCTCTTATATAGCACCAAGGAGGCGTTCACCAGGAGGTAGAGATGGCATCCAAATTGGTCATAGAAATCCAAGAAACATTAGTCCAAATAGATGTATTGGTGATGGTTCAGACTTGGTTGGGGTGAGGCACAATGATAAATTTTTGAGAGGTTTGCCTGAGGATAACTTGGATGCAATGTTCACACGTCCCCAGACATTTGAGGGAATGGATGGTCGGTTTACAAGGGGGAGTAGGAATTTTTCTTCCATGCCGAGAAGAGGCCTTCCTCGAATGCGTTCCAAATCACCCATAAGATCTAGGAGTCGCTCACCCGGTCCATGGTCATCTCCGAGAAGGAGGTCTCCTAGAAGAAGATCCCCTGATAGTTTTGGTGGACATCCGGAACTAAACCATAGAAGATCACCGTTTTACAGGGTTGACAGGATGAGGTCCCCCGATCGCCCTGTTTTCCCTGCAGAGAGAGTGGTGAGGAGACATGGTTCACCCTCGTTTATGTCAAGACCTTCTAATGATATGAGGGACATTGATTCTGCCAGGGACCATGGACATCCAAGGTCTGGTCGAATTCTAATCAGGAACCGGAGGTTTGATGTTGTAGATCCTCGGGACCGCACGGATAACGATGATGACTACTTTGGGGGCCCCATGCATTCTGGTAGGTTACTCGAGCTTAGTGGTGAAGGAAACGGTGAGGACAGAAGAAGGTTTGGAGAGAGACGAGGACCTGTGCGTACTTTCAGGCCTCCATACAATAACAACGTTGGTGAGAATTTTCACCTTAATGCAGAAGAGGGACCTAGGCACTATAGATTCTGTTCAGATGATTCAGATTTTCATGAAAGAGGAGGCAACAACATACGGGAAAGGGACTTTGACAGGCGAATGAAGGGGCGACCGGGAAATGTGCCACCACCCAGAAGAACAAGAAATATGGACGAGCAGGAAGAGAACTTCAGACATGGTGGTGGTGGTGGTGGTGGAGGAGGAGGAGGAGGACAGGTTTGGAGTGACGACAGTTTTGATGATATTTCACGGGTGAAGAGGAAAAGATTTTGATTTCCCCCTCATAGTCTTCTTATGGATAGTACATAAGCCTCCTGCGGAATGTTGGAGGAGTATTATGGAATTTACATTTGCTGGGTTTTCACCTACAGAATTAGAGTTAGATTATAATAATACTAATGCTCATTTTCCTTACTACTACCTATAGCTTTAGATTCTAAAAAGCATGCGTGCGCATCATCAAATGTGGCAAAGATTTGTAGGGGAAGAAGTAAATTATGAAATGAAGGGTTGGTGAAGGAATGAGATGAAGTGTGGCTCCGAATGGAGGAAGGGTAATGTGCATGCAACCCAACAGACATTTTCGTTTTTAATAATTTACTTACTGGAATGATGTTATTGGTTCTTTTCACTTTCCTGTTCCTACCAGCAATGGGAAGTAGTACTAAAATAAAATTAAAAATCAAGGAAAGGTATATTAAATGCAGATAAATAACATTAAATGAAGTTTAATCTGTCAATTATTGACAGCGACCGCTATTATGTGGTCAATGGGAGAACCAACCCACCACAAAATTTTATTCATTCACGCCAACACTTATTTCCTGCCGTCCATGACGACGAGTGTCTTCGTATTTATCAATTTTTTGGTTACCGAGTAAGTAAATTATTTTTGTAATCACAATAATTTAATAACCACTCTACAAATCCAAAAAATCATAATCTCAATTAGAAGAAAGAATAAACTTAATATAAATTTTTATTTAATTTCTAAATAACAGTTTAGAATAATTAAGAATAATTACATGTATTTTTTTCCTCATTTATTAAAATACAGTTTTTCACATTATAGAAGTTGAAAAAACAATGCAATTGTTACTCTTTGTCATTAAATTTTTGTTTTGATGAATATTACTTGGTAAAGCTAAAATAAGAATGACTGTTTTTATTTTTATTTTTACATGTAAGAACAACAGGTGAAGTTTGAAATTTAAGGTAGAAAAGAAAAAGGAAGAATCACAAATCTATGGACAAATCTTTTATTTTTTTATTGTTAGATTCAAACTAGACCATCATCAGTAAAGATATATATGACTAAAATATATATTTTTTTAATTTTATTTTTTAATTTTTTTCTTGATTCATAAAATATATATGGATTACGTATATCATTTTAGTTTATTGTCTAGGACAATTTATTTCATAAACTACAATTTCTATGAATTGTGTGTTTGAAAATTACATATAATATGCTTTTGGTTTGACATTTTACTTTTCTACAAGGAAGAAAAACTTGATGTCAATTCTCTTTTTAATATTTTTAATGAACAGAATAAACTAATAGTGATCATTGTTTCAAATGTG
The DNA here is from genome assembly GCF_029865625.1 of Vigna umbellata. NCBI lineage: Eukaryota > Viridiplantae > Streptophyta > Magnoliopsida > Fabales > Fabaceae > Vigna > Vigna umbellata. The sequence goes on along the minus strand of NC_142172.1, from coordinate 48,239,439 downwards.
ATTATTTTATTTAGTGGTTATGTTTTTTTTTTACCAATTTACTAAAATTAAAATTTTAAAAAGTTATCAATAGGAATAAATCGTTAGCACAACTTAATTCATTGTATATTTTCGATTGAAATTATGTGAAGATTACACCACTTCAATTCATACCATTTTAAGTTAAAATTGTGTTACTTTAACATAACTTTTACTAAAATTGAATTAAAATTGTCATTTTAACGTGAGATTAATTTAAAATGCTAAAGTGACATTATCTTAATAGATTTTTCTTATAATAAAATTATGTAAAAACGACACAACTGATCTATATCTATTTTATTTTAAGTGACTATTTTTATAAATAAAGAAAAAGTACACTAGTTTGATAAGAAAACCTACAATAAATATAATTAAACTATAATAATATGATGTATACATTAAAAACAATTGTAACTAATTATAGTAATAAAAGGCTAAATAATAAAAAAATCTAAATAATACAGAAGGAAAATACACACACAATTGTAATAAAGGAAAAGATAATAACTCTTTTCACAAAAAAAAAAAAAGTATACTAGATAAATATATGATAACTAACTAAAAATAAGTCTTGAAAAAAGAAGAAGGAAATTAGCAGTACTAATATTTGATGAGTAGACGAATAGAGAAGGCTAGGGTCTGAGAAATTGTTGATCAACCACTGGAGCAAGACACCAAGAATGAGAGGTAGTGCTACCACTCTCTGGCGATTGGCAAGACGACCGCGTCTTCCATTCCAACAACCCGCGCAAGTTAGCAATAATAACACTGCGCTCTCTATCGCACGCCGCCTCTGCGCAACCGCGCCCTTTCGCCGCAATGCGTTCTCCTCTTCCCGCCACCCACCACCCTTTCGATTCTCCACCGGTCTGTCCCTTTCTTCTTCCATTTTTCTCAATTTTTCCAATGCAATGGGTTTTCATTTCTGACCTCACAGGGCAACGTAGGAGCATGTTCATCCAAACGCAGGCCACGCCCAATCCCTCCTCTCTCATGTTTTATCCCGACAGGCCTGTCATGCAGGTTGGAAGCGCCGACTTTCCTAACCCTCGCTCCGCCATGAATTCCCCGCTCGCCAAATCGCTCTTCGCAATAGACGGTCTCTTTCTTTCATTTCTTCGTTCGCTTTCCCTTTTTCCAGTTTTGTTAGGGATTCTATCGGCTTCCTCCCCGTTTGCCTTGCAGGCGTTACTCGCGTTTTCTTTGGATCCGATTTCGTTACCGTTACGAAATCGGAAGACGCTGCCTGGGAATTTCTGAAACCCGAGGTCTTTGCCGCTATTATGGATTTCTACTCTTCCGGTCAGCCTCTCTTTTTAGATTCTCAAGCTGCCGCCGCCATGGACACGGCTATTCACCAAGTAAGCATTTTTCGATAATTCGTGAGACTCCGTGACTTGGATTTAGTTGCAGTTTGTTAGGTATTTGTTGTACTGGTCACCGGTCAGGATTAGAGTTTCTCGGGTGTTTAATCCTCGTAGGAGAACAATAACAAAATCTCTAGAGAAAAGAGAACTGCACGGAGGGTTTTATTCAATTCCTAATCTGGGCTTTGTTTTTTATGTGCGGTTCGCAATATTAAGTGTTAGAATTTCGAGTCTTGACCTGACTGAACTCTGAAAACTGGTTCTTGAAGCAATTATTGCACCTCTTATAACGGATTGGACATCTCGAGTCAGAAGTTTGTAGGATTGGACGTGTGTGGACGGGTGATCTGATCCTGGTCTGATATGTCCAACAGCAATCATTGGCAAAGTCTCCTATATCATCTTAGAATTTAAGGTTCTGGTTTGGAACAACATTAAAAGTTAGTTCTTCGTGTGAGAGTTGTCTTTAACTTATATACACTACTATTTGTCATATTGATAGTAAATATGAGATCTTTAACAAATATCTTAGTTAATCATGTTATTTTAGTAAACATGCAGACAGTATTTTTAAGATTCTGTACAATGGTCGGAGTGTCCCGGAGTATGAGATTTGCCTGTCTTGATCTTGTAGTATATGGGAAGTTTGAGAAGGGCAGAACTAAATGGTATGTATACTTGTTTTAATACAGGATGATTCTGAAACAGTGGCGATGATCAAGGAGCTGTTAGAGACTCGAATTCGGCCAGCAGTGCAAGATGATGGTGGGGACATCGTATATAGAGGTTTTGACCCGTAAGTTCCTTTTAACTTCTTTATTTTAAAAATATCGAGGAAGAGCATGGATATATAATAGACTAACTTTTGATACAACTTTAAAAGAAAATGGGAAAACAGATGGTAAAAAATTAACTTTATTGCACAATTCTTAGGAGGGATCCTAAGGAAATTGATAGTGCAGAAGCATATTCCTCAAGTCCCAGGAAATTCTTGAGCCATTGTGATGGCTTTCCCTCCCAATCTAAAAACATTCATTCTATTGCTTCCCTCTTTTTTTATACATATAACATGTCAATTGTTCTAACTAAACTAACCTACTGTCATGAATTGTCCTCGGAGCCGTTACTGACTATACTGTACTAAGTGTTAATATTTGGTCAATTATCTGACTGATATTTTTACTGACTGGTATTTTATGTTGTGGATTTCTCCAGAGATACTGGAATAGTAAAACTTAAAATGCAAGGGGCATGCAGTGGTTGCCCAAGTTCATCGGTGACTCTGAAATCAGGCATTGAAAATATGTTGATGCATTATGTTCCTGAGGTAACAAATTTGGCAATATCTTTTTGTGATGAGCACAATGTATTTATTATTGTTATCATACCTGATGGTGAACTTAATCTTCCTTTAGCATTGAAATTGTAACATCCCAAAAATACAGTGTAAAACCATATACGAGAATAATCACATATTAAGAATACTACAGATCAATTCAACACTTAGCGAGATACAATTACGGCCGACCGGCCTTACATAACAGCAGGAAAATTTAAGACCGAACGCTAGCTAACACTAGACCGAACGGTGTACAAAATAACTTATACCGAACGGTCTTACAAAAGATAAAGCTAATAACAGACCGAACGTTCCTAAGGTTCGGCCTTCACTTCCGCCTCTTCCAATACTTCTTCCAGCAGCTCTTCTCCTTATGCTCACATTCACAAGGATGATAATTGCAACAGGACAACAACAGGACGCACAACACAAACAAAATGATAAACAGGGTAAGCTTATGTAATTTAATTTATTCCATGACAACATACAACAATCATAATTAAATCAACAACACCCAAATCATCATTCATACATCATGACATGCAAAGAACGACCACTTGACTCTAATTGTCCGCAATGTATGAATCCTGTGTAGCTACGACGTTCGTGTACCCGGGTGATGTAGTAACTGGGATGCCCTCAACAGCTGCCACCCGAGGTTAATCCGTTCCGTCCAAGTTAACCTTATGGACTAGGATCTCCTGTCATTCCCACACATGACTTACTCCTCTCTACTTGAGAATGGGTAATCATGGAATATCAGGATAAACGCCCGCTAAGCTTTGTCCACATTCATACTTTACAATTCAATAACCACTATCTGAGATATTCCTCCCTGGAATACTCGTTCATCACCAAACTATTTCATTCACATCACATTTCAAATTCTCTCATACTTTATCATCCATATATTCAAATGAAATAAGATCATACGTTCTCATCATAGCATAAGTATGACTGGAATAACACTTCTTAGAAACTAACATGACGGAGCGCTATTTACGAATTTATCCACCTCAATAAACAGACCCCTAAGAGTTCAAACTGGACGACATGAAGCCTAGGCCGAGTACTAAGACTCTAGGTCGAACACCTTTTAAAGACCAACACTGTTTGACACCCAATATTAATACTGATGAGAAACTATGAAGTAACGAACGCTATCGAGTTTGGCTGAAGACTCTTATTCTAAAAACGGTAATAATAGATTACTGAAACAAAACCCCGCGCTTGGTTTAAGACCGAGCCCTGTAGAAACCGAACACTATCGAATGAGCGCTGGTCCAAGACCAAGTACTTATCAGGAACGAGCGCTACTGAGATCGAACGCTTGGTCCAAGACCGAGCACTAATAAACTTACATAAAACGAAAGAATATATATATATAATTGCGCCACACTTATTTTTAATGAAAAAGAACGATAACGTCTACGACCTTAAGTAGTATATAATACATTAACTAAACTGTTTAGGAAACCTAAAGAAAGTCTACACTTAGGCCGAACACTCATTTATACATATCTAGTATTATAACACGATCTTCATTAACGAAATTCCTTGTAGAAGAAGAACTTAATATAGACGGACGCTCAAAGGAAAATTGAACGGTTAATACGAACTCTTGGTCACAGTTTACCTAATCCTATATAGTATTACATAAAGACTCTTAGACACTATCCCTAAAGCATGAGGAATCAGTTAAGACCATGCACTCCCAAGAAGAACCGAACGCTCGCTAATGACGTTCGATCATACTATCACCTTTACTCAGAGTACTACCGTTTGAATATCAAGTCCTATCTCAACTCAGTTCACAACGTATATCATTCCTCCATCCACCATCCAAACAAGCAGTACACACATATTTCATACTCATCAAATAATCAAACAACGTATCATGCAAACATACCAACGTTCAAAACAAGAATTTAATCAAATTATATAAGCTTCCCTTACCTCTATACGTAACCGAACTCTCAACGAGGCAGAATAGAGCTCCCCACTACCAAAAACTTAACGTTCGACAGTTACGTTTTAGGAATACTGAACCAAACAGAAAACCAGAAACACTCAGAATTATACGATTCACTCAGGCGACCAGAAATAGAGATTTGCATGCGAGACTAAACGAACGTGCTAAAGAGAAAGAAACTCACCGGCTCAGAATCACAAACCGATCGGTTTACACGAAAGCTCTTGACGCTGGGAATGTTCAAACGGTGCCTGAGAGGTGATCGGAAGAAGAAAATGTGAGATTTTCTTAGAGAGAAGGTGGAGATTTTAGAGAGAAGGAGGAGAAAACGTTTTCAGCAATTTGGAGAAGAAGGAAAGCATGCAGAGAAGTGGCACGACATTTGAAATTTGGCATTAAGTACTGCCGTCACCCAAACTGAACGGCCACTCTCCTGCAGCCACCTGTTTTTCACTCACTGAAACGTTCACTCTCTCTTTGGCACATGGATCCCACTGCTTGGAGTTTTGAGTGTGTTTTAATGGGATCTGACAGAAATCATTTGCATGCTCCCTGCATATTATCAAGTTAACTTGGCCCATATTACAGTGGTAAAGTTAGGGGACTAATTAAATTAATTTGTAAAATTTGATAATTGTATAATTTTTAATTAGATGGAGAGCATGTGATAAACACCTAAATACTTGTGGAACCTACCTATTAAAAGCTAATTTTTAAAAGTGGATAACCAACTACTTAATACTTTACCGAATAAGGTGACCAGGGTTGCATACACCTGCCTTCCTTCCTTCCTTCCTTGTACGTTGAGTCAGAATTGTCAGTTGTCTTTTTGACAATTGCATTAAGCTGTGGAATATGGATTATACTTACCTGTTATAAAGATTAGCTAATCCAAATTTTTCAGCAATAATTTGTAGGAGTATAGTATCTTTTTGAGTTCAATCTCTATTCACAATTACTGTAAAATAATTTACACTAATAATCAGTAAATGAACCATCAATTGATATAACTCTAAATACTGCTATTATACATAACGGTTGATCAAACGGCAGTGGAATTTTTGTACACATTATTTATTCTATTTTCTCATATTGAATTTTGTAATACAAGGACTATAGTATTTATCATTTAATTTAGTCAATGAGAGATAATAAAATGAATTTTATATGAACTATTCATTTATACTATATTTGCTTAAAGCGTTATTTAATGCTGCCTCCCGCACTTACAGGTCAAGGGTGTGGAACAAGAACTGGATGCTCAGGATGATGAAGCAACATTAAGTGGACAAATGAGTAGTTGAAATTTTGTTGTTTTTGCTCAAAACAGCTACCTGCATTTAGTCTCGTCATACATGCATTTCACACTCAACGGAGACAATGCAACAGCAGTACGGGATAGAAACAAAAGTGAGTGTACTAAAATTACATATTTAATAAGTCGTGAGTATGATACAATGTAGTAGGCATGACATCATCATTCCAGGATAGTTGGATCTTGCTGACACAGGATGAAGGTAAATTAATAACACAATGCACAATGTCATTACAGAGAGACCAGGTGCTGTACCAATATTTTTCTGCCCCTTAGCTGTGATTCTTGGTCATTCCTTTATGTTGAGGTTGTTGGAATAGTACAAGGCACTGTTTGGCCGTTGCATGTCTTCAGACACACCCCTATTTCATCGTTGTAGTGTTGGAATATGTTATGTGCATGTCAGGGAGAACAGTAACAGGCATGGCACGTTCATGTTTTATCGCCTGTTATTGGAATTCTTGCATTGGTCCTCATACAACTCTGCTACTTTTATCCCACATTTTACATCTCTTAATACATGGCCTATTTAGGTATTGGAGGTTATTTTACTGGATTAACTTATGTTTTGTGTTGTGTCAATGGTGCAAATATGAGTTTGGTTTGTGGATTGCAATATGAGCTGTTAGTGGTACTGCTCAAAAGTTTGAAGTAGCAGTTAGTGGTGCTCATTCCAGTATTACGCTAAACAATTTAGATTGTTTCATCATCGTTGAATTGATTCTAAAATCCTGTACTATATTAAAGGGATAATATTTTGACTCTAATGAAAGAAAAACACTCATTTGAGAACTTGAACTATTAATATTTTATTTTAATTTTTATATTTTTAACTTAACGTATTAATGCATGTTATAATAATATTTCTAAAGTGATTGTGTTAAACTATATTTTTTTTATAACACAAAGTTGGATTAAGGTACACGATGGATTAATGTTGCTGACGTAATGTACTGCAGCAATTCTTATGTTATATGAGCAACAACATAATCCAGACATTGTTTTATAATATAAAGTGCAAAGTGATATTTTATGGAAAAATAGTCTCGAAAAAAATTTAATTTGTTAAAACACAAAAATATAGCATATGTATTTTGGAATGTGCGTGAAATTAAAATAACATCTCTTTTTATTATATGCGATGGGCCTCGAAGATAAAAAAAAAACAAATAATACTAAAAAGTGAGCAACAATACGGCTACGTCCTCAATATTTTTATTACATAATGTAGGTTAATATTAAAATTTTAAACATTTGTTTGGAAAACTTTCATTGTTAAAGTCGCAATAATATAAAACACATGCTTATTATAGTTTAACACATGCATCAGAAGCTCTTTCGTAGAAAATAACACATATTATCTTAGAAGCCATATAATTCACATTTCTCTTATGAAATAAAGAATAGTTATAAAAATAATAGACACAGCAGTTTTATAAGGGTATTTCTCAAAGTATCATGAAAGTAAAATAAAATTAAGAAATGTGCTCACAAAAATTAATATCTTTTGTACACTATAATTAGTGTAACATAAGTGTGTGTATATATATATATATATTTTTTTTTTCTGGGGTACACTTTTACTTTTTCTATTTTATGCTTAATAATTAAAAAATTAATTTATTTATTAAGGGCAATTATAAAAACTCTCTAATTTCAATTTTATCCTCTTTTTTATCTATTTATTCAACTATTTTTATTTCATGAACTCTCAGACTGTTTATTGAAGTAGATGAGTAACGCTCAGTCTTGTTAGTTTCTAAGAAGCGTTGTTCCAGTCGTACTTGGGCTATGATAAAAGCGTATGATCTCTTTTCATTTGAATGTATGGATGATTAAGTATGAGAAGGATTAAGATGTGATGTGTATGAAATAGTTGATTATGAACGAGTATTACAGGGAGGAATATCTCAGAAAGTGATTATTGATTGGTAAAGTATGAATGTGGGCAAAGCTTAGCGGACGTTCATCTTGATATTCCATGATTACCCGTTCTCATGTAGAGAGGAGTAAGTCACGTGTGGGAATGGCAGGAGATCCTAGTCCATAAGGTTAACTTGGACGAAACGGATCAACCTCAAGTGGCAGCTGTTGAGGGTATCCCAGTTACTACATCACCCGGGTGCACAAACGTCGTAGCTACACAGGATTCATACAGTCCGGACAGTCAGAGTCAAGTGGTCGTTTTTGCATGCCTTGAATGTATGAATGATTGATTTGAGTGTCGTTGGTTTATTTATGAATGTTGTATGTTGTTGTGGAAGAAATTAAATTACATAAGCTTACCCTGTTTACCATTTTGTCTGTGTTGCACGTCCTGTCGTTGTCCTGTTGCAATGATCATCCGTGTGGATATGAGCAGAAGGAGAAAAGCTGCTTGAAGAAGTATTGGAAGACGCAATGAAAGTGAAGACCGAACCTTGAGAGTGTTCGGTCTGGTGTTGGCGTTATCTTTTGTAAAGACCATGCGGTATTAGTATATTTTGATAAACGTTCGGTCTAGTAGTATCTAGAGTTAGTTTTAAATTCCCTGCTGTTATGTAAGGTCGTTCGGCCATAATGGTATATAGTCGAGCGTTGAACTGATATGTAATATTGTTAACATGTGATTATTCTCTATATGGCTTTACACTGTATTTTTTGGGATGTTACATTCAAACCAACTTAATGTATGTAATATTCTATTTCATAGTATACCATTATTAAATAAAATTGATAAAACAAAAAAATACTTTATATTAATATAATTATTCATCATAATCATTATAGTGATATAATATATAAAAAAGCATATAAGTTTTTTTTTTAAATAATTCTAAAAAAGCTGTGCAATTAACATGAGAGACAAACTAAATCAATAAAATTTCTTAAAACACATTTAAATGCACAATAAACTCTAATCGATCTTTTTGAAGAAGACAAATATGATTAGAGTATATAATAGCATGATTAGAGCATATAATAGATCAACAAAAACTAATAAAAGAAAACTCAAACACCACGTATGAATAAAAAAAGTTACATGCAATATAAAAAAACTAACTTATTCTATTTAAGAAAATAATCAGACAAAAATAAAGAATGGATCACTTTAGAAATATTTGATCTTAAAATATATAAACAATGGTAAGAAGACTCGACTTCATATATTCGAAACATTAACCATTTTTTAGTTAAAAAATCACTAATAAATAAATAAAAAATGTTCATATTTAATTTTAAAATTACAATAAGAACTATTATAATAGTTTTATTACTTTTAGTATCATAAGAAAATATTAAAGAGTCTTGTTCAACTTAAAACTCAATTAATATTTTAAAATTAAAAATCAAGTGCCATGTAGCATTAAACTTCAACTACATGTCTTCCCTTGATTTGATTTAGACTTATTCCAAACTTTAAAAAACTACACCAAACTCACTGTTTTTATTAGGTTGATTCAATTTTAAATACTTATCTTAATTTATGTGATTTTTCTACTAGATTAAATTTGATGAATTTAATTTAAAACTATCCACAATGTATATTTAAACATTACTCATTAATATAAATTTGACACATTTAAAATCTGTCATATTTTAAAAAGTGCACAGAATAATCACAGATTTTTTAACAAAGTCCTGTGAGGACTCAATAAGCCATTTATAAATTAAGAAGGCAAAAAAAAGTTGTGTCTAAAAACGGGGAATTAAGAAATATATATATATATATATATATATATATATATATATATATATATATATATTTTTTTTTAAGTTTCAAAAGAGTAAAATAATAATATTAGAAAAAACATTTACCAATATTTAAGGGTGATCAAATTTTATGTTTCTAACATGACTTTACTAACCATGTCTCCAACTTTGATGACATCTTTTCTATACATAAAAAAGAAAGTGACAAATGTATGAATTAGGTAGTAGAGTAAATAAGAAATTTTCCTATTATTATTATTATTATTATTTTTATTATTATTATTATTATTATTATTTTTAACCTCCAAAATTAGGGTGTTTTGTAGGCCAGTAACGTTTGAACAAAATAGATTATCCAATTTATTAAAAAATATATTAAATTAAATTAAATTTTCATATTTTTACCTTTAACTGATTTTAACTAATTCTCTACTTAGCAAGTTAGATTGGTTTGAGTCATTTGTCTTAATATGATAATTTTCTTTTATTAAAAATTGTAATTAAAAAAAGACAGTTTATCTTATAAATAGTCTATCTCATACTATTGATACTAAACATATCACTAAAATTTTATAAAAGTTAGTTACGTGGAATTTACTTACTTCAATCATAAACAGAAATCAATCTAATTTATCTGGACTCAATTAAATCAATCTAATTAACCTAATCGAATAAATATCTCTAATAAAAAACGGTTAAGATAAAGAAAATACAAAGATTAGTATAATTATATGTAATATTGTAGCGCCACCGGAGGACCCACCTCTGCACAGTCCCTCCCTCAACGAATTCTATTTCTCCCAACTTTTTCCCTCAAAAGCACATCCCAACCCATCTCTCTCTCTCTTCCGGCGTTTTCGCCTGTAACCCCTTTTTACGTTTTACTGCAAAGTCCTTCCCCTTCTTTCTTTTTCAATCTTTTTATTCTCCGTCGTAGTATTTCATATCTATCTATCTATCTATCTATCTGCTACTTGTTTTTCTTTTCTGCTTTTCATTAATTTTTCTTCTTCTCCCCAATTTGCTTATCTGCTTCCTCGGATTCCTTATCGCTTCCCTGATTTCACCGTTATGACCTTTTCCCTATTCCTTTTCTGAGATTTCCCGAGGTTTTCACTCTTGCCATTTCTTATCAATTTATTAGGGTTTTTCTCCTATTTCCACCGACTTTATTATTAATTATGTGCGTGTGTGTGTTTTTTTTTTGTTTTTGCTCAATCAGGGTTTCCGAGAGATGGCGAACGAAGGAAGTAATACTGAGACCTTAGCTCCCGCGGAGCCACACCTGTTCGAGGTAATCTATGAAGCGTGGTTCCGTTTCTTAAAAACTAAGTTGTTTAGATGCTTATGTTTATGGTCAAGTTTGTGAATCAAACAGTGTTGTTTATTTAATGAGTTTGAAAATGTGATGTACTGATGTCGTTCAAGTGTTCTTCATACAAACTTTCATCCGTTAAAATTTTGATCCGTATGTTGCTGAATACTGAGAGCCTGCTGCAATCATTCTTTTTGATATTTTCAACGGTTAGTAAGTCGTAAGAGTTTGCTGGTGAAGTTTTCTGTGCCTGTTATGTGAATGATTTGTCTTCCAGGGAAAAAATATGTTTGCTAAGCGGCTAATTCTCTTACTGGTGTAAATGGACTCCTATTTAATTTCTACACCATATTTTTTCTGTTTTGGGTGTTTTGGCCTGAATGATATCTCATCCTTGTATCACTTAATTCTTGCACGGTTCAGTTGAGTATACTTTGATCACGTAAAGCGTAACTCGTAATCTCTTTTGTAGAACCGGCACGTTGATGCTAGCCAACTTCATCCAACTTCCTATGCTCCCACTACAACTGGGTCTGAAGCTGCATCATGGACTGCTCATAACTCTACAGGAAATGGGATCTATTCTAATCCAACCTACCAGTACGATCAACATTCACAGCCGCCTGCAAGAAGCATTCAAGATGGACACAATATATCATCAGTTGCCGGTAATTCATCAAATTTGGGAACAGCTAATGTAACCCAAGATTACAATGCATACGCATCATACCCAAGTTCTTCTAATCCGTATGGTTATGGCAGCATGGGATACTCGGGCTACTATAACAACTATCAGCAGCAACCTAATCATACCTATTCACAGCCTGTAGGAGCATATCAAAACACAGGTGCTCCTTATCAGCCTATTTCCTCCTTTCAGAATACTGGGTCTTATGCTGGATCCGCAAGTTATTCAAGCACTTATTACAATCCTGCTGATTATCAGACTACTGGAGGTTACCAAAACAGCAGCGGATATGGAAATCAAGCGACTGTGTGGAACAATGGCAGTTACTCTTCTCATCCATATACTAATTACACCCCGGATTCCAGTGGTTCCTATAGTTCTGGTGCTGCCACTACTTCACTGCAGTATCAGCAACAGTACAAACAGTGGGCAGACTACTACAACCAAACAGAAGTCAGCTGTGCACCTGGGACAGAGAACTTATCTGTCACAAGTTCATCTGCTTTGGGTTGCCCTATTCCTGCAGTTACTAGTGGTTATGCAACTCCAAGTAGCCAGCCTCCGCAGTCATATCCACCATTTTGGAGGCAAGAGTCCAGCTCTTCTGCTATACCTTCTTTTCAGGTTTGAGATTACTTTCAGACCAAAAGTGTGGAAAAATGATTACTTAGAATATTTGACCTGACAGAGCAGATACATTATTATTCATACTGTCAAGTTGCTTTTGTTATGGCATTTGTTGAATTCCATTTCTAATAAAAAAATTTCCACGATGGATATCTAATATTTGTCTGGCTTCAGTTTTATGAGATTGTTGTATTTGGATGATTAGTTTTTTTTTTTTGGAAGTCTAGTTTAGTTAACTTATTAATTTTATGTTCATTTCTTTTTGTGGTCAGCCTGCTGCAGTAAATGGTGGTGACCACGATAGTTACTGGAAACATGGGCCCCAAACTTCTCAGATACAACAAACTAATCCTATTCAGCCAAACTATCAAAGTCCTTTGGATTTAAAATCTTCTTATGATACATTTCAGGATCAACAGAAGACTGTATCTTCTCAAGGAGCCAATTTGTACCTTCCTCCTCCTCCACCGCTGCCTCTCCCCTCTCAACAGGTAAACCTGTCACCTGTACAAAGTGCTCCGTCTCCAGATGCAAAACGGGTAAGCAAACTTCAAATTCCTACAAATCCACGAATTGCTTCAAATTTGACATTTGGACAGCCCAAAGCCGAAAAGGATGGCTCTTCAACTGGTTCTGCGCCAAAACCTGTGTATATAGCTGTTTCGTTACCAAAGCCAGCAGAGAAAGTATCATCTAACGATGCTGCTAATTCCATACTTAAGGTGATATTTGGACAATAATATTCAATGGATTTTTAAATTACATAATGCATACTAAATTATTATCATCCTGACAATTTATTTATTTCATTTCATTATTTGCTTTATAAGAAAAATAAAGTTTTAGAAAAGATCATTGTACTATGAGTTGATGGGACCTAAGTGTTTGGACTTACAAGTTTAGGTATATTTTTCCATAAAAGAAAAAAAAAAATTTATTATCTTTTAATAAGTACCGAACTATTCTTGCTCACAGCCTGGTATGTTTCCCAAGTCTTTACGTGGGTACGTGGAAAGAGCTTTGGCTCGTTGTAAAGATGATAAGCAAATGGCTGCATGTCAGGGTGTCATGAAGGAGGTGGGTTTTTAGTCGTATATTGGAAGAAGAAAATATATGTTGATAATATTTCTTTCATATTCTGCTCTTTATGTATTTGCTACATTTGTTTGCCTCTCCCTTCTAGTTTTGGAGCTTTTACTCTATGGTAAATGATACATGTTTGTATATAACGTTAGAATCAAACAGAACAGAGTTTATGGTCTTGACCTTAGTTATTTAGAGCAGAAGAAGTATCTGATTATATAATTTTGTACAACTTGCCTTCATGTTTTTAAATTGATACTGGAGTCATTCAAGGAAAAAAAGTTGACATTTGTTTATAGAGCTAATGGTAAGTGATAGAGGGACATTTGTGTGCGGACATACCCACGTCATTTTTCATCCAATCACTAACCGGCATGTATGGTATATTAACTTTTATAATGACTATCTTGAAAGTCATGCTAGGGATGATTTCTGATTGGTTAGTATAAAAGGTTTTACACTGACAGTGCATGTCTGTGAAACTCTTCATAATAGAAAATTTAGTTAGATGCATCTACATTGTTGATGCCTTTTACATTGTCATCTGATCATGATAAGATTATTGACTTTTTATAATACTGACTTTATACTGACAATATCTCATAATTAAATTCTTGAATAAATACCTGCTGCCAAATCTTTGCACATGCACACAATGTCTTGTAAATTTTCCCTTCAATAAGCACACAACTTGTGTGTGCATAAGGATGAAAGAGAAATGTCGGAGCTGTAGAATCTTCTTATGAGCTACAGGGAGAACATGGTGCCATTCAGTGCAGTAAAAAGCCTGAGCTTTAGGAATATTGTTTACCATGAGATCTCTCTTGACAATTTCTTTTGAAATCCTTCTTGGTCTTCGTCTCCTCCAGTGCGTTCAAGAATGTTACTGAAAACAATTGCAGTTTTTGCCTGCAAAGGGGACAATTATTATCTGATGCTTTGTCTGAGAATTGGAATTTATTTTTACTTGTTTTCACTTATGGCAATTGACTTTGGAGAATAATCGTTGACATGTTTTTCAGTTCCCATGCTCATTTCTGGTTAACTGCCAGCTAAGTATTAGGGTACTATCTAATGCATCATCCTGTTGGATCCATGTGATGGATTGCATTGTTGTGTATAACAAATATTCAGTTTTATACTCTATCTTCTTGTCCTTTTTGTTGTTCGCTATTAACATCAATCATATAGGTTGTTTTCTTGATTATTGTTTTATTTTGCTTCAATAATAATCTTACTAGATTCCTTAACCTACTTGCAGATGATAACTAAGGCAACAGCTGATGGTACCCTCAACACACGAAATTGGGATATGGAACCACTTTTCCCAATGCCAGATGCAGATGTGATCAATAAAGAGTATGATTTCTCTTGTTTTTGTTGGTTGAAATATCATTATTGAACCTACCTGAGTATAACTTTCAGGTGCTTATGCTCTTTTCTAATTTTCATTGTTTGGTCAATTTCTGTTTCTTCCTATTTTCCATCTGGAATTTGTCCAAAGAGGAATTGAAGTAGCTTATTTCTTGTGGTAGGGAGGGCCAAAAAAATGAAAAATTGAATGTAGTTAAACTAAAAGAAAGTTAAAAATTTAAAGTAAAAGTAAATAGATTATGCTGAACAACAGAGAATTACAGTACTTTATTAAAATAGTTATAGAGACTATTAAGAATTTTGTTTGATGTGATAGTTAGTATGATAGGAGCTTCCCCTTTATACACAATAAGAACCTATATATTTTAAATGTTATTAGAAGTTCATACGCATTTCTGTTGCAGTAAATGTGACATTTTAGAAACTATTAAAATCTAAAGCTTATAAAGGTTATAAAGGTTATAAAGGTTTGGACAACGATCACCTTATGTGTAGCCTTTTGATCAAGTTAATATCTAAAGCAATACATCAAGGAATAAAAACTATTGAGTGAACAACTAGAAGCATCTAATGTCTTGGAAGTTCTGATATTATTTATCTGCTTCCTCTTTAAATAATTAGGATAATTTAATGGAAAGTGATGCATGTCTTATTTTATTTTTTATTTTTATCCTCATTTTTATTCTTTTCATACTTATATTCCATGCCTTGCATCTGTGATTCATATGCATCCCATCCTTTGTAACAGTAAATTATAATGTTGACGACCGAATGTTATTTTAATGAGTGATGTAATATTATGACAAATATTATTTGTTGATGTTTGGTGCAGTAGTTCACTGTCATCAGCCCAGGATTCTTTATTGCCAAAGTATAAAAAAAGTCCTAGACGTTCGAAAAGTAGGTGGGAGCCAATGCCAGAGGAGAAGCCAGTTGAGAATCCAGTGGTAATAACTAACGATGCTGTAAAGTACAATAGTTGGGTACCTAATGCAAAGGACAGAAAGGTACTTATATGCTTGTTCAAGTAGTTTATTGAATTTTCAAGGCTCTAGCTGGTGTCATTCTTGCTACTTGTTGTCACAAATTGGGTGGAATCGCATCTTAATTAGTTTACCTTTTGTTTTCCTGTTTTCCCTTTAGTTTTTTATATTGGTTTTGCTTGATTTCATGCCATTTTTATCTTATGGGTTATGTTTGAGGCTATGCATTGACATGATCTGGATAATAGTTGCTTTGCGATCCCCATGGCACTATCCTAGTCTGAATGATCCTTTGCTTTTCAGATAAGTTTGAGGTTCACATCCCATATATTTAATGTGCTCACTTTTATTCTACATTTCAATATCCTGGAATTTTTATTTGAGCTTCTGTGAGTGAGCTAGTATAATATGATTCTTTTTTTGTGTCATTTGGTTGGCTTATGTATTGTCATCATTATTTTTTTCATAAAGCTTTTTAAGTTCATTGTATTGTATTATGTTTAACCAATTTAACTGCTTTACTTATTTATATTGTTCTATAAGCTGTCATCATTTACTTATAGCGTAACTGCTATTCGTTGTTGAGTCTGGAGTCTGGTACCCTTGTTTACAAACGCATGGATTTGTTATATGTCTGTAACTTATTCATTTTAAAAGAACTTTTTAATATGTGAAGTATTGTTCTTTTTTCCTCATACCAGAAGTGCTCTTAAAGTACAATCACATTGAGAATGAGAAGTACGTGTGCCTATAAATTTTAAAGAATTAATGTTTCATTTACCTCATAAAATGCCATGCAGGTGGCAATGGAAAACAAAGAAAGCAAGGAGGACGTGTTGAGGAATACTAAATTTTCTCCATTATTGCAGAGAATGTCTAATAAGGCTCTCCAAAGGCCATTTAAGAAGCAGCGTCTTACTGATGCTTCTATTGTTTCTGAAAATGGTGATGCATCTAGTGATAGTGACAAGGAGCAAAGTTTGACTTCGTATTATCCTTCTGCAATGGCATTTAGTGATACACCAGAGGAAAGGAAAAGACGTGAAAATCGTTCCAAGAGATTTGATTTACAAGGCCATCGAACAGAAAATAACCACTCTAGGAAAAAACATGCTGGAGCTGGAAACTTGTACAATAGAAGGGCTAGTGCCTTGGTTCTGAGCAAAATTTTTGAGGATGGTGCCAGCAAAGCTGTCGAGGATATTGACTGGGATGCTCTAACTGTGAAGGGCACTTGCCAGGAAATTGAAAAGCGTTACCTGCGTCTAACTTCTGCCCCTGATCCTGCAACTGTAATGTCTCCCCTCAATAATTTAAATTGCTGTTACTTTTGTCTGTCTATCTATTTCCTTCACTCCCTAACTATGAACCTTATTAAAATGCTATGAACTTAAAGGTACGACCTGAAGAGGTTCTTGAGAAAGCACTATTGATGGTTAAGAATTCTCAGAAGAATTACCTTTATAAATGCGATCAGTTAAAGTCCATTCGCCAAGACCTAACTGTTCAACGAATACGCAATCAATTAACAGTCAAGGTATTTTTTCTGAAAGATAGCATTCTAGTGTTGCTTATTCTTTTTTTTCTTTAGAATTTAATGGTTCCCACTTCCCCTGCATCTCTCTGGCTATGCTACTGATAAATTGTTCAGGAACCTCATTAAATTTTAAATCTCCATAGCTTTATTGAAGTAAAGAGATCTATAGTGAGAACATATCGTCCCCCACTTATATTTTTCTTATTTTAACGTGTTCTGCATATCATAATTCGTTTCTGATATAACATAATGACGTCATCTGATATAACCTATAGAAAAAGGCTTCTGTGATGGTAATTTGCATCTTCTGTATACACTATGATATATTTTCCAACTTTTCTGCCCTTGATAGTAACCCTTGAACCAATGCTTCAGGTGTATGAAACACATGCCCGATTGGCACTAGAATTTGGGGACTTGCCTGAATATAATCAGGTTAGTTCTGTATATTATCTTGTGAGGAAAAATGCTTTATTTAGTTTTCTTGTTAATTGTGCATCTGTTTTCCTTCTGAGATCAAGGATTAAAATTTTCACACATGATTTTTTTGGTTGGAGTGGTTAGAGTGGAAATAGGGAGGAGAAAATTTAATTTATCAATTTTTTTTTCACTCTATTTATCGCCTATTTTCATTCTCGATCTCTTCTCTTCTCTTTATTTTTCTTCACCTTAGTAACCTTTCTAATTTTTACTTTATTTCTCACCCATTTCCACTCATCGTTTTAATTACTATCTATCCTATTTCTCTAGTCTCTCTACCAAACAAGGCATAAAGGCAATCAATGCTATGAATTAGTTAATTGTAATTTTAAATCAAGGATGAAATTTGGGTACCATTCTTTTGAAATATGAATGATTTATTGTAGAAGTTGCCAATGTTATTCAACTTTTAAATAAACTTTAGATAACGATGCTATTTGTGTGAATGCAGTGCCAATCTCAGTTAACAACTCTTTATGCTGAAGGCATTGAGGGCTCCGATATGGAATTTGCGGCTTACAACTTGCTTTGTGTTATTATGCATTCAAATAACAACAGAGATCTCGTATCATCGATGGCCAGGTTTGCCCTGCTCTTCCAAGCCTTCTTGATAAATCTAAAAGTTTAGTTGGGGGTGTATGAATAGTTATTTTATGTAAGTAAAATTTAAGTAACAAATCAATTTTAATATAAAAGTTGTAATATAATTAGAGTTCGTAATAAGTTAATACATATAAATATATAATTTATACTTTTTGAATTTACAATAAGCAATTTAAATTGTGAAATAAGATGGTTTTTTATTATTGATAATTTATTTTGAAAAATAATTTAATCCGGAGATGAAGACAAAAGGAAGTAAATTAAAAAAGTGATAGACAATTAACAAATAGAAATGTGTGTGAGAAGGTGGTAGTTCAAATGGTTGAGGGAGAATGTTTTTGGTTAATTATAAAGATATTATGTAAAATGTACATACAAAATTGAGGATATTAAAAATGTTTAATTGAGAGAAAATAAAACGATTGAGTCTAGGAATGAATTTACTGGGTCAATATTTATATTCTGAATTAATTTTTTACTATAATTTAAATTATAAAGATAATTTACAGCATGTAAAATATACATCCAATATAGAGGATATTAAAATGTTTAATTGAGAGAAAATAAAAAGATTGAGTCTAGGAATGAATGTACTGGGTCAATATTTATATTATGAATTAATTTTTACTATGATTTAAATTATAAAGATAATTTATGACCTACACATCTATACTTAAAATATATTAGAAGTTTGTCTCGTAGTTGCCCCCGAAGTCAATTTTGACCCCATCCCTATTTGGGACCTTGGGTTGAAATCACTGATTCTCAGATGCTGATGAACAATAGAGGATTGCATCAAAATATTTTCCACGAATTATTGTAATAATAGTATTATTATAGCCAGTCTCAATTATTCTGCCATGATTCATATAACGTCTCAAATTTGAACGTCTAATGTTCTCAACACCAGGTTGTCTCTCGAAGCAAAGAAGGATGAAGCTGTAAAACATGCCCTTGCCGTTCGTGCCGCTGTAACTTCAGGAAATTATATTGCATTCTTTAGACTGTACAAAGCAGCTCCTAACCTGAACACCTGCCTTATGGGTGAGTGTTTGAAATTAACTTGTTTTCACCGTGTTAAGGGGATAAAATGAAGTGAATTTTTATTTTTATTTTATTTCCACAGATCTATATGTTGAAAAGATGCGTTATAAGGCTGTGACCTGCATGTGCCGGTCTTATCGTCCAACTCTACCTGTCTCGTACATTTCTCAGGTTCTTGGGTTTTCGACCGGCGCTGCCATAAGTGGAGCAAGTGATGAAAGAGATACAGATGCTTTGGAAGAGTGTTCAGAATGGTTGAAAGCACACGGTGCTAGCATAATTACTGATAATAACGGAGATACTCTACTTGATACCAAAGTATGTTCGATCTCTCTATCCTTCGCATTCACACTGTCCTGTGGGTGATACACTACTCAAGATTTTATGGTTCCCGGACATATTTTGATTTGTTGAAACATCATTCATCTTGAGCATTATGATAGTGTTACCTTGAAACATCATTGCATTGCCTTCTGCCACATTTTGAGAGTTGCTTTGAACTTACTGCATGAACTGGTTCAGCAGTATAAGTCTAGAAATTCAGTGACTAATCAACTTCTAAATTTGTTTTCTTAACCTGATTTATGGGGGGTGATCTGATGGGACATTTTAAATTTGCAGGTTTCAGCATCTACTCTGTGTATGCCGGAGCCAGAGGATGCTGTTGCCCACGGAGATGCGAATCTTGCTGTGAATGACTTTTTAGCACGAGCACCTTTATAGCCAAGTTTATTGTTTTTGAGGCACAGAATGATATGTGATATGACGTGGCTAGAACAAAGGCTGTGTGATGGATGGTCCTGTGTAACTTAGTGTCAAACCTGGGATTAGTAAGTGGAATATACACTATGGGAAGAGACAAATATGAAGCCGCCTAACGTTCCAACGAATACGTAACATACAGCCTTATAAATATTTGATTGATTAATTGTTTCGATGCTTACTATTCTTTCCTGGAGAAAGGCCAGGACTATAGGTGCAATGCAATGTAATTTACCTCTCAAAATAGTTATATAAGCTCCCTCAATTTCTCTCTCATTTTTTGTACGAGAATTCAAATATTCATATTTTATATAAAAAATATTATAACATGCTTTTGATTTCTATTGGTTAATTCCATCTAATAAAACCATAAAGTCGGGCCGAAAGAGATGAAGAAACATGTATATTTTGTTAGATAATTGCTGCACATTTGTTTTTGGTTATATATGTATATCAAAATCACCGAATTCTTCTATGAATAAAATTACAAATAGCTAAATTTAATAATGACGTCATTTGATAAGTTATTTTTCTTAGACTAGACTTTTGGTACTGGTAGATTTGTTAAGTATTGTGGTTAACTATTGTATTATGTAATTAAAATATATTCTGCATAATTACAAGTATATTTTTAGAATTTTTCTCCCGAGTTAGTCAGACAATTGATCTTTTTCTTTTTAATAAATTTTATAAAAAGTATTGTTCACAAAAGGTGGAATTAAAAATATAAAATATGTTAGTATGTTTGATTATGGCAATAAATAGTCGATTACTTTTCTCAATTTGCTGTAATTTTATATAATTGAATTTCAGTATCATCTTAAACTAGTTTTATTTCTTTGTAGTTTTAGATAAGAATTAGTTATTTTTCGATCATAAAACACCGACTACTCTATTTATTAGTTATTACGCTCTTTATATTTGTTTATAAGAAAATAACTCATCTGTAAAATATTAATGGGGAATTAAAGTTATAATTACCTAAAGCAATTTTTCTATTTATGAAATAAAATTACCTATATACATGCATAAACATATCTTTTCATCATTGTATATATGTATAGATATGAATTTATCAATTAAGTTTACGAAACAACCGATTTTATTAATGATTAAATATATTTTTAGTATTTGAAATTTGATACCAAAATAAAATTAGTTTTTATTTAAAATTTTAATAAATTTTAGTTTTCAAATTTTAAAAATAAATTAATATTTTTTAATCTAATTTTTTATATGTTAAACATGTTTCATGTTATTATTTAAATTATTACGTTTTTTATTTAATATTAAGCAAAAAAACACATTTAATATATAAAAAAATTAAACATAAATTAAAATGATTGTATTAATTTATTTTAAAAGTTTATAAATTTAAATATATCAAAGTTTTAAATAATGATAAATTTTAATTTCATTGATAAGTTAAACATATATTTAAATATTTTGTTAATTTAACAACCAATTATATGTTTTATGTGTTACACTTATATTTTTTTTACACAAACCTTTACCGTGTGTTACTTAAATTAAAATACTTTAGTGTATATTAGTAAGGAAAATTTCATAGAGAAATACTGCTTTGACACTCAGTCTAAAAAAACATATATTTTACAATTCTTTCTAATAACATAATAAATATATTAAAATTTTAAATTAAAAATAACATAAATATGATTTAAATATTATTATTTTGAGTTGTAATATAAATATTTTTTCCCTGGTGTGAGAGTATCACCACTCTATTTCATATTCTATTTAAAATATATTTTTCTATATTTCTAACTCTTTGATTATATCTAGAGTAGGACTAAATGCATTCAATAATCGAAACACATACGGTAACACATTAAATGATTAAAAATTTAATCGAAACAGATAAACACTGCACTAGTTTATGAAAATAATTAAGTAATTTATGAAAGTGGAGATTACAAGTTTTTATCAGATTGTCGATTGCCAAGAACAGAAGAAATAGAATAGAGAAATTACAAAAAAACAAAAAAATGCAGAAACTGAAACTCAGGGATGATGATGATGATCAGTTCCTCTTGTTCTTGCTACCCAGCAAGAGGGAGAAGTAGAACAAGAATCTAAAGAAGAATCCCCAGGCGACGGTGACCCACAAGCAGTTCCACTTGGTCAAATCGGTGACCCCGTTCTGCCGCAAAATGTCGGAACCGGTGGTCAAACAGGTGGAGGTGGTGATGTTCATTCCGAGAGTGTTGCTCATGGCGTCCAAAAGCTTAACCTTCAGAGCCTGGGGCACCGACCCAAGAGGCGTGTTATCGAAAATCTGTACCCCCCTCACGAAGCACTTCACTGGGTCATCGAACTCGTTCTGCAAAACAGCTTCATAAGGGTACTTCACCAGTGACAGGTAGTGGAACCAAATCCAGTAACTGGGAATCCTATCCCTGTTGATGAAGAATCCACTGAACAGCAAGAAATACGCGAGAATGGCAACCACGATGGTGTAACCCAGCATCACGTGAGGCACCACACCGGAAAGGAACGTCACGAACGAATTCCCAGCCCAAAACGACGCAAATATAATCAGGAAATAAAACAAAAAGCCCGAAACTCCACCGTCCAGGCCCACGGCCCAGAACGTGGTTGCCGCGAAAGCCAACGAGAGAAACGCTAGTGCCGGCAACGCAACCAGCGCATGCGAGACCAAATAGGAGATTCTTCTGTAAGCGTTGTAAGCAGTTTCCCTCATGAAAATGTAGCGTTCTTGGAGGAAGACGGGAAGCGCGTCGGCAGTGGTGTAGAAAGTTGTTGACATGGCAAAGGCGAAGAATCCCAGCCTCTCTTGCACTCCTTTGGGAGAGTTATCCAGTTGCCAAAACATGGTCGCAAGAATGAACCCCGTCACCATCACCGCACCCAATCTTATCCCAAACAACTCCGGCATTCTTCTCGAGTTCAAGAACGACCGCTTCGACAGCGTCGCCATCTCAATCCAAAACGGATTCGCAAAAGTTGGCACCATCGACGACGGGTTCGGGTTCGTGTTCGTGGCTCCAGAAACCAGTTTCCCTCGCGAAATGCTCGCGCTTATTGCTTCCTTCAACGACAACCCGTTCCGTTCCGCCTCAGTTGTCGTTTGATGGTGCTTCGTCATGCTCTGCCACGATTTGTTGAACTCGACCAAGCTCTTCGTTCCGCCGGGGGAGCCTTCCAGTTCGCGAATCAGGTCCAACGCGAATTCCGTTCTGTTGTCGGTTTCCGGAATCGGATGACCGAACTCGGAGAAGAAAACCGGTAACTGCGACGGTGAACCGCTGTAAACGGTTTGGCCCCGTGATAAGAAGATCATGCGGTCAAGAAGCCCTAGGATTCGGTAACTCGGTTGGTGAATGGACATGATCACGATGCTTCCGCTCTGTGCGATTCTCTGCAAAACCTTCACCACCAAGAACGCGCTGGTGGAGTCAAGTCCCGAGGTTGGCTCGTCCAGGAACAGCAGGATAGGGTCGTGGATAATGTCGATGCCGATGGAAACTCTCCGACGCTCTCCGCCTGATACTCCGCGGTGACCTTCGTCGCCGATAACTGTTTTCGCGGCGTTCCGAAGACCTAGCTGCTCGATGAGAGCCTGGACGCGGGCGTTTTTCTTCGACTTGGAGAGCGTGCGAGGAAGTCTGAATTCCGCTGCGAACATCAAAGTCTCTTCCACGGTGAGCATCGGGAAGAGCAGGTCGTCTTGCATCACGTACGCAGAGATCACCTTCAGTAGACGCGATTCCAGCGTTTCGCCGTTCAGCGCCACCGTGCCTTTTAGACTTCCCTTGGCGATTCGGTTCGCCAGCGCGTCGATCAGTGTTGACTTTCCAGAACCGCTGGCGCCGAGTACCGCCATGATCTCGCCGTCGCGCGCCTCGCCGGAGATATCGTTAAGGAGCGTCTTGGTCCGCCTGAACATGCTCTCGCCGACGGCAGGAGCCTCGGATACCGCGGACGCGCCGAGGCGGCTTCCACGGCATGGAAAGACAGAGGAGAGGCTCATTTTGCGGCGCGCCTTGACGCTGTATGTGAGGTTGCTGAAGGAGAGGACGAATGGCAGCGAGCGAGGCCCAACTCCGGCGGCGTCAACTATATCTAGCGCGTGATGCACCGGCGTCTCGCTTCCGTCGCCGGAGGCTTCCTTCCTGGCGTCCCCGACGTGCTTGAGGAGCTGGCCAAGGGTGGGCATCTCAGCGGAGGCGGGGCGGCGCGTGAGGTCGTCCATTTCCATTAAGTCGAAGTAGGGAGTGGTGACATTATTGATCGCTAATGAATTGTCCGCAACAATGCGAGATGACATTGCTTCTGGGGGAGCTTCAGAGGGAGTGATGGTGTTGAAGTGGTTGATGAGTTGGAGAAGGAAGGTTGAAGGTTATGCAGTATATATGGAAATGGATGTGGAAGGTTTGATTTTGCTGGATATTAATATAGGGTTTTGACTAATGTATGGGTTTTATTTGGAGGTGACCTACAACTCCTAATTCATGAATTACCCAAACGTATGTATCTCTTTTTACACTTCATCTCATTATCTGTCTTATCTTATTCATCACACTGTTTGAAATTCAAATTACTTCCTGTTAGGTGGGGGCGTCCATCTACTGTGGCCTAACCACGTAATTCTTCCTCATGCACTACCACCTTTTTCGGTCCAATACTATTTTCTCTACAACAAAACTACTCTTTTTTAATTCCTTTCTCCCCTCAAATATTCTTCTGTCTTTTTCTTTCTTTTTTTTAAATCCTCTTCTAAAATGATAATTTAACATTGAAAAATATTATTTAACACACCTAA
The DNA here is from genome assembly GCF_029865625.1 of Vigna umbellata. Taxonomy (NCBI): domain Eukaryota; kingdom Viridiplantae; phylum Streptophyta; class Magnoliopsida; order Fabales; family Fabaceae; genus Vigna; species Vigna umbellata. The sequence goes on along the minus strand of NC_142172.1, from coordinate 48,214,432 downwards.
ATTTTTTTACAGATATTATCTTTATCTACCTTTTACTCTGTTTTGAAAAAATATAAAAATTTATATTTTTATAACCATTCTATTTTTATAGTTTACATAAATAAATGTAAAAGTGTATAATACTGTTACTTTTCATAAAACTAAAAAATCACTCTTTTATGATTATTTTACTCATATTAAATGTGTCATATTAAATGTGTCAAATGACCCGTATGTTTTATTATTAACCTTTTTTTTTTTCAAATAGTCAATAAAAATTACTTTAAATAATCTTTTCTCCGTCTTGATAGAATTGAGTTCCTGATTATTGGTTTACACTTCCTACAAATGCAAGTTAATTGCTTATCTTATACAATTCATGCGTGGGTATTGATTAAAGGGTGTGTTTATGCTCTCAAGGACCATTTTTTATACAACTTTGCCAAAAGTACAAAATATTTATAATTATTATTATTATTATTAAGGGGGGGTGATTGATGTTAGACGTAGTTTTGAGGCAAGGTTTTCTCCATCCACGAATAATGTTATTGGCCGAATTGCATCATCAACTTTAGAGCAACCATTCACGAAACCACACCTTAATTATCTGAAAAACTGTCCAAACAGATCCTCTGTACATTTCACTCACAACCACTTATATTAGAACACCTATATAATATGACTGATGTTGTTGGTCTTCTTGGATCATCGTTTCCTTTAATAAAAAACAGTGCCATGAATACTATGATTCGAGTGTTGCAACAACATGTCATTAAATAATGAGTTTCACCGGAAAGTATACAGTATACAGTTCCAGAGACCAAAGGCAACCGAGGATAAAATCTTCCTTTATTTTCTTATAATGTATTTACATCAAGATATATTATTAAGAAATATTTTTAACAACTATTTTACAATAAATTATATGACATTATTTTATTGATCCGTATATTTTAACAGATCAGGACTTTGTATAAAAATTGTTAAAATAAGTTATTAAAAGAACATTTTTCTTACACTTTTTGGTTACTTCTCCTTGTTAAAGAAGGAAAAAGTTTCAAAATGCATTCACTGTATTGATAAATTTACTAAGTTGTGCACGTAAAGCTACCAAAGTAGGCAAGAAATATGCGTAAAACTTGGCGCCATGTGATGGATGACGCCGAACAGTTCCTGGATCAAATGTGGAAAAATTTGAAACTAAGACTCAAGAAAATGGTAAGGAACGGAGGAAAAGGTGGCAGTGGTCAATGTATGATGAATATGTGCAACTGATATGAATCACCATCAACACTACTCCAAAACGAAATTATCACACTACATTACCTTCAAATTATCATTATTGTTATTAAATTTTTAAATACTTAGATGCATTAATTATATTAATGTTACTATGGGATCATAGCCAACCGAACGGTGAGGGTGCAGAATGATACCTCTCAGATCAATAAACCGATCGGTTAAATCTACCCGACCGATAATACCTCTCAGGTCAATGAACCGATCGGTTAAATAAGCTGTTAAAGTAATTAATAGTAATAACTGTCGGGGAGTTAATGAAAATAATTATCATTTATTGACAATTAATATTGTCATTCATTGGTGGTTAATGAGTCAGACCTAACGGCAAGCTCATTATAATTTATAAATATTTGTCTGGCAAAGGGTAAAGATAACTGGAACTTGAACTGAAACTTAGAGCTTAGATAACTAAATCTTGATTACAAGATTATTACGCAAAGTCACTGACTTGAGCGTCGGAGTGTCTTTTGCAGGCACCCTTCCCATCGGCTCGGACAAGGAGAAGAGTGAAGACAGCCGAACTGGACATCAGAGCAGACAACTTTGAATGTTTTGGATTAAGGTTCTAAATCCCGTCGAAACAATTAACATTTTCATCTGCCCTCTATTATCTTGTGTTCTCCCTGTGTTAAACCTAAAAAGCTGAGATTTTCATTATTCTGTGTTGGCTTCCAGAAAAAAAACATGGCCGGCCAAAGTCCAACAACATCATCAGGGATTGAAAAATGGTCAGAGGTGACGGTTGGTTACCTTTTACAAATTAAAATTGTTTTCTTCTGTAATCTCTGTCTTTGATACTGTAATATGATTGCAGATCTAATAAACTTTAACCACTTTCTTTCTTAAAGAAAGAAAAAAACGACTTTTGATTACATATACATTGTCAACCTTGGTGTCAATGCAGGGACACTGCTACCTTCTCACCTTTTCACTCTCACTTTCAACCATAAAACAAGTTTTTCAAATATTCTTATTACAAACAAAATTTATATATACATAAGATATCTTATTTAGGAAGAGAGCTTTTGAAAGAAGATATATGGATAAGTATTTAGACCACCTTAGTATCAAACCATTACCTTAATAAAAAAAAAAGCAACAGAAACAGGGTAGTTAATGCAGGTGGGCTACCATCCCAAAGATACCAACCTGCAAGCTAACTCTTACCAATCTTTCTCTCTCCCGGTGACTGCGTTCCCACGTAAACCACTCAAAGTCAAGACAAAAATTGGGTATCAGCAATTTCTGCATGTGCTCACACATCCTTCATTCATTCTCAATGTCTTCAACTATCTCCTTCTCTTCCTTCAAATAATTTATCTCTGTGGGTGTTTGGTCATCTAGTTAACTGTCACTGTTTTATGTGTTTGGATTCTCCTTCTTTTCTTATCACTAACTTTTTCTCTGATTCTCTTTTTCCACACCACCGTCAATTCATAACCTAGTTGTGCTAAATTAGTCACTGTTACATACTTTTAGATACTCATCACATCATCATTTTCTATCTATTAAATTCGTAATATTTTAAGATACTGTAAGAATTTCTGGTCAAACGTTTTGGTTCAATTTCGACTCCTATTTCTGTTGCATAACTTACGTGCCTTTCCACAGTAACTTTCATAGAAGAAAACTTTATTTTATAAAATTAAATTTAAAATTAACTTCTTATTATAATATTAGAGTACTCGAAACTTTATCTTAAACGTTTTTCAAATACTTAAAAGTTACTGTTTAATCATATTTGAAATGATCCTAATTATGTTTTTTTCTTATATAGAAAAAAGGACTGAAAGTCCCTTATACAAATCAAGAAAGAAAAAAAAAAAGATAATGATATTTTGACAATATTTTAATATCATTTACGTGTCATTCTGTGATTGGTCCATGTTGATGTTTATGATTATTATTATTGATTGAGGAATAATTTTGGACCAATAACACGTAAATGATGTTAAAATGTTGTCAAACGTATCATTATAAAAAAAACAGACCCTTCGACATGCCCAAAAGAGAATGAAATTATGGATATTGTCAAATGTGAAGAAGAAAGTCAGACACTGTAATTAAGGAAGAAAAGTAAATAAAGAAATGTGTTTGCAAAGTTACCTTGATTTCGTGTTCAAGTGTTAAGAAAATATATTATTAGGTTTTTAGTTGTTGGTCCACTCTCAACCGTGTGTTAAGAACTTTTTTTTTATCACTTTTAGACTCATAATTCTCTAACTTTCTAGATTCTTTTTCAGATTCATGGCCATAACTTGTGTTTTCAAGATTCAGTATCTGGATTCATTTGCCATATTAAAATTTACGACTGAATTCAATCATTACTATATCTAATATATTTTCATGCTCTGTTTTTTATATTACATAATCTGTAAAATAAAATTATATTTTGAATTATACAATCATTAATTTAAATTTGAATAGTCAATCTAAAATACAAATTATATTTTGATTTTAGTTGGGACTTCTAACATCAACAATATTAAAGTGTAATGCAAATTCTAGAAGAATGTAGAAGCTCCTTAAATAGAAGAATTGAAATGTAATACAAGTTCTAGAATATTCTAGAAAAACCTAAGATAGGAAGAAAAATCAAGAATATTCTACATAGGTAAAAATCTAGAACATTCCACATAAGTTGTGGCTAGTATGTTCTAGAATAATCTATGGGTCTATAAATACCCATGAACTCTACCATTTGATGTATGAAGCCAACATCTACCATTTGTATGAGCTAACATCTATTACAACTAAAGACAACTACAACACTTCTTTCAACTACTACTTCTACATTCTACTATCTCTACATTTTCTCTACCACATCAACTACTCCTTTCACAACCTTCAAAATACTAACAGTGGTACCAGAGCTACGTTCGGTCATCTACTGGGCGTAGATAAAATTTTCAACTACCTCAAACAAAACTATAACTCATTCTACTACTTCCAAATATATTCTCAACACATGGCTACTACTAATCAAACATCATCAATTCCAGTACCTATTTTCAAAGGAGAAAATTATGATTTTTGGAGTGTCAAAATGAAGACATTCTTCCGCTCTCAAGATTTATGGGATATCATAGAAGAGGGATTCAATATTCCAGAAGACACCTCTACTCTTACTGCAGCTCAAAAGAAGGAGTTGAAAGAAAACAAGCAGAAGGATTCAAGGGCTTTATTTGTTCTTCAACAAGCAGTTGATGAGACAATTTTTCCAAGGATAATTGGTGCCACAAGTGCAAAACAAGCTTGGAATACAATACAAGAGGAGTTTCAAGGAAGTGACGAGGTACGCAATATTAAACTTCATTCTCTAAGACGAGAGTTTGAATTATTAAGAATGAAAGAATCTGAGACCATTAAAGACTACTATTCTAGAATAAAAGAAATAGTTAGTCAGATGAGAGCCTATGGGGAAAATATTCTTGACAAAAAGATCGTTGAGAAAATTTTAATTTCTATTCCCCAAAAGTATGATGCAATCGCAACCGCGATTGAACAAACAAAAGATTTGGCTACATTGTCAGTCACACAACTAATGGGCTCTCTTGAAGCTTATGAACAAAGATTGAAAAGGCATGAAGAAGACTCGGTTGAAAATGCCTTTCAATCAAAACTAAAATTACGGTCTCAGAATAAAGAATATGAAGGAAATAAAAGTAGAGAAGAAATTTCTAGAAATAAAGAAAATCCTAGAAGCTTCTCGAAGACTCGTCAAGAAAAATATCCTCCATGTGGCATATGTAAAAAGACAAGTCACTTGGAAAAAGATTGTTGGCATCATGGAAAACCTCAATGCCACTATTGCAAGAAATTTGGTCACGTAGAAAAGTATTGTCGTAATAAAAATAAGTATCAAGCAAACTTTGCGGAAGAAGATAATCAAGAGAAACTCTTATTCTACGCTAATCAAGAATCTTCTGGTAGAGAAGGAAGTTGGTACTTGGATAGTGGATGCAGTAATCACATGGCAAAAGATCAAAGTATCTTCAAAGACATTGATAAATCTGTCAATGTCAAAGTTCGGCTAGGAAATGGTACCACAGTGGAGTCTCGAGGCAAAGGAACTGTCATGGTGGAGACAAAGAAAGGTACTAAATTCATCAAAGACGTTTTACTAGTTCCAAATCTTAAAGAAAATCTTTTAAGTATTGGCCAAATGATGGAGAATGGATATTCTCTTCATTTTGAGAAAGATACATGCAAAATTTATGACAATAAAATGATAGAAATTGGCCAAGTAAAAATGGAGAAGAGAAATAGAAGCTTTCCTATAAGCTTCAAACCTGGAACTAATATTGCCATGAAGGTAGAAGTTGATGACTCATGGCTTTGGCATAGGAGATTTGGCCACTTCAACACACATGCCTTAAAACTTCTATATACGAAAAACATGATGAGAGATCTTCCATGCTTGAAGGAGAATAATGAATCATGTGAAGGATGTCTCCTCGGAAAACAACATCGATTACCATTCTCGACAGACAAAGCATGGAGAGCAAAAGACTTATTGGAGTTGATTCATACCGATGTTTGCGGACCGATGAGAACACCTTCACATCATAACAACAGGTATTTCATCCTCTTCATTGATGACTTCTCTAGAATGACATGGGTCTATTTCTTAAAGGCAAAGTCAGAAGTTTTTGGAGTATTCAAGAAATTCAAGGCCCTTGTTGAGAAGCAAAGTGGAAAACAGCTAAAAGTACTTAGAAGTGATCGTGGCAAGGAGTACACATCTCACGAGTTTGACAAATTCTGTGAAGATGAAGGCATAGAGCGACAACTTACAGTCGCATATACTCCACAACAAAATGGCGTGTCAGAGAGAAAGAATCGCACAGTTATGGAGATGGCAAGATCAATGCTGAAAGAGAAAAGTATGCCTAATACTTTTTGGGCTGAAGCAGTCTACACTGCAGTTTATATTCTAAACAGATGTCCAACTAAAGCAGTCCAAGACAAGACTCCTATTGAAGCTTGGAGTGGGAGAAAGCCATCGGCTAAACACCTACGAGTATTTGGGTCTATTTGCTACATACATGTTCCTGATCAAAGGAGGCACAAGCTTGAAGACAAAACTATACGAGGAATATTCTTGGGATATAGCACACAATCAAAAGGCTATCGAGTCTACAACCTACAAACGAAAAAGCTCATCATCAGTCGCGATGTTGAAGTTGATGAAAATGCTTCTTGGAATTGGGAAGAAGAAAAAGTTGTTAAAAGTAACATTTTACTTCCAGTGCAACAATCTCAAGAAGAAACTCAAGAAGAGGAAGAAAATTCAGGTACGCTTTCTCCACCTGCACAACAAGATTCTTCACCTGAATCTAGTCCAAAAAGAGTAAGATCTTTGGTAGACATATATGAAACTTGCAATATGGCCGTGATTGAGCCTAACTGTTATGAAGAAGCATCAAAGCAAGAAGTATGGGTCAAGGCTATGGAAGAAGAGATTAAAATGATTGAGAAGAATAACACTTGGGAACTCGTAAATTGCCCTCATGGAAAAGACATCATTGGAGTCAAATGGATATATAAAACAAAGCTCAATCCTGATGGAACTATACAAAAGCATAAAGCAAGATTGGTTGCCAAAGGCTACTCACAGCAACCAGGAATAGACTACAATGAGACATTTGCTCCAGTTGCTCGCTTAGATACAATTAGAGTTTTAATAGCTCTTGCAGCACAAAAAGGATGGAACATCTATCAATTGGATGTCAAGTCAGCCTTTCTAAATGGGGTGCTCGAAGAAGAGATTTATGTTGAACAACCACAGGGCTTCATCAACGAAGGCAATGAAGGCAAAGTACTAAGACTTAAAAAAGCATTATATGGCCTGAAGCAAGCTCCTCGAGCATGGTATAGCAAGATTGATAAATACTTCATCGATCAAGGATTCAGGAGGAGCAAGAGTGAGCCAACACTATATATTAAGGCACAAGGTCAGTACCATCTCATTGTCTCTGTATATGTCGATGATCTTATCTATACAGGAAACAATATAGAGATGATGATAGAATTTAAAGAAGACATGATGAAGACATTTGAAATGACTGACCTTGGCTTGATGAACTATTTCCTCGGTATAGAGGTGAAACAAGAAAAGGAAGGTATATTTATCTCTCAAAAGAAATATATTGAAGCTCTATTAAAGAAGTTCAAGATGAATGGTTGTAAACCTGTCACTACTCCACTGGTGGTAAATGAGAAGCTACAGAAAGATGATGGAGCACAAGAGGCAGATGCATCGTGCTACAGGAGTTTAATTGGAAGTCTTCTCTATCTCACAGCCACACGACCAGACATTATGTATGCTACAAGTCTTCTATCAAGATTCATGCAAAAGCCAAGTCAAATTCATTATGGAGTAGGAAAAAGAATTTTAAGATATCTACAAGGCACAAAGGAGTTTGGTATATGGTACAAAACCATGAGTAACTCAAGGATGATTGGCTACACAGATAGTGATTGGGCAGGATCAATGGATGACATGAAAAGTACGTCAGGATATGCTTTCTCACTAGGATCGGGTATTTTATCTTGGGCATCAAAGAAGCAAGCAACCGTGGCACAATCAACAGCAGAAGCAGAGTATGTAGCAGCTGCTGAAACCACAAGTCAAGCAATATGGCTAAGAAGAATACTTGAAGAAATGGGTGAACCACAAGATGGACCGACTATTATCTATTGCGATAACAAATCGGCAATAGCAATAGCAAAAAATCCAGTCCATCATCAAAGAACAAAACATATAGCCATTAAATATCACTTCATTCGAGATGAAGAGACAACTAAACAAATTCGACTCGAGTACTGTCCAACAGAAGACCAAATTGCAGATATATTTACGAAGGCATTACCAAGACCAAGATTTGAACTACTGCGCACAATGCTTGGAGTTACCGAATTTGCATTAAGGAGGAGTATTAAAGTGTAATGCAAATTCTAGAAGAATGTAGAAGCTCCTTAAATAGAAGAATTGAAATGTAATACAAGTTCTAGAATATTCTAGAAAAACCTAAGATAGGAAGAAAAATCAAGAATATTCTACATAGGTAAAAATCTAGAACATTCCACATAAGTTGTGGCTAGTATGTTCTAGAATAATCTATGGGTCTATAAATACCCATGAACTCTACCATTTGATGTATGAAGCCAACATCTACCATTTGTATGAGCTAACATCTATTACAACTAAAGACAACTACAACACTTCTTTCAACTACTACTTCTACATTCTACTATCTCTACATTTTCTCTACCACATCAACTACTCCTTTCACAACCTTCAAAATACTAACAAACAATATAAATTTATATGTATTGTTTTCTACATCAGTAAATTGCTTCTGCATACTATATTTCTGCATTAATGAGTGAATTACTTTGAAACAAAGGAAATTGGATTATGATCTTGGCTTCAAGTGGCACTAATAGTTATCCATGGGGAACCAGTTTCCAAAATAAAGGGTCTGGGAAAGTTTAGAACATCCATCGCAGTTGCTCGAGTAATCAATGGCTTTAAATTTTGAAATGAAAAAATGGCATTGGAATCCAACTTAAAATTTGACTTGTTAAGAAAATTGGTTATGGACGCCAATGGAGGAAGAGGTTTGGATGCAGATGGAGGTGAAGAAGAAGATGGGGTGGAAGTGAAGGGAGAGGTAGAGAAAAAAATGAGGACAAATTTGTCCTTTCACTTTGCTTAAAGAGGTGCGAGAAGAAAGTATGGAGGTACATAAATAAATACCCTAACATTTATTCCAGATTGTTGGACCCATCACTCGTGGGTTAGCCCACTAACAACGGGTGTTGCTCCCTCCACCACCACACCTTTCTCCCTCCACCTCCCCTTTACTATTTTGTCCCTAACTAAAATTTTATTTTTAGGGTTATTTTTTAATTTTACCCATTCACAACCTATTTCACTAATAACCTATTTTAGTTCTTCGTATATGAGTAAAATACTTTTCTTTTATTTTAACATTATATTTCTTCATCTCTTTCTTTTGTCGCTGTGAGATACTACAAGTTGTAAAGGGTGGTGATGGAAAGAATTATCAAGCAGTCTCTCTCGTGGTGCAGTGTCGCTCTCGTGGTGCAGTGTGTTGCTTTCTCAAGGTGCGTATTCGAATAAACCTTCAAATAAAACCCTAAAATAAAAAAACGTAACCTTTAAACGGAGGTGACATCATTCAACGGATGTCAAAATCCTTCAACGGATGTCAAAATCCCGGATGTCAAAATCCTTCAACGGATGTCAAAATCCTTCAACGGATGTCAAAATCCTTCAACGGATGTCAACATCCTTCAACGGATGTCAACATCCGTTTAAGGAAAAAACGGATGTCGACATCCGTTTTTTCCTTAAACGGATGTTGACATCCGTTTTTTCCTTAAACGGATGTTGACATCCGTTGAAGGATGTCAAAGGTTACATTTTTAATTTTAGGGTTTGTTTTATTAGTTTATTCTTTATTTTTGAAATATTTTAATAATTTAATTTAAATGTTTTGATTTATTATTTTTGAATATATTTTAATAATGTAAGGAAAACTAGGTTTGAAATAAATTAAAATAGTAAAAGTAAAAAATTTTAATTTAAGGATATAATTGGAATTAAAAAAAATTGGGGAGGTGGAGGGAGAAAGGTGTGGTGGTGGAGGGAGCAACACCCACTAACAACCGTAATGATCCATGTAGTTAAGGGTGTTACTCCCTCCACCACCACAACTTGCTTCCTCCACCACCACAACTTGCTTCTTCCACCACCACATTCCTCTTTTACCCTTTTTTTTATTTTTTTCATTCATATTTTACCCTTATTAAAATTTTAAGGTTAATATTATTTAAAATCTCACGTGAACATTCATTCTCTTTATCATTCTTTCTTCTTTCTCTTTATTATTTTTCCCAGGTTGTCTCTTTTGTTCCACTATCATTGGGTTGTCTCTCATGTTCCACTTCTTCTCTTTTATAGAATTGTGACGTGAGAGTGTGGTGGACTTTGTGTTTAGTAAGATTGAAAGTGGGGAAAGCAATTTATCTTCAGCCGTGAGTGTGGTGGTGCTTCAAGGTGCTAGTTCATAGGCATGAAGGTGTGTAATAAAACCCTAAAATATAAACCGTATAATCTTTAAACGGATGTGAGCATCCGTCAACGGATGTCGACATCCGTTTTCCCTTAAACGGATGTCGACATCCGTTTTCCCTTAAACGGATGTCGACATCCGTTTTCCCTTAAACGGATGTGGACATCCGTTCTCCCTTAAACGGATGTTGACATCCGTTTAAAGATTATACGGTTTATATTTTACCGTTTTTTTATATTAATTTTGAAGATATTTAAATAATATAATTTATATTTTTTGATATATTATTTTTGAATATATTTTGATGTATTTTAATAATGTATTTTTGAGGATCTTTATTGTTATTAGTATACACCGTCGAACCGTTGAAGGAGGAAGAAAACGAATATGGAGGAAAAATGGAAGATGAGAAATAGATGTGATGGAGTTTGGGTGAGAATCTGAGAGGGTTGAGAGGTGAGTGAGAAGGGATAGAAAGATAAATTTTAGGGTTAAAGTAAATAATTAGGATTAAAAAGTAAAAATGTTATTTTTGTAATTATAAAAGGTTAGTTTTGTGATTCAAAAAATATGTAATAGAATTGGGGAGGTGGAGGGAGAAAATATGGTGGTGGAGGAAGATTGTAGTCGTTTCACATGACAACAAACATTTTGATTTTTGTCACTTCCACTACTTTGCAATTTTAATTTTTTAATTTTAAAAAATATATATATAAATAAAATGGAGATAAAAAAATCTAAAACATGGATCAAAATAAAAAACGAATTAGATAAATGGATTTTTAATAGATTATAAAGATGCAAAAGTAGAACAGTTTGCAAACAGACTTTTTGCCTTAACAAATTCATCAACTATCTAGAGTGAAATAATATAAAAAAACACATGATACTTATCATTATATTTTTACACTTATATTTTTTATATTGATGTTAGTAGCCTTTTCCATTAATTTCATAACATTGTTATAGAAAATTTAAAAAATGCATTATACAATTTAAAATACTTGTATTCATAGTAGTTTTGAAAAGGTGTATACATATTTTTATATAAAAATTAAATTTTGATTTAAATAATCTAATGTAAATAAAGACAAAGTAAACATTGATAAGAAAATGAACAATTTACATAAATAGGGCGTGTAAGAAAATGTTTAACAAACTGATTCAGATGAAAAAAAGGAGTAAGTTGAATAATAATAATAAATTCGATTTTGAATTTAAATAAAAATTACTTCATTTGGTAAAATTATATTGAACTTATTGAGATAATTTTACATTTAATTAAAAAATGTATTTTTTTTTTTCACTTCGCGCCACCAAATCGCAATTCGTGCCATCAGAGCAAATTTTATTAGTTTTTTTTTCATTTCAGGCTAATATATATTGTGCAAAAAGGAAAAGAATTCATATATAAATATAGAATTATAGTACAAAGTATAATAAAAGGTAAACCCATTTACAATAGCAGAAGAAGCGTCTTCCAATCCAAACCCTGAAATGGACGACAGAGACAAATCCGAAAAGAGAAGCAGAGATCGTCACTCCGAACGCCATCGCGACTCCGATGACCACCGAGCTCGCGACTCCGATGACCACCGAGCTCGCGACTCCGATGACCACCGAGCTCGCGACTCCGACGACCACCGCCATCATCGATCAGACAGGCATCACAGGCGCGACCCCAAATCCAGGGACAGAGATAGGGATAGGGCTCATGACAGAGAAGGAAGCAAGGACAGAGATAGGGACAGGGATAGGGTTCAAGAAAGAGAGAGTAGGTCGAAGGTGAAACGCGATGAGGAGAGGGAAGATTCGGTGGAGCCGCGACACTCCTCGCACTCTCACAAGCGCAAAGAGAGGGAGCTCAGCGAGGAGAGAGACTTCGAGGATAAGAAAATTAGGGTTTCCGACGAGCGGAGGGAACGGAGGAAATTTGGGGATAAAGTAAAGAAGGAAGAACAAGAAGAGAAAGTAAACGGTGATGATAAAATCGGGGGCATACCTGAGGCCAATGTCAAGGAGGAAGTCACCAATGGCTCCCATGCCTCTGCTTCTTTCGAAGACGCTGCATCTGTCCAAAACGTGAGCTTCTTTCCCCTATGTCAATGTTATTTTTTAACTAACGTTCTGATATTTCACAGCATTTTCTTTTAGTTTTCTTGGTTATAGATGAATTGCAATGTGCTTGGTTCCATAGTGTGCCTAATAAATTACAGAGTTGTCTGATTTCAGTTACTGCTTAATGAACTAGAATGGGATTGCTAGTTTACTTAACCAACTATCGATATGTAATTTGATCCTTTCTCTCTTTACCTAATTGCGAATTTTGTTTATGTTCTGTGTTTTCTAATTCCTTATCTTCTGTTAATTGATCGCTCCTGTTGGAATACTTGGAGAGGGACATACGTTCACTGGCGTTTTATCCTTGCTCTTTCAGGGTGCATTGGGATCATCTGCTGTGGCACCCTTGGCTGTGCCTGAGACATCTTTGACCCCTTCTTCTTCTTCTTCTTTTCCCATCAAGGTATCTTCGAATTTTACCACAAATGAAAATAAGGGTGTTAGTATTACCAGGTCTCATGAGGTTACTGGAAAATCTAGTACAGATGGGCCGTCTTCAACTGCTGGAAAGCCCGGAAGCTTCTCTATTGATGCACTAGCCAAGGCTAAGAAAGCTTTACAAATGCAGAAAGAGTTGGCAGAAAAACTGAAGAAAATTCCTCAGGTACTTTAATGTTGCACATTTTATTGTCAGTTGGATAGTTATCGTTAATAGCCGCCAGAGCCAGACGATACTGATATATTTTGTTGTTGCTATGCTTGTTCCTCCGAATGCATTCATTGCCATGCTTTTTGGTTGTGCAGTTGAATAAGAGTTCTACCCAAAATTTGCAAGGAGACTCAAAGTTGGGTTCAAAGGGTGAATCTACAGCGCCCTCTTCCATTGCTGGAGTCACATCAAAAACTTCCACCTCAACTTCTCTGGGCCCAGTTGCAAATATGTCAATTTTCCCATCAACTGCTCCTGCTACTTTTGCAAATTCTCTTGCTAGTGGCACTAGCGCTACTGGTATTGCAAATGTACCCAACCTTGAAGCTGTCAGGCGTGCTCAAGAGCTTGCTGCTAGGCTGGGATTTCATCCGGATCCACAATTTGCTCCTCTAATAAATACGTTTCCTGGTCATATTGTAACAGATGTTGCCATTCCACAGAAACCCACTAAGGCCCCTGTTCTTCGTCTTGATGCTCAGGGACGGGAAATAGATGAACATGGAAATGTTGTTAATGTGACTAAGCCCAGCAACCTTAGCACATTAAAGGTCTGGTGTTTTCTTAGTTGTTTCTTCGTATACATGTTATCCTTTTCTGGGATTCCTGTCTTAACTGTAGAATCTGTGTCTTAACATTCCAGGTCAACATTAACAAACAGAAGAAAGACGCATTTGAAATACTAAAACCTGTATTGGATATCGATCCTGAATCTGATCCTTATTTTGATGAAAGGATGGGTATTAATAAAACAAAGCTTCTGCGACCGAAGAGGATGAATTTCCAGTTTGTGGAGGAAGGAAAATGGTCACGAGATGCTGAATCAATAAAATTGAAGGTACTGGAACAGAAAATGAGTAGAAAGAAAAGTCTTTGTTTGTTGATTGCATGTTAAACTGAGTCACGGGTTTTTGAGAGACTTGTCCTCTCCTCAAGAATGATCAATTCTGATACCACCATTCCAAATTCAATTGCTTCTTTTATGATACCCACCTAATCAATGACTTATAGTCAGTTATTAGTTATTTCTTTTTGTTACAATGTTACAGGGCTTCATCCCTTGATCCTCCTATATCTGCTTCTGTAGACATAGACTCCCCTAATAGGGTGTCTCAGCTCCGTGTAATCTTTACCTGTCTATCCCCTTCTTGTAGTTCCGTATAATCTTTTCAGTTGCCTTGTATGTGCTTTGACAGCTTTGTCATTATTATTTGGCTTATGCAGAGTAAATTTGGAGAAGCTCAAGCAAAAGAGCACAGGGCCAAACAAGCACAGTTGGCAAAGGCAAAGGCTGCTCCTGATATAAATCCAAACTTAATAGAAATAACAGAGAGAGTTGTAATTAAGGAAAAACCCAAGGACCAAATTCCAGAAATTGAATGGTGGTAAGTTTATGACACAGCCTGAACTGCAGCTTTCTATTTGCGTTCATAAAAGGTTCATGATTGTTTTTTAGGGTGTTATTTGAATGTCACAAATTATAGCAATTCAGATTCAGCATGTATACTGTATTTGGTTGGTTTAAGACTTCAAGTAGTTATGACCTTGTGTTCTTTTATTTCTGTTTATAATGATAACTATAATCATGTTAGAAGATACAATGTGACAAACTGGAATAAACTAGTCGAGTAGTTTAAAAACAGACTGGTTGAATAGTTGGTAAATTGAATCTGACAATGAACATTTGACTCTGGGAATCTATTTGAGTGTGGTATTGTCTCATTTTATTGTGTCCTGTTAATTATTTGAATTTAACAGGGACGTGCCTCTTCTGCATGCTGGAAATTATGGTGATATTGACAATGGAATCATAGGCGAAGATAAACTGAAAATGGAAAAGTTCACTATTTATGTGGAGCATCCTCGACCAATTGAACCACCTGCTGAGCCTGCCCCTCCACCACCTCAACCACTCAAACTAACTAAGCAAGAACAGAAGAAACTCCGGACACAAAGACGAATAGCTAAGGAGAAGGATCGACAGGAGATGATTAGACAGGGTGTCATAGAACCGCCAAAACCAAAGGTCAAGATTAGCAATTTAATGAAAGTACTTGGCACTGAAGCAACTCAAGATCCTACTCGGCTTGAAAAAGAAGTCCGTAGTGCAGCTGCTGAGCGTGAACAGGCTCACATAGATAGAAACATTGCACGCAAGCTTACTCCTGCTGAGCTGCGGGAGAAAAAGGAAAGGAAGCTGTTTGATGACCCAAATACACCGGAGACTCTTGTCTCTCTTTACAAGATAAATGATCTCTCACATCCGAAGTCCCGCTTTAGAGTTGATGTTAATGCTCAAGAGAACCGTTTGACTGGATGTGCTGTGATCTGCGATGGTATTAGTATTGTTGTGGTTGAGGGTGGAAGCAAGTCGATTAAGAGGTATGGGAAACTTATGCTCAGGCGTATTAATTGGAGTGAAGTTTCAAAAGAGAAAGAAGAAGATGAAGATTCAGATGATGATAAGACTGTCAATAAGTGTGTTCTGGTGTGGCAAGGAAGTGTTGCGAAACCCAGCTTCAATAAGTTCAGCGTTCATGATTGCATCACTGAAGCAGCCGGCCGTAAAGTTTTTGTGGATGCTGGTGTTCCTCATTATTGGGACCTAGCTGTGAATTACGTAGACGATGAAGCTGTTTGACATGTCTTAAAGTGTTTTTGTTCTTCGTTATTGGCCTTAATAAGGCCTTCTGGTGAGTTATCAGTTTTATAATTTGCATTTAGCAGTGTTTTAAACAAAATAATACACACGACAGATCAATTGGTGGTGTAACCCTTTTCATGTTGGTTTGGATAGGATCCAGTCAAATATGTTAATGGTTGCCTGCTAACATTTGCTTAGATTTGAAGCCTTTGTGATTTGACTATGTCTCCATGTCTCTGATTTGATATACTAATATTTTATTGATCTCCCTTCCTACATACCCTATTACCCACTGAAAAGCCGTTATTCATAATAGAAGGTGGTACGAGGGATTTTTGAAAAAGTAGCTGGTTGATTGAGTTGAATGAAGCCTTTTTGAACTTCAAACTTCTCAGCCTATTACTTGGTAGTTATACAAATGTCATTTTTTCAGATTGATCATAATTGAATTAGTTATATTAATTTGGATTATGTTAATTTATTTTGTCAATTATCAAATCAAAAATAGCTTAAGTTTCATAATGCTTAATTAGTAACCTGACAAATTGTTGTGCAAGAGATTAGTTTATTTGAATTTGTATAATTCGTATGACTTATTTCCAAAAGTTGGATCAAATTGTGCTGTGAACACTCACTAATTATTTCCACAAAAAACTATTCCGGTGCCCTCTAACTTTTTAGCCACTGACTTAGAGATTTTGAAAAACGATAGTGAAATGCTTATAAATTCACGGTCTACTTTCATTCCATCATCTACAGTATCCACCCACCATCGCTTATTTATTGGCTGCCAAAATTTTCCCTTGTTACTCGACAAACCTAACTATGAAGTCATTTTCCTAGTTTGAATTCAGCCCTTGATATCAAAATTCTAGAAACTGAAATCATATATATTTGAAACTGAAAAAAACATCAACATTTACCACAGCCAATTTTAGCTTTAATACATTTCAAAGCTTAAAACTGACGACTTCTAAGATACTGCACTTAATTTTTATTTGTTTTTTCAAAATGCAATGGTATGAAAATGGAAGTTATCAATTCAGTTTTATGATATCGTTTTACATTTCACTTGAATATGTGATTTAACAACCAGCATTAAATATTTTTGTTTAACTAAATTCCTTTTATTATGGAATATCAGTTTTCTCTGTAATTATTAAGAGATACCTAGCTTAAAGGTGGGAATATATCTACTTAAAAAACATTAGAAGCGACACAAGTTAGTGCAGACTATATATTTATATTTGAATGATAATAATTTTCATTATCTATTTGAATTATCTATTTGTTTCCGTATCTAATTCCAGTAATTATTTTTTCGTAGAATTTAAATCAAACGTAATTTTTTTTTCGTATATATTTCTTTTAAATGTGTATGATATGATAATTTTATAAATTTGCAATTATTTCTTTATTAGGAATAAGATTATTGAAATGTTTGCTTAGGAAGCCTTTTTGGGAAAACAAAGTTTCTTGTTATTTGATACTTAAAGTAGTATATAACTTATAAACTAAGAGTTACACTTTTTCCAATTTTGCTCATACTAATTTTTAAAAAAGAGGTTTTTTCTCTTCCTTTATTAACGTCTTCATTTTAAATAAATTATTATAAGCACGTACTTAATCAATTCACTTTTATTTTTTTTATGAAGCGTACTTTGTCTGATATGTAAGAGCAAATTTAAATATAAGTTTACTGATTTTTAATCATTATATGTCCACATATATAAGTATGCTTGTTATGCTATCAGAAACTTATCAACCAATCAATTAAGTTCCAATTCTTTTTTTTTTAACTTTCAATAAATTCCTAATATTATATGCGTAGATTGCTATAGATGACCTATCAATAAATTTAAGTTCTAATAATTTAACTTATCAGATTTCTAAAAAAAAATTAACATGTTTTTATGACAAATGATGAGAGACATTTTTATAAATTTATATAAAAAAATTAATACTATTTTCAGTAAAAAAAAAATTCAAGTAATTATTTAACTCATAAAATATTGATATCACATTCAACTCAAAATGTTAAAAAAATAAATTTACAATTTTTTTCATATAGCTTAACTTCCTATTTTTATTAGGGAGAATAAAACTCACTTCTTAATTGAACTTCTTAACATATATTATATTTGTCTTCTTGGTACACCAAATTAAAGAAAGGGATCTTGGGGAAGAAGGTTAAACAGCAAAAAAATGGACCAGCTATCACAGTAACAATGTCTTATTTCTTACAAAGTACATCTTTTCTCCTAAATTTCAATAAGCTTTCTATATAGTTTTCCTTCGACCAAATTATAGACAAAGGGATCATAACCCAACAAGTAGGAACCAAACTATAGTTTTTTTTTCTCTTATATTTGAATCGATCCAGCCTTATAGGTTGAGTGCAGATGCAGTGCCTTGCAGTGAAATCTGCAAGAATTTGATGAAGTCAAACATGTTTAGCACAATACAGCTAACTAACAACTTCATATTATACACGGTTTCGTAATTTCAATCATTTTTCCACGCCTTTGCATGTCTCTTCCTCCAATTTGTTTTAGTCAAATGATTCTTCCTCAGATATGATTCAATATATACACAATTGACCCGGAAGATATGGACCATATAGCTACATTAACCAAAATCATGTTGCAGTATATAAGAGTATCATTTCATGGCCATGATAACCAACAACCATTAATCTTAAAATTCTTGGCTTTTTGCAATGGCCACTACAAATTCTCTCAGTGTGTCTTTTCCTGGCTTCAAACTAAAACTTTGTCTGACTCTGATTGCATGTGTAATTGGGGTTACTTCAGCTCAGTTATCTGCTAAATTCTATGAAAAAGTTGCCCTGGTGCTCTTGCCACCATAAGGAAAGCAGTGAAACAAGCTGTGCACAATGAGTTTCGCATGGGGGCATCCTTGCTCCGACTCCATTTCCATGACTGCTTCGTTCAAGCAAGTCTCATTTCTCTCTCAACACCATCATGTTTACGTATAAAAACTTTACATTCTAGCTAATTCCTCCATGGTGCATTGCTGCATGCATGAGCTACAATTAATACTCTATATGCATTCAGCAATGTCTAGAATAATGATCACTCTCCAAACTGAATGAGTTTATATATAAACACTGAATATGAAAAGTGAGTGTGTGTTGGTTGAGAGAAAATCAATTGACATTGATCTGTTTTGTTTTGGTATTACAGGGATGTGATGCATCTGTGTTGTTAGACGACACGGATACTTTCACTGGGGAGAAGAATTCGTTTCCAAATGCTAACTCTCTTAGAGGTTTTGATGTGATTGATAACATAAAATCAGAGTTGGAAAACATGTGCCAAGATGTTGTCTCTTGTGCAGACATCTTAGCCGTTGCTGCGAGAGACGCTGTTTTTGAAGTAAGTACTTGCTACTTTATCTTGTTCGATTAAGGTTCGTAGATATGTTGCAGAATTCAATGACATGCATTAAAAGAAAGTGATTTCTAAGATAAGTTGAAATCATCTCAGCTTGGTGGACCAAGATGGGAAGTACCGTTAGGCAGAAGAGATTCAACCACAGCAAGTTTAGCCGAATCTAATTCAGACTTACCAGCTCCTTTTTTCGATCTCGATGGCCTCACCAGTGCTTTCGCCAAGAAAAATTTCACTGTCCAAGAACTAGTTACTTTATCAGGTAAAACACCACTGATATACAAAATAGCTTGTTCAAATGATTGATACGTTGGGAATTCAAGTTGGATAAAAATGAGAAAGTAAAACACTGTACATTGAAATACTCGTTAACTAGTTGTCTTACAGTTTTCTGTGGTGTGAATCTTTATATGGTTGAACTCATATACATAGATCCAACATATCATATACAAAATAGCTTGTTGAAATGATCATTGAAAATTCGAGTGTGAGTCACAACAATAGGATAAAAATAAGAAAGTAGAATCATATATAAAAATTAAAGACCCATAAATTGGAGACTTAATGTTATTTTAAAGAGTGGTGTGAATCCTTCGTACGTGTGCTTGTTTCTATCTAGTGAACCTCCTCGATGGATGCAACACGATAAAGTATCGATCTTGATAAACTTTTTTTTCTTGATGGTTCAGGTGGTCACTCAATAGGACTGGTGAGGTGTCGTTTCTTCAGAAAGAGGATTTATAACGAGAGCAACATCGACCAGACATTTGCAGAGGAAAAGCAACAAGAGTGTCCCTTCGAAGGTGGTGACGACAACTTAAGTGCTTTCGATTCGACCACTCCGTTCAAATTTGACAATGCGTTCTACAAGAACTTGTTGCAGCAAAAGGGTCTGGTCCACTCCGATCAACAGCTCTTCAACGGCGTCAATGGAACTAATAGCCCCACAAAGGATCAAGTAGTTATTTATGCGAGAAACATGGCAAAATTCAAGAAGGATTTCGCAGCTGCAATGTTGAAGATGAGCATGATGACCCCACTTACTGGTTCAGACGGTGAGATCAGGAAAAAGTGCAGCCGAGTGAATCCTCCTTCAACCTGACCAACTTCATCTTCAATTATATGTATTCAATCAAATAAAGCCTTCTTCTTTCCTCTGTTTCTCACCTTCAACTGTAATCTAATGCAATTTCTTAACTAAAGTAATCAATGAAACATATATATGAAGATTCTTGAAGTAAATGATTTAGTATATATTATCATAATTGCAAATTATATTGTAATTTATATGGTTCTATGATAAACTCATGTAATATTTACATGAAAAAGTCATAAATTTAAAAATATATTTTGAGACACATAATTTTTTATACATTCGTTTAATACTATTCCTTCTTTTTTTTTTACTTTTTTTTCTGAAAAATTATAAAAATGTATTCTTTTAAAATTATCTTACCCCTATGTGAATTGAATGTACATCATGATATCCTTATTCATTAATGTGTTTTTATATATTGTTTAAGTTTTTCTTTTTTCTATATGATGTAAAACTCTAATCCAGCTAAATTTTCTGACTCTAAATTTTATTCAAAAAAATCCTTTATTTAATGTGACTCACACTTATAACCTAATATATAACAAATTAAATTAAAATAAGGGTGGGTGCATGCATGTGTTTGATTTTGAAGAAACTTAAAAAATGGCATAAATCCCAAAGCATATTGGGTGGCTTCAAATATATATTTACTATTGAAGCTAGATCATCAAATTCACTGAGAGATCTTTTCTAGGTTATATTATATTAGTATTATGAAGGCTTCTGTATTTGTGAAGAAACGCGTTTTTGCTTGACAGAGGGGCTGCGTAAGCCCTTTCTTTACACATTTTAAGATTTTGACTTCCCTTAAATCACGAGTATAGCATAAAATAGAATTACTCACGTAAAAAAAAAATACAAAAAATTCTTTTTTTTATAATTATTTTATTACTTCTCATGTATCAAATGAATATAAATATGTCACCTCACCATACTACTTATACAACAAACTTTAAGGCTATTTGTTGTTTTTTTATAAAAAAAATGATATTTTAACACACAATTTTTTATATTTATTTGACACAATCTCTTTTTACTTTTTAAAATTTTCATTTTATGACCATTTTACTTTTATAATATATATATATATATAATATATATATATATATATAATATAAATGTCTATGGTACTACCATTTTAGTGTTTTCCTTCTTATCAATACAACAAAATATTAAAAAAAAAGTAATTTTAAAGACAAAAAAAATATGTAATTTTAGTGACCTATATATAATGATGAGTGATGAAAAAATATATATATATATAAGAAAGCATGTGTTTAAGACAATATAAAAAATAAGAGAGAATCATTAATCTCACCAACTTTTCTTTGAATTTATCAAAATATTATAATTACCTTCTTGTTATGTGGTATCCTTAAATGGATGAGAAAAAAGAGCATATTTTTAATTTACAAGTTATTAGAATACCTTTGCACTCTTTTGACTTTTTAGTGTATATGATCAATACGTAAAATGATTAAATAGAAAAAAAATGCATGAACTCGGTCAATTTTTCAATAAAAGATATACGAGTTAGCTCATAAAATTATTTATAAGTAAATAATCATAAGAATTTGATATTTTTTCTTTCTTTCTTAATATAACGTGTCTACATATTATTATAGCCACTTAAAAATATACACATTTGAATGGAAATTCGAATAAAAAGTAATTTTTAGGGAAGAAAATATTTAATTTATTTTCTAAATAATCGTGGTTTAATGTTAGACACACTATATTAAAAAGTTAATATTTGTCTAAAACTTAGTTTGAATGGGGGAAGCGAGTACAAGGAAAAAGAAAATAGAGAAAATAAAATGAGAAGTGATGTTATTCGAATTAAAGAAAAGTAAAAAAAAAATAGAGAAAAAAATAGTAAATGTAGTTAAAAAAAATTAAAATAATTGTATTAAAAATTAATTTATTAATTTGCCATTGATTGAACTACTTAAGAAGGAAAGCATTGTACGTAGTGTTAATGTTAGGCACACTCCATATTAAAAGTGCCGAGACTTTGTTTGGGTTGTGGTAGGAGTAGAAAGAAAAATAAAAGAGGAAAATCATAACGAGAATTGATGATGCTTGAATTAAGGATAAATAAATAAATCCTTTTAAGAAATGTATTTTATTGGATTTTGTTAAAAACTTCAAAATGTATTTTAAAAAATACAATATTTTAAAAAATATATTTTTTAAAACTTCAAAATGAAATATTTCGAAAGCATGTCAGAATAATAATAATAATAAATCCAAATTAAAAGAAAAAGGTTAATATTTTTAAATAAGTTAAGAAGTTAGACCGAATATTTAAGATTGCATTGAATGCTTGATGGCGCCACCTTCCATTTCTCATTCTTACCTACCCTTCGCCTTTCTTTTTTCTTTAAATTTCCCATTCCTACATATCAAATTAACTCACTCACTGCTTTACCAATGTCGCTCTCTTCCGTAACCGCCGTAGACGTCGAAAACGTCACCTTCCCTCCCACCCTCAACCCTCCCTCCTCCGCCACCGCCTTCTTCCTCGCCGGTGCCGGCGTCAGGGGCCTCCAGATTCAAGACAATTTCGTTAAATTCACTGCCATTGGGATCTACCTCCAACCTAACGCCGTTCCTCTTCTCTCCGTCAAATGGAACGCCAAGTCTGTTCAAGAATTAACGGAATCCATCGAATTCTTCAGAGACATCGTGACAGGTAATCAACCTATTACTAACTGAAATTACATATGTCTGGTCATTATTCCTTTTCAATTGTTATATCTAATTAAGAAGTTGTTTTCACTGAAAAAAATTAATTTTACATGTATTAAAATTAAATATTCTGAATAATGGTATAATCATATGACTGTTGTGGATGTAGTGTTCTGAAAATGTGCTGTAACATGTAATGGAACCTCTTTGTAAGGTTTAGAGTTGTTTTCCGCATGTGAATGCGAAGAAATTAAAGGATGTTCTGTTCACTGTTCAGGGCCGTTTGAGAAATTTATGCAGGTGACAATGATCTTACCCTTGACGGGGCAGCAATACTCAGAGAAAGTTGCAGAAAATTGTGTTGCCATTTGGAAGTCTCTTGGGATATACACTGATGCAGAAGCTCAGGCAATAGACAAGTTTGTTACTGTTTTCAAAGACGAAACATTCCCACCAGGCTCCTCTATCCTTTTCACAGTGTCACCCAATGGATCATTATTGGTTAGTGATTATGGTGTTCTAGCTGTTGTCATGCATCAATTTCACATCATGTCATTTCTTACACATTATGTTGTTTCTAGAAATATTAGTACGTTTTTTTTTCATTCTTTAATCAGAAATCTATATTGCAAACAGATAAGTTTCTCTAAAGATGGATCCATTCCAGAAGAAGCCAGCACTGTTATAGATAATAAACTACTTTCAGAGGCTGTGTTGGAGTCGATGATTGGTAAGCATGGCGTCTCCCCTGCAGCAAAACAGAGTTTGGCCACCAGATTATCTGAGTTATTCAAAGAGGGGGGTGTCCCTGAATCTCATAACTGATTTTATCACCATCTGATGATGAAAATCCTTTACCACTTTGGTGTGTTACCAATAAATAAGGGGGAAATTTCAGATTTTACTTGTGTTGTTATCCTTTGTTGTATAAGTTCTGAATTGTTGTATTTGATTTTTCGTTGTGAATCAACTGATTATGCTTAACTGTTTTGCATGCTTCAGGATTTCTGCTTATTGAAATCAAACACAGTACATGAAATTTGAATGAAAAAAAGTTGTGAAAAAGTAGTCAACTTAATTTGACTACCTTTATAATAAGTTTAAGAAAATGTCAATTTGGCTCAACCTGATTCGGGAGACATGTTCGTGGGTTGGCTAAAGAAGAATAAGATAAAAAAGGAAAAAAAAATGTAAAGTAATAATGCGCCTAAAGTTTAATTTTATAATAATTTAATAATGCATAATGATGAGAGTGATGTAAATTAAAGATCATGGCAGTGCTAAAAATAGTAGTTTGATCAGGTCCATCTCATATATTATCAAAAATTAATAAATTGAAGGAAAAATTATATACTAAACAGAATGGACAAAAGAACATTGTTTTTTCAATGAAAGTGATTACGCCATAATGGGCAACAATAGTATAAAAAAAAGGATTACTCGAATGTCTGGTTTACATTATTCAGATTATGAATACATTTATTTAGATTAAGAGTAACACAGGAAGTGTACCACCAATGGCTGAGGAGACAACATTGTATATCTCATGCATTTCTCAGTTTTCACTCAGTCTTGGAATTGTCCTCTTTCAGAAACTCATAAAATCTTGTAGCCAAACTCTGTTTCAAAGCAGGAGAAACAGGAATCTCTCCAATCATAGTCTCCAGCACTGCCTCTGAAAGTGCCTTGTTCTCTATCACTGCATACTCATTTTCTGGAATCGTCTCATCTTTTGAGAAACTAAGCTGCAATTTGTGGAAGAAAAGAAATGTTGTAAACTGTATGTGTGCACAGGTTCATTATACTATGCAATTCCACAAACAGTTGGTGACTATACTAACCCCCAATGTTCCAGTGGGTGATTGCCTATAGAAAACAGTTGAACCTGGTGGGAAATGTTGATCCTTGAATGCATATCTGAATTCCTCGATAGCTTTTTCTTCTGCTTCACCGTAACTTCCATTGGATTTCATAAAGTTCACACAGTTCTCAGATACTTTCCTAACATATTCAGGTCCATCCAATGTTCTTACCTTTGACCCTCGAATAAATTTTTCAAAGGGACCTGATTAGACACATTCATTCAACAATTTTGTAAATGATGAAATGACAATAATTCAATCGTATAAAGAATATAATTGTTGGACATGTTATAAAAATCAACAACAAACTATAAAAAAATCTCATTGAATATCTACCACGAATAAAGACATAAAAGAGAAGACAGAGCATTTCAATCTGAACTACTTACAATAATGGGGTTGAGTTTATGCATTGAATGTATCAAACAAAACTAATTGTATAATTCAAGAATGACACTATTGAAAAAGAAAAAGGCTATAAAAGACAAAATCCTGAGTCTCAGGTTGTCTTCAATGCATGTGCTAAGAAATTATTTAAATTTGAACCAATAATTTCATAGTAAAAGAGTTAATATATTATAAGCTCAGAAAATTACAGTCACATTAACTACTCTTTCAAAAAGGCCAACACAAGTCTCTAAGGTTATAGATTAAAGAATGAGTAACTTACTACTACCTAATTTTCTTATACACTTAAAAGGAATTCAATATTTTTAAGATGCGGACAGATGACAATTAATTTGACTAATACATTTTAGTTCCAAATCCACTCTCACTTACCTCCAAATTCACTCAAATAAACAACAAAAAAATTTACCTTCAAATCCTTTCAAATCTCCTTAATCACTCTTCCCCAAATCCATTCAAGTGAATAAGACCACAGTAGTAGTGTTTTTAAAATATATTAATGTATTAAAAAAAAATATTCAAATACCAAACAGGAAACATCAATATATTTTGAAGTTAATAATAGATATTTGGAAGAAAGAGATTAACAAGACACAATACCAATGAACTGGATTAAAGAATGAGTGATTCACTAATATCCAATTTTCTCACTCAAAAGAATTTGACTAATATAAGGTACAATTCCGATTTAACTTCTCCACTGGTTTTTTAGTAGTGTGTTTTCAAAATATATTAATGTATTAAAGAAAATATTCAAATATCAAAAAACTAGGAAACATCAATATATTTTTTAAGTTAATGATGAGTATTTGGGAAAAGTGGTTTACAAGAAAGTGCAAGTATCCATTCCTTGTAAAAAAAAAGTTAAAATGAATATTTAATTTATATTTTATTAAGTTAAATTTAATTAAAATAAAATTTTAATTTATATTATATTTTATATTTTGTTTTGTAACTTTATTTATATATTATTTTAAAAATTTATAAATTTTTTAAAATAAATTGGATATTCCTGATATTCACAAACATTTTAAAATTTGTAAATATTTTTTAAACAAATATCCTATAAATAACAAGTCAATGAATTATTTTTCTTGGGACACCCAACCGTTGTTATCCATGTTTAACTTTCTTATGTTCAACTTTGTTATATTTATTTAACTTTATATTCAAACTTGGATCTAGATTTTCAAATGTTAGAACAGAAAAACAATGAGTAACATATAAGTCAAAGATGAAATTTGACCTTTGATGATATCTCTATAGAAGTCAAGGGACTCCAATTCAGCTGCACTTTTGCCCTTCCATTTAGAACCGAGCCATGCAACTGCTTTCTCTTCCAAATAAACCCCAATTCCCGTGAACTTCACGAACTCTCCTTCAATATTCAACCCTCTCACTCCTAAACAAAATCAAATTGCATGTTAGATGGTAACTTGTCTGTTATCTCACATCATCTGCAAAAACATGTCTGTCTTTTTTAAGAATCTGTTTAAGAATAAAATCTTAAAACAAAAACCAATACTAAATGATGAAAAACATGATAGAATCGACCTGCTCCACCGAGGAAATAGGGTTTGGTCGAGGAAGGAAGTGTTACAAACGCAGGGAATTCAAGGAACTCAACAGTGACTGCTGTGGCCATTGTAAGAGCAACAAATGGAGAGTGTTGTTTGTGTTCTGATTTCTTCAAGAACTCAGATGCTTTATATAGAAGCCATAGGTTCATTTTTTTTTTCAACTCTCATTACATTTTTTTACACAAACCAATCTCTTTACTCAATCAATATTAATTAAAAAAACTGATGGTAGAAAAAATGGATCACGAGCTTTTAAATTAATATAATTTTTGGTTTGGTAGTGAAATAACATAATCACCTATCCCATCAAATGAGACAACTCCTGACCCAGACTGCCTCAAGAAAATTATGATATTTTAAACTAGGACTGCATTGACTACTAATAATTATCATTTTATAATTCACTATAAGGTTAATTTTTTATATTTATAAAGAAAAAAGAGAGAGTGAATAATAATAATAAATTGGTGTAAAAACATTTTGTCTGTAAAAGAATCATTGTCCATTTTTATTTTTCTTTATTAACAGCTAGCAGTTATCTATATTTTTTATTGTTTGTGTTTCTTATCTTGCTAGAAAAAATAAATATCATTTTATTGTTCCACCGACCGAAACCTCATTCAAGATAAATTAAAAAATGTAACACTTTAATAAAAGGTATCAGCCACTATACTAATATTTTTTTAATCACATGTAAAATTTTAATCTTAAAAAACATAAAATAAAATAATAATTTCACTCAAACTCATTCTTGAAATGTTATCGGGTGTTGTGATTCACTAAGAAACAATAAAAAATAGAAGGGAAAAAATAGATGATAGAAACAAAACAAATATATCAAAAACGAAGAAGAAGAAAAAAATAGACTTATTAATAATTTAAAAAGCAGCCAGTGATGTCAGCATGTTAATTATCATCTATTTCCCCTTTTTTTTCTCGATCTAAATTCGGAGTGAAAATGATTTTTTGTTTTCATGAGAACAAGTTTTGAATATTATGCAACACAACTGGTCGTGATTGGAAAAATTGCGACAAGATATTTTTTACCCAAGAGTACATATAGACCAAAGAATTATCTCCATAATAGATTCTCTCAGACAATTATTTATACAGATAAAAAAAATTAGTTCAAAATTTAAGTTTTAGAAATATTTATTAAAATTTAATGTTATCTATATAAATATTTAACACGTTATATTGTCTAAATAAAGAGGATATCTAGTTCAATTTAAATTTTATTTCTTAATATAATATCAAACTCATTAAAATATATTTTGATTTCTTAAGTATAATAGATTCACTAAAGAGTTTAAATTTTTAAAACTATAAAATTATTCCTAACATTTATACCATTGTACTTAATTAATATTTATTTAGAGATCTATACTAATGTACTTAAAGTTACACTATTTTTTTTTCTTATCTTTTATAAATACAAAAATCTATTATTTAATAATCACTTTTTTTATAATAAATATTAATGTGTGTAACCAATACTTTTTTACTTTATGCCAAATTATTTCCATGCATTCTCCATGACAGTTATTTTTTGGTTTGGAGAAGGCTGTTTAAATTACACATATAAAACATATACACGATGAAACTCAAACTCAGATTTTATTGATTTGATAAAGCAGAAGATGATGGAAAACAAGAATATTTGAAAAACTCGAGTTCATAATGTGTGATCCTGAATTTTCAGAGTATAATGCCGTCGTTCAATACCGCAGGCAATCGTGAAGCCAAACTGCGTTTCAAGTCAGGGGAGACAGCGTGTTCTCCGATCATAGTCTCCAATACTGCAGCCGATACAGCTTTGTTCTCTATAACTGCAGCCTCTTCTGCTGGTATCGATGCATCTTCAGAGAAACTAAGCTGTAAGGGTTCATAAAACAAAACATTATTGTTCAACTATTTCAAAGGAACAAAAACATGTTTAACGTAGGAATTATTACTAAATTAGGTAAAGTAAGAAATAGACTGACCCCCAAGATTCCATCCGGTGATTGCCTGTAAAAAACAGAGGCACCAGGTGCAAAATTGACCTTCTTGAAGGTTTCTGCAAAGTGTTCAATGGCTGCAGCTTCAGCATCACCATATGTTCCAACGGACTTCAAGTGTGCAACGCAGTTTTCCATCACCTTCCTTGAGTATTCTGTGCCAGTCAATGGCAGAATCTTCGACCCTCTTATTAGCTTTTCAAAGGGTCCTAAAAATACAATAAAAACACGTCTCAACACCATACCCTAGCGCCGGGAAAAAATAATTTAAATATATTAAATTATTTGAAAACTGTATGATTTTATACTTAAAAAAAATTAATCTATTTTAATTAAAAGCTAAACTTATTATATTTTCCTCCATTTTCATTTTCTCCTAAAACGTAAATTAGATAAATAATTCTATCGAAAATCCAACCTAAGTATATCAATCTTAACTTATTTTTTATTTGTTTAAATTCACGTCTATGCAAATCAACTTAATGTCGTTTTTTGAGATATTGCACCACTGTCGTTTTGTTTTATTCCCAACTAATCTAATTCAATTAAAACATAAATAGAGTCATTAAAAAATATCGTGGTTCAGTATAAAAATTAATATTTTTAAATATTTAACATTTTTAATGTTTTTAAGTAAGATTCTTAGTTATATTTTTATTTTAATATTAAAATAGAAAGTATCAAGTAATATAAATAAAATAAGAGTTAAGTTAAGATAATTTAATTATGTTTTGATGCATAATTTAATTAATGTTTTTTCGTCAACTAATACAGGTAAGATAATTAATTGTAAATTCTTTGATTTTATACTTTATTTTAAAGTTTTTATATTATTGATTTTAAATAAACGTTACTTTTTAGTAAATTGTATGCATTCGTTATTTTATACATGAAAAAGGATTAATGAGACATAGAGTGTTTAATATATTATAAAAGAAATATTTTTGTATAAATTTTGAATTTTCCGATAATAAAATTAATGATTATTATTTTATTGTTTTGTATAAATTTTGAATTTTTGAAAAAAAATTTTTTTTTTTTATATTTTAAATATATTCTAGTTTATAATTTAAAAAATAATAAAATTATTGATTATCGATTAGTATTAGTAAATTAGCAGTTATACAATTTAGTGTAGTTTGATAAAAAAAAAGAAGTTTAGTTCATTTAAATTAATTTTTACTTAAGTCAAGAAAAACTAATTTTTAGTTAGGACATATAGTAATTTAGTTTAATTGATTTTGTTCACCTACACACTGATCTTTTCAACTTCCTCCAACTTATCAAATCAAATCATTTTACTTATATCATTTACAAAATTAATTTTACGCCGACTTTTAGGGTTTAAGGTTGATGATTCAGGGTTCGGGATTCAGGATTTATGATTTAAAGTTCAGGGTTCGAGATTCAGGATTTATGATTCAGAATTCAGGATTCAAGGTTCAAAGTTTAATATTGAGGGTTGAGGATTCGGAGTTCAAAGTTCGGGATTCAATGGTTCACAGTTCAGAATTCAGAATCCTTCAAAACTCAAGATTCAGAGCTCAGGATTCAGAGCTAAGGGTTCAGAACTCAGGGTTCAGAACTCAGAGCTCAGGGTTCAGAGCTCGGGTTCAGCTTACTATTTAAAGTTTAGAGTTTAAAGGAAGTTTAGAGTTAAATATCACACTTTAGAATTCATAATTTAGAGTTCAAAATTCGTAATTCAGAGTTTAAAGTTTAGAGTTAAATCTCAGAGTTTAGAATTCAAAATTCAGAGTTCAAAATTCAGAATTGAGAATTTAAAATTCAAAGTTGAAAGTTAAAAGTTTGGTTTTCACCTGAGATGATATCTCTGTAGAAGTCAAGAATCTCGATCAACTCTTCTGAAGGCTTACCCTTCCACTTAGCGGCGAGTGATGCCACTGCTTTATCCTCCAAGTATACTCCGATGGCCGTGAACTTTATGAATTTCCCCTCAATCGTCAATCCTCTCTCCCCTGCATCATAATTCATCTCTTATATATATATATATATAGGTCAATTCAAATACACAGAATATTATACATAAATAGAGGAAGTTGTAGAACCTGCGCCGCCGAGGAAATATGTTTTTCCGGTGGCCGATGAAGTGACCACCGCAGGGAAGTGGAGGAATTCCACCTGAACGTCGGTGATCGTCGGTGCTGTGGCCATTTTCAAACTCTGTTCTGTTAATGACATGACAATGCAAGAATGCAGAAACTTATATAGGAAGGGACGCACTCCATGTCCAGTAATACACTTTTTCTTTTTCTTTTTCTTTTAATCTATGTCGACTAAAAATAAAAATTAATAAATATTTAAATGTAAATTTCCTCCTACAAACTAATTTTATAAAATAAATATTTTTTAACATGTTTTAAATGAATTTTTATTAATATTATTCAATTTTCATCTTTTTATGCTCCACATATTTATCCATCCCATACTTTTTTTAATTTAACTTTTTTATAACAAAATTATCTTAAAGGACATTTCTATTATATCTTGCCGATGCATATTCCAACTGAATATCAGAACATATTTGTAGAGCTAATTAATTTATATCCAGTATTCTAATATATATATATATATATATATATATATATATATATATATATATATATATATATATGACAAGTTTTAATTAAAACGTTCTCAAAATAATAAACTTAAAATATACTTTACTAACTTTCGTTAATGTGAAAAGTATAAACTTGGAGTATACTATTTAATGAACAAGTTAATTATTAGTTAAAAATAACTATTTTATTTAATCATTAAATAAAATTCACTAATTTATATTTATATGTTTATGCCATCATCACAACAATAGGTTTGAAAATTTTGAGAAAATAAATTTCCAAGACTTAATCAATTATTTGACCACTTTCCTTTGATATTCTCATGATCTTTGATTTTATATAAAATATTTGAAAAGGAAATTTATTGATATTAAATTTAATTAACTCCTTTGGTAGTATTTTTTTGAATTTAGTTATCACTTTAAAAGTTCATTTACCTAACTCGTATTTATTCAGTGAACATGACACTTCGTTCTTATAGATTCAATTATAAATGTTTTGTTAAGAAGTAACAATACTCTAATACATAATTTTTTTATTTTTATTTTATTTTATAAATATAAAAAATAAAATTTGTTATGATTATTTATTTCTATAATCTCAAATGAATGTCTGACATGGAAAATTCTATATATTGTATATGCTAAAAGCATAAAGACACTGCTGACTCGTGTTTATCTTCTCCTTTCTCACCTACCCACCTAACTAGCAGACTTAAAAGAAAATAATAGCAAAATAAAATAAAAAAAAGGAGCCAAAATTGACTTGTATGAGTGGGAGGGTCATTTGATTATTATGTTATGTTAGAAAAATCCACACATATCTCACCTAACATCTCACGAAAAAAAAACACGTGTCCTTAAGCAGATTAAAAGTATTGAAACATTATTTTAATTAAATACAAATCCATTAAGATATCATAAGCAACATACAGTTATGTATCATGATCACAAAATCAATTCCTTAACCAGTAATTATAAGATACTGATTATTCTGGTGTCAGAACAAAACCCTTAGTAAGTAACCCCTTGACCAAACCTAATAAACAATAAATGTTTTGGACTAAAAAATAATTTTTTTATCCAGAGAATATTCGAGTTTATATATTCTAATTAAATATTCGAGTTTATATGCATTATTTTAATGGATGTTGCTCCCTACACCATTATCCTATATTTCCTCTACCCCACATTATTTTAAATACAATTATATCTTTAAGTTAAAAAGATTTTTACTTTTACCTTATTTTAAATAATTTGAAACCTTAATTTTACTTTCCCGCACCCACCCACGGAACTCTTTTCCCTTTTCTCCATTTTCGTTTCACCTCCCCACCTCCCGCACTTCCATTCTTTTTTCTTCCCAGTATTTTTTTTGGTTTGAAAGCTTTCATTGCCGCCGTGATGTGGAGGAACATCGAGGAACGTCCAGAGCATCAACCAGCATGAGGAAGTATACATCAACGGAGGTGACATCCTTCAACGGATGTCCCCTAATAAAATAAACTCTAAAATAAAAAACGTAACTGGAGGTGACATCTTCAACGGATGTCAACATCCGTTTAAGGTAAAACGGATGTTGACATCCGTTTTTCCTCAAACGGATGTTGACATCCGTTTTTCCTCAAACGGATGTTGACATCCGTTTTTCCTCAAACGGATGTTGACATCCATTGAAGGATGTTGACCTCCATTTAAAAGTTACGTTTTTTATTTTAGGATTTTATTTCAAGGTTTATTGGAATACGAGGAAGCACTCCACGCACTGCACCACGAAAGGGATACTGCTTGATAATTCTTTTCACCACCACCAATCTTTGCAATTTGTAGTATCTCACAACGACGAAAAAAAGAGAGGAAGAAATATAATGTTAAAATGAAAGAAAAATATTTTATTCATGTACAAGACTATAATAGATTATTAATGAAATAGGTTATGAATGAGTAAAATTAAAAATTAAATAAAATTTTACTGAGGGACAAAATAGTAAAGGAAGATGAAGAGAGAAAGATGTGATAATAGAGGAAGCAACACCCTATTTTAATTAAATACAAATCCATTAAGATATGATAACGAACATACATTTATGTATCATGATCACAAAATCAATTCCTTAATTAACCAGTAATTTTAAAATATTGATTATTGTTGTGTCAGAACAAAAACCCTTAATAAATAACACCCTTGACCAAACCTAATAAACGATAAATGTTTTGAGCTAAAAAATAATAATTTTTTATCCAGAGAATATTCGAGTTTATATACTCTAATACGTATCCGTTCTAATCAAAATAAGATCGTAATGGAGCGCAGAAAATGTGATTTGTAATTTTAGGAATTTGAAAATATAAAAATCAGATTTCACATTTTTCTGTTACGTTCAACGATTAATTTCTTAACAAGTAAAAAGGATATAAAGATTATTACTGTAGATTTTTGCGTTTCGAAATAAATATATAAAAACTCACTTGTCTTGCTTTTTATGTGGTGAGTTTGGCCAGCATTTTATTTTTTACTATATTTTGTCTAAAAACGTAAAGCGGTCGATTTGATTCACAATTCGCGCTTTTAACCTTAATTCATTTCTTAAATAAGTTTTTCTTTATCGGCATATTAAATAATTAAGTTGAAAAATAATTCAACTTCCAAAACCCATTTAAAATGGATGACGATAGTTTTGATTTATTATAACATTTTAACTAACTTAAAAACAATTACGATAACATGATATTTTAAATTACAAATATTTTTAAAATATTTTATTAATTATAAATTAACTTTTACTTAATTTTGATTATTTAGATCTTAATATGTCTATTAGATCCAACTATATTTTAATTGAATCAACTTAATCAAACTTAGTTTTAACTTAATCTAAAATTGTTTCACGTGGGTTTGATCTTTTATTAATCAAATTGATATGGTTTTCAATACGAATGAGTACTTGACTTGGGTCAAATTTAATCTTATTTTTTTTATATGATATCAACTAATCAATATTTGTTTTCAACCTGATTTAACTAGACTTAAACCTAACTTAATTTTATTAACATATATTTAATTCAACTTATCCTAACATAACTATCTCAACTTGATTTGAGTTATCTTAGACTCAACTTGACTTATTTTGTCGTAATTCGTGCTTAACTTCACTTGAGTTGATCTATTTTTATTTAATCTATATTTTTTATTTGTTTTAGTTTCACCTAGTCTCATTTTAATAAACTTAAGATGATATTAGCTTAACTTATATATATATATATATATATATATATATATATATATATTTTTTTTTTTTTTTTCATTTTTAAATACGATTGTTACTTAAAAAAATGAGTGATGGGTTGGTGTTCACAGAATTTTTGTTGTCATTACCTTAAAAACTTTTTCTTATACAAACTTTTTATTTTGTTGAATTATTTATTCTAATCAATGTAAGTTAGAACCATTTTTTGTAAGATGAGTCAAATCGACAAATTCACCTTTTAGCAAATGGGTAAAGAAAGAAATAATTAATGATAACTATTTTTTTTACGAGAAATGATGTTTTTCATAATTTACAATATCATATTTTAATATATTTTTAATTAAATACCAACATATTTGATTTGAATAGTATTCACTGAATCATTTCATTTTATATGGGTTTACGGACTAACTTATCATATGTTTCAGGTCTGTACTATGATGTTTCTTTTCCTTAAAATTATTTTTCAAAACATATTTCGTTAATTTAAAACATTATTATTTAACATTTTCAACTCATCAACAGTCTTAAACTTTCACCATAAATTAACATGACACCTTGTACCCCAACTCCCCTAATAATATGGTTAAGAATGTTTGACACACCACATTACAGCTTTTATATTTCAAAAATTCCAAATGGTATTTTTTCTTTATTTAAATAAAAAATATGAAAACAACAAAGTTCAAAATGCTAACAAAAACCTTTGTAATAACAACAAACAAGCATTTACATCAAAACATATATGTAGTATCCATCTCTGTTATCTTTAGCATCATAATACGACCCAATTCAAAATTGAAGTCCTAAAAAATATAGTAAATTGAGGTTTATTTTGAATAAGATGTTGCATAATTATGTAAATACCTAAAAAAATATCATACATTCACAAATTAATTCGTTTGCAATCTCATTCTTCATTTCTGAAATGAGAAAAAATAACACAAAGTTTAAACAAAAATATATCGCAATGGATATTTCTTAAGTTTTTCACAAATA
Source organism: Vigna umbellata (assembly GCF_029865625.1). Lineage (NCBI taxonomy): Eukaryota > Viridiplantae > Streptophyta > Magnoliopsida > Fabales > Fabaceae > Vigna > Vigna umbellata. The sequence continues at coordinate 48,178,749 of NC_142172.1, read as the reverse complement.
TCGAGAGAAGTTTTTTCTTCAATTTTTTTACCATAACTTAAGCACAAATTTAAGTTTATAGAACAAAACCATTGAATACACATTAGTCGTGTGAGCCTAACAAATTGAATTCTTAGTTATTACCCTAATAAACACACAAGGACCTACTTAACATCTAATTAATTACCACAAAGAAATAACTTGTCAAATTATTTTTAAAAAAATAATATTTTCACACACATAAAATTTAAAACTTTTAATATTTATTTGATACAACTTTTCATATTTTTTACTTTTTTTAAAAAAATATATAAAAGTTTATTCATTTATAATAATTTTATTTTTTATTATGTGTCAAATAAATATAAAATATATGTAATCTTATCCTTACTTTTATTTTTAACCAAAATGAGAAAATTTGATTTTAAAATTACTAAAAAAGTGTTTTTAGAGAAAAATGATCAAAGACAAGTCATATTTTTTCATTTACAATCTTACATACTATTCATACCGTTTGTACTATAACCGACCAAACTTTTTTTAGAAATTAAATAAAAGTGAAACTCAAAAAAAAAAAAGTTTGAAGATCGAAACGGCGTCGTTGAGTCTCGAAATCTTGACCCTCTGGAAATCCGATACGAAGCAAACAACAGAGTAAGACAGAGGATGGTCGGTGTTCATTGTGATTCTCCCTGACCTTGTTCTTTATCGTCTCGTTATCGCTCCTAACGTTCCAAATCCTAAATAAATTTGTTGCCTCGTTCTTCAATCGCCGAATTCCGACTCGGAGTGGCCGAGAGCAATCATGTCGTGGCTGAGATCTGCGGTGAGCAAAGCCGTCGAAGTCGGCAACAATAACAACCTCACTCGCACCGTCAAGAACTACGCCGACACCGTCGTACAGCAAGCCGGTCAAGCGGTCGCCGAGGGTGCCAAAATCCTTCAGGATCGCATTGTAAATAAATTCCCCATTCTCAGTTCCTCTTTTATTTTCTCTCATGGCACCTCTCGTTTTTAATTAACGCATCAGTGCGTATGCTAGTCACTAAACTGAGACCAATCCATAACCATCCTCTTTGTGTGCGTAGTTCCAATCTAACTGCCATGTTACCAATATTAGGACGTGTAAACATTTCGATAGGAGAATATTAATTTCGTGTTATGTTTTGTTGTGCACACTATGCAGGGTGCTAGGAATTACAGAAGTGTTGCGGAGACCATTAAGAGGTTGGAAGACGCTGCTATCTCTTACAGGGGACCTGAGAGAGTGCAGTTGCTTAGAAGATGGGTGGCTGTGCTTCAAGAGATTCAGAAGTTGTCTGAAGCCTCGTTGGCCGAAGGTAAAGAGAGGACTCTAGAGCAGCACCTTGCAGTTGAAGAAGCCAAGGAGAACCCAAGGAGACCATCTCTGGTTTGAATTCGGAACCTTCCTTTTTCATATGTTCAGTAGTTTGCTATGACCGATTTTATACTTTGCGGAAATTTCGTTATATGTTTGAGGACTATACTGTCTCTAAAATTATAGAAATGCTAGCAACACTCTCTTTAATACACTTCTCCTAATACACTGTATTATTCAAAGTACAAAATTTTGTAGGTCTACCTCAGATTTTGTAGTTTTGCGTAGAATTTAAGCAATAGTAGAAAAATTGTTAATAGGAGTGTGATGTCACTGATAGCAATCCTCCTGATTTCTGGCGTATTGATGCCATTCCCTAGCTAAGTCTAGTATACTTCAGAAGCTGTTGCTGTTTGTTTTTGCACTACAATGTCTTCTCGTATTTTGGATGATAATAAAATTCTCCTGTTGTCGGCTTCTTTTTTTTTTCCTTCTTACAACTAGATTACATGAGGACATCTTCCCTGTTGGTAGGTAGTTGGTGCCCAAATTTTTATGTTGGTAATGTATTCCTAAAAATAGCGAATACATTGCATCCTTTTACCTTAACCGTTTGTGTTTGCTATTCTACTGTCTCTTTTCAGGTTCTTTACTATGATTCTGATGTTGGGGGTGAACCATTAAATTTTCGTGATGTTTTCCTTCAAAGTCAGGCATTAGAGGGTATAGCATTATCCATGGTATGTTCAATTAATGCTGATTATTATGTATAAATATCCTGAACTTCCCATGGTATATTGGTAGGTATCTTTATAACATAAATATCTATGGTTTGTTCTGTAAAGCATAAAACTTAGTGTTTTTAATTGTCTTAGCAAAATGGGTGCAAAAAGAGAAGCGAGTTTCAAGTGTACTTTTGAAGTGAGACATGAGATTAACATGGTGAAAGCCCGAGATGTAAGCTTGAGATGCACTGTCTCAGACTGTAAAGAATGTATACACACATGCAGTATAAGTACAATGTTCTTTATATATATATATATATATATATTGCCTTCTTTTCCTTTAGTGATTGTGAGTGGGTTTGCACCTTGTATGTCTAAAAGAATAATTTAATGTTAAAAGTTAATGCAATTTGCTTTACTTCAATAAATTTAATAAATTCTTGTGAATATTTCTTACAATGTGGGTTTTTGCATAATTTAACCTCATAATCGTCTTGGAAGGTGAGGGTTGTCCTCATTTATATACTTTTTTCAGGTTCTATATTTAGTCATCGTGAGACTTGGTTTTTCCCAATAATATTGTATCAATTATAATTTGATCTAGTTACGTACCTTCTTCTCCTCAGTTTCTCTTTGGTGTATGCAGCTTTTTGTTTTATCATTTTCATTATATCGGTAAAAGAATATCATTCTGGATAAGTCAATTTGTTTCTTTTGCTGATAATAGAGGTTAACCGCAGGGTTAACTCTTTTCTATTCCTCAGATTATTCATGCTCCCCACGAGGAAGAGGTTTCCCTTCTCCAGGAGATGTTTGGGTGAGTTTATTGCTTTTATACACACAACTGCACACACACATATAGATAGATAGATATAAATAGTTGGATAGATAGATATTTAGATCTCTCATTGTGATTTGTCATTGGCAACTTGCATGTCGCATTTTCATGCCATGATTTATCTTTGATCTTATGTTTATGAATGACATCCGAGTCTAGCTTATATGGTATATGAAATCCTTTGGTGCAATTTTCGTGGGGTATGATCAATGTTTTGTTATTGTGAAAAAAATGTCTAAAATTTTAATTTCATTTGTGCCTTTGTGGGAAATTTTTAATATTGCAGTTCAGCTGAAGATACATCTAATCTTACTTTCTCTATCCTTATCTATATAGACTCTGTCTTACTGGAGGAAAAGAAGTTCATAATGCCATAGTGAGCAGCCTGCAAGATTTAGCAACCGCTTTTTCAAGCTATGAAGATGAAGTACTGGTAAGGATGATTTTTATTTCCCTCGTATCTGTGGACATAGGTATTGCTCAGAAGTAAATGCTTCCTCTGTTTTCTCCTCTCTTTGATTAATTGTATTTTTGGTGTTTAGTTGTGACTTCACAAAATCTTGGAAGGCTGTTTTATGTGTAGACCATTTGTTAATCAGTATATGAATTTGAACTGAACTTTAAATTTTGAGAGTGCACATTTTTAATACCTTGATAGCATTTTCCTTGACTAAGTTTTGAGTTTTGGTTTTAAACATTTGAATTCTGAAACGAGGAACCTAACTTTATTTTGTTGAAAAGACTAATAAAATAAAATAAATTATCTGGAAACATTCTACCTTAAATAATGTATTAGTGATGTTAATGTTAATAGTACTAAATTACTTTTGAGAACCAAATTGGGAAGTTGTCCTTTCTCCCAAACATGGTTATCCTTCTTAAAGAACTGAATTTATCTTTATGTAAATAGGAAAATGTGTCATATTTCATTGCTGAAAGTTAGGTTGAATCATCATTGATTTTAAATAAAGCACTGTATGGTATCATCACCACACATTTTCAGCAAGCGTAATAATCCCGTTTCAGATCTTTCATCGCATTATCATTCACATAGTCAATTTTTTCTTTCTCATATATCAATTTTAAACCGTGACTTAATTTTACAGTTAATGATATATTTTATAACTTATTAAAATGGAGAAAATGGGATTAAAATAATAATTTTATAACTTCAATTATGGATTTTTATATCCATATCTAATCATAATTTAAAAGGCGACCTGAATATAAGTGTTAAATGAAAGTAATTGAAATGAAATGTAGTCCTCTGTAGACAACTCAGTAGATAGAGTCGAGACATTAAACTTTGAAATTCACTTTGCTGCCATTTCATTTCAATTGATCATCTCTCAGTGGGGCCTCGAATGTCTTCTCCTCTTAAACTTGCTCTTTATGCATTCAATAAGATTGTTATATGTTACCTTTTTCATTAGGTGAAGCGAGAGGAATTGCTTCAATTTGCACAAGGTGCCATCACTGGGTTGAAAATCAATTCTGATGTTGCAAGGTCAGTGTGAAGACATGGGTTTCCTTTGTCATTTTCTTTGTTCCTAGCTGGTAGACAACCAAGTCTGACACTGATCTTAAGTTCAAATATCAAAATCTATAACTTTTGTTATCATATTTCTGAAGATTTGGTCTTTAAATTAGCCAAATAATGTCTGGCAATTCATGTAGCCACCTCACCTTGTAGCACAGTTGATATATAAATTGTGTTGTAATAAATTGTTTATGAATTTGGTTATTAGCCTTTTTCTCTAAGTGATTTATATAGATAATCCCATTTAATTAATGAAACAATTTATGTGACAATTTTTCTAATAAGGATAATGTTGCTCCAGAGAACATCATGCTCTGAATGCTTTGTAGCTCTGATCTTATACAATGCCTGAATAATTTATAGGTAGGATTTCAACAGTAGTAACTTTGGGTGGAAAATGTCTTTTCCTATTGCAGTAGGTGATGGGATTGTAATCTTGTACCTCCCTCCAGCATCAGGCCTCCATTATGTTCGATTTTAGGAGAAAGTGGTTGGCAATGAAATGAAAAAATAGGGGTATGCGGATTACTGTTGTATGATGGATGGAATTTAGTAAATAGATAAAAGTGATAACGGAGCAAAACCCACATCATCCTTAATATAAAAGGATAATAAGAAACATTGAGCCTCAAGAGGTTAAAAACTGCAATGAAGCTGTCATAAACTTCTGGACAGCACTCAAAGAGACTCAGAGGTTACAACTTAAACACTATCGTATTCCATATTGTCAATTAGGCTAGGCAACTGGAGCAGGGACAGAACCACATTGATTTGAGATGGAGCACAAATATGTTTTTTTAGCAGATGAACAACTAAAAGTGAAATTCAACAAAAGTGATTACTTTGAGAAATATATATTTATTGGCATTGACTAGGAACATATTATTCAAAGATTTCACGGCGTGAGACCTCTCTGTCTCCCCCTTGTTATTTACTTCAACTTACAATTATTAACTTTATTTCATTATCCTTAATGAATGCCATGATGCTTTGGATTTATGTAATAAGCATAACCAGTCACTACAGCTCTACAAAGTTAACTGATATATTCCTTTAACTAATATCAAAGAAAAATGAAATAATGTTCTATTTAGTGTGTACTTTTCAGATATTACTTTAGTTGTTATCAGCAGATCCATGTTGTTATAATATAATGTGAGAAAACTGCCTGCAATCTACCTCAAGTCATGTCTCGTTTTCCTTATTGACTGCAGAATAGATTCCGAAGCCTCTACTCTTAAGAAAAAGCTCACTGAGATAATAACTTCAAAGGGGTCTGTAAATAAAGTTGATTTTAAAGCTGCCGAGGAAACAACATCAACTCTAGAGGTTTGTTTTTGTCATCACTTCCTCTTCAAAGCCTTTCACTGCCAGTAATGAATTTTTTCATCGACTAATATAGTAATAATATGAGACAAGCTTATCTGAAACTTTTATTGAGTCAGCCATTTTTTATTAGTCGAGTATGCTGCTGCTCCCATTATTGTTTCTTGTTATGAGCTTATTTTCCATGTTTTTTGAAGAAGCGGTGTTGGTAGACTGTAAATTCCTTGGTTCTTTACTGTGATTGATTCTTAATTGAACTGTGATGCTTTCATACTTTCTGGCATTTTTGTTATGAGCATTTTTGGTTTACTTACCAACTATCATGACAACCGAAATGGAGTGTGGTTGAATAGAGTGCATGCATTGAATGAGTGGGTGAAGTGGTGGAATATTCGTATACATGAGTTTAGAAGTGTTCCTTCAATTGCTTTTCATTGAACAATTCATGCTTATATGCATTTTCAATTTCTTTCATGAGAATTTGTGAAAGGAAAAAAAGAAAAACAAAAAAACAATTATTGAATCTTGTAATTTGTATTGATAAAAAATTTCATAGATTCATTCATGTGTAGTGAGATTCAAAGTCATTTGCGATTGATCTTATGATATGGTGAAGTGCGAGGTAGCCAAATTACATTCTAAGTTTAAGATTCTAATCACTATGTTGTAATGTAATATAGATTTATATATAATAATTTACTTTTTATTATATTTTGTGTAGACCATTCTGTGTTAGAGAGTGGATTATAAACCAACCAATAATTTTGCAGGCTTTGAAAATTGCCCTTGCTCAAATTAGAATCTGTTCCAAACTGGAAGCATTATTGCTGAAGAAAAAAAATTTAAGCAATGGAGACTCCCCTGAAGTTCATGCTCAAAAGGTACATTTTCTTCCTTTATTATTTTCTTTGGGAAGGGTCGGAGAAAGGAAAACAAGAGGTTAAAATTATATTTCCTGATATGAAAAACTAATATTTTGGAGCAATTAAAATTGGAATGGTTTACCTGGAGTTCACCAAAATAAAAATTTATTCACTGATTAAATGGAGAGAAACTGAAAAAAAAAATTAGAAAGAATTTTTAGCACTTTTAATTTTCATAATTACCTTTCTCTAGTTTGTCAATCATATGAAAAAGATGTTTACTAGAGGTACAGATTATATTTCCTTGCACGAAAAACTGATTTTATGGCTAAGAAAATTGGAACGGCTTACCTTGAGTTCACCAAAATAGAAAAATTGAATCACTCAGAGAACGTGGAGAAACAGAAAAGAAAATTAGAAGGATTTGTAACATTTACCCTTCTCTAGTTGTCAATCATATAAACAAAATATTACGGGTAATTTTTAATTCTATTATTTATTTTATTCTTTCCATTAACTTGACATTATAGAAAAGTAAACATTAATTCTCTACATTTTGTTATCAGGTTGTATTCAAATTGCAAAACAATAAACTACCAGGTGTCCTAGTTTGGATCTAACTATTATTTTAGAGTGAATGAGATGGTAGAAGTAGAACTTACATTTGGGGTTATTCTGCTTTGAAATGTTCTCAGTCTCTTATTCACTGAATATAGTTCCTTGTTTTCTGTCGTTCTGTCTATTATGTTCCCCATATTTCTGGTAATGTTTTGATTGTTCTATCCATGTCAATACTGTTGTGCTTAAGTAGGTTGATAAGCTGAAGGTTTTGACGGAATCTCTTGCCAACTCTGCTGTAAAAGCTGAAAAACGTATTTTAGATAACAGGTAGCCTGTCATAATATTATCTTCTCTTATACTCCTGTCTTTACTTTTTGTCATCTGAATTCATAGTTTTATACTCACCGGACAAATAGGTTTTGTTGAATGTACTTTATTTAGCATTTTGCTTTATAGTTTTTATTTTCAGTTTCCGATCAATAAATCTGTTTTATTTGTAAGTGGGTTTAAACATGCCAGACGTATATCCATTCATTAGGAAATTGTAGTGGTGGTGGTATAATTCTACCTTCTGCCTACTCTTTTAGTTCATTGTTTCCGTTTTTGTAGATGATGTTACTGATTAACTGGGGTTTTTTGTTATTCTATTTGGCTCAAGTTAATGAACACTAAACCATATTTCTCTCTCTAATTTTACAGAGTACAAAAGGAGGAAGCATTAAAAGTTCGAGTAGCTAAAGATGGTGAAGCTAGTGAAAAGGAGAAGGTAATGTATTTGCTTTGGAATGTATTATATTTCAAATGTATAAGCTAGTGAAAAAGAGTAGTTAAAAAGGTCAACAGGGAATCATTATGTTTATTGCTAAATATTACTGGTTTGTATTTGCTTTTGGAATGTATCATATTTCAAATGGGGATTTCATTGTATGTCTACTTATCTAAGCTGTTGTTCTGTATGTCAATTCTTTAAATGTAGTTTTTAAGTCTAATTCAACCTTAAAACTAACTTGTAAGTAATATTTACATACATTTATATACTATGATTTGGTCATGTCTTTAATCAATATGGGATTTCCAACCCATTCTATCACACTGAAGACTTGACATCTCAAGCTTGTGACTGTATATTGTGGGTGGTACCATAGCAGGTGGTATGATAAGCCTATGAGAGCTTTGGTAGGATAAACTCTAATACCATTTTAGAAAATGAACTTTAAATTTAATTCAATCTCACAAAACTAAAGTGAGGTTTGCATCTATTTATATACTAAAATTTTACCCTATTTCTAGTCAAATTAGGGTCTCTTAACAAAAATGATATATGAACAATGTGATCAATATTGATAACAGCTTTATTGCATTAACATCTGGAGTTTATATGTAATTGTTTTATTATTTTGTTCTTTCTTCATAGGTTATGCTGGATATTTTCCTGAACGTATTAATTTGCATTCCTACATACATATATAGATACATAGATACATAAATATACATATATAGATACATACTGTTAGGTTACTTTATGCCAATAACCTAATCAAGACTCTCTTCTCACCACAACTCTCGAATAAAGAATGGAAAAGTATGTATATATGTATTAATGATGAAAGAGTGAATTAGAATACAAGAATCACCCCAAGGAAGCCTAACCTTCCTCCTCTGGAAAATATCCAGTCTGAACCAATTCTCCCATCCCCCTCTCCCCCTACTTAGTTTATTATTTATACCTTCTCTCTCTTCTAACAACTATAACATATTACTCTCCTTACACGTGTCTCACACGTGTCTAACTCATTCTCTTTTATTCCTAACACATACATATATATATATATATACATACATACATATATCTACATACATATATATATGTATGTATGTATGCATATGTATATACGTATACATATACATACACACACACACGCCCTTAAATTGGTTCACTTTTATTTGGGGGCTGTGGTTGATTAAGTTTGTAGTGAGATGATCAATTTCCTTGTGTGCATAGGAGCCAAGACCATAATGAAAAACTAGCATCTGCCTGTCAGTACTATGTCTTCCATCTATTGTAGGGGACAACTGATTTTTCTTTCTTCCTCAATTTCAGGAACTGACAGCAGAGATATCTGAACTGCAACGTAAAAAAGAAGATCTTGAAGCTGAACTGAAAAAGGTATGACCATATTCAACTTTTTTTTTTTGTGGTGGTGAGAGTGGTAAATGATATTTGCTTGAGAAAATGGGTTTATTTATTATTTTCTTCATTTCTACTCATGCAATGTGATGATTTTTGTACTCTAGTTGTCTGTTTATATCCTTGCGACTTATGGATTGATATTTGTTGAGGAACCTTGTATTGCCTCTTTTTAACTTTGAACATGTGTAAGATTCTTTGGCCATTGAATGTGAATTTTGTTCTTCAAGTTTACTGCTAATAGCAATAAATGGTTGTTTGTCTTATTATATTGTTAAAACGACTCCAACTTTAATATATGGGATGCTGTTGGAGGAGTGGTGACGACTTTCATAACTAATTTATAAATAACTGAAATCTGGCATGAATTGTAGGTTAACACTTCTTTGGCTGCTGCTCAAGCACGACTATGGAATGTGAGGGAAGAGAGAGACCAGTTTGAGGAAGCAAACAATCAGATAGTTGAGCACCTGAAGATAAAGGTTCGAGGTTCTAATTTTCTATTCCACGTATGGTTGAATATTCCTGAATAGCTCAGCATCCAGGTTGTCTGAAATTTTGGTTTGACCTTGATCGACAGGAAGATGAGTTTTCAAAATCCATTAACTCATGTAAGGTTGAAGCAGATGTTATCAAAACCTGGATTAATTTTCTGGAAGATACTTGGGTTCTTCAGCAGTCAAATGCAAAAACTAACGACAAGCTGGTCAAGTATGTAACTGAACTTAAGCAATGATAAATGTTTTTGCTGCCTGTAAAATAAACTAATTTGAGTATGACCCTGGATGTGTATATATTTATTATATTAGGAATAATTCCAATTTCACATATACTTAGTTGACTACATCCTTCAACAAGAATTCTATGGGCTATACTTACTCTTATTCTGCCTTTGCTCTTTATTTTTCACGAATTATTATTGACTTATCCTTACATTTTAAAGTGATGAATTGGAGAGACATGAGGACTACTTTGTGAACTTGGCCATTCAACTTCTTACAGCTTACCAGGTACATACTACGCTTTACTGATTCAAATAATGGGTGTATGACCTGGTTTTTGCTTCCCTCCTGGTTTTCCCCCTTAGTAGTATGACCTGCTACGTTGTGTGCAGAAAGAGTTAGAGCCTTCTATTAACCATATTGGAACATTTGTCGTGAACCTCAAGAATTTAAATCAGAGGTAATACCTTTTAAGGGTGTTTTGATTGTAAATTTCTTTGGGAGTACAGTATTTTCTCCATGTTAACAAAAAAGCTTAGATTTTCTTGCTTCTATAAATGAACTGGTATTCAAATCATTGATATTTTCATTTGTCTATAAAGTATTAAGTTTTAATTTTAAAAATTTTCGTGTGTGTGCTCTTGTGTGTATGTTTGTGTTGGGATACAGGTTAGAGATGACACCCAATCCAGATACCGAGGATTCAGAAGGATTAAGTCCAAGGAAAAACCTTGAGGAGGAATATCTGACGTACGAGGCCAAGGTATATATGCATATCACTGGCTCGTTCATCTAGCAGTTTATTTACCTATTTTTTTTATGATAACGTTTTTTTTTGTTCAAGTGTGAATTTGGTTTTTGACTCAGCCTAATGGCAACATGCGATCCGTGTAACTGACCTTGAAGGCAGATCTTCGGCAGTTAAAAAAATGAACTGCACCTTCTCCAGTTGTATCCAATAACCCACGAGTTTTAAAACTGTATTTGCTTTTTTTTTTAAATAAAAAACTTTAAACATTTGAATCGTGAGATCTCTTGAACTACACACGCTGCAGATTTAAAATGAACTACAGGGTATCCAATTCGATCTGACTTATCCTAATAGGATAAGACTATCAGTGTTGTGGGCTTGTACTGATTTATCCTAATAGGATAAGACTATCGGTGTTGTGGGCTTGTCTCCTTAAATGAGTTTGATCTTCTGATATATGTCGTATGCTGCATGCTTTGTTCATGACGAAAACAATGGAGTAGTGATATGATTTGCTTGGATTTGTTGATGGTTTTCTTTCGTTGCTTCAGATTATTACCACTTTCAGTGTTGTGGATACTATGAAACAGCAGTTTTACGCTCAGCATGGGAAAGTTTCCAGGTTGTGTTTTCTTTCTAGATTAACTTTACTGGGTGGCTTTATTAACCGAAGAATTGAACGGTTGGTTGATACAAGTTCAAAATAAATGTGTTGTGTAAATCCAGCTGAAATTTAGAATTTCTCTAACTGGTTTTCACCCAGACTCACCTTTTACAAACCATTTTGTTCTCTCCCTGTGAAAAACATTTTCTCATTTATTGAATAGAAGATTATGGTTGCATCAGACACCTTGTACTGAATTTTTTCCTTTTGCCTTCACTTATTGGTCGCACCAATCCAGGAGCGATGAAGATAGAGTTAAAGAGCTGTTTGAGGCCATTGAAAAGTTACGAACTAAATTTGAGTCTATTGAGAGGCCAATTCTTGATATAGAGAGTCCTGCAAAGGTTGAAACTCCACCTTCTGAGAAAAAGTTGGATGGTGCTCCGTCACTTTCTGCACCAGCTCATGGTGCACAGCTTTCAAAGCCTGAGACGGATGAACAGCCAAAATCATCTTCAGTTAAGGCAGACCAGCTATTAGACCATGCAGCCGAGTTAGCTAAGCTGGAATCTGAGATTGGAAGGGTTAGTGACGAGTATTCGTCAGAAGAAATTGGTGATTGGGAGTTTGATGAGCTTGAAAAAGAATTGGCTAGTTAGGTCAAATCTTATTTATGAGTAATTAAGCTTGCTGTTGTATTTTTATAAGGAGGCAAGTTCAAGTATCATAAATTTGTAAGCATGGGTCGGTTGTTAATGAAGCCTCAGTTTGTATCCCGATATCTTTTAATTTGTAAACATTAGAGCATAATTTCTTGATTCTTCTGTAAATTAATGAATATGTAACATGTAGACCAGTCGAAAAATTATTTGTAACAATCAGTATGGTTACCCTAGAACCGTTACATCGAATGACTGGAAAAGTTCTTATGTCATATTTTGTTTTTGGTTAGTGTTACTAGCCCACCTTGCATTCTTTTATTGGTTGAAAAATTGCAAAATTAAGTTATATATGTAATTTTTCTCTAACAAATTTTAGTTAACAGTAGTGTTAAAGTCTGGTAACATTTCTCTTTGAGCTTTCTACATTTATGGCATGTTTGAAAAAGATAAAGAGAATTTAGATAGAAATCAAAGAGTAAAAAATAAGGAATATAATAGGTGTTCCTCCCTTTTTAACAGAGTTCTTTATTATTTTTAAAAGTGGAGTGAAAATTAAACTTTGTACTGTATTTTTTTTAGAAAAAGAGCTGTTTATTATTTTTTTATCATAAAATAAAATAAGAAATATAGCAAGTGTTTCTCCTTATTTTACAGTGCTTCTTTATTATTTATTTCCTTCTAATTTCTCTTCGAAATAAACAATGAAAATTTGAATGTTTTATCTTTTTCTTGTTTTTTTTTTCTTTCTATTTCTAATGAATTTATATGCAAATAAACCTTGTTTCGAATGTGCCTAATGTTCAAAGAACCCTTCTAAGTATAGCCGGAAATTTTTGCCTGTGAACTCTGTACCTAACATGCAAAGCACGGAACATACACCATGTAGCTGCTAGTCAATCTTGTTAATGTGATTCATAAAATCAATTCATGAATCTATCCATGTAAATGCACCGGGTGTATTATTAGCCTTGAGATGGATGTTGCTATATTTGATTAGGCAACAAAAAAAATTATTGGCTCAACGAGACAATTTTGGTCCTTTTTTTTCTCAATCTGATGTAACAAAAGTAAAGTAGTGTTTTTTTTGTTTTTTTTCTGATAGAGATGCAGTTTGATCAATGTTGACATTATATTATAATGTATAAGTAGGTTTGAGAAAATAAATGAAAATGCTTGACAACCTAACTTGGCGACAAATTGGACATGAAAGTAAGGTGGGCATTAGCATAGGTCCTGCATTGACAGAAAGAACCAACCATTTGGTGGTGTTTTGTTAGCATGTTGGCAAATAATAATCTGAAAGAAATTGCACAGAGGGAGAAAAAAAAAGAAAAAGGTAAGAGCTTATCGTTTTGTTTTGCGACTAAAAAATATAAAAGGGAAAAGGATGATAAACTCAAAAGTAGGCAGGAGGAGTGTGTTAAAAGATGATGACAAAGAAACTCTCGAGCTTTGCAGGCATTCCGGCCTCAGTCTCTTCTCCCACCATTGCTTGTCGGGTCATGTGTTGCTCATTCTTCTTCACTCTCTGCATTCACTATAATACTTTATTCACTTACCACACAACTTCATTTTTCAATGTCAAATTAATAAACACAAAAGAACACACCAATAATTTCAAAAAGATGCCCATGTTTTGCACCCGTGTACACCAAAAGCTTTGCCAGGGCTTTTCCCGTGTGCAATTATTCACTAAAGTGCGTTAAAACAAAGGCAGGAATCCAGTTAAAAGTTCCAAAATGTATGCTGTGGTTGTTCTTCATTAACTCATTTTGGTGCACATCACAATGATAAGTAGTTAAGTACTGACATGAATGCCAAAGTGCATGCCCCCAGACATATCTTTTTCATAAACCCATTTTTCTTGCATGGGAAATCGCTAGTGTTACACAAGGTTCCAAAATAGGCTCTTTAATTCACAGACCATCTTTCCCATATATCAAAAAAGTGAGTCCAACTCTCGTATGAAAGTGAAAAACCCATTACTTCATTGTATTAAGGTCTTGAACAATTAATTATGTCAGTTCTTTATATGATTAGACTCGTATCTCATTTGGTAACGTGTCTCTCAATAAAACTCATCTTGGATAACAACAAAAAGTACCCATAATATCAGACTCAAATACTTTTGTTACCACTGCCAGGAGATTCCCAAATATTAATATCATGCAACAATCCCCTTCTGCTTAAAATGGCAACAATAAAACATTGGTTTTTGTTAGAAAGTAATCAAATGAATGGCTACAATCATTATGTAATATGTTGATTCTAGCTTCCCATTGTGCGAGACTTCATGATGCCAACGGCACTAAGCAAGTAACCAACCTGCAGTGCGACACGGTGAAGTTTTTGGACACTTGTCTGCATTATTAATTTCTTGAGGAAACAAAATAATTTAAATCATGTCATGCTAGTTACCATTAGCAGCAAAAGAAGTATAAAAGTAGCAATCCCAATTAGAAATAAGCTACAATTTTATGTTGGGTGGGTCAGTGCTTCTCCCCGTAAGAAAATCAATGAGGTCCTAATTTTACATTCGGATGCCTGCAGACAAACTCCTTCAATAATGACAAGACATGAAATAAAAAATAAAAAGCAACAAGATTAGAATACCACTAATTCCAGGATACTACTGCTTTTAGAATAAATCATTCTTTGCACTTTCAAAAGAGGTACTATACCACTCTTCATTTTTCCATAATAAAAGCTCTGCAACCATTAGCTGGTATCCCCTCATAAGAAGAAGTCCAAAATAGAAGAGTGGTACTGAACCTGAGAAATAACAATGGCTACAACACTCTTAGCATGTGACCCTGCAGATGATGATTACATTGACATGGAAGTCAACTCATACTCCAACTTCTTCTGCCATTCTCAATCTTATCCACAGCCTAGAGAATTTGAGTTTCAAATGTCTTCCATTGTTCAAGAGAAAGAACCAACAACCTCCCCAGCTGATGAGCTTTTCTACAAAGGAAAACTCCTCCCTCTTCACCTCCCCCCTCGGTTACAAATGGTTGAAAAACTCCTTGAAAACTCAACCTCTCCTTTCCACAAAGAAAATGATATCTTTGAGGAGTTCTTTAGCACTCCTCTAGCCACTACCTACACAACACCAATTGCAGGCACCCCATTTGAATCCTGCAACATCTCTCCATCAGATTCTTGCCAAGTTAGCAGAGAATTAAACCCTGAAGAGTATTACAACCTTGCCTACCCAACAGACACGAGTGGTGGATTTGTTGTTCAAAACCAGAAGAAGTCTTGGACAAAGAAACTGAAGCAGTCTTCAATAGGTTCCAAGTTGAAGGCTTCAAGGGCTTATCTCAAATCATGGTTTGGAAAATCTGGTTGCTCATATGAAACCTATGCAACCTCAACCAAAGTTGCAGATGAAGGATCGGTTTCAAAGGCCAGGGAAATTTTAAATATGAATGTGCAAGTGGCAAAGAAGAACCCATATGGCCAAATTCACAGGGACAGATATCAGTCCTCTAATTCTGTCATAAGAAGCTACAAAGAGAAGACAAGTGAGGATGGAAGTAACCACCACAGAAGGTCTTTCTCGGTCGGCATAAAAATTCTTCCAGGGAACAAGTCATCATCGTCATCGTCATCATCTTCGTTTCTGTCTGGCTCAACTTCATTTTCGTTTTCAAACAAATCATATGGATGCCAAGCTCGCCAGCTACTGAAAAGATGCAGCAGTGCAAATTCAGAGATAGAAAATTCAATCCAGGGAGCAATTGCACACTGCAAGAAGTCTCAGCAAGTGTTCTCTTCAAAGAAGACTGCAAGCGAAGCAGGACTCTACTCGGTGTCTGCATCATCAAGAACCTCAGTTTGTGAGGATCATGAGAGGGTAGAGCTTTGGAGGGGCTGACGGGAATTGAAGAGTAGTTTTGCTTATTTTGTATTCTTCACACATTGTCTTTCAATTCAAAAGTAACTTTGGTGAAAGATAGCTTCATTCACCTGCACTAATTTTAGAAACACTCATGGTTATCATGATGATGGCTACAGAATGAGATTCTTCTGAAAATAAAACTCCAACTTTGTGCTATCATCTTCCAAGCCAAAAACTTTCCCCCCATATTTCAAGAATCACTTGGTGATCGAAACAACCTAAACAGTGACAAATTTATTTTAGTTTCTTTCTGAAATTTGGACCCTGTCAACTGAAAAACTGATTTGATCTTTCTCCAGCTTGTAAATCAACTGTAACAATCAATTATTGCACTATGATAGGCCTCTATATGCATACATCAAGCATTTTCATGGATCTCAATACATAAGGAACAGTGATAAGAAGAGTAGATTAAAAGTTTATCTTCTACTAGAAATCTCATTGCTTGTAAATGCTGTCAACTAGAATGGTGACAATGCAACAAGCACTATAAATGTTTGATACTTGATACTAAGAAATTGATTCTGTTTTATGCAATTACTTTTACCAATCATGAGAAAGAAATGATTAATGCAGGCACAGTACAGACATAATGAATGTAAGAGTAATGTGGACATCAAAACCTAATTGTTGAAGTGGAAAGCATAATAATATGTACAACTATTAAATTGAGAGAACAGGTACATTGCAAGATCTTCTGAAAAAGAAAAAGTTGGACATACAAAACAAATGAGAAAGTTAGAGGAATCTACTAATGCAATCCCAGGCTCTCACTGACAAACAAGGTAGACAACATTGAGTCCAAGTTTCACATTGAATAGAAATAAAAAAGTAGGGTACTATGTAAAGGTGAAAAATTCATTAACATGTTGTCTTAAGATTTTGGATAGAGAATAGTATCAATCCTTTGTATTATTGGACTCGGATCTCATTGATGTTTGTATCTCTCAGGTGGACCTCTTGATAGACCCAACAAAACAATACTAGTAACTCAGTTGTGTTCAAATGATGGCAAGAAATAAAGAACACCAATCTTTTCATGTCATTTGCCACTGAATTGTAATTGCTTATCTGTCAGCTTTGATCATCTAATTCTCCATTAATTTTATGAGGTTTCTTTAATGAATAAATAAATGTGATTGCCATACTGCAATTTTTGTAATAAATAAATGTCTTTTAAAATTAAAATACATGTTTCTTAGGTCCTTTCTAAATTCTATTATCAGAAACCAAGAGGGTCACAATCATTATGATTGTTGAAGCCCACATGTCTTCGTCCCTTGGCTACTACTCTAAGACATTTACTGGCTTCTAGTTTCTCTGTGAAGAAAATTTCTTGACCATTAAAGTAAGCTTATTCTATTATAATGCAAAAAGCTTGTCAGAGCAACTGAGAAAGAAGAAAAAAGAAGAGTTAGGAGGAAGTGAACTTCATACGTACAAGAATATGTTAAAATATTCACACCTGAAGTATAAAAGGATCCTTCAGTGCAGACAAGGTGACAAACAGCTTTTCAGGTGGTTCTATTCTGATTTCTTTAAGTTATCAGATGTTTGGCAACTTTGTAGCTATGAAATATATTTTATGTATAATGTGGATGCCTTCAAGAATCTCTATTTTTTTTAATTTTAATATATGACAACTGCTTTCAACTTTGGTATTCTGGGTCCTCAAAATTTGCCTATTCTGAATAGATTTTTGTTGTGTCAGCTCCTTATATTCTAAGCACAAGTTATCATAAAGCTTGTATGCATAGAGTAATGTAACATCTCTTGAGAAAAGTCACTCCCTTAAATAGATTTCAATACATAATTCTCCTTTTGCTTTCGTTTTTGTGTAATTTTGTATGTGTTTATTGTGCAGACAGTGGTTTTAATGCTGTTAAATTCCATTGAGATCCACGCTACTCCTCTTCAAAAATAAATAAATCATTCAGGCAGGCTACTTTTAACATTCAGTGTTCCTATTCGATCTCACGATTTCAAAGGTGACAAAGTTATTATTTTTATTTTTACTTGACTCGAAACTTGTGATCACCAACTAACTATTGTACTAACACTTCCCTTATGAAGTTAATCACTTATTATAGTGTAGTCAATAGAGCACTGGAGAGATTTTCATGTTAAAGTAGCAGCCATTGTTGTCCTATCAGCTGTCAAATGTTAGGTTTTCAATGTTTCCATGTGCTACAACTTGAAAAAACAGAAGAAAAAAAAAACTGTAAGCTATTGCTCACTTACTTTTATTATTTGATAAATTTAATTTATAAATAATGAAAGCTTATGTATGGGATTAAATACGAGATTTGTTCAACTTTATTAAACACGAGTAGGCTTTATTTTGTGTTCATCAATTTTTTTCTTAAAAAATTTCCTAACTCGGTGTTATTTTGTTGGATAATAATACTTTTGACAATATTTTTTTTACAACATTTTAACATCATCTGCGTGTCATTCTGTGACTGGTCCATGTTAGTATTTATAATTATTATTATTGATTGTGGAGTAATTTTGGACCAATCATAAAATGACATGTAGATGATATTAAAATGTTGTCAAAAAAATATTGTCAAAATATCATTATCCTATTTTTTGTTAGAGTTAACTATGTTTCTTTTTTATAACTTTTGACTTAAAATTAGAATTTATCTTTATTTAAAATTTCGTCACATTTTTTGTTTTTAAATTTTAAAAATAAAAATAAAAATAAAAATAATATTTTTAATTCAATTATATTCTATTTTTTAATATTTAAGTTATTTATATCATTTTATGTATTCTTACTTTAATATTTGTTAAAAAAATATTAATATTTAAATTATTTATATCGTTTTATATATTCTCACTTTAATATTTATTAAAAAATACATTCAGGTAAAAAATTTAATATAATTGAATTAAAAAAAACTATATCATTCATTTTTAAAATTTAATAACTAAATATATATCGAACTTTCAAAATTTAAAAACTTTAATATTTTAAAACATTTTTATCCATTATGACTAATTATCGTTCTGTTTTAAAACTAGCTGCTCCATCCTTTTTCGTTTTTTTTACTTCATCACTGTGTTCTTGTTACTCCTAAATCGGTAGCAACTGTGTAAATTAAATTATTTTTTATAATAAAATTCTTTAATTGAGATTCTATGCAACATAAACTATTTAATTTATTATTATAAATATTGAAAACAACGGCCATCTTAGTATACCACTATAATATTTTCAAAGTTGGCTGCTACACGTCGCTACTAGAAATGGATAACTGCAAGCTGACACCACACTTTAGAAGAGCAGATGGTCAATCAGAGAACAAAAGCAAAACCTTCATTACAAACTCAATCATACCCTTATCAGCAAATTGCAAACCTCGTTTTCACCTCACAAATTCATCAAAAATAAAAATAAAAATAAAAATACAATTAACAGGTATAGTACTATTTCATTCTGTATGAGCACTGCACATGATGCATGTATGAAGGGTCCAGTATGTAATCTAGGTAGTTGTAATGATTAGGCCTCAAGAAAATTGTAACAAAATACTCAGTAATGAACAGGATTGGCAGGTATATTTTGATAATACAACAATACATAAAGTGAAAGTTAAAGCAATGTTCAATTTATTTTCCTAGCAAATCACAACCTGGGATTAAGACACAGGTGCTTACATTCGCCCTGCAGTGCATCATTTAATAGTTACAATGATGATGAGAGCTTCATTCTAATTCCTCATGATCCTCCTAGAAAACCAGCAGCAGCAACAGCAGCATTAGCTGCAGAAGTCTGAGAGAACAATTTCCTGTACAGTGAACTCTTAAGTGGTAGAATGGGGAAACTCTAAACACCTGCATCCATTTTGCAACAATTTGTTCTTCATGATCCCCTTTGTAGGTTGCAAGTTCAAGATCAAATAGCATAAATCCGATCAACCTCAGAGTTGGAGAATTCAGAATGATGCCATGAGTTAGATCCACTCCTCCTGGCTAGCTGCTTCTCCTTCTTCCTCATTGACCTGCTTCTCTTAGATCTCACTACATAGAAAGTCATGGTGCCAATAACTCCAGAAATTATCACCCCTCCTACTAATGTAACAAGAATAGCAGCCCACCTATTCTTCCTACCCACAACTATGTAAGAAGAAGCAATAAATGCCACTGAAGTGCAAACAGAAGCCAGCCACATGAGCTTGTTGATGACCTCCACCACCCTTTTCTCTGCTTTAGTTTCACCTCTAACCAAGGTGATTTGAACAACCACCACGGCCAAAGATGTAAAAAGTGCAATAGCATTAAAGATGAAGAAGATTTTAAAAGCAGCATAAGCTGCTACCACCGCTGAGCCATCATTGTTATCACCACCAGGCACAGTGAATATAGCAGCAAAAGCAACTGTAGCAAACAACACTGCCACCACTGTTACTGAGTTTGTGGCATTGTTGATTCCTTCCCTATGAAGCTTCCTTAACTCTTTGGAAATATTATGAACATTTTTGTTGGTTCTCTTGGTTTGTTCAAGTTGCGTGTGAACATCTTTCTTGATTTGAGTAACAGTTTTCCTCAGTTCATCCCTTGGTTGGTTGAGCTCGTTAGCTCTGAGTGCTCCGTATCGAGAAAGACATTCTTTAATATCTGATGCCTCTTCACAGAGTGGAAGGCTTTCAACAATGTCAAGAGCTGTTTTGTGGTCTCTGGTTAATGCATTAACATTGGTGTCTGGCAGATGTAATAACTCATTCACTATCTGTGCAGGGAATTGAGAAACCATAGTATTAGATTTTCATTTGAGGAACTTAGACGGCTGATTAAAAATATACAGGGGATTTGCATGGTTTTATAAAGAAAAATTCAAAGACAAAAAGGATCAAAACTTCTGGACAAATGTAAGTTCAACCATACCAAGTTACCACCTTCGTTTAGATGTTTAGTTGCATTTATATAATATTATGGAAAATCTATAAGTGGTAAGCCAAAATTAGGAAAGAAAACATTATTACATTACATTGGAAATTCAAAAAGTCATAATGTTTCCTTTTTGAATAAAAACTCATCACATTTAGACAGTTAAAAGCAGCATTTAGTAACCCAGGTATACAACAAGAGATATTTAGCCATTTGGTGAGAGCCCCCCATCAGTTCTAGCAACTTCATTTAAATGGCCTCATCTATACTGATATGGTGCTTGTAATGCTATGAAACTGTTGACATACCTCTACTCGTTTTTTCCTGGTTGCCACATGTAATGCTGTGTTACCAAATTTGTCAGGAAGCATAACAATGGCAGCATCTGCATCAAGAAGTAACTTTACCACGTCACAACTCTGCCCTTTTACAGCCATGTGCAATGCAGTTTGCCCTTTCTTGTCAGTCCTTCGAGCCAACTGTGGATCTTTACTGAGCAAGGCTTTCACAATCTCCACATGGCCCTGACGAGCTGCCAAATGCAAAGCATTTTTGCCATTGGATCTAGCAATCTCCAACAAGCTACAATCCTTCGACAGCAGCTCATTCACCACTTCCGTGTGTCCTCTTGTCGCTGCAGTTATAAGTGGAGTCGAATTGGATGGACCAATAGTTTTGCTCAATCCCGGGTCATAATCTAGCAAAACCTGAACAATCGCTGCAAACCAAAATACACCATGAATAACATGGAAGAATAGAAAACCAAACACACATTGCACTACATCGGCACATAAGAACATCTCATCAGATTACACACCAAAAAATTGAAGTCCATCATCACAATGAACTTTCCCAATGCTACCAAAACATTTATACTTTGAATCTCGCTCCTCTAGTGTAAGTAAAAATAAAGTAAATAATCTCAGTCTCTGATGAGAAAAGCAAAGGTTGATACTTCAACACATTATGCATATACTTCAAATACCAACAGCTAAATTTCTAATCAATGGCTATGATCATGACTCCATCAATCCTATATTAAAGCCACTTCGCGCATAAGGGGGCGCTACCAAAACCTCGAGGCTGCAAAACCCTCGCCTGATTGACAATCACCACCAATGGCATATTTCAAGGCTAGTAGAAATCTGGCAGAATCCCTCCACCACCGGAACAATCCCCTGTTACCCTTTAGTACACAATAGGAATATTGTTGTGGAGAAGACTCATTATCATTCATCTGCCAAAGAACTCTCTTTAACTAAAGAAACTAGGGGTAACCGAAGAGTTTGTTCAACGAATTAGATTAATTACTTCACTTTCAAGGATGAGTTGCTCACTTTACAGGTTTTATAGTCTCTTTCCTAAACCTCAAGCAGCAGAGCATATGTTCATAAGTTCATAACTTAACTCCTCGTATAACTAACTAAAAAAGCACAAAGAAACACAAGTACCAGAAAGAGAGATACTACATACAGTGGTGGCCTTTACTAGCTGCAATATGCAAGGGATCAAATCCCGATCGGTTCTTCTTGGAAACAGTCTGAGCAGTGGAATGGTTGAGAAGCTCCTTCACGACATGGAGATGACCCTTTTCAGCTGCAGTGAACAAAGGGGTCTCACCGAGCTCGTTCTCTTCGTTGACGAGGCAAGCTCGCACTTCCGCAATCTCGGTGTCGAGATCGTCGTCGTCGCCGTCGCCGAGAGTTCCCATAACCTGAGATTCGACGTCGAGAAGGATCTGTCTCACGGCGCCGACGTCGCCCCTCTGTGCCGCCAGGTGCAGCTCCGTGTCGTTATGCCGCCCCGTCACTTGCTTCACGTACTTCTTCCTCCCCGTCTGGTCGATGCGCTTCCCCGAGTTCGAAAGCACCAGCGCCGGAGCTGTCGATGAGGACGGAGACGGCGACGGTGACGGCGATATCTCAGAAAGTGGATTCTGAAAGGCTGATGCTGGGATCGGCGATGGGGGGTCCTTTTCTCCTTGCCCGTCAGCTCCCGTTCCTGATACAAGCAAAAGGGTGATCGAAAAATGAAAAATTTAGAAGAGTGAAGAAATATAGAAAGAGAGAGAGAGAGGGAGAACCTGTTTGGTTTGGGTGAGAGGCCATTGAGATGGTGGAAGAAGGAACAGAGGAGAGTGTGGAAGTGAAGGGAGTAAGAGGAAGATGGTTTTGGATTGTTATGATTACAAGATATTGAGAATCTTAAAGTAAAGGAAGATGGGTGGAAGGAAAGTGGAGAAACAGACTCAGAAACACGAAACTTCAGAGAAACACACGCATTCGGAGGAAGACACTTTGGACTTTTCTTTTACTTGTCCTTCCTATAGTTTTCTGTCTTTTTCTTTTTTTTCCTTATCAGTAAAACATTTTTAACATAACCATTATTTATATATGTTTTTTAAATAAAATTTATATTTTTATGATCAGATTTAAATAAATTTGGATGAAGTTTACAAATTGATTTCAAAGTAGCCTGATTTATATTGAAATGTTTTATTTTAAAATTTTAAAAAATAAGTAATTAATAAAAAAAAAAAGTCTTACTGCCTTCTTTCCCGTTCCATAAAATAAACAAATTGGTAATCATTTTGATTTATGTAATGTGAACCTAAATAGTTGTTTCTTATAACTAATAACACTTTTCTTTGACTCAAGCTGAAGGCTTCGATTTCACGGGCTGGCATCATCATGATTCATGACCTAACTCACAATATTTTTCTTCTTTTTGGGGAGAAATTCCTTTGACATGTGTTTGATTCTGGACATGTGGATTTGAATTTGACGATAATTCAAATAGTAAGGAAAAAAAATGTGCTTCATATCCTTACACTCAAATATATGTCAAGTATATGGTGTTATATGTGAAAAATAGTTATTTTATTTTATCATATTTAAGGGAGTAAGTATAAATTTACTATATGATTAGTATATTCAGATAGGCATCTTATCATACCCGCACAGAAATATAAATGTTTAATTAAATTTTAAGTACATGATAAATTTATATATTTTTATTTGAATCACTTAAAAAATTGTTAATTAAGTGACCTGAATATTATTATTTTGCTCCTTAGTTGTCTTCATATAATGATGTACTTTTATAGTTAATATAATAAATAACTTTTATTCTTAGATATATAAACGAAAAAAAAGTGGGATTGGTACTTTTTTAGTTAATATGATAAAATGAGACTAATTTAAGTGAAGAGAAACCTTAACTTTCTAAGCAATCTTTTAGATTGAGTTAACATTAAGTGGATGATCTACTACCTTATAACTAAGATTTATAGAAGACCAAAATAAATTAGGGAGTAGCAAGATCATGATGAAAATAATTAATAAAGCAATTCGTTAGAAAACAAGATAGTACACATTCACACCCATTTATGATTTCTACGGTCAGAATTTCAGTTGTTAGAAACGAGAGATACCTAAAGTATAAGAGTACAAGCATATCAGGATATATCAAATCGAACAACAACACTAGTGATGTTATCAGAGCTTCCCCTTGCATAAGCTTCTTTTATGAGTTCTCTGGATGCCACTTCTGCATCTGTGATATTTTGTACTAACGACACCGCCTCCTGAAAAGGCAACGCACAATCAATCACAAAATCAAATTGAAAAATAAATCTATCTTGTTTAGGTCAACTTTAACGAGTAAGATAGTCTCACCTTGTTTGATATGACATTCCAAAGGCCATCACTAGCAATTATAATAAAATCTACACCGTCAATTTCTTCCTCCTAAGCCATAAAATAACAAAAGAAGGGGAACTTAGCCGGCATAAAAAATAGAACGACACAGAATACCAAATGGATGATCAAAAGTTTATGCGCTTATGATTTAGGCAACCTGAATTTCAGGGTCAGCAACAACATAAGGCTTAAGAAGTTTGTCGCCAAATGCACGGGACACAGCAAGAACACCACCAACCCTCCATGTTCCTGGATCAACCAGCAACAGTACAAGCTATTTATTTATTATCAATTTATTGTGAAGTATGCCCCCCCACTGCCCCTGCCCAAAAAAAAGACAGTACAACCCTACAGGAAGAAACTTACCAGCCCAGATTATAAATCCCCCAGCCTTTTCAATCCTTTGACGTTCATCAGATCTATCGGGCTTGTGATCAATAGACAAAGGAATAGCTACATTAAAACAAAAAGTCATCAAAAGAAGGCAAGAAAAAAAAAACGGAACAGGAATTTATATATTGCTTCTTGAGCCTATTTTGCCTATCCAACTAGCATAAACAATTTGTAAGGAAATTTTACTGAAAAGGATAACACTGGAAACTTAGGAAAACTGAAGTGACCCAAAACCAATGTTTGACAATGCACTTCATTGAAAGGAAACATGCTGCATATTCCCTCCACTCATCACCATATTAAAAAGATGCGGATTATGCCCAATGTAAATCAAATTCTCACTAAAACATAAATGACATGGCATCAACCTGAACCAGCTCTACTTGCAACTACTCTGGAATCACCAACATTTGCAACAACAATTCGGTCCCCCAACAACATAGCTGTTGATGCAGTTGACCCAGCATCTCTTTGATGGCCCTTTTCCTCATTGAGGTAGTCGATATCTGTCTGTTTAAATGCTTCTACTGCAATGAAACAAATGATTGGACAGAAAACATGTTAATATTTACACTGTCCAGGCGCAAACCAAACAACTGTAATGTGATATGAAAATTTTAACATATGTATAAATTTACAACAATGAAGTTCATACCTATAGCAGTCTTTGTGTCTTTGATAAAGTCAGGATGGCTACTCAAATTCTTAAATAGATTATTTTTCAAATATTCTGCAGTCCGGGAACCTCCATGACCTAAAAGAATAAGAAGCAAATTAACACTACTCTTTGATTTTGTTTCCTTATTTTTAACATATCTAATCAAATAATATAAATAACATTTTTATCAATATCAGAAATTAATATTGAATAAGGACCAGAGATAAATGAAGCATTCCCTTAATTATACAAATGTACTAGATTATAACCCTAACAAATAAGAAAACAAATCATTAGAGGAAATATAGAAAGTAAAAACTAGAAACCATTATTTAAACGTGACTAAGCTTTATTACAAATAAATCCGTTTTAAAATATAATATAGACTCCACCAACCATGGTTGGAATAATAATTTTCTAATTTGGGCTGTGCCTTACTCAATCCCAAACTCAAGAAGTGTCCATTGCCAAGTCTTTATTAGCTCTACTTTGACCCTATCGACCCTATCTATAGTTGATGTTGGGTTTCAACAATCATCATCCCAGTACAAAATATCTACAGGGGCAGTGCACCCAGGACGAAAGACTAGAAGGAAGGGTCAGAGTGTGTCTGAGACTGCTGAAGACAGAAAATGGAGAACTAAAGCATAGAAACCAATGTTGTAGGCAAACCAAAGTCAAACCAGAGCAAACCAAGCAGACAAAAGAACTCTAACAAAGAGGTTTCTGCAAGAACAATCTAGAAGCCACGTGCAGCCACCAAACATGAGGAGTGCAACAGAGACTGGGACAGAAGTCAAACAATAAGACGATCCTTCAAAGGAGAGAAGAGGCCAAAACAGAACGGGGACTTGCTGAGACGTGACAGAGAGAAAGACTATGTTGGTTCAGCCTTCAGAGAGTCCGAATCAACCACATGTAACAAAAAGGGCTGGACAGCGAGAAAATGAGCTACATGTAAATAACAGAAAACATGGATGGATCAAGAAAGCAAAGGTGGCAGATCCAAGAAGCAAAGGGTAGGATGAATCTAGTAGAGATGGAAAATGGAAACAGTGTTGAACGCACAGGAAAGATGTTTGTCAAATTGCCACAAAAGCTGAGACACTCACCATGGAGGCACATGCTAGCGAGATTGATCCTATGATAAAAAGCATGTCACCAACACCCAACAGCACAGATAATAAAAAGACATAAGTTATAAAAACGAAACAGGACCACAAGTTTTTATTCTAAATGCCATACCAAGTAATCAAAATCTTACAATTGCTTTGTAAATTGGCTATGTTGCACACCAAATCAGAAAAAAAGAGGAAATGGGGTAAAGATAAAAAAACCAATTTAGGGAACATAAAACAGGCTTACCATCAAAAACACCAAAAAACGCAACCATCTGACCATCGACCTCTGATATGGTGGTCTCAAAGAAATCCTCCATTGATGACCTTTTACCCTTGAAACTGGAATATCCATAGCTGAACCTTCCACTTCGACTTCCAGAGAGAAAGCTAGACAAAAATAATCTTTTTTTGAATATTTGAGAGTTGGGAGACAATTATTAGAAAACATAAGAGGGTACCTGAACCAAAATTCAAATATATTTCATAGAACCCTACAATTTAATTTGAATGAATTTTGGTAAAAAAAAATGTTGATGGCAGTAAATAAACAAATAATTTGGTACCATTACAGGACACAAAGTTAAAAATATATACATATATAAGAAAATAGAATTTTATATAAACATGACCAAAATGTATAACTGATTAAAAAACCACAAATATCTCGTAAGAAAAAAGCTACAGCTTGTTAATTGCTCAACAATCAACATTATAAAACCTAATCATGACTATGATACTACACTTTACTTTCAATCTTATAATTTCTCTGTCCATAATTTCCTTGTCTATAAATGACCCACCATTGCTTTGGCTTCAAGTTCACAAATATCAGGGTACAAGCCAAATACATACCCAAACCAGCGTTATAAAATTGTACATATATTTTCCATGTACGTGCCAAGTAATTATCATGGCATAGTGGTATAACTTAAATTTATGAATTTCAGGTCTTCGAGTTGATTCCTCCTTCACGCAATTTTCCTATTTCATTGCTTGAAATATCAACACTTGAACCTACCATTAGAGCATGAGAGCTAGACAACTAGGCTTTGAAATGTCAAGTATTGTAGCACAAAAGCAAGCCAGAGAAAATATCAAGTAGCCTACAAAATGCCTAACAGCCTTGGATGTGACTGTAAATCCAGACTGCCAGTATTGAAAGTTCAGTTAGGCATGGCATTGGATGTGATTGCAAAGTGGGCCTTGGATCAAAAACTGGTTTGTATCAGTCTTAAGACCGGTTCGATTATGTGAGGACTGACCGAGTTAATAACACATTTGATCAAATAATCAAGGCAAATCGGCATGGAATAAATTCCAAATTTGACTGGTTCAACCAGTCATGGAATAGTTAAAAGGAACTATCGGGTTTTGGTGTTGAGTGGGGGAGGGGGAATGCAACAAAATGAAAGGAAAAAGAATTCCATAATTTCCTAAATTCTTCATCTAATGTGGTAAGAAACGGATGCTTCCAGGTAGGACAAAGCAAATAAACTGATGATACAAACTTGAAAGGCATTACAAATTTTTAATGGGCATACAAGAACCACTACTTTGCAACCTCAACGCCACTCAACTTTATAACTTCACGTCTTACTATAACTGTAAAATATAAATATCAACAGAAAAATTGCTTAAAATCAGTAGTAGATGCAGGGTTTGGTCTGAGTGGTCAATTGATGAAAAATTTATAAAACAATCTTGTAATTCATAAAAAGTACAAAAAGGCACCACGAGAAATTATTTAACAAACATGAACATAAAAGAAGGGTACACTAAGCCATAACGCCCATTTCTAATTAACAGTAACATAGATTAATATAGATACTATAATTTCCCTCCTCGCTGCTTTCAGAAGCTTAAATATCAAGAAGGAGCAAACCCAAGTATTCTTATCATCAATTTGCGACGCCATATCATATCCTATCATACAAACACATGACCATCAACCCACGGCATTAAAATGCAATAAATTACGGTCACAATTTACAAGCATGCTATCATCGTATTTTTCCGGTCCTGCTAAGAATTTATTTTCCCATTTTATCTAATCCCGTTGATAATTGAATTTCCGAGCTCAACTTCTACTCATAGCGTCGATCACAAATTTGCCGATTAAAAGCCTCAATTCAAACTCCAAAGTAATAGAAAATTGAAACAAAAAAGAGGAAAGGCCCCAGAAAAGCGGGAAGGCCCACAGTAAATGGAAATAAGCACCTGATGCCGCCACCGCTGAAGAGAGAATCGTGATCCTTGGAGGACATCACAATGTTTGGCGTCGCCGGCGGTGCAGGCTGACCTTCAGCGGAAGACGAAGCGGTTACCGCGACCGCGGAGGTGGCCGCGGCCGCAGTGAGTGGTTCTACAGGGTCGGAGTTTGAGATCATTTTACCATCTCCTCGTTCTCATTTCTCCCTCTTTTTTTTCCCTCTATACCTCTCTCTTGCACTATCTACTTTACGCGTAGTTTATTTCGCTGTTTTCAGTTTTTTGGGTCCACTCATTTTCAACGAAGCCAAAAAAAAAAACAAGGCCCAAATAAGCATAAGAGAGCAAAAGGCCCAATACATGTCTGGCCTACAATCAAGCATCGTTTGATGGCTAACACCATACTGAGCTTCAGTGAATGAACGCCATTGTCATGCAAATTACTACATTATCATCTTCTTTCAAACGAACAATATAAGTTACTGGCTTTGACATGCTCCTTTCCATTTTCTACTTCACAAAAATGATTTGATTTTCTTGTAATAGTAGCTTCTTAATTAATACAGTAATTTTTTTTCTTATCAGACTAATTATAGGATACAACAACGAGAAATTCTCAAAGAAATGTAATTATTTTTCTCTGATAAAACATAGTTTTAGGTTGTTGTACTTTATCCAACATATTCGGTTGGTCTGGTTTGGTTGAACGGAAGGAAGTGTCAAAGAAGGACAAAACCTCGTAATGTTTAACCAATAATAAGAATTGTCTCCTCATGTAAGGATATATATATGCATGCACACTCATATATATCCCACGTCAATGCATTGCTTCACTGTTTTTGAATATAATAAACTGATATAGTGTTGGTTTGAACTACATCAACAAGACAGAAAAAGAAAACATGATATTAAAGCACATGTTATGTTTGTGTATTTCTGTATATAATATTCGCATATCACATCCTATCATAGTTGTAGTAGAGTTAGAAGTAGTAAAAAAGCATTAAAAAGGGTAAGGGTGGTGATAAGATCATACCCCACAGAAGAAATTTTGAAGGCAAACAAAGCAATAGATGAAGAGACATGTGAAGTTCTGAACAGATTCAGTGGTTGTTATGAGGAAGCCATGTCAAGAATACACAAAGGTGTTGGGAGAAAACATTTTCCATGAATGTGGTAGTTTGGTTTGGTTTGGTTCTCTTTTAAACCTCAGCTACCCAATATGAATTCGTTTAACTGTTATTTTCTTTCTGGCTGCAGTGACGGAAGCAGTTAAGGCTTCTACCATCTTCTGCAGTGTAGTAATGAGGGCACTCAGAGTCACTGTGCTTGTGCTCCCATTAGTTGCATTATTTGCTTGGAACACTGTCCGTGTTTCATGTTTCAAAAACTCCATTTTCAGTAATATATATTTGATTCTGTTTATATCTGTATTTACTTTTATTTATATATTTTAACATTTTAACAAAAAGGTATTTTTAGGTTATCTCATTTTTAGGTTTTAGGTTATCTCATTTTTTATTACACCACCATAGGCTTTTTAGTACGGTTTATATAGCATGGAAACCGAACTCAACAGTACATGCTACTCAAACCCAGAAGAGTAACAACACATAAAATAAAACACAAAATGTAAATTT
Source organism: Vigna umbellata (assembly GCF_029865625.1). Lineage (NCBI taxonomy): Eukaryota > Viridiplantae > Streptophyta > Magnoliopsida > Fabales > Fabaceae > Vigna > Vigna umbellata. Next base: position 48,148,127 of record NC_142172.1, on the reverse strand, counting down.
CTTGTCCGTGCCACAGTACCAATGTGCACCAATATCCTGAGTGCTCACAACAATTCCGACAGAGTTCTTGTAAGTCTTGAAGAGTTGCTGCACCACATCAATAGCGATGACACTTGCACTGCACCCCATTCCTATAAGATTGAAAGCTTTGACGTTTTCTCTCATTTTGTACCTGTTTATGATACGTGCTGTGAGAGAAGGTGCCGGCGAGAACAAGGACACGTTGACTACGAGGATGTCTATCTCGGAGGGTGAAATAGCCGTCTTCTTGAAGAGGTTGTCGAGTGTGTCGAACATGATCTCGTCTATTTCCTCGTACGTGTCCTTAAGAGATGGACACTCCTCTCTCCCTTCAAGAATGGTTCTGGAGCAGTAAGTGTTCTCCCCAATCCCCGAAAACACAATGGTTTTGAAGAGAAACTTCAACTCCTCCAACCTCAACTTTCTGTTTTGTAGGGTAATCTTTGTGGCGGACTCGGTGTTGAGTTTGGTGTCTCTGGAGGAATAAAGCACTCGTAGGCCAACATGTAACATGATTGGCCTCTACGTTGAAGAATCAACCTGAAAAGGGAAAAGAAAGAGTATAATAAGAAGGGAAGGAGGCATAAGAACAAAACATCCATCTCTAGCTATATCAAAGAAGAAAGGGATATGGGGATGAGTGCAAATGCGTTAGCATATATATATATACACACAGATAATGTTACCGGGACTTTTTAACAACTTTTTATAATAATTTTTTAACAATTTACTACATGTTATCATGTTATTATTTTATTATTTTATTGACTTCATTTGAATTTATTTTAAAAAAAATATTTGAAATGTACCCATCACCAAAAAAATATTTTTCATGTTAACGTACTACGATGACCCTCACTTTTCAAGTTCCACTTTTAAGCGCAAGGTTTGCAAACTACAGTAACTTCCAACAACCTTCCATTCTGCTTCCATTTCTACCGGTGGTCCTTCTTCTTTGTTTCTTCTCTGTCGTGGTGGACCATTGTGTGGGAGGTGCTCTTGGTTGGTAGTTGGTGGTGCTTATAACCTTCACTTCGTTGAACAAGGTGCACCGAATCCGTTCTCGTATTCGGATGTTTTATTCTCTTTTGGATTTTCTTTCTATTATACTCTCTTTTGTCGTGATCTACTATACACTGTGTTGTGGTGTGAAATAGATTTAAGATTACCGCCCGTCAGCAACCCTAGTTCTAAACAAAAATTCACACCCAACAAAAGGAATCTTTTGATGAGTAAATATGTAGGAGGTAAAGAGAATTTGGGCTATACAACAGAAGATGAAAAACTATCTAAACTCAAAGAGGCAAAGAAATATGCCAAATGATGTATTGCATCAAATCAATCATTAGAATTTAGTTAGACTATTTTAGATGCTGCACCATTCCAAAATTTGAATGAAGCTTTATTAGAGATTGAGGCAGCACATGATTAGTTGTTTGTAAAATATGACTAAGTTAATGTTTTTTTAGTTATGAAATTTGATATACTTGTGTTATCAACTTTGTAGCATCTATCGTACAAACAAGAATGAAAAAAAAGAAGTAATTAAATCAAAAACTTTTTCGTAGACCTATTAAATTTTACATTATTATTACAGGAAGTTTGTTTCATAACAGAAACTAGATATTACAACAGGAAGCTTTGTTTCAAAAGATAGACTACATATTATAATAAGAAGCCTTATTTGAAAAGTCATTCTTTGATGTATACACACAAACAAAAGCAAGGCAAATTCTTCTAAAGCTTCAATGAAATTCTTGTAAAGCTTCGGTTAAACGGGAGGAGGAACTGTTCCAAGTGAATAAGATATGTATATGCTTCTTCATGAAAACCATAATTGTCTCTAGAAACTCAAATCCAAGCAGCCATCAGGTACCGCTGGTCTTCCGAAGGTGGTGGAGGACATGCAATTGCTATTGCATCAGAAGAGCCCCACATATCTGTTTTGTGTTCATCCCAATGTGAACAAATGTTCTGTCGTCACCCAATTATCTCAACAGCAGTCTCTCAACAAATGAACTCTACACTCTGTTCCTCCTATAACGAGAATCAATCCATTAAAAGCTGCAAATTAACATCATCACATTCCATAACTTGTAACTAAATAATTAACCTGTATAGTTTGATATAAAGAGTTTTACTGAACTATACCATCTCGCAGTACCCCACCTAAATGACAATCCTGCTTAAATCCAACCTCACAAAGCTAAGATAATCTTCATTGATCCAATCAAACTTATCCTTGAAAGGGTTACTAAGGTTCTCTGGAGGGTAACTTTCTATGCAATCCTTCCACACATTGGTATCAGACAAGTCCTTCATCACCTCCCAAACACAGTTGTTGCACTTGAACCCAGCTCCAAGGCTAATCATCAGGATCCTATCACCCTTCTTCAGCCTCTTCTTCGCCTCCATGTAACCCAAAACGTACCAAAGACCACCAGCAGAAGTGTTCCCCCATCGGTGAAGTGCCATCCTCGCAGGTTCTAGGTCATATTCAGTAAGCCTAAAACCCTTGCCAACCCCATCAATAACTGCCCTCCCTCCAGGATGCACACAAAAGTGCTCTATTCCTTTCTTGAAATTCAACTCCCCTCCCAACAGATTCACTTTTGTCTTCTTTAACTTGTTCTTGCCAAGAACCAGCCCAGTGAAAAAGGGTACCATTTCCCTTTTCTTCATCCCACTGTACCTTACAGAGACAAAAAGGAACCTTACTATTTCCCACACTGGCAGAATCTTGGGTGCCATCGCTTGAAGGTTCACCGTCAAGGCTTGAGCGGCAATCTTGACAAGACTCTTGCTGAGGCGAAAACCCGAGTACCCCTGCTCATCTTCCACCTGCATGCAGCAGTCGTAAGCCTCATCATCAGCACCGTACTGGGTCCTCTCCATGTGTTTCAGTTTCAATATTGCACGGTCCTTCAGAGAAGGCTTGTTTGTAAACATCAAAGAGCAGCCGCCAGAGCGAAAGAGGCAGTTAGAAAGCATCATTTTCTTGTCCGTTCCACAGTACCAATGTGCACCAAGATCCTCAGTGCTCACAACAATCCCGACAGAGTTCTTGTAAGTCTTGAAGAGTTGCTGCACCACTTCAATAGCGACGACACTTGCACTACACCCCATTCCTGCAAGATTGAAAGCCTTGACGTTTTCTCTCATTTTGTACCTGTTTATGATACGTGCTGCCAGAGAAGGTGCGGAAGAGAACAAGGACACGTTGACTACGAGGATGTCTATCTGGGAGGGTGAAATAGCCGTCTTCTTGAAGAGGTTGTCGAGTGTGTCGAACATGATCTCGTCTATTTCCTCGTACGTGTCCTTAAGAGACGGACACTCTTCTCTCCCTTCAAGAATGGTCCTGGGGCCGTAAGTGTTCTCTCCAATCCCCGAACTGACAATGGTTTTGAGGAGAAACCTCAACTCCTCCAACCTCAGTTTTGTGTTTCGTAGGACAATCTTTGTGGCGGAGACCGTGTTGAGTTTGTTGTCTTCTGGAGGCATAAAGCACTCGTAGGCCAACATGTAACATGCTTGGCTTCTACGTTGAAGAATCAACTTGAAAAGGGAAAAGAAAGTGTAGAATAAGAAGGGAAGGAGGCATAAGAACAAAACATCCATCTTTAGGTATATCATAGAAGCTAGAGATATGGGGATGAGTGCAAATGCATGAGCATATATATACACATAGGCAGCTATGCAATGTTAACAAGCTAAGATGAGCTTCACTTTTCAAGATTCCACTTTTAACTTCAAATAACATTGAATTGTAATATATAAATATATAAATTGGATGCATTTATATACTATTAATAAATTTTATTTAATTAGCGATAAACTCTCATTACTTTTAGGAACTAGGGAGTTTGATTGAGTTTGTCATAATAAACCCACTTACTAAATTCATTCACTTTGTCAAGTTGCGTGAGAAGGGAGGAAATAAACAAATAAATAATCTGGCTTGTGACTGATCTCCGATCTTTTCAGTTTACTTTCATTTGACACAGCGAAATTTCTAACCCTTCTTCGACCACTTATGATCTATATGTCGGATAAAAATGAAAAGTAATTTACACATTTATATTCATATTCATTTATATTATAAGAATAAAATAATTTTAAAAGAGTAAATTTATATTTTAAAATATAAAATAAATTGAGATATATTAATTTTAAATAGTCTTAAGTAGGTATAAGAAAATGAAAATATGTATTTTCATAATTTATGTTTTTAAAATAAAGAGTAACCTTTGTTCAAAGTCACACTTTGACTAGAGTGATAATTCACAATATAGAGTGGACGCGAATTTCATATTATACTAGCTACTGTGAGAAACCATACATCAACAATGTTTATTCCTTTGTTATTACAGCAGCAGCAGATGAAACATATATTGCAAGGGAAGTAAAACGTAACCATCAGATATTGATTGAATGATATGTAGGCAGATGATAGTTCATAACTTGCCCATGTTCCTCTCAAGACATTGTTATAACAATAGTGTGCGATCGTTAGGATCAGAGAAAGGAAGGAATTGGCTGAAAAGATAGACAAGATGATATAAAAGGATAAACATGATGAATTATTTTACCTTCAGTTGCTGAAAGGAACCCTACAAATAGCAGCTAAATCTTAAAAATGGAATGCTAATCGTAGTCATGATTATAAAGTTGCATTACAACACGATACGCATGCCTTTGAAATCAAATCTGAGCAATATAAGGATTAATTATTTGATAGCCAAGAGACAAATTGTGACATGTTATACTAAGACACGTCTATACACCTCTTTCATACTTCAATTGTTAATTTATGGTAAAAGAAATATAAGAAATCAATTAATGTGAATTGTTACTGCTAGCTAGTTATACCTAATTTTTGTAATAAATTATGTATGTAAATGTATAAAGTTTATTACATTTAAGAGAATGTTACGTTACGGACATGGTAACTAATAAAGAGACAAATTAAAAGTGTAACTAATATATTTAGATCTTTATACCGCACCTAAATTTTATGATCAGTGAGTCTATATTAATTCATAACAATGGGTTGTAGAAAATGACACATGACAGGGCAAAATGAAAATTATTTGTCTATAGCAATCATATACTGACAATTTAAGTTTCCTTTCTCATTAATTTGCGCGTTTAATTATTTTGGTAGGATGGGTTTAGAAATCGAAATCAGAAAAAGGACAGTTACTTAACATATCACCAACATAAAATAAAAATGAAGGAAGAATTAGTTGGAAATATCACAGTAAGGCCTTGTTCACTTCTATGGACAATTGTTTGTGCAGATGGATTGTTGATTAATTTCTATTCGTTTGGGTTGATCTGTGAAGACTGAATTGTACTGATTTGCGAGATATCCTTATTTTATCCATCTCGTTATGTTGTTTGGATTTGCATTGAATTGCAATGAAATATCATGTCCCAAACTCTTTGTAAAATACCACGATAATATTAACGTTATTCGAGTGTTTCAAACTCAAGAAGACGAAGAAAAATGAAATTTAACTTCGGTTCCAAAAATGAACGTATTTGGTTCCAAGCTTCTAAACAAAAACAAAGGAACTCGTATTTGGTTCCAATGTCCCTATATTTAGTTCCTCCATTATGCAGGAAGTCTTTCAACCCATTTATTCGGCTCCAATGTGTGAATCTCATCGTTCGACTTTCATTTTCGTATTGTTTTTTAATATATTCATTTCTAACATTTCAACTTGTACATATTTTGTCCACTTTTATGTCTATGTAATTCATTACTGAATCATTATTGTTTTTTCTCCTGTAGAGCAAGCATCTGTCTCCTCCTATGCTCATCAATTTTGTTCTCTTATTTTATTTTACTAAATTATAAACTTTTAAAATTAATTTTAATAATTAATTTTAATTTTTTTATAAACATTTTTACAATTAAATATAACATTAAAAATTATAATTTTATATTACTTTAATAACTAGAGACATTTTGATAATCTTCAACTTTTACCCATTAAACACATTTTTTATTTATTACATCAATCAAATCCTACACTAATTTTCACATACTTTACTTTCAAATCTACTCTCAGTTACTCACAAATTCACTCAAAAAAACAATAAAAATATTATCCTCAAATTCCCTTAAATGCATTTAATTGCTCTCCTGAGTTATCTCCCCCAGGTCACCTAACATGAACACACCCTAAGCGACGGCCATGCAGAAATTTAGGTTACGGCGGGCAAGTCAGAAACACCAGTTCTGAACAACATTAATGACATCAAACTTTATTTCATCCATAGCACAACAATAGTACGTGCTTGTCATCAAGTTTCTCTCAACAAATCAACTCTACACTTGCTCTTCCTCTGACTTATTATCTGGATCTTTGTGTTTAAACATGAACCAGAATAAATACTTTCAAACCTGGAAATTAACATCATCACCTAAAGGATCATCCTGCTAAAATCCAACCTCACAAAGCTAAGATATTCGTCATTGATCCAATCATACTTGTCCTTGAAAGGGTTACTTGTGTTCTCTGGAGGGTAACTTTCTTTGGAGTCCTTCCACACATTGGTATCAGACAAGTCCCTCATCACCTCCCAAACACAGTTGTTGCACAACCCAGCACCAAGACTAATCATCAGGATCCTATCACCCTTTTTCAGCCTCTTCTTCGCCTCCATGTAACCTAAAACGTACCAAAGGCCACCGGAAGAAGTGTTCCCCCAACGGTGAAGGGCCATCCTCGCAGGCTCTAGGTCATATTCAGTGAGCCTAAAACCTTTGCCAACCCCATCAATAACTGCCCTTCCTCCAGGATGCACACAGAAGTGCTCTATCCCTCTCTTGAAATTCAATCCCCCTCCCAACAGATTAACTTTTGTCACCTTCGTCTTGTTCTTGCCAGGTATCAGCGCAATGAAAAACGGTAGCATCTCCCTCTTCTTCATTACAGAGACAAAAAAGAACCTTACCATTTCCCACACTGGTAGAATCTTCGGTGCCATCACTTGAAGGTTCACCGTCAAGGCTTGAGCGGCACTCTTGACAAGACTCTTGGTGAGGCGATGACCCAAATACCCCTGCTCATCTTCCACGTGTATACAGCAGTTGTAAGCCTCGTCATCAGCACCGTACTGGGTCCTCTCCATGTGCTTCAGTTTTAATATCGAACGGCCCTTCAGAGAAGGCTTGTTTGTAAACATCACAGAGCAGCCACCAGAGCGAAAGAGGCAGTTAGAAAGCATCATTGTCCTGTCCGTTCCACTGTACCAATGTGCACCAAGATCTTCAGTGCTCACAACTATCCCAACAGAGTTCTTGTGAATCTTGAAGAGTTGCTGCACCACATCAATAGCGACGACACTTGCACTACAACCCATTCCTGCAAGATTGAATGTTTTGACGTTTTCTTTCATTTTGTACCTGTTTATGATCCGTGCTGAGAGAGAAGGTGCCGGCGAGAACAAGGACACGTTCACTACGAGGATGTCTATTTCGGAGGGTCAAATTCCCGTTTTCTTGAAGAGGTTGTCGAGTGTGTCGAACATGATCTCGTCTATTTCCTCGTCCATGTCCTTAAGAGATGGACACTCCTCTCTCCCTTCAAGAATGGTTCTTGGGCAGTAAGTGTTCTCTCCAATCCCCGAACTGACAATGGTTTTGAGGAGAAACCTCAACTCCTCCAACCTCAGCCTTCTGTTTCGTAGGACGATCTTTGAGGCGGAGTCAGTGTTGAGTTTGGTGTCTTCTGGAGGCATAAAGCACTCGTAGGCCAACATGTAACATGATTGGCCTCTACGTTGAAGAATCAACTTGAAAAGTGAAAAGAAAGAGTATAATAAGAAGGGAAGGAGAAATAAGAACAAAAGATTCATGTCTAGCTGTACCTAAGAAAGCAGTGAATGTTTGTAATTGTGACGAGGATATATGTTTGTAATTGTGAATGTTACAAATGCAAATGCATGAGTATTATATATATATATATATATATATATATATATATATATATATATATATATATATATATATACACACACACACACGTCCAAAGATGTTGGATGAGCCTCACCTTTCAAGAATCCACTTTAACTGCAAACAATATTGAATTATAATATTTAAATTGGATGCACTTATAACTAATAAATTTTATTGAATTAGTCATAATTACTCTCATTAACTAGTAAAGTTCGTTCAGTTTTTCATAATAAACTCACTTAAATTCATTCACTTTGACAACTTGCGTGAGAAGAAAGGAAATATAATAAATAAGTAATCTGGCCTTTGACTGTCCCATGCTCTTTTATGTTTACTTTCATTCATCAACACTACAAAATTAGTGGTTATTAAGGGACTTTATTTATTGTTATTTCGAAGGACTTTATTTATTATTATCTTTCGAAATCATGTTAAGATAGGTTTTTTATATTCAGATCGTTTTAGTGTTATATTGTTTGGATTTTTCACATTTGTTAAACTTAGTTACGAATATTACAATATTGTATGTTGACACCGTTTGTTTTAATGAGTATTACTTAAATATTGTATAAATTCTCTATTGCAGTAAAATGTCAGTTTGTTGCAGTAATATCATGTACATGCCAGGTTTGGATCTGTAAGATAATTACATATGAATTTATATGTAAGTCATTACCAACAAATAAATTTATTTGTAATTTTGTTATAGACACATGTAATTATCTACAAAAAGAATTCATAGATTGGTACGACTACCTATAATCTTTTTCTGTAAGTAATCCATAAATAAAATTGTATTATTACGAATTTATTGAATTGCCTACAGATTTTTATTGTATAGGTAATATAATTTTAGTGTTTTTAAAGATGTATTTCTTGACACAGTCTTCGTCCCCCTCAAGATGTGAAATGGGTGTTTGGAAAACACTTTGATACTCAAATCGACAAAATATATATCCTAAGAATTAATGAACAATATCTACTATACGTGAATGATGTGTTTAGGATATTTTAATCTTTAATTAGATGTATTTTGTTACCATAATAGCACACTGATCCAATATGATGATATTTGTTATAGTCGATCTCTCATATGGTACAATACTTTGAGTATAGTAGCATAAAAAAGGATATTTAAAAAAACAATCATTAATTTGAAAAACAAAACGTTCATATATTCAAAAAAGAAGATTACTCAAAAAATTAATATTTCAATTTGTAACAAATAATTTTGTTGTGAATTCATTCTTTTAAGTTGTGAAATTAATATATGTTGAGGAGAAAAATATCAAAACAAAGAAGTGATATATAATGTGATAAATGATACAATATCTTAAGAAAGATTTAGGTTAAAAAATTCTAACAATATGATATAGAAGGATGACATGTGCATGTATATTATATATTGCATGGAATATGTACGTACCAAAACCTAAAATGAACAGAAAAATGAAAAAGAAAAAAAAAAGGTTCACAGCAGCCAATTGGGAAAACGATGGAGTCAGAAAAAGGCACCGCAACATTGAACTAATCAGTTGAAATTATGTTTGTATTCTATCTGTTTAAGATTTTTTTTTCTGCATTATTCAGCAAACTATAATATTCAGAAAATACAGATGGATTCGTTGAGAGATATTACAAAGGTTACATTCATTCTTTAATAATATACTATGTTACTTCAATAGAAAAACTTAATCTAATCAATATCTTAATATAATCAATGTGCACTCTTTTATAATGTAATGAACTTTTTTATATTTATCGATGTAATTTTGAAGCAAAAGGAAATTTGATTATATATATATATATATATATATATCTATATATTTCATCACTGTTATATATTCTCCATCTCAATATTACACTGTCTCTCCAGAATATTACCTATGCAATCTTTAGAATATTTATAGATGATGAGTCATGATTTTCACAGGAAAGCAAGATAAAAAGTTAGATATGAGATAAATCCTTCTGTCATTAATGCTATGCTCCACAAAAGTTTAGCTCAACAGTTTCTTCAATCTGTACAGTTTATTAAAATATACGAATATGTACAATACATGTGTAAATATTGTTCAACAACCTTTTTTAGTTTAGAGTTTGGTTTATTTTTTATTTATTTATTTATATTATCATCTTTGTCTTTAATTTTTAATTTTATCTTTTATTTTTATTTTTATATTTATCTATAATCTTCAGCTCTTTATTTTTTACTATTTCCTAATTAACTTGTATCAATTAATAATAGTGAATTTATCTTATTTATACTTTTATAGAGACATTGGGCCGCAAAAGATGGGATAAAATAAGATATTTTCAGTTGCATTTAGTCTAAGAACAGTATTTTTAGCCACTGATTTTTCTTTCTGTTAGTATATAGCACTAAATAATTAATTTCAACAGATCTTCGCTTTCAATCTGTTCTTTTATTCACTGATTAAAATTTGAGATTTTATTTATAAAATTTGACGAATCAATTGAAACAACATAACATCGGTATGTTTGCTATGTTTAATATAGCATAAGATAATTATGAGTTTATAAAATACGCAATCAGAGACGTATGTCCATATCTTGTATCAATCAGCTTTTAAGTACATTAGATGTAGACTTAGAGTTATATATATATATATATATATATATATATATATTCCATTATTTGATTTTGTTTTTTCTGCCACTGAGAAGATATAGAATTACGATTGTATTCATGAAAGTGTTTCTGATTGACATCTTCGACAAAGTTATATTTGTTTAATGTTTTCTAGATCTTAACAGAGATGCCATTCACCAGTTGTGAATAAAACCACACCACATTAATAACATGAAACTTTATTTCATAAATAGCACAACAATAGTACATGTTTGTCATCAAGTTTCTCTCAACAAATCAAATCTACACTTGTTCTTCCTCTGACTAATTATATGGATCTTTGTGTTTAAACACGAACCAGAATAAAATACTTTCAAACCTGGAAATTAACGTCATCGCATATTCCACAACTTCTAATTGAATAATTAACCTGTATAGTTTGATATAGAGTTTATATTTCTTTTCCTTTCTCTTCTTATTTTACTGAACTGTACCTCTCCCTCTGTACCCCACCTAAAGGACCATCCTGCTAAAATCCAACCTCACAAAGCTAAGATACTCTTCATTGATCCAATCATACTTATCCTTGAAAGGGTTATTCAGGTTCTCTGGAGGGTAACTTTCTATGCAGTCCTTCCACACATTGGTATCAGACAAGTCCTTCATCACCTCCCAAACACAGTTGTTGCACTTGAACCCAGCTCCAAGGCTAATCATCAGGATCCTATCACCCTTCTTCAGCCTCTTCTTCGCCTCCATGTAACCCAAAACGTACCAAAGACCACCAGCAGAAGTGTTCCCCCATCGGTGAAGTGCCATCCTCGCAGGTTCAAGGTCATATTCAGTGAGCCTAAAACCCTTGCCAACCCCGTCAATAACTGCCCTCCCTCCAGGATGCACACAAAAGTGCTCTATTCCTGTCTTGAAATTCAACCCCCCTCCCAACAGATTAACTTTTGTCTTTTTCATCTTGTTCCTGCCAAGAACCAGCCCAGTGAAAAAGGGTACCATTTCCCTTTTCTTCATCCCACTGTACCTTACAGAGGAAAAAAGGAACCTTAACATTTCCCACACTGGCAGAATCTTGGGTGCCATCGCTTGAAGGTTCACCGTCAAGGCTTGAGCGGCACTCTTGACAAGACTCTTGGTGAGGCGAAAACCCGAGTACCCCTGCTCATCTTCCACCTGTATGCAGCAGTTGTAAGCCTCGTCATCAGCACCGTACTGGGTCCTCTCCATGTGCTTCAGTTTCAATATTGCACGGTTCTTCAGAGAAGGCTTGTTTGTCAACATCACAGAGCAGCCACCGGAGCGAAAGAGGCAGTTAGAAAGCATCATTTTCTTGTCCGTTCCACAGTACCAATGTGCACCAAGATCCTCAGTGCTCACAACAACCCCGACAGAGTTCTTGTAAGTCTTGAAGAGTTGCTGCACCACATCAATAGCGACGACACTTGCACTACACCCCATTCCTGTAAGATTGAAAGCCTTGACGTTTTCTCTCATTTTGTACCTGTTTATGATACGTGCTGTGAGAGAAGGTGCCGGCGAGAACAAGGACACGTTGACTACGAGGATGTCTATCTCGGAGGGTGAAATAGCCGTCTTCTTGAAGAGGTTGTCGAGTGTGTCGAACATGATCTCGTCTATTTCCTCGTACGTCTCTTTAAGAGATGGACACTCTTCTCTCCCTTCAAGAACGGTTCTGGGGCAGTAAGTGTTCTCCCCAATCCCCGAACTGACAATGGTTTTGAGGAGAAACCTCAACTCCTCCAACCTCAGCTTTCTGTTTCGTAGGACAATCTTTGTGGCGGAGTCAGTGTTGAGTTTGGTGTCTTCTGGAGGCATAAAGCACTCGTAGGCCAACATGTAACATGATTGGCCTCTACGTTGAAGAATCAACTTGAAAAGTGAAAAGAAAGAGTATAATAAGAAGGGAAGGAGAAAGAAGAAAAAAAGATTCATCTCTAGCTATAGCAAAGAAGCTAGGGATAAGGGGAGGAGGAGGATATATGTTTGTAATTGTGGATGTTGAAAGTGCAAAGACATGTGTATATATATATACACAGAGAGAGGCAGTTATGTAACGTCGATGTGCAAGTTGAGCGTCACCCAGTTTGACAAGTTGCCTGAGAAAAGGTAAGGATGTGCCCTACAGACAACTCTTAACCAGTCGATATTGACTGTGATTAAGTGTCTCTCTCTCATTCTCAAAAATAAAATAAAAATTTTCATCACTTTGAGTAAATATAAATAAGTAAATAAATAATAGTAACACTGTAGAGTGTGAGTTGTGGTGAGTGATCCCTGGTGTTTTCCATTTACTTTTCATTCATGAAATGACGCTGCAAAATTTCTAACCCTTTTTCGGCCAGTTATGATTGATGCTGGATAAACAGGAATCTCGTTGGAGTAGGTCAAAGTTAATAAATACGGTGTGGACCAACCAGCTTGCGAAGAAGAGCGAAACCAGAACTCCATTTGAAAACTTCATCTTCCATGTTTATTTCAGAACTCAACTAACATCCCCAATGGAGTTGAGAAACTTTAATGACTAAGACTCGAATGTAATTTCAGAACTATTAACCGGCTCAACTCAGTCTCCATCACGAGTTGATCACGAGTTGATCACGAGTCAACCCAACCCCACTCAAAAAATATGAATATTGATCGATTAAACGGATTCATTCACTAGGTCGTATAATTAAAAAACAAGCACAAAAGACAAACAAAAATTAATTTTTTTTCAAACTCAATCCGTTTTTTACCCGTGGTAAGCTAGGTTGACTCACGGGTTACAACTCATTTTGACAGAAAATGATATATTTTTTTTATAATATTTTGACAAAACACACTTATTATTTTTTTATTAAATTTAAAATACGTAAATAAATAATGAATTAGTAAAAAAAATAATATGTCTACTATATATAATATCTGTCAATATTTTGTTGAGAAATGCTACTATGACACACTTTTACATTTCATTTGACACATGATATAAGGATAAAATGGTCTAAAAAGGATAAAGTTTTATATTTTTTCAAGAAAAAATAGAATAAAAAGTAAATAAAAATAGTATCAAATGAATGTAAAATATTTAGGTGTGTCAAAGAATCATTTTCGTAATTTTTTTTCCATATTTATGATATCTCAATCAACTAGCCCATGCATAGATTAAATAAAGTTCTGCTACCAGTTTACTATATATGTGTGTATTATTAGTACATGGTGTCATTGTACATTTTGTATTCTTTTGCATTCAATTATAATATTTTGAACCAATGGAGTGGCTTAATTAATTTCTTGATTGTTTTCCGTAAATGTTGTTCTCAACTTAAACTTTAACGTCACCAGAGGAGCATGAATCACAGTCTCATGGATCTGGAGTTATTTTATTTAAATGTTTTGTTTTAATTGCTATCATATCAGATGGCATTTGCTTGACATCTTAACTACCAAAAATAATTGAAAAAACAAAGCAGAAGCTATTCGTAAATATCTACAATCCCTTACATAAGATTTTTTTTTTTTTACAATTACTAGTGCAATAAAGCATTAGCCTTAGTCTCATTTAGGGCTTCTATTTCTTTATTTTTTTAAAAAATATGTATTATTAATTTAAATTATTGAATGATAAATTATATTATGATATATTTTATTCACTATTATTTTATTGTAAAATTATTCTTCTGTCTTAACCGTGCATTATACATGTCAATTTGTAATTTTATTTATTCAAAAGACTACTTTGTTGTATATTTTTTATACTTTCACGTTTCTAAAATATCTATTATCATAGAAATAACATCTACCCTCCCCAAGTATGAAATATCCATCTATTCTTATGGAAGTAAAAAAAGAAAAATGTCTTGGACATGAGAATTATGCTCTCAAGAATAAAACATACCCAAAAAGATCATTTTTTTTCTAACAACAAATATATATATATATATATATATATATATATATATATATATATATATATATATATATATAAGTATTTGTTCTGTGCCATTATGCTGTATAATATTGTTTCGATACAGTTTATTAAATTTAATTATTGAGAAGATTTTTTTTAATTGTTGAAGCAGCTCTTGGTATTGAGCTATGCAACTTTTATTGAGAATGAGACATATGACCTATTGCTATTAAGTTAAATATTTAATTTCTTCATTGTTGATTCAAAAAAATGTATTAAAAAGTATTAAAGATGACATATTGTTGTAAATTATTTAGATGTAGCTAAGCATATAATGAACGGTTTAAATTATTAGGTTTGTATCATTCATGTAAATGATATAATGTTTTTCTATCCATAAATATTAGTTACTAATATTTTGTTAATAAAAAAATTGAACTCGTAATTTTTTTTCTATTACTTTCCTTTTAACTAAATCATCTTATCACTCCAATAAATAATATGTTTGTATTAAATACAATTACAAGATGACAAAGTTAGAAATCGATGTCTATGTTGTTTTCAAAATTTGAATGTATTTATATATTCTGTTAAAAAATAAATTGTGTTGATAAGAAATAAAAACTTAACTGGCTTAGTTTGCCTATTGGTTCTTGATTTTAGGTTTTACTTTTTCTTCATTTATTACTTAAATTTAAAGCAAACATATGATATAATATTTCTCTAAAATAAACCATCTACGATTCCATAAGCCTTTCATTGGCATGGGACTGTACCAGCGGCCATGATGTAAAGAATAATTAGCTTTCCTTTTAATTAATTAATTGAGCATGACTCCAACGTTGCCCTCAAGAAGACGTAGTTGTTGATGTTGATATCTGTGTTTAAAACTTCTTAGCCATATTAATTACAATTAAAACTCGTTTACTTAGACTATTCTTCTTTAAATGTTTTGTTTATCCTTATGTATACTACATTCCAGTCCAATTTTAAAGCATAACATATTTTTTATTTAATTAATAAATATATATATATATTATTTGATAAAGTTTAATTTTCTTAATATATTATTGCATCAAGGAAAAATGTAGATTCAAATTATTTCAATCAAACTAAGAGATAATATATCTATTAAAAATATACTGAAATGGCATTCTCCTTTTCGATCGTGTATCGTGATGTCTGGCATGTTCAAGCAAGTATCATCATCTCGACGTGTTTTGTCGTAATATTAATCTTAAATTAATTTATGTATTAAAGCTTTAAGCAAAATTTATGAATCTAATTAATGTTTGCCAACGGCTCATACAGACTTTATTAAAAACATGACCAGAGCAAAATAATGCTTAATAGCCAGAAAAAGTTTTTTTTTCCAAAGACCTGGTCATAATAAATACACATTTTCACTAATTTTTTTATCACTTAAAAAAATAGAAAGAAAAAATAAATTTTACTTTGTTGTAAGTTAAAATTAGTTTGTATAAAGTAAAACGTAAAACTTAAAAAAAAAAGTTTTATGCCAAGTTAATATTTTTCCCATTAATTCATTGAGTTCGTTTCGAAAAGTAAAAAGTAAAAGAGGAATTATGATAGCAACTCTTCTAGATATTCTCTAAATTATATTAATTAGTAAACAACGTTTTACGAATATCTTTATTCTGATGCGAATTTAATAAAGATGATGATAAGATGGTATGGCATGGTTCATAAATCTCTCAACTACACTAACGTTTTCAACTTTATATATATATAAATATATATTTAAATCAAAGGTATAAATATACTGATATACTTTTTTTATTAATAAGTTCCATATATAATCTATATCACAAAAATTATCAATCAAACCATAGATTTTGAAAAAAGTGATAATTTAATCTAATAATTTAACACAAATCTGTCCATATTTTAAAATTTTATATATGATTTTTATTATTAAAATATAAAAAAATATTTTTTTCAAGAGGTCCCCAATTTATCTTTTAATAAAATTATATAAATTTTTTTTCTACTGAGTTATAAATATTTAGATAAAATTCGTGACAAACATTTAATACGTAAGTATTTATTATTTATAGATAATTAGTAATTAATATTTATTTAGATATTTTAATATTTGTTTAATTATTTACTTATCGATAAAAGAATTAAAATTAAAATTTAATTTATATTTTATTATATTAAAATTAAATTTTAATTTGTTATATATTTTTTTTTATAATTTTATTTAGTTTTTATTTTAAAAAGCTATAATTTTTTTTTAAATAAATATTTGTGGATTTTAAAATACGGATATCTTTTTAAATTGAACATCAAAACAGGGAATTTCTTTTTGAGTAAGCACTCTAAAGCCATTGTTATAAACATGATGAAAAAAAAAAGGATAAACATGAAAGCTTTTTTTGATCTTTTAAGTTGCTGGAAGGAACCCTAAAAAGAGACTTAAAAATGGAATGCTGCATTATGAGTCTGAATAGAAGACTGGTATGCATGCATTTTGAAGTCAATTTTAGGGCATATAAGCATTTATTTGATAGCTAAGAGACAAACTGTGACATGTTATATCAAGAGAGGTCTATAAAAATGGTTGATATAGTGGAATTGTTAAATTATGGTAAAGAAATTATAAGAAATTAATTAATGTGTATGTATGATCCAAATAAAAGATTGAATAAGATAAGCAACAACTTGGATGAAGGAATTGCATTGATAAATGCTACCTATGTGTTGAGAAAATGGATGGATTCAAAAGGAGATAGCAACATGCAGCTAATTCATTGAAATCATGAACAACATTATCAATTGCCATTCAAATCTTTCCTAAGTTTTGTTCCAGATATTTAATCACATTTAATAACACACACACACTTTAAAAAATGGTATTTTTAAATTGAATATTATTGTTTAATTTTTTTGTTTATGGGATTGCCATATATCACTTGTAGTTAGTACAAAAGATATTATGATTGATATATAAATGATAAATGATTTTTATTATTTTATTGAAAACAAATGATTTGTGTTGTCACTTACATCGGGTGGATCATAGAAGACCAATTGAACCTCCTAATTTTTTTCTATAAATATAAATTAATATAAAAAATTATTACTGCTGTTGAAAAAAAAAATATGAAAGGTAAAAATTAAAAGATAAATTGTGATATATAGTTACATATCTAGAACTAAATAAATTTTTCAAAGTTAATTTTATGAACTGCTTTTAAATCTAAAAAGAAATACAAGAGAGAATAATGTTTATTTTATCAAAGAAAAAGAAAACGGTGTAATATATTATATATACACATTTGTTGATAGTAAGCTTAAAAGAGACATTTTAAAATAAAAACAATCGTTAATTTGAAGGAGAAGGATACTGTAAAATTCATATATTTATAACTAAGATTATTCAAATAATTAATATTGCAATTTGTAATAAATAATTATTATGTCCTTACATTTTGTTGTGAATTCTTTCTTTTTATTAGTATAGAAAAAGATATAGAAAAGGTAGAATTGATAATTTGATAAATTATAGAGTGTTTTGAGAAAAGTTTAATTTAAAAAAATTAGCAATATGAATTCAAAAAGAATTTATAGTGATGAAATGTGGATGTATATCAGATATTATTGCATGGATTTGTACGTACTAAAAACATAAAAAATGAAAAGGGTTCGCCGCCAATTGAGAAATATGGATAGAAAGAGGATAACAACATTCAACTAATTAGTTGAAATTATGCTTCCATTATATCTGTTTAAGATTTTTTTTTTCTTTTCTATTTGGTTTGTAACAAAAGCTTCATTATATTAGGATAATACAAATATTTTTATAACATTTTAATATAACATATATTATTTTTTATTAAATTTAAAACATATCAATATAAATAATACGGTGTAAAATATTGTAAAAAAAAGAAAAATAAATTATGTTGAAATATTTTTTCATTATATTATCATTTTGAACTTTCTCTTACATCAAGCATCGTCACCATCAGTTCTTATATTTTCTGTCTCTTCATTCATTGCATTCCACTACTTCTAACTTACCTGTCTCTCTAATCATAATTGCTTTCATACATAACTGGTTTATGTTTTAATTTATTCATTCATTACTAGATTTCTTTTTCTTTGAATAGTTTCATATTATTTGATCAATAAATCACTGTTATATATCTTATTACATTTTTTAAATTATTTAAAATTTTCACCAACTTTATTATATTTAATAGTCTTGCATCATTGCATCATTCAAAAGTTAAAAATAATTTATAGGCACTTTCAATCTCCTAAAACCTATTCAAATTCTAAAAAATAATATCTCATATGTATTAATTCACCCTTCTTCCTACAAAACTTGAAACTCTTATTCTTTTTCAACCACATTTTTTAATGATTAATTTAAACATTAGTCATGTCTTATCAAAAAATCGTTCACCTTATATATCAATCATTCAAACCAAATATTTTATTTATAAAACTAAGTTTCACTTCTGTCATGTTAACTAAGATTTATCTTTTTTATGGAAATATAATAGATTTTTATAAAGAAAGATTAAATAGCTAATCTCATAGTTTGATAGACTTTTACTTATGTTAAGCAATTAATTTATTTCTTTAAATTTAGTTAGAAAGTAAAAATGAGCTCAATTCCATGAATTGATCCATGTAACTTATCTATAAGACTAAGTCAAACTTAAAAGAAAATTATATAAATAGAAAATAAACACTTACAATATATAATTTTTGTATGTTACTTTATGTTTCTTTCAAGGTCTTTCTTCTTAACATGGGTGGATTTTCTTTTTAATTTCTTTCTTTAAGCTCACCTGAGTGAATGATTTTTCTTTTTTGATGTTCAATCAGTCAAAAATTGTCTTATTGGCTTAACATAACATCATATTGGATAAAAAAAATTATTACACTGAAATATGAACAGATATAAAAATTCTTTTACAGACTCATCAGATAACAAACATTTCATTTTATACCAAACACTCATCAAATATTAATAACATAATATGTTCTGTTTTATAAAATATAAAATAATTTAGGATAAATATAATAATAAAATTATTATTATTATTGTGTAAAAAGATTGAAGATGTAAATATAACGTTTTCCATTTTTATACTTTGTTTATGTTTTCAGGTACGAAAAGGATGAAAATATAGAATACTATAATTTTATTTTCCTTTTTTTGATAAAATTAATCCATGAAATCAATTTAAAAGAAGTGATATTTGCTAACGAATTTGCTATATATATATATATATATATATATATATATATATATATATATAAAAGTTAGTTCAATTTACTATTGAGCAGAATGTGTCGTTTGGGGCATTAATATAATATTGATATAATAAACTATGTGGAGTTGAATTATATATTATAATATATGTCTGAATCAAGATGTTATTATAATAGACAATTAATCACCGACAACATGGAGTGGCAATTTCTGTTTGATATTGTAAAAACAAGGAGAAAAGTATTTTTTTTAAGAGATAACTGCCCTAATATATTTAATATGTAAATTTTTTTGCATCAATAAAACAATATATAAATTATGTGTATAATATTTATTTATTTAAAATTGAAGAGGATAAGAGCGACGTAAATCTGTGACACGTGAAGGCGTGGATCCGAAGGGACATATCTGCATGACATTGATATGCTTCCAACTCTTAATTATTCAAAAGAAAGGCGCAGCCCTAATATTATTGCAAACACTTTCCGTCTTCGTTTTCATTTCAAACGAACAACAAAATATTATGCCTGTTTATAAGTATGCATGCATTAGTAAAAATAGTATTTTATTATATTATTTTATATGAATGTATTGTTAAATCAATGATGACTTGTTTACACCAAGTTTGATTTTGATTAATCTGTTCAAATATAAAACTGTCTTATCTCTTTAAGAACTTTTAATTCTTCAAATCATGTTTTACTATAAAAATACTATCATTAACCAGGACAATACTCATTACAACACTATCGATGATGTTAACTTATAAAAAGTTGGATATCTCATATTAATTAAAACAATAAAGTTTGTTTGTTGTATTTTGTTAAAATTTTAAATATAAGTTAAAAAAAATATATTGAGTAAAGATAAAAAAAAATATAAGATATAAAAGAATCGTTACATATATTTTTAATTCTTAAACTTTTTTGAAAAAATAATTTTATTATAGTCTATACCTGATACCTGATAAAATAATCTAACCATAATCGATACATATGTACTAGCTACTCTTTTTTCTTCATTAAACTTTTGGGTTTAAGATTATGTAGAATTTAATCATATTTCATTATTTCAACTTTTTTTTTTCTGTGAGGATAAAATATAGATTCACGAGTATTTTTTATTGACATCTTTGAAAAAGTTTTCTAGAGATCTTAAAAGAGATTTAGTACACATGAAAACAATTTCTTTCTTTTTCGAAAAAGATGTTTTTGGAATTTGATTTTACTTGTACATTATTTGTTTGAAAAAAAAATATTTATTACACATATTAGAAGATAAATGTTATTGTGGTCGTAATTTGTCGTCAGATATTTTTATATATCAGTGTATGAGCGTAATGTTATAGTCAAATATGCATGAAAATGTGTCCCGGGTTATATTAGTCAATTCATTACCACTATCTGGAAGAGGTTTAATTTATCGAAAAGGTTTATCAATATTTATATACTTGTAGAAAATAAAAATGATAAATTTATATATTAAATAATATAATAGAAAGAAAATGAAAAGAAAAAATATGTATATATAAATTAAATGTGTATGATTGGTTGTTCTAAACTTACAGATAGATGGATGAGAAATTAAAATTATATGTTTAATTAAAAGAAGCTTCCAACTCTACTTGAAATAGATTGCATCAGAAGATAACAGTGGCTATATTTAAAGTTAAAGGTTAAAGACGGTAAAGGCACGTGCGTCTCATAACTGCATGAAATAGATATACACATCTTCTAGTGCATGTACCTTTGATTTGTTAGGTTTCATATTATTGCATCGTTATTCATTTCTATTTTAAATCACCATAAATTCAACAAATTAATGCTTTGACTTTCACTAGGTGAAATCCTAAAATCTCTTTTCATTTTATTATTTTAAGAATTAGATTTTAAAATTTAATTTAATTTTACAATCTTAAAATGGTCATCTTAATCATCTTGTGGCATATCTACTGTACATAAACCTCATTATTTAATATAGGACTTCTAATACATCTCTTCATACCGATATATATACATCATATACATAACACTATATACTAATGATTTGATAACGAATAAAATCATGTGCTTAATAAATAACAAATTTCACTATAACTCTAAACTAATTTTAATATTATATTAAGAAATAAACTTTAAATTTAAATTAAATTTATAAAACCAATATATATATATATACTTTAAATTTACCTTATTATTATTAATGAACATTGACTTCCAACGTTATTTCGCATCCCTGATATAATTTAATCATTATTTACTGTGCATAATATGCTGATTCCGTCACGGACAAAAATTAAGGCACTGGCGCAAACATTTTACATTTTAAATATTTTACATTAGTCAGTTTAGCTTAAGGAAAGAAAAAGACGCCTTTTATATTTGTTAACAACACATGTTCATTAAAATTAGGGGTGGGTAGTAGTCATTTTAGCTTTGACTTTTGAAAATCGTGTTTGATGGAAACATTTATGAAATAAATTATTATTTTTAGTTTGAATGCGACTTTCAAAAGCCTCTTTACGAAGGGTTTGGTGAGTGGGCTCAACTAGAGATCTGAAAAAATAAAATAAAATATTAATAAAACTTTATTTATCTTTTTCCTTTTATTTTATTAAGAACTAGTTTTATCCAATCAAAATTAATGAATCAATTAAGTTTTATATTTAAATATCTTTAACTGAGTCTTTATTAAATTTTCGTAATCAATTGAGTATTTAAAATTTTAAGATACCCATTTTTTTATTAATTAAGTGACATAAATCTTATCTTATTCATTTTTATATGGTAAGAGACGTGAAATAATTCATCATTAATATAAATTGATATTGTAATTAATGTTAAGACATTTTATTATTTTAGAAAGTTGTATCATATCAATATGCATACATCAAATTTTCCTAAATAAATTTCTTTAAGTTAACATTGTACTATATATTTAGTTTTTAACTTTTATATAAGTTAATTTCAACTTTATGAAAAAAAAAACAAATTTAATTTTTCTCCGTATTTTTCTTATCTAAAAGCTTTCAAGAAAAATGTTGTTCCATCCATCTTATTGACTGGTACTGATTAATTAGCCACAAATGATAAAAAAAAAATATAAATTATTTACATCATTATTGCTAGGTTTATAAAAAATTGTCGGCAAATGTAAATTTGGTGTAAGGAAATTAACCACCAACAACCAACAATGTTTTATTTTACTTGTCTTTTATAAACTAACATGCTTTTAAATTATTTGTTGTGTAATTAATTCTTATCTATCTTCTTTATTTAAATCCGTACGTCCATTCATTGGAAAATTTGGTCAACTTATTCATGTCAAACCCTTACCCAATAAATCTAGAAGGCTATAACCTATGCAGTACTCAAATATTACAATATAACTGAACCTAACATATGTTACATACAATAAAACGAAAATCTAAATCTAAAAAAAAATATATATGAAATATATATATATATATATATATATATATATATATATGTGTGTGTGTGTGTGTGTGTGTCACATTTTGAAATTGAACAAAAAATTGTTTTACGTTACAAAAAGTATTTTCCATTGTCATATGATCATAAAAAATTGTGTCATACAACTAATTAATAAAGTTACTATAAATTGAAATAGTTTATAAAATTAATTATTTGAATTTGAGGTTCTAAATATTTTTTCTAGTAAAATAACTTTAGTTGTGAACTAAATTTGAGTTACACAACCCACCAAATTAGGTATAGTGGGTTTGTGCAAGGTACCAATTTGTTCCCATTTTAATTAACTTGATTGCTCTTTTCACCCACATAACTCATTACTAATCAATTCTGAACATTGGCCACCAATGTTAAGGAAAATATCCCATTAATTGATTTAGATAACTATTGATTAATTTCATTGTTTTAAATGCTTGTGGTGCTATCTAAGATTAGGCTGCTATATCCCAAGCATTTAATGAAAGAAAATTCATTCATATTTATTTTACTGGTTTTTTATTTGAATTTGATAATTTCTCCCTAATTAAAAAAAGAAATCCAGATATCAATGTAAAAGAGATTAAACAGAAAGAAAGTGGGGAAAAAGAGAATTTTATAAGGATCGTGAATGGAAAAAATCCACACACGAACAATCGCGGGTAAAATCCGCGACGGATAGTTACTATCTCCAGATAATAGGTAACAGATATTTTAATATTCGTTTTAAACAGATCGGGTATGGGTACCCGTTACCTGCAAAAAGTAATAAAAATTTAATTTATATATTTTTTTAATAAAATTTAATTAAAAATAAAATAAAATTAGATTTTATTAGATTAAATTTAATTAAAATTAAATTTTAATTTAATTTATATTATACTATATATTTTTGGTAACTTTATTTAAATTTTATTTTAAAAATATATAAAATATTTTTTTATTTTTTCGAGCAAATTTTAAAATATCCATAAATACTTTTTTAATAGATATTTGCACGGATAACAGATCAATTTTGAATTTTTATTTACAAGTTGAGTTTACGAATGACACTATCTGTATTTAGACCCGAGTCATTGGCATTCCTTATCTTATAAAAATTATATACATGAACAAAAATTCGCTTGGGTTAAGAGATTGGTTCGACTCTCATAATGATACAATGAGAAGATAAATGAATAACAAAGAAGACCCTAATTTTTTTTAATTTTATTATTTGGTTATTCATTTTAATTTGTCATGAATAAAATGTTTAATCAAATCTTACAAATAATGATGTTGTTTTAAAAAAAAAAATCAAAGTTATACAATATAGTATAATTTTTTTATATTATTAAATCGGCGTAGTTAATTTTATGAATTATCATGATATATTAATTACTGAAAACGTAATTTTGTTATGATTAATCACATTCTGTAATCCAAAACGTACTTTTGTTATTTAAATGTTAAAATATCGAATTTGTTGTTTGATTTAGAGAGGCAGAGGAAGTGAAAAGGTGGAATTGAACGGTGAAATTTCAATGGCGGGGATTCAGATGCTACCGTACGGCGACGTCGATTCCAATTTGAGGGCTATGGCCGGGTCCGCCGAGGGTTTTGGCCGCCACGCCATCGGCGGCCTCCATGGTTCTCTGTATATCGTCACCAATCTCGCAGGCACAGTAACCTATGCTCCTTTTTTCAGCATTTTAATTGAATTCTGAAAATGTGAATAAACAATAATTGATTGAATTGTGATGAATGACAATAAGATAGTACTGAATCGTGGTTTATGACGGATGAATGATTGATTTCAGATGATGGTCCTGGGTCCCTTCGCGAAGGATGTCGAAGAAATGAACCTTTGTGGATTGTTTTCGAGGTTTCTGGTACGATTAATCTGTCGTCGTACCTGAGTGTGTCGTCGTATAAGACAATAGATGGGAGAGGGCATAAGGTGAAATTGACTGGGAAAGGTCTGAGGCTGAAGGAATGTGAGCACATCATCGTGTGCAACCTTGAGTTTGAGGGTGGTAGGGGTCATGATGTTGATGGCATTCAAATCAAACCAAATTCTAGGCATATATGGATCGATCGATGCACCCTTCGTGATTACGACGATGGCCTTATAGACATCACAAGACAAAGCACCGATATCACTGTATCCAGGTGGGCTCATTTTCTCCATTTTTAATTGAATTACAACAGCGGTTTGACTCATGTAAAAGTAAGTCATCTGAATAGTTGATGAGAGGATTAATAGATGATGTGTTGTTATACATTTGCATATGTAATATCATTGGTGGGTATGCTTTGTTATGCATGTGCATGTCATGAGAAATGATATTTTGACAATTCCGTTTCCATCTACAACCAAACCCTTTTATAATAAAATAATAGTATTAAAATCTGAAGCATCGTCAATGATGTTTTGATAAGTAATTGAGTAAGTGGCGTTCTACTCCTTGTATAATTAATATTAGTTACACTAGTATTGATAGTTTGTTTCTCACTAATGGCTGACCCTGTGTTTGGATCCTCATCCACACAACTCTAAAGCATGTCATTGAAGAAACTATTAGTTGTGTTTGGTATGCTTTGACATGAAGGAGTAGATAGACTTAGACATAAATCTATTTGCATTGTGATTATTTACCTTATCCTTTGAGAGTAGTTGTTCATTTTTACTGAATTGAACTGCAACAGTGGTTGTCACATGTTCCAAGCATAGTAATCTCAGTTGTTGGTAAGGAAATTCATATTTGATTTTTATTTTTCAACACATCCAAGATTTATAATCTATCAGCAGTTGTTTTTTCATCCATGACCGAAGGTGTGTTTGAATCCTCTTCCACGCGATTTAGGCTCGTCACTGGAAAGAAAAAACAGTTAGCATTTGCTTTTAGTCTGTTTTTTGACATGGATCATTGATGGATTCTCAGATACACAGAGATTACTTACCTTATCCTTTAGAGAGAGTATCTCGATTTAGAGGAGGCGAATCCATTGATCAAATTTGATGGGTTACTTGGTTTTGTGGATCTAGGTGTTACTTTGGGCAGCATGACAAGACCATGCTCATTGGAGCTGACCCGACTCACGTTGGTGATAGATGCATCCGGGTGACCATTCACCACTGTTTCTTTGATGGAACGCGGCAAAGACAACCACGTGTGAGATTTGGAAAAGTTCATCTGTACAACAATTACACCAGAAACTGGGGGGTTTATGCTGTTTGCGCTAGTGTGGAATCCCAGGTGAACTTGCTGCTATCATCTGCAGATTTTCTTAAAATTTGCTTTCCGTCCTAAGTTCTATGCAAGAATTGAGAGAGAGTAATTGATTTCGTGAAATCATATTACAGATATACTCTCAATGTAACATATATGAAGCAGGAGCTAAGAAAAAGACTTTTGAATTTTATACTGAGAAGGTAAAATATTTCTTCACTCAAGTTTGCTGTTTTATGGTCATTAAGTATATCATATTCATAAATTGAATACAATTCCTTAGATGCACTCTGTGTTGTTCTTCAATTACAATTAAAATTTCATCTCTGTAGCTCACACATGTCATTATTATATACGAAGTGAAACTCTATTTTGGTTTTTAACTGAACACATCAACTAGCAAACAAGACTATCGTTGCTTTTATTACAGTATCTCTGATTTTGAGTGATGAATATTTAGTGCAGTCAGTTATGGTTTAAGTCCAGAAATGTGAATAGTGAGAGTGCTTCTTCAAATATTCAATCTTGTTTTGTGTCCCGGTCATAGATGATGTCCAAAAAGAGTTAGTTTTTACTCTTTATTTCAGTCATGTCGGGCAGCACATTATAACCTCGCCCAATGGCTACTAATGGTTGTGATAAAATTGTCTCCCTAGGCGGCAGATAAGGAAGAGCAAAAGTCCGGCATCATAGTATCAGAAGGAGACATGCTTTTGAATGGTGCACAGCCATGCCTGCTTACACAAAATAGAGAGGTGGCCATGTTCCATCCTAGTGAATATTACCCGACATGGACGATGGAAGCAGCTGCGCATTCTCTCAGAGAGATCCTCCAATTGTGTACAGGTTGGCAATCCATTTCTAGGCCAGTAGATCGTATGGTCTCTAATTAAGATTCATTGCATGAGTCGGACGGATCCAGTGACTTTTTTCTAAGAAAAGTTACTGTAATTTTAGTTAACTTTCATGTGTTAAGGATCAACTTCAATTTTTTTTTAAAAAAAAAAATAATATAAAAGAAACCAGATAAATTAAAATTAATTGACTTTTCCTGAAAAAAAAGTCACTCAATCCGTTATGGATGAGAACACCTTCTACATTATGTGGAAACCATTCACATTACATCAAGCACATTTAAGAATGAAGCTTTAATTTGTCCTTTATTTAATTCGAGTTGTACTAACATATTGTTGTGTTCTGTAAACATAGTCAACTTTGTGGTTCTGACACTTCCCGATTTGGTATTTATATGGTCCCCATTCATAATTTTCATTGTCAGAAGCTATTCTTGTTCAAGTTTGAAATTTAGAGGTCGTTATTTATAATTTAATTTTTGAAGTATATAGATGTGGTGACCAGGCAAGAAAACTAAACTCGTATTCAACTTACATTGTTTAAGGCCTAGTCTTGGACTATTCTCTAAGTATGAGACGTGAAAACAAGGTCACTTTTTTTTAAGTTGATGGTTTGAAATGGATACATTAGCATTTTGTTTCTAGTTGAAAGCACTGAAAGTAGTCACAAATCGAAACTTAATAAGCTAAATAATTTACTATAAATATATAATGAATTACCATCTTAAAAATTAGGCTAATATTTTAATTTTACTAATTTTAGAACAACTTTTATTAACTGAAACGAGGTAATGTATATGAATTTATACTATAAATTTGATCATTTTATATTATAAAGAACCGGGATTTAAGGAATTCCTTGTGAAGTTCACATGTAAATAAGTTAGACCAGGAAGAGAGTTGGTTATAGAGTTCACATGCAAACAAGTTTGACCATCAATAACGACAAAATGAGAATTAGAAGAAGGAATAGTGGTTGCGGCTTAATGTCTTCGGTCTTGTGTACACTTCTTTATTCCGATTCCTCGGCCCATCAACCGTGATCATGCCTGGACCACTGTACTTTTGGCCCACTTCTTTCATTTCAGGAGTTCACATTTTATTTATTATTTTTCAATTTTATTTGACTAAGTCAATGTGCTGAACAAAAGCTGTTTATTTTCACAAAGGTTTTGGACAAACTTTTTCACAAGATTTTGTAGGAGGAAAAAAGATTCCAGCTTCTAATACGAACTAAATTGACTTACGTACTTTATTAACTTTAAGTAAGTTAAATAAAGACTTTGTTAAATAAGAAAAGTAAATGAGTTAATTTTAACTTGCTTTCGAAAAACAAGTTGATATATAGGAAATCCAGTTCATTTTACCTTTTTTATTTTCTCATTCTGTAAATATTTAACAGAAAATTTTAGCCAAGTGTAATCAAAGTTATTTGATTGTATCAAATATAAATATAAATGTATACGGAAAAAATTATCTGTGTATGGTTGGGTTGTACTGTGAAACAAAAAGAAAGAATATTTTGAAATTGCTATAATCATGAAGAAGAGAGACGCTAAGCCGGTGGAAGTTACTTTCACAATTGGCAGATTGGATTGAGAACATACAGTTCAATAGAGATGAGCCTGAAAACATGAGGATTAAGTACACATCATTCACTTTCAATTGTGTTACTATTTCTTCATGGTCTAAGCATATCTTGTACCATGCTCAATTTTACTACCAATCAAATCTTACTAGCTCATACGAAAATAAGAAACTGACAAACCAAGTTACAATTTTTGCAAAAATGTACTAAAGTTCCATGGACTTTGTTAAAATGTTTTAACTAATTTACAAGTGTAAAATTACTTTCGACGCTCTTTACATGTAACCCACTTAAATACTAGAATTGTAAATTTCAATTTCAACAAACTCCAAGTATAGTAGTTTCGGAATTGCACTAAGTATTTCAATACTATTCGAAAACTTAAAAATAATCACTTTCATAGGTAAGCATTGAAAATTCTAAAGTGATTTTTTACCTAATTAAAAGCGTCTAACACGCGATATTGTTTAGCTCTATACAAGACTAATTTGTATTAGTTAATTATATTCAGACTCGTATAAATATTATAAACATCATGAATTAAATTTACAGGGTCTCTGAAGTGTGCAATAAGGGTTGTGCGATCATCTTTCTCCAAAACTGTAACTTGCTTTTGGATCATACCCACAGAAAATTCTTGAAAATAAAGCACAGGAGAGTTACTGGAGAGCACTTGGAGGTCAATGCAAATGGTCTCTGTGCATACATTTCTCAAAATGCATGTGAATGTAAAGGCTGATTAAAAGAAACGTCAAAAAATGTAATGCATCAATTTTGAACGAAAACTATAAAACTATGCGCATAAATTCGAGTAGCTTCGAAAAACACAAGATTTTTAACATAGGTAATAACAAATGGTAACTCCAACATGAAACTACAAATGTGAGATGTATCAAAACTGGTAAAGTATTAAAGGAAGTAAAAGTCAAATTGATCAATAAGATTTGCTCAACTATTACACCTTGATAGCATACTTCCTCATTGGGAAATAAGTCTCTTTCTTCTTCTCCCTCTCAGTCTTCAATGACGCCTGCATGAATAAGAAACGAGAAATCTCATGAGAAAACAACTTGTTGTCCATCACCACCAAATATAGAGGAAAGACACTTAGAAAAAGGTATAAGGTATTCCCACAACCATGTTAATCTACAATGTAAGAACAACTAATAGTCGAACTTAACTTCACTTCTCTCCAATAAATTTTATAGATAAAATTAGAGACCATTGATGCTTATGTTTATGTGTGAGATTTTATACAAATCCTAACCAAGGTTATAATTCCTCGTGTCTAAAGCTAATTATATCAATGAAACTCAAAATCATAAGTATTTGTAATTTATATTTTAAAATTTTGTTTCAAGAACAAATTCAGGAGCAAATATCATATCAGATAACATTTGCAAAAGGACAGAATCAGATCGAATTGTCCAATTACTTAGAATTGCATGTTAAGATTGACGGAGACAAGTACAGATGTCGCTGACTTTCAATCGGGGATACAATAACCTTTCTGAAAGACAGACAATCCTAGCACGGGTATTTCAAACAGGCAAACTTCAACAACAATACACTATTCCTCTCTAACAAAATGATGGTATAAATATGCCTAGATAAAAAATTAAACCAGTAAATTCTAATAACTAAGAGGTCATTTGCTTCAAACGAGAAGCAAAATAACACAGCCCCCACTGCCGAACAGCATAGGAAGGGATTCTTCCACATTTCACCTCTGACAAAACACTCCAAAAAAGCATTGGTGATATATAATTGAAATTTGAGCAATACAGGAGAATTATTAAGCACACAAGCAACCATGGAAAAAATAGTCCTAGAAAAATAGAACACAGATAGAAATTGCTCGAGAGAAACACCTCAAGACATAGACATTCAAGGCATTACACAAAACGGGCATTCAAATTATATCAGGTAGACACTAATAAACACAAAAGTGGAATGAGCATGACTAAAAAAGAACAAATTCAAGATCATCAAAATCAATGCAATCCATTTATTAAAAACTAACAACAAAACATTCACATTAGTCTACATACTTTTGGTAAAGTACAGTTAGTAGTTCCATTAAGGGAAGAACAAATGGCATTACCTGATGCTTAGTAAGCCTCCTGCGAATAGCCCTGGTCTTCTTGGGGCGGAGATCAAGGGGCAAGTACTTTTTGTTCTTATAGGCATCTCTCAACGCAGCCTTTTGCTTCTGAGAAATCACAGTCAAAACCTGGGCAATCGACAACCTGACCACTTTTCTGCAATTAAAAAACAAACATAAACACAAACACCTCACATGCAAAAAATAGAAAAGTATATGACAAACGACCAAACGGAGAAAGACGTGAAATTTTACATCTTGGAGAGCTTGTTAGGGGCACCTCCGGTGACCTTAGCAACACGAAGCAAGGCTAGCTCGGCCTTGAGGTCCTTCAGCTGATTCAAGAGTTCAGCTTTCGTCTTCTGCCTCAGCTCGTAAACCTTAATCCTCGCTGCAAAAACAACGTTGTCAGTCACATCAATTAACAACAATGGACTGAGAATAATGCTTCTGGAAATTACCCATCGCTACAATTCTGCGAGCTTCTGCTTCGGCTGCGACTCTATGCTGTAAACCCTAGTGTTAAATAAAAGAGACGAAGCTCCAAATTAGGGTTTTTTATAGTTATATAGAATGCTGTTTCGGGATCGGCCAGATACGGTTTTAAACGGGCCTGCAGTTTTTCTTGGGTTGGACTAGGAACTCGCAGGGGGAGGCCCACTTTACTAGATTGGGCCGATTTAAATTTAAAAGAATGGGCCGATTTAAACATTTCCAAGTATATTTTATAAATATATAATATTTCAGAAATGATTTTTTAAATGTATTTACCTTAAATAGAAAGGTATTCATTTTAATTTTAATATCACTAACATTGGCGTGTATTATTGTATTATAAAATTACTGATTTTAATTTAAATTCCAACCATTTTCTTTTTTAATCTTTTAACTCTGTCGGGAAATTGGATTCCATTTTGCTACTGTCTTTGACATGTTGCTTCTTCTGTTCTGGACTTATGTGTCGATAACTTATTCAATTTAAGAAATATTACAACTAACCCAATATATAATAATTGAACTTCAAACTTTTCTTAAAGAATATTTATCAATATATTGTAAATATCTAACTCTTTTGTTTTGTCTATACTATGCATTGAAATAATGGAAAATACAAGAAAAAGAGAAAGATAGCACTGGTGTGTACCTTAGGGTCTCCTGGACACCACCAGATCGACCATTCAGACCGATCATTCAGGTCGACCATTCAGGCCGACCATCTAACCCAGGTTGACCATCCAGCCTAACCAATTGACCACTAGGCCAACTACATGGTTAAATTATAAACAATGATCATTTATTAAAATCCTAATGCAGATTAAGATCTGATTATATCATCATTAGACTAGTGAAAGGTAAAAATTCATTACAACTAGTATATATAAAGGTCCCAAGTACAACTCTAGGATCAGGATGCACAATATATAATTATTTGTTGTGTCAACCGTTCACTTATATTACTGACTTGAGTGTCAGAGTGTTTTTGACAGGTACCATTCCACACGACTTTGACAAAAAAAGGAGAACAGATAGCGTAACTTGGATGAAGGAGAACACAAAGGAGTCTGTTTGGTCTTCAAAACAACTTGAAGTGCTTACCCGAGACAAAATTGTTAAAGTTGTGACTCTACTAACTTTAAATTCATGGATTGTGTGAAAAATAATTGTAGGATATGTGTCTTTTATAAACAGGATATTTTTTTAAATCATTCATAGTGGAAATTTTATATATTAGTAATATTTGTTAAAACATTTCACAAAAATCAACTAAATTAATCATTTTTATTTGAATATCTACTTATGTATATATTAAACATATATATATATATATATATATATATATATATATATATATAATATCCATTATATTTTTATATTCATCTCTATTTTAATTTATTAAAATAGGTATTTTGAAAAGTTCAGGATATACATTTGATATTTTTTGTTGTTATAATTGTTTGACTTTTTTTTTATATTTGACACTAAAAAAATGTTTATCCTTTTAACATTTAATATTTTGTTTAACATAATTATTGTTTCAATAAAAAATTATTTAAGTAATACTTAAAACAAAAGATGTATGATTATACTACTCAACAAGGAAGAAGTGAGATAAAATCTCACATCCGTTGAATATAGAAATAAGGATAAAACAGAAATCTTATATCCATTAAGTATAGATAGAAATAGAAATGAAGATGAAAATTAATTTTTATTTAAAAGATTGAGATCATACAGTTAAGTTAAAAAAGCTGGTGAAAAAGATTGTAAATTAAAGTTCCCTCACCATCAAATATTAACCACTAATATTGTCCATATAAAAAAAAGAAACTAGTTAAACTCACCGTCTCATTCTATTTTTCTGTCACCCTTATTATCAAAAGCATGTACAATTAATGTATGAGTTAAGGATAATAAATGAATTTGACTTCATGGACTATGTATGAACTTTTTCCAAGTAAAACGCCATGGGTATGATAATACCTGATTTTTAAATTAGGTATATATTCACATCGTTCTCATTTCAATATCCAACTATATTTTAGGTAGTCATCCCATTTTAGATTATAAAAACACTTATAATTTATTAGGTAATATAAAAGAAATTACATTAACTCTTCTCTACTCATTAATTCAATAATTAATTTGTTAATTGTGACATCTGAACACTGACGAGGACGAGAAGTGATCGCCGGTGCAAGACACTGACAATGAGCGACTCCAGGCAGGTTTCCAGTGGAAGGGACACATGGATGAATCGAACATACATCGGAATGAGATGGATCTAGAGACTGTATAGGTATGAGACTATACAGTTGAATGATAGCTTAAAGGTTTGATTTGGCTACTCATATCACCAAGTGCATTTGTTTTTCGGTAGCCTAACTCATAAGAACTCCATGGTTAAGCGTCTTGTGGTGATGTGTACATTGATTATTTTTACTTTTTTATATAAAAAATGACCTTTATTCCATTTTATAATATCAAATTTATATAATTATAATTTATTTATTGATATTTTAAGTTAGAAAAAATCAAATGTATACCATTTTGACATTAAATATTTAATAATATCGTATATTTTTTTCATAAAAAATAATAATTAATATACAGAATAGTAAATGAGCCAGTATGGTTATGTTATAAATTCAATTATAAGTTGAAAATTCAACGTTGTATAAAAACAAAAAAGGTTAAGTGACATGAAAAAATAATTTATAAACATCAAACTTTAAAGTTTTATATGGAAGATGATGTGGAAAAAAAATCCTTAAAAGATTACATTTATCGTATGATATAGATGTAAATACAACAAAAAAAAAACAATTTTTTTACGAGAATATACTTCAATTATGAAGTATGTATCTCATATTTCTGCCAATTAAATTAAATTAGTTTACAAGCTACTCAATCAAGTTAATAAATAAATTCATAAATTAACTAGTATAACTCAGCTTATAAGCTAAAAGCTCGTAAATAAACTAATTTAAGTAGCTAAACAAATAGTTTCAACTCGTTGATTTTTTTATCAAAGATAATCATAAGACGATTAAAGTAACTTTAATTTATAAAATCGTAAAATAAATTATATAAATAACTTATGAATCTCTTTTGTACCAGTTAAACTAGCTTACAAACAACTCAAATAATTAAGCTCATAAATAGTATATTGTGTTTTACTAATGGCATTTGTAAGATGATCTCCAACATAGGAAAAATATAACATATTAAAAAAAAACATAAATTAATTATAGATATTTTATTAAATATCTATTTATGTAGTCCAGCAAGTAGAGCTTTAGATGCATTCAAAATTGTGAGTGATATGTAGCAAAAAATTGATTGGTGTGGAAAAAATCTTATCTTTTTGTAATGATAGTTTTGCTTTTGTCATTTTTTATATCTTGAAAAGTTAGTGTGTTTTGAATTGTGGGTTTGGCCTACAGTTGAAATGGAACTTCCATATGGCAATGATGTCGTGCTTCCAAGTTCTCGTCTTTTACGGCTAAACAAAACAACACACCAAACTACAGACAAAAGAACACACAAGCATCACAACATGCGTGTCTTCCTCATCCATTCAAACATTATCTAAAAAATATATCTTCTTCTTTTAATTATTTTAAGGGTTACATATATTTTTAGTCCCTAAACTATTGGTCGTTTCTAATTTTCGTCCCTCTTTCAAAATAAGGTATAATTTGGTCCTCATTCTTTTCGAAATTTAGTCCTCGAAACTTTGGTTTTAGTCATCGAAAACTAACCTCAAAAACTACCACATTTTTAACGGTGTTAGTTTTCGAGGACTAAAACCAAAATTTTGAAAAGAATGAGAACCAAATTGTACCTTATTTTGGAAGAGGGACGAAAACCAGACGGCTAATAATTTAGGGACTGAAAACATATTTAATTCTTATCTTAATAATCTTTCAATTCAATAATTTCATGTTTTGATAAATTTAAATAACTATTTTAGGGTTAAATAAATTTATAATTTCTAAATTTAAACATAAAACTAAAATTTGTTTCATATTAATATACATTGATCTCTGAATTTAAAAAATTAATAAATATAATTTACTTAAGAATATTTTAAACTAACATTTTGAATTAAAATATATACATATAAAAATTAGCTTAAAATCGTATATACAACTAAAAACTAAAAATTAACTTAAAATCGTGTTTGACATGTTAAAAAAATTCAACACATTTGAATTAAAATTATTAAATCAATTTTTTTAATTTAGAAATCATTTACTGACCGTGTCACTTCTCCTCTATATTTTCTTTAATACATTTTAGTTTTAATTGTTTATGTAAAATATGATTATTTATATTTATTTAGTGTTAACAAAACGAACTTACGGTGTTAAACATACTGTTAACTAATCATTAATTGTGTTACTTTTCTTTAAGAATTTTTTTATAAAACTAAGAGAAAAAATCACTATGCATTACATCCACTTTATAGTTGATACTTTATGATTGTAAAATTATTTGTGTTAGATGTTAATTAAAAATTTCATATCAAGTAAAAATTACTAAGAAGAATAATATACAAGTTAAAAAAAATTATAAATTTATTTTCTTAAAACTTTGAATTAAAAATAGTGACAAAATCTTTTATATAAATTTGTTCATAATTCATTAATAGTAAATATATCCAGCGTTTATCTCGTAAAAATTAACAATTATATCAGAGTCAATAGTTTATTTTGATAATGACTCATAAAATTCAAGATAAGTTAAAAAAAATTATATTAGATAAAAACTTGTAAAATGAAACGATAGGTAAGTATAAATATCCATAAACCTATGACTTAAAAGGTTTTAAATTGAAAATGAGATATTACATTTAAGGACTCATTAATGTCAAAATTTTCCAATCTTCCATTTAAAAAACTTTGTATAATGCGTACAATTTCTCAAATTGCTATTCTTAATTTCGTATTGTTAAGTTCTTGCAATACAAATTAACCTTTTGAAATGATTTTATAGAATAATTGTCGATAAACATTTTATTTATTTTAATAAATCTACATAAAGAATTTCAAAGTTATTAATAAGTGTTTCATTCAATTATTTTTTAAAACACATTCCAGTAGTATAAATCTAGGATATATTTTGTTAAGAAATTAAAAATCATTTTTAAAAACTTTTGAAAGAAGAGTACTTTCACCTTCAAAGTTAAAATAAATGTAATGTGTAGAACAAGTTGAAAATGCATAAAAAAAGGATATTTCACACATTCAATAATCAAATCGTGGAAGCTAGTTTTGTTTGAATTGGAAATTTCACGTGTTCTTTCTTTATTGCAAACCGTGACTGTGCTCATCTTGTTCAATGTGAACACAACATGAACCATTTCAATTCAACCATGGCTACGGATTTCTTCTAGAAATAACCCTTTTTGGAAAAAAAAGATACAAGTGAATATTTTTTTATTATTTTCAATTATTCCAATTATTCCAATACACATTCATATAAATTCTAATATATAATCATAATGAGAACAAATAGCAAAAAATATAAAGTCAAAAAACATTTGTTTCAACTATATTAGTTCACTTACATTCAATTTTCAACGTACTGTTATACCTTGTGTTTTGTGTCCACCAGTGTTGCTTTAAAAACGGTTTATAGTGTCTTAACTTTATTTAATAAAAAGATAACCATGATTTAACGATGCAAAGAGCAATTCAATTATTTAGAGTAAATTAACCCTACGTTTAAAGGGTATGATAATTTCAAATAATTAAGGACGAATGTTATGATTGAATTTTATACTTGTTTGTGTTTTCATATTTCAAATAAATTAAACATAAGTTTAAAGAATATGATAATGTATCGGACGAAAGTTGTCGTTGAAGAGTTTGGTTGTTATTTGGATAATCAAGAATATTTAATTATAACTATAAAATGGAAATTTATAGTTTTGATTGCTTTATATAAAAAACATTGTAAATATTACATAATATTATATTTTTAATATTCAGAGATAAAAAGTTTGTTTGTTAACAAAGAATATTTAGTTAAAATATATGTTTTAGGTAACTCAAAAAGTATTTTCCTTTTTATGTGAAACAAACTCGTAAACAAATGTAACCATGTTAATGTCAACAAATTAAATATAATTAAGGAATTAATTAATATAATCTACAAAGGAGTCAAAAGAAACTCCTCCGTCCAAAAAGAAAGTCCAACAAAATTAATGCCAAGTTGCTTAATGAAAACACCAAAACGTGGAAATAAAAAAGCACGTCTATTACAGTATTAATTTAGAAAATTAATCTAAAATATTTATATGCATCTCTCTTTACCTGTTTGATCCATTCAACCACCATTTTTTATAGAAAAAAATCTGTATGAGTGATGAAAAAAAACAGAAAAACTAAGGCAATTCTGATGGAGAAGATATTGGAAAATAATAAATTAATAATTATGATAATTAGTTAGATATTAATTATTAATTAAGTAGTATAACTAATAATAAAATGTGTGTGGAGCAAGGCTAAGGAGGGAGAAAGTTTGTTTGGTTTATGATTTGATGTTGTCTGGTTTTGGCTTGCTGCCTCTATAAGTGGAGAAACTCATGTCATTCTATTTCCCACTCTTACGTGTTTCTTTTCCTGAATTTCATGCACTCTAATCTTAAAATCTCTCTCTCTGTCTCTCACTTCACTCGTCTTTTCGACTCTCTCACCCAAAACAAAACCTTTCTTCATGGTTTCTCTCTTTCTCTCCATCTCTCTATCTATAAATATCATATTTTTCTTCATAACCGATTTTCTTTCGCTGTTCTTTTTTCTTCTTTCTGCAGGCCACTGAAACCTACGCGATCAAATACGAGGAGGTAACGATCAACATCGAGACACACATATGTGTGTGTGTCTGTCTTATTATCTTGTCTTATCTTGATCTTGCTCAGATTTTTCAAAACAAAAATTCAAGGAAATCTTAACGTGGATATTTGATTTTTCTATATTTTTAAGGAACATATACTGAATTCACGAGGGTTGAAGCTCTTTACATGCCGATGGCTTCCGGCTAATAGGAGTCCGAAAGCTTTGATCTTCATGTGCCATGGCTACGCCATGGAATGCAGCATCACCATGAACAGTATAATCACGCGATTACCCTCTGAACGTTATTCGTTCGTTTTCTTTCCATCTTTCAATGGAAGTTGATTCGGTTCGTATTAATTTTCTGCACTTTTTCTGATTGCAGGCACGGGAATAAGGCTTTCACAAGCGGGTTTTGCGATGTTTGGGATTGATTACGAAGGACATGGAAAATCAGAAGGGGTTCCTGGTCTTGTTATGGATTTTGACAGCGTCATCGACGATTGTTTCCAACATTTCTCCACAATTTCTGGTTTGCTTCTTCTCTATTTTAATGTCAAATTGTTGCCTGCCACTGAGGTTGTTTCCTTGAACGTGTTTTCCAACCCATGACGTGGCCGATTTGTCGCTTGGTGAATATGTTTGTGAATGAAGTTGTCTTTTTTTGTTTTGTTTTGTGAATGATTGAAACTGCAGAAAAAGCAGAGTACAAGAACAAGATGAGGATCTTGATGGGTGAATCCATGGGAGGAGCTGTGGCACTTCTTTTGCATAGGAAAGAACCACAGTTCTGGGATGGGGCCATTTTGGTCGCACCCATGTGCAAGGTTTGATCCCTTTCTCCACTTTTTTTTTTTTTTTGTCCTTATTCTGTAAGCACGTCTTCTGCCAAATCCGCACATGTGATTCGTTTCATAACTACACTGTTCTTGTTGCTGCTATATCTAATCATTCATTGAGTTTAATCAAACATAATAGTGCAAAATTTTACCTAATCAAATAATCATTCATTGGCTTCGTTGACACGTCTGATCATTGGTGTGTTCTGTGATTTTCAGTACCCAGAAAATTTGGACCCAATGAAATTCAATGTCGATTTGCATACACTTTTCTTTTCTTCTCATTTACCTATTCTCATGGTTTCTTTCTGGGAATCTATTCACTGCTATCTTTTTCTTTATCTTTCCCTCAGAATATTACAGGCATAATAGAAAATTGCTTTTACCAGATAATAACTTAAGAGAGACGCAAAATTATCGACATAAAAAATACAGAGATGGTTTGTGAGACAATCACGTAAGAGATAGAAAAAGATTGAAAAAGATAGTAAATTAATTTGTATGTCACTCTATCTAGATAAGGCGCCAGAATCTTTCCTTTTTGTTAATTCAATGCATCAATACTTTTACTATCAATCGTTCTTGTTCTATATGATTTATAGCAACCGGAAAAATTTATCGCAAGAAAAATAGATATATGGTTTTGTTTTCATCAAAATTTATTTATTTATTATTATTAGAATGTATAGAAGATAAAAGATATATTCTTATATATTAGATTTGAGTTTATTCGTAAGTTAAAAATGAAATGAGTGGATCCGTTTGACCGATACTAATATTTGACATCGAAGG
The DNA here is from genome assembly GCF_029865625.1 of Vigna umbellata. NCBI lineage: Eukaryota > Viridiplantae > Streptophyta > Magnoliopsida > Fabales > Fabaceae > Vigna > Vigna umbellata. The sequence goes on along the minus strand of NC_142172.1, from coordinate 48,108,163 downwards.
TCTTTGACTTTTTAGAAGCGTTGAATAGCTCCTTGGTACGCATCGTTCAAGATATTTTTAAGCTAAACCGTTTTATATTCTTGTGATGATGCGTCAGAAGCAGAGAATACGCAGCCTACGTTTTTACTTTAAAAATACACCCACGTTTTGAAAATTTCAAACCCAATCAAGAAGAACCACAACATAATTATAATGAAAAAAAGTTAATAAATATATACGAATATTATTCGATTGAGTGACAGTAGAATATAAAAGAGTATAGACTTATATTGTATATATTATTTATTTGGTTGAGAATTCAAATGGGACTCGTTAATTCATAAGTTTAGAAATAATATATACTAAGTTTCACATTGTGTAGAAATAAGAAAATAGGATAAGACGAAAGATCATTAATTCACAATATTAAGGTTTTAGGTAAAGAGAATACTATAAGTTTATTGAGAGTCTATTTACACGTGGAACTCATTGTGTAAGTCTAAGTCACATATTGGGTAGAATAAAACACTGTATAAAGATGAAAAACACATTAATTCATAACACTAAGGTTTTGAGTAAAAAATAGTGTTAATCTTTATATGGTTTATTTAATTGGTATTAGAAAATCACTTGTTTAGTATATATTTTGTTGATGCATTAAAGTGAATATTTGTTAATAAATTGCAGATTGCAGAAGAAATGAAACCAAACACAATGGTGATTAAGGTATTGAATGCATTAAGCAAAGTTGCTCCGTCGTGGAGAATAGTCCCAGGCCCAGACATAATTGATATTGCCTTCAAGGTGCCTGAAGTCAGAGAAGAGGTATTTCATAAGATTTTTTTTTTCTTGCAGAAGCTGACTATTTTCTTTGATAAAGTTTTGATGCATTATTGTTGTATTGCAGATCAGAAAGAACGAATATTGCTATAAAGGAAAGCCTCGGTTGAGAACAGCGTCGGAACTTCTAAGGATCAGTAGAGAAATTGAGGGAAGACTGCATGAGGTAAATTTGGTGAAGTAAACAAGAAAGACGTATTGAATTGAATTGAATTAATGGAATATGTTGAATTTTTTTGTTAGGTTTCACTTCCTTTTCTGATTTTACACGGTGAAGAGGATCAAGTGACGGATAAAGCAATTAGCAAACAGCTACATGAAGTGGCTGAAAGCTCTGACAAGACACTGAAGTTGTACCCAGGAATGTGGCATGGTCTGCTGTATGGAGAGCCACCGGAAAACTTGAATATTGTATTCTCGGATATTATTGGGTGGATCGAGAAGAGATCTCAGTTTGGAAATACAAGATTGGAGAGAGAGTTGAAAGGAGAACATGAACATGAACATGAACATTTGGTCAGGTCTGATCTCTAGAGAATTCCCCAACTCTCATTTCCAAAACAAACCTAGAGAATAAGGTTATAGCGCACAACATAACATAAACCTGAACACCAGAATTGTTAGAGCAAAGGGTCGTGTATATGGGCCGGTGTACAGTTTCAAATCAGTTTATAAAGGAACAAATGTCTCAATTTCCTATTGTCACCACTCTGTATAATAATTATTTCAAATAATCTATGGTTTGTATGTTAGGTACTCATTGCATCAGCATATGCATTTTTATTCATAAATTTATAAAATCACTGTTATATTTCACTTACGAATTTGACAAATTATTGCAAAACTTAATACACGAAATATTTCACCTGTTTGACCATGTTATTATGTTTATAACACATCAACATTTATTGAATATTTTTGTAAACAACAATTAGATTTAAACTGAAAATCAATACTATACAAAGTACTATTTGATTGAATTACAATATAATTGATGTTTTCTTTAAAATAAAAAGTCGGTGGTTGAATCGATTAATTTCTCCACAAATTAATCTATTCCATTTCGGAAACACCTTTATCAGAGTATAAGATCGCAAAAACTTTCGTAACCCCAATCAGCAAAAAACCATTACGAGATATGCATCTTTCAGTTACGGTACTGGCAAGATCTGAAGGGGAAGGTCTGCTTCGTATTTCATTTTTTACAATAACCAACACCCAATAAGAACGTTGAAAAAGCAAGCACAGAAATTCAACAAAACCCCAAATGAGGGCACCCCAGTTTCTCAACAATTAAATAAATAAATAAAAAATCTCTAACCATTACTTTCGTGCATAATGTTTGATGATGAATTTTGATAGGTACATTAAATGCAAGTGTTTAATTTTGGAAAACTAGAACTAACTTTTCGTTGAAATGGTAAAGCAGTGATAATCTACACTAAATTTCAAATCCAGTTAAATCAAACATCTCAGTTGAGTAAAAGAGAGGGGTTGCTGAGTGAGTTGTAGATATGAAGCGATGTGGCACGTTATCACATCCACAAAGCGTGATAACAGTTAACTAGGACTAATTACAACATAAATTGCCAACTGAGGCTTGTGGGTTTGACTCCAATACAGAGTAGAGTTATCGCCAGGTCCCTTCCCCCTCCAATTAAATAGGACTAGTAATCACCGTTCCCCTATTAATGAGATACACGAGCTTACTTCACTTTGTTAGTATTTGACCTAGCTGCAGCGGGCAAATGACCTACTAGAAAAACACATTTCCACCATGACCTGCTTGCAACACCAAAACACAGTACAAGACATTCATCAAATCAAAACTCTCAGTGACTAAGCAACTGCAAAATTATTCATGATTAGTTATCATTGTCATCATCTTAGGCAAGACCCACATGGCAACAGATGGAAGTAGTTTAATTGGAACACAGGTCATCTGTTTAAACAACGCCTATAACATGGGTTCTAACCTAAGGAACAAAATATGTTGCGTCTTCTATTTCCCTCTTGTCCATGATTATCAACTAATTAATTAACTACTACCAAATGTGTGGGATGGGGGGAGTCTACTTCTCCTTAGCTACCACATAATTGAAGATCCAAATCTCTAAAGCGAAGAATTTTCCTTTAATTTTTTATTCAGCAGAAAATAAAGAAAACAATCCTCGGCCAAGACTACCTTTAAAAGGAGATAGTCCAGATGAGGGGTTGGAGGGTATCCCATTAAAGAAATTAGCTTGTAAATATGTCTAACAGTAATACCTCATTCTCTATTAAGGATATCTAAACTCTTTAAGTATAAGATCTGCATGAGAATAGAAAGGGGGACAAATCCTCATGTTGATAGTGGTCACAATGTTGGAATTATCCACCTCAAATAAAATTACATCTCATGTATTGGTTATAAATCTATTATAACAACGGTAGAACAGTCAGGACCAAAATAGATAAAATTAGGGAATCATACCTTTCATGCAACCATTTCTTAAATAATCTTATTTCTCACTTCCTCGAGTTTCTTCAGTATCTCTCCAGGGGTTCTGTCCAATTCATCAGCAATTTTTCTCTGCAAATCCATTGGCAATGTTGGGAATTGTTCGCATAGATCCCCATCAATAACATCCTACACAATAAAGCAGGACTATCAGAAATTTGAAAAAAAATTAATGCTACGTCCAAAAAAGCACAAAAAACAAAAAGAACATTTTGGTGTGCACATGTTTAATAGTGACAGGATGAATGGCTCTTTGTCAAGCAGGAACAGCAATGAAAATATAGAAAGGGGCGATGCTCTTATCCAACAGATTGCAGATAGCACTTTTCCACAATTTCATAGAAGCAATAAACAGCATATCAGGCATACCTTAACGGGAAAATATGAAGATCTATATGCCATGTGGTCTCTTCCGCACAAAGGTGGGTGATCCTGTCTCATATGCATCTCCAAATGAGAAAAGAAGTCAACATCATCTCGTGAAGTAAAGGCATGTAGAGCACCAACACTTCCCATAACTGTTCCAAATACAATGCACTCTCCACCACCTGGTATGAGAGAAGCCTTTTGCAAGCATGTGACCACATCACCAACATGAAACTGTACAATTTCTTCCACCTTATTGGGAGCTCCATTCAGCTTTCCTTGCTCCCACTTGATCCTACCACCAGTAGGATCTTCTTCTATCTCATCTGAAACATCCTGTGGCAGCCGCACAAAATAGATATTTCCAAACTTGTCTGCGCCTGCCATGGTGTCAAAATCTATGTGGTACGATGCAGTAAGCCACCTTGGAACACAATCATCGGCAAATATATAAAGTTGGTTTTCGTCCCGCCTATACTTGCAGTAATGGAAAGACTGGAGAGAAGAAAGAAAAAAACACAATTAACTGAAGATTTTATTCAGTGAACTGAAACATGTAGTGCAGCAGCACACTGGATCCAAGAATAAGCACTCTATCTATTTGCAAAATTAAGAGAGAATAAATTCACAACAGAAAAGCCTAAGTCAAGTCTTTCCAAAATAGTATAATACCCACGGAAGTTTTGTATAAAAACCAAATCAGTTATATCAAATTATATCAATCAAATGCTACCAGAAAGCTCAAGACACCAAATGTGGATATTCAACAGCTATGGATTTACCACAATTCTAAAACTGCGGTGAATGCATCCACCGTAATTAATGCATAAATTAAGATACCAATTAGCAGTGATAGAAACCCTTCTATGGTTCCACATGAGAAACCAGTACGAACGTAAACTACATATGGATATAATATAGAACATACCTCTTGAACATCACCAACATAAATTCGATCACGATATGCCTGAATAGAGACAATCGTGTTGGGGAATAGCTTATTCTCACATTTTCTTAACAGACGTCTTTTTCCCAAATCATATAACCTGAGCACAGGTCCTATCCCTGCAAGTAATCTTCCTTGAAACTGACAGAGAGCAAGAGGAACACCTTCTACCTGTGTTTTGTGCAGAAGTTCAAGAGATCTTCCATCCTCTACAAACCTATAAATATGAATAAATCCTGCAGTTACAGTCCTTTTGGGCAAAAATTGAAGTCCCTTTGCCGTCCCAACAGCTAAAAGGGTTCCATATTCCTTATCATGGAAATTTACTGTGCATATGCTGAAAGCAGCCTCATTCTCCTGAAGCTCCAAAAGACATGTTGTATTTCCTGTCCTGGGATCAAGAACTCTGATGCATGAAACCCATTTCTCTGATTCAGCTTTTGGATAGCCATAGTGTTCATCAGAGAGGGGATCATCTTTATCTTCATCATCACCACCATTCTCCATTTGGTCTGCACTTCCAGTACCATTCTCCCCGGCTTGAGCAGCCTCAAAACACTGTTTCCTAGCAGCTTCACGCTCTTCTGCAGTTAATGCTCCCTGATCACTCTCAATCATCACAAGGAGTTTTCGTTTGGGTTGCAGCACAAATTTCCTTGGTGTGTACCTTAATGGAATTACAGTTTCATTAAATGTTTCTCCTAACCTTTCTATGGTAAAAATTCTCAAGGCCTCGCCAGCAACAGCAACTACACCTTCTACACACTGGTCAGATGAAAATGAAGCAGCATATTCAAGGGTTTCATACGAAAGGGGTGTTAAAAGGAAATGTCCTTGGTGAATATAACCAAGCCAGGGTCGACTAGACAAACAAAGCATAGCCCGCTTGCCCCTCACAATGATGAGAAACAGCTTTGGGGCTCTCAATCCTAAGAACCTGGAACGTGAATCAGAAAGCTGACCAGTAACCATATCCACCACAGTTCTAAACAACACACCATTCTGTAACCCAGCATTCAAGAATAGGCTAGCAGGATGATCTGCACCATCCTCACCACCAACAGAAGCTTGAACTTCAAGAAAAAGTAGAGATTCTGGAGCTGAAGAAACACTCTGAACGCTTAGTGCCTGCATACAATCATCAGGATCCAGTGATAAGATGCGGATGGTCTTGTCGTATGAGCCAACTGCAAGAAATCGAGATCTTTGTCTGCCTTCGGGAACTGGAGCAATGTCTAAACAAGCAACATCTCCAGACATTTCATGCTTCTCCACCTCCATCAACTGACCAGTTACATCTACTTCAAAATATATAAGCTCCCCTCCACTGAGTGCAATAACAACCTGAAGCCTGTTTGATCCAACTTTTGAAATTGTCCTCTTTCCAGGTGTTCTCCATTCATTAATACGGCCATCCTCCCTGATATGCCTAATACCATTTGGGTGAACCTGCATGAGAGAATCATCTCCTATCAAAGAAACAGCAAGGGAGGGAGTCGTGTCAAGAAACCCACTGTCACTAACTTCTTCAACAGTCTCACCAATGGAAAGCACAAGAGTTGCGTTTGTGAATGACACAACAATGTAAGCATCAAACTCGTCAATAACATTCTTCTTCACCGTCCAAACAGCACTTGGTATACCAGGAAGCTTGGACACAGCCATCTCACTAACCGCTAAACCAGTTCTCAAAATCCTCAAAGACGACCTAGGACCACGTCCACAGAGAGTAAAAATCTGAGGAGTTTCCTCTTCAAAGAGATTACTGACCTTCATATCCATTATTGGCATTAAACTCTCAACCTGGTCAATCCTGACAAGGTTTTTCAGCCTCCTGGGCCGGAAAAACACAGGCTGAAAACCTTCCTCGGTTTCCATTAGCGTGGCAGATGATGCCTCCACATCATCCTCATCCCCTATAGACTTAAATTGATACAAAGCATGGTTCCCAAACTCTGAGGCAGCAAATAAGAACCCTGACTTCAGCACACACATCGAAGCAGTAACAGGAATAGTATCAAAATATTTAATCTTCAATTCAGATACACGGTCATTGTTGTGTTCCAATGTGACCTTAAAAATATCCCCATACTCCGTCTGCAGGAGGAAGAAGAACATGCTCTTCAGTTTATGCATGGCAGCCGAGACAATAAGCACGCCACGCTCAGCCGGCAAGTCGTTTCGCCGTGGAATCACAGCCCTAACATCAGGATGACCCTGATTCTTATAAATAACAAAATTTTCAGCACAAACAAGCACCCCGCTAGGACCATCACCACCCCCAGGAACAGTAACAAGCAAATTGGCCCCATTATCAACCTGCTCGGACCACTTCCGCGAAACATGGTTGAGCCCAAGATCAAGCTCATAAAAGGTCAAATGCTTCTGAGCCTCATCAGCAGCCTGACCAGTGGAATCCTGGTCGGCCTCAGAGTAGTCCAATTCAATAGCAGCAAAAATAGGGTTCTCAAAGCCACAGTCAACACCGCAAATTGAATAAACTAAAGTGTGCGATTTATGAGCTTCTAAAGGGGAAGAAATGGTTAACCTAGCAGCAGTGTCCCTATTCAAAACATAAACGAGTTTCTGCTTCTCGCAGGCGCCAATCATAACGGCCCTACCCTTTGGATCGATGGCGAGGTACTGACCTGGGACAATTCGGCGGCAACCAGATTTTCCGAAGGTTTCTTGGTGAACTTTGTCGAATACGTTTTTCTCTTTGTTATATTCGAGGATTACGATGCGGCCGGAGTCGGAGCCAACGACGATGTAGTCCTTCTGAGCGCCCATGAGGCGGAACTGAGCGAGAGAGCGAATGGCGCCGAAGATTTCGACGGAGAGGATGGTTTGGATCCGGCCATTGTCGTCGGGACGGAGGAGATCAAGGACCTTGCCTCGGGCGACGACAATTTCCTGGCTCTTGCCGCCGGAGAAGTTGCCGTTGATGGCACAGATGATGCCGGTGGGACGCTGGAGAGTGAGACTGTAGAGATACATGGTGTAGAGTGGTTAGGGTTTAATTTAGGGTTTTGGTTTCAATTGAACATTCACAGTAACAGAGTCGCTGGTGAAGAAGATGGAATAGACTCGTTACGATATCATATCAGTGTGAGTAAGCAGAGCGGGACTAAAAACCCTATTTGGGGTTTGGCTACGCTTTCCCCCTTCACTTCCATTCTATACACTATTATTAAATATTAAATTAAATATATAATAAAATCAGTGTTCTTTTATTTTCTTTTTAAAAGAAGGAAATAAAAATTTTATTATTTCTTCAGCTCCCCTTGATAACAATTTTTATTTTTTTTAATCTTATACTCTACTCTGATGTAATACAAAATCCCTTTATCATCCTTAATGTTTTTAGTCATAGATCAAACAAACATTTTGTAACTCTAAAATTAATCTCATCGAAGTAGCACTTCGAAAAAATTTCAGTATTATTTATACTTAATATATAATAAATATGTTAAGTGTGAGATTATCAGAATTCATATATTCGTATTGAGATTTCGAAAGTAATTTAATAATTAGTAAGACTGTATCAACATATTTATCGAATGCCGCATTTGAAAATACTACTACAAATTTATTTGATCTTTTAGTGTTTATAAGAAAAAAATTAATATAGATTTTATGATATTAATAATTTTTTTAAGTAATATTTAGACTAAGATGCATACTATGGTATTATTGTATAATGTATCTTGTTGAATATTAAATTCTAGACTTGTGGATAATAATATATAATGATTTTTTGAAATTGGCATATTATAATATTTTTATTAAAATATTAATTTAGTTTCTTGAGTTTTGTTAGTTCAATTTAATTTTTGTCTGTATATTTAATTTAATTTTTACGTTCATTATTTTGTTCAATTTAATTTTATTTTTTTTAAAATTAAATAATTTTGTCTACTTTTAATTTAAAATCAAATCAAATTTTTATATAAATGTTATATTGATATTTTTAATTAAATATTTTTAATTTAGAATTAGAGTTAGTTTAAAATTATAATGAATTAAATATATCTAGTTTAATGTTAAAATTGATTTAAAATTAGAATGAAAATTTAAAAAATAGAGACTTACACCATAAGTTTAAAATTTTAAATTAAAAATTCATTAAATTATTTAATAATTTATATGACTTTTAAGTTACAGATAAATTAAATAGTTTAATAAAAATACCAAATATAACACTCTGCTCATGGTTTTACCGCATGCTAAAGGGGAGGGGATCATGCAACACTAAACACAGAAATTGCTATCATCCGTGGGACTGATAAGTGAAAAAATGCAGTTCATATGACTGCATCACCACGTTCTATCAAAGATGAACACACTACAAAAAGTCGACACCATCATTTCTACCTCACTATTGTTGTGCTAGTTTACGTGTGATAGATTGGTGTGTGAAATTCAGTATGGTGGTTAAAATGCTAGAGAAGATTCTATTCGGTTTTTACAAGATAATTATAGGGGAACCTTTTTAGTAGGTCTAACATCTATTGCTTCCATGAATATATTCATGTTCTCATTAATTTTTATCAAGGTTCTTTGATCTGTACAAGTTCAATGTTCTCGGATGATTCTTCTTAACAAAATTTAAGCTCATGAAACAACCAAGGAAAAATAAGTTAAAACTAACGCAGTCACATACATTTGAAGAACCAAGAAAGATTGAATGTAAAAATGGAACATTCTTCACTATATATATCTGGACGGTCTGCATGGTATATAGGCACACTCATAGCTTCAATGGGCAACGGAGAGATACGTCAAAGCAGTGTATTAAAATTCTTAGTATCATATTAAACATGCCTTGAATGCTTTTTCCAATTCCTTAGCATCCAAGTTTTTCCCAATGAATACAATTTTGTTTATCCTTGGTTCATCCGCACCCCACAACCTCTCAGGTGATCCTTGAAATATGTCATGAACTCCCTGTAAAAAAAAATTGATTAATTCCACGAAACTGAACATGAATGATAATTGTCAGAGACGATGGGTTATAACAAACAACAATTAGCCCAGTGGAAAATTTAAGGAATTCATTTGAGATCCATGAGGCAACCCCTTCACGGTAAAGGAATTTAAGCTTGCCTGAAAGACAAATCTCTCGTTCATTCCTTCAACAGATAGAAGACCCTTCATCCTATAAATGTCATCACTCCGATCCAGTAATAAATTACCAAGCCACATGTTAGCCTGAAAAAGATAAGCCGTTTAGTAGGCAAATGCCAACACTGACTTTTTACATGTACATAAAAGAATGAAAGGCATTCCACAGCCATCCAAATGGAAAATAGAATTTGACACACTTAGCATTAAGTATACGTCATGTCTAACCTTCTCAAGGTCTAAGCTTCCTTCACAAACTATGCTGACGGATGACACACCAGGATCGTGAGTATGATCATGAGAGTGGTGATCGTGGTGTTCTGTACACAACAAATTGGATATTATTTCTAACAAAGTTAAAATTGTAAGCAATTTGAATCACTATTATATATATATATATATATATATATATATATATATATATATATAACAATTATTAAATGTGTTAGGACCATTATATTTTATTAACTAATTTTATAAAGTCATCTAATTAAGTGAATAGGGTTAAGGATATATATGTCATGAAAAATATATTGTGTAAAGACCAGCAATAATTTTAATTTTAATTTATTGAGGGGTCAAATTATAATTATTGAATCTAACCAACAAGGGTTACTTAAAAGGTCATAGTCTCCATCTGTGAGCACATCGAATCATTCTTGTTTCTTTCTCTTTATCCCATCAGAAAAGAAAATATAGAGAAAACTAAAGGTGCTCTCTACAGAGAGAATATTAGAGACCAATTCTTATTAATTGTTTTCAATGTCTAATACTTCACTTCAAGTATGCTTCCGCTCTAACGGGTATTGGGAACTGTTTAGATTAAGGGTTTGATGCTATTAATTATTGATGTAAATCATAAAATTCTAACAAAAATGACATATTCCACAAGCATGTCCTTATGAATGATGAATTAAGAAGCTACTTGTTAGGAATTGATCCCTATCCAAATGCCAAATCTAGAGGGAATAATAATTTAAATGTACAGGCTTCCAAGTAAAATGTGTAAACAACTAAATCTACACTTGTAAGACTCATAAGACCACCAGTACGTTGTGACTAGAGCTACAAACAAGAAAATGGCTTGTACACGACTCCAAGAAAAAAATAAAAGGTACCATGCTTGTGGTCATGGTGATGATCATGGTCATGGTGCTCATGCCCGTGGTCATGGTGTTCATGCTCGTGGTCATGGCTATGGTCATGATCTTCTTTTGCACCTTCATCATTAATGGAATTCTCAATCCTTGTAGAAGATCAAGAAAAAACAAATTATATATCTAGATTTAGAAAGATACAATAATATTTAAAGCAGAACATTTGAAATATCCACGTAAGATTATGCATTACATAGTAACAGAGCAAGAAATAAGACAATGACACAGGAAAGTGAGTACTGCTATGAGCATTGTCGCCAGTGAGGATAATAATTAACACGAATAGTTCTCAGATTTATATTATTAGGGACTAGGAATAGTAAACCGACAAAAAAGTTTCAGTATAAGACTGGGATATTATAATTGTTTAAATATGAGAGTACATAGTCACGAAGGAATCATATGATTAACAAGAAACTCCTTGTGCAGAGAACTAGTGAGCCAAATTTAGATTGCCATTTTCTTAAACAATTCAAATTATAACTGTTTATATATGAGAGTGCATGATCACGAAGGAACCATATGATTAACAAAAAACTTCTTGTGCAGAGAACTAGTGAGCCCAAATTTAGATTGCCATTTTCTTGAACAATTCAAATATAGTAAATCAGAAACAAGAACAAAAAGCTACCTCTCCAAATCAAAGCCCCCAATGCCAAGAACATAATCTAAGTTAACTTTTCCATATTCTGTCCGCTTTAAGTGGGCCAAGCTGTTCATTTTCTGAATTAATGACAAAGCCACGTTCATTTGGGGCTCAAAATAATGAAATAAAATTCAAATTCAAGCTAAAACTGAACTCTTAGATACAATAGGAGGAGATAGACACCAACCCTTATCCGCTGGACCAAAGAAGCAAGATCTGGTTCACCAACTAGGTCAGTCTGGTGCAATATAAACAGGAATGTCATTAACTCAGGCATAAAGATAATATCCATCACATTCCATAACCTGGAATGTAGAATTTTATGAATAACTTCACATTGAATGTACGGAATGATAAGGTTGCCCATGCTACAATAAAAACAATCTATCCTTTAGCAGGTTGGCTAGTTGCCAAATCAAAACCGATATGCCTTAAATAATCTAAATGTTTCATTTCTGCAAAACTAAAGTCATTCCACAACAAAAATAAATCAGCCAATACCTTATTTATGATTATACGATCCGCATATGCAATTTGTTCCACAGCCTCATTGACCACACCTTTTGGCTTAACCTCGTCAAGATGAAAACCAGCATGCTTTGCATCAACTAGAGTAACAACACCATCCAATTTTACTTCATTAAAAATATTTTCCTCCGCATAAAAGGTCTGGATTATTGGCGCTGGATTCGCCAAACCTGTCGAAGTGCAGAGCACAAACAAAAAAACAATACACAAAGTACAATCATACACATTCGCAATAACTAATAAGTAAGTCCATGACATCTTCAGAATAAGCTCTACCAGCTCAAAACCTCAATTCTACACAATCATAGTACGAAAACAATTACATACACATACAAAAACAGAAGTTATTCGTTACCTGTAGTCTCAATAACAATATGGTCAAACTTTCCTTTCTTCTTAGCAACTAATTCAGAAATCATTCGGACAAGATCACCCCTCACAGTACAGCAAAGACAGCCATTGTTCAGCATCATAATATCTTCAGCACCAGCAGCTTTTGCCGCGACCAAAGAGCCATCTATATCAATTTCACCAAACTACAAATAATGCAGAGAGTAAGTTCGTTCTACAAACCAACACATTAACCGAAACAATCGCATTCAAAGTCACACAACCATAAAAATTCAGCAAACTCCGCAACACGAATACCTCGTTCTCAATAACCGCAATGCGTTTTCCATGCTCCGCTGTCAGAATATGGTTCAGCAGTGTCGTCTGTTCGGTTAAAGACGGTTAAGTATTCAGATTCCGCTGTGATTTTACTGAGCAGGAAAGTGAGGGAAACAGGATGAATACCTTGCCGGAACCGAGGAAGCCGGTGATGATGGTTGCCGGAATGCGATTGTCAGGGGGGATTACGGTGGAAACGTCGGAGTCCTCGGACTGAGGCGGCGCCGCGGTGGTGGCGGCGACGGTGAAGCGGCGAGCGGGCCTGAGAGGGAATGGTGCGGAGAGAGAGTGAGTTAGAGATTGGGAACGAGTGGTTGTTCTGCGTAGAAGAGGGAGGAGAGTGGTTTGAAGTGAGAGCGTGAAGGGTTTGGGATTGCGGTAAGCGAGGCCGAAGAAGCTGGATGCTACCTCAGCCGTGAAAGTTAAAGAAGACATGGTGAAGAAGACAAAGATGAAGATGAAGATGAAGAGTGACGAAGGAGAAAGAAGAACAGAGACACAAGGTTTAGATTTTTATGGGATTCTCAATTGCGTATTGGGCCTTGGTAAACCCAAAATACATTAATTGAAGTATTTCTTTCTGCACCTTCATAATTTCAATCTTCATTTGTATAAATGATTGTATTCTAAAATGTATACTCTATACTCAATTTTTTTATATTCTGCAATATACCTTTCTTAATAAAATGCAAAAAACATGTTTTAGATTATATATTTTAAACTATAAAAAATAATATTTTGAATTATATAATAAAATTTACATATTACATAATCTAAAGTACAAAATTTCAAAGATATACAAATTGAAATTATAGATATACAAGAAAAAACTCTCTTATTTATGGGATAATTTCTCTATATACTTTATAACTTTAACTTACATTCTTCTTAACTTTTTTTATTTAATTTAAAATATAATTTTTTATTATTGTATATATTTAATCCAACAAATACGTTAAGTGAATAGTTTAACAATGTTCATTCAATTGATTTAAAGAGATTGCATAATATGTATATAGAAAATGTTATAAAGCTGCTGAACGCCACTATCTGGGATTTAAAACAGAGATTCTAACAAATACGGTATGGGATAATGGATAAGTTGGATAAAAGAGTGTTTAAGAAGGTAAATTTTGGAGTTTTCTACAATGAGACGAGATTATCAGTAGCGCAGAAGACAGAAAATGCCATATAAATTTCAGAAAAACGGAGGTTGTAAATACAAAATGCATTAAGGAAATATCATAGGATAAGAGAAAAAACAGGCTTTAATTTCATTTCAAAACAGCAAAAATATGCCAAGATTTCATACCAAGAACTTGCCAAATCATATTTCTGTCAAGCTGAAAGACATCTCCAAGCATTTTAAATAAGAAATCTTCCGTGTCCTGGTGAAGCTGATCATGCTTCGAACTCGAAACATCTGGCTTATTTTTTTCAGCCAGATTCCGATCATTGGCAGCGACTTTGCATCCAACTTAGTTGGTTTCGTCGTCCGAGAAGACCCATTTGCTGATGGAGCAGGTCTAACATAATTCTTTCCAATAATGCTTGAAACAGTACCAGCCGAAACTGGACGAACTTTGGGTCTTGAAGTTTTCCTTTCTTTGATTTCTTCTCGGCAAACAAAAATAGTTTCACAGGATTCAGATATACATTTATCCATTCATCGAAAAGAGTTGTAAAATAAGAAAAACAAAATTTAGAAATGAAAGCGGGAGAGAATAGATAAGATAGGAGGGAAAAGAGAAATCCTTAAGAAAGCAAACCTGGGACCTTATTGGGCGGGAACATCCTTTTTTTTCTTTTATACATATAAAGGATTAATTATTAATATTTTATATATGTATAAATAATCAATTATTTAATTTTTTTTAACTATATAAAAAATCCTTAATCGAATATAATATAACAATAAATAATGATAATTAAAGATAATAAAATTTATATAATATAAACATTATAATACAATAATACTTTAAATAATAATAATGTATAAATTAAATATTAAAAAATATTTTTATTATTATCAATCAAATATATAATAATATAAATAAATTTATATCTTAATAATTAAGAACTAATAATATTAAAAATATTAATAATTATTATTATTATATTTTAGTTTAAATTATTTTTTGTTTTTTTACTGATTTACCTTATGGAAAACAACTTATCTGATGTAAATAGGTATACAAAATAAAAAAGCATGTTGATAAGAGTATTGAACCATATAAGGCAAGGTTAGTAGCCAAAGGCTACACACAACAATAAGGCTTAGACTTTTTCACCTATTGTCAAACTCACAACAGTAAGATTGATTTTGGCTTTAGCAGCTTCCAAACATTGTATTACATCAACTAGATGTAAATAATGTCTTTTTACACGGGGATCTAATGAAGAAGTATACATATCTTTTCCTCTTGGCTATAAAACAGAAAATCAAAGCAAGTTTGCAAGTTTTTGAAGTCTTTATATGGACTCAAACAACCCTCTAAACAATAAAATTACAAGTTGACAACTATTTTACTTTCTTTGGTCTACATACAATCAAAATCAGATTATTCACTTTTTGTCAAAAAGTGATTATGCTCATATCACCATATTACTTGTTTATAGATGATATAGTCTTGGCAGGTGTGACATTAAGGAAATCCAAACTGTGAATGCTCANTTAAGTTCTAATAATTTAACTTCAATAAATTTAAGTTTCTAATAATTTATCAATAAATTTAAGTTCTAATAATTTAACTTATCAGATTTCTAAAAAAAAATTAACATGTTTTTATGACAAATGATGAGAGACATTTTTATAAATTTATATAAAAAAATTAATACTATTTTCAGTAAAAAAAAAATTCAAGTAATTATTTAACTCATAAAATATTGATATCACATTCAACTCAAAATGTTAAAAAAATAAATTTACAATTTTTTTCATATAGCTTAACTTCCTATTTTTATTAGGGAGAATAAAACTCACTTCTTAATTGAACTTCTTAACATATATTATATTTGTCTTCTTGGTACACCAAATTAAAGAAAGGGATCTTGGGGAAGAAGGTTAAACAGCAAAAAAATGGACCAGCTATCACAGTAACAATGTCTTATTTCTTACAAAGTACATCTTTTCTCCTAAATTTCAATAAGCTTTCTATATAGTTTTCCTTCGACCAAATTATAGACAAAGGGATCATAACCCAACAAGTAGGAACCAAACTATAGTTTTTTTTTCTCTTATATTTGAATCGATCCAGCCTTATAGGTTGAGTGCAGATGCAGTGCCTTGCAGTGAAATCTGCAAGAATTTGATGAAGTCAAACATGTTTAGCACAATACAGCTAACTAACAACTTCATATTATACACGGTTTCGTAATTTCAATCATTTTTCCACGCCTTTGCATGTCTCTTCCTCCAATTTGTTTTAGTCAAATGATTCTTCCTCAGATATGATTCAATATATACACAATTGACCCGGAAGATATGGACCATATAGCTACATTAACCAAAATCATGTTGCAGTATATAAGAGTATCATTTCATGGCCATGATAACCAACAACCATTAATCTTAAAATTCTTGGCTTTTTGCAATGGCCACTACAAATTCTCTCAGTGTGTCTTTTCCTGGCTTCAAACTAAAACTTTGTCTGACTCTGATTGCATGTGTAATTGGGGTTACTTCAGCTCAGTTATCTGCTAAATTCTATGAAAAAAGTTGCCCTGGTGCTCTTGCCACCATAAGGAAAGCAGTGAAACAAGCTGTGCACAATGAGTTTCGCATGGGGGCATCCTTGCTCCGACTCCATTTCCATGACTGCTTCGTTCAAGCAAGTCTCATTTCTCTCTCAACACCATCATGTTTACGTATAAAAACTTTACATTCTAGCTAATTCCTCCATGGTGCATTGCTGCATGCATGAGCTACAATTAATACTCTATATGCATTCAGCAATGTCTAGAATAATGATCACTCTCCAAACTGAATGAGTTTATATATAAACACTGAATATGAAAAGTGAGTGTGTGTTGGTTGAGAGAAAATCAATTGACATTGATCTGTTTTGTTTTGGTATTACAGGGATGTGATGCATCTGTGTTGTTAGACGACACGGATACTTTCACTGGGGAGAAGAATTCGTTTCCAAATGCTAACTCTCTTAGAGGTTTTGATGTGATTGATAACATAAAATCAGAGTTGGAAAATGTGCCAAGATGTTGTCTCTTGTGCAGACATCTTAGCCGTTGCTGCGAGAGACGCTGTTTTTGAAGTAAGTACTTGCTACTTTATCTTGTTCGATTAAGGTTCGTAGATATGTTGCAGAATTCAATGACATGCATTAAAAGAAAGTGATTTCTAAGATAAGTTGAAATCATCTCAGCTTGGTGGACCAAGATGGGAAGTACCGTTAGGCAGAAGAGATTCAACCACAGCAAGTTTAGCCGAATCTAATTCAGACTTACCAGCTCCTTTTTTCGATCTCGATGGCCTCACCAGTGCTTTCGCCAAGAAAAATTTCACTGTCCAAGAACTAGTTACTTTATCAGGTAAAACACCACTGATATACAAAATAGCTTGTTCAAATGATTGATACGTTGGGAATTCAAGTTGGATAAAAATGAGAAAGTAAAACACTGTACATTGAAATACTCGTTAACTAGTTGTCTTACAGTTTTCTGTGGTGTGAATCTTTATATGGTTGAACTCATATACATAGATCCAACATATCATATACAAAATAGCTTGTTGAAATGATCATTGAAAATTCGAGTGTGAGTCACAACAATAGGATAAAAATAAGAAAGTAGAATCATATATAAAAATTAAAGACCCATAAATTGGAGACTTAATGTTATTTTAAAGAGTGGTGTGAATCCTTCGTACGTGTGCTTGTTTCTATCTAGTGAACCTCCTCGATGGATGCAACACGATAAAGTATCGATCTTGATAAACTTTTTTTTCTTGATGGTTCAGGTGGTCACTCAATAGGACTGGTGAGGTGTCGTTTCTTCAGAAAGAGGATTTATAACGAGAGCAACATCGACCAGACATTTGCAGAGGAAAAGCAACAAGAGTGTCCCTTCGAAGGTGGTGACGACAACTTAAGTGCTTTCGATTCGACCACTCCGTTCAAATTTGACAATGCGTTCTACAAGAACTTGTTGCAGCAAAAGGGTCTGGTCCACTCCGATCAACAGCTCTTCAACGGCGTCAATGGAACTAATAGCCCCACAAAGGATCAAGTAGTTATTTATGCGAGAAACATGGCAAAATTCAAGAAGGATTTCGCAGCTGCAATGTTGAAGATGAGCATGATGACCCCACTTACTGGTTCAGACGGTGAGATCAGGAAAAAGTGCAGCCGAGTGAATCCTCCTTCAACCTGACCAACTTCATCTTCAATTATATGTATTCAATCAAATAAAGCCTTCTTCTTTCCTCTGTTTCTCACCTTCAACTGTAATCTAATGCAATTTCTTAACTAAAGTAATCAATGAAACATATATATGAAGATTCTTGAAGTAAATGATTTAGTATATATTATCATAATTGCAAATTATATTGTAATTTATATGGTTCTATGATAAACTCATGTAATATTTACATGAAAAAGTCATAAATTTAAAAATATTTTGAGACACATAATTTTTTATACATTCGTTTAATACTATTCCTTCTTTTTTTTTTACTTTTTTTTCTGAAAAATTATAAAAATGTATTCTTTTAAAATTATCTTACCCCTATGTGAATTGAATGTACATCATGATATCCTTATTCATTAATGTGTTTTTATATATTGTTTAAGTTTTTCTTTTTTCTATATGATGTAAAACTCTAATCCAGCTAAATTTTCTGACTCTAAATTTTATTCAAAAAAATCCTTTATTTAATGTGACTCACACTTATAACCTAATATATAACAAATTAAATTAAAATAAGGGTGGGTGCATGCATGTGTTTGATTTTGAAGAAACTTAAAAAATGGCATAAATCCCAAAGCATATTGGGTGGCTTCAAATATATATTTACTATTGAAGCTAGATCATCAAATTCACTGAGAGATCTTTTCTAGGTTATATTATATTAGTATTATGAAGGCTTCTGTATTTGTGAAGAAACGCGTTTTTGCTTGACAGAGGGGCTGCGTAAGCCCTTTCTTTACACATTTTAAGATTTTGACTTCCCTTAAATCACGAGTATAGCATAAAATAGAATTACTCACGTAAAAAAAAATACAAAAAATTCTTTTTTTTTAATTATTTTATTACTTCTCATGTATCAAATGAATATAAATATGTCACCTCACCATACTACTTATACAACAAACTTTAAGGCTATTTGTTGTTTTTTTATAAAAAAAATGATATTTTAACACACAATTTTTTATTTATTTGACACAATCTCTTTTTACTTTTTAAAATTTTCATTTATGACCATTTTACTTTATATATATATATATATATATATATATATATATATAATGTCTATGGTACTACCATTTTAGTGTTTTCCTTCTTATCAATACAACAAAATATTAAAAAAAAAGTAATTTTAAAGACAAAAAAATATGTAATTTTAGTGACCTATATATAATGATGAGTGATGAAAAAATATATATATAAGAAAGCATGTGTTTAAGACAATATAAAAAATAAGAGAGAATCATTAATCTCACCAACTTTTCTTTGAATTTATCAAAATATTATAATTACCTTCTTGTTATGTGGTATCCTTAAATGGATGAGAAAAAAGAGCATATTTTTAATTTACAAGTTATTAGAATACCTTTGCACTCTTTTGACTTTTTAGTGTATATCAATACGTAAAATGATTAAATAGAAAAAAAATGCATGAACTCGGTCAATTTTTCAATAAAAGATATACGAGTTAGCTCATAAAATTATTTATAAGTAAATAATCATAAGAATTTGATATTTTTTTTCTTTCTTAATATAACGTGTCTACATATTATTATAGCCACTTAAAAATATACACATTTGAATGGAAATTCGAATAAAAAGTAATTTTTAGGGAAGAAATATTTAATTTATTTTCTAAATAATCGTGGTTTAATGTTAGACACACTATATTAAAAAGTTAATATTTGTCTAAAACTTAGTTTGAATGGGGGAAGCGAGTACAAGGAAAAAGAAAATAGAGAAAATAAAATGAGAAGTGATGTTATTCGAATTAAAGAAAAGTAAAAATAGAGAAAAAAAATAGTAAATGTAGTTAAAAAAATTAAAATAATTGTATTAAAAATTAATTTATTAATTTGCCATTGATTGAACTACTTAAGAAGGAAAGCATTGTACGTAGTGTTAATGTTAGGCACACTCCATATTAAAAGTGCCGAGACTTTGTTTGGGTTGTGGTAGGAGTAGAAAGAAAAATAAAAGAGGAAAATCATAACGAGAATTGATGCTTGAATTAAGGATAAATAAATAAATCTAAGTGAAAAAGTAAATGAAAAGTTAGATATGGTTGAAAAAAGAATTGTTGTAAATTAAATTATCAATTTTTGATTGGTATTGTATTTTATTAAGAACTTAGTATAAAATAAATTTGAATAATTGATAATTTCGAAGTAATTTATGTATGTAATGCGGAAACTATTGAGATGAATTTATTTAATTTTCTAATTATACATAAGCATATAAATAGTTGTTGATTTGAAGTATTCATTAAAATCTAATTGAGTAATACAAAAAAGAGAAGAAATGAAAAATTACTATAAAAAAATAAAGAAATGATTTAAGAGTACACCATAGCCGAATGAATAAATTTTCTCAAACTAAACTTTTAATTGATAAATCAGTCTGACTCAACCTATTTTTTACATATCAACATCAAACCAAACTTAAATAATTGGATTAACGCACTTTGTCACACTTATCTTTATACATATTTCATCTCATAATTCTACTTTTTCTTTCCATATTTACAAAGCATCTCTCCTTTTTGTCTATGTAAATAATGAATTAACACATTCTTCATTCTCATCATTTCTCCTTACACAAGAAGAACGTTAAAAGAGATACAGTGATAGTATTCATTTTATGCCATTAATACAGCCACCATATGCCATTTCTGCCTAATTTCTTAATCACCCACTTTACTATTATTAACAAGTTACTGATATCAGGAAATTATTTTTTTGAATTTTTGTTGATTAGGTAAGAGAAATGTGTTGTGTTTCAAGTAATTGAGAAAAAAGGCTTCAGATTCTTTATTGGATTTTGTTAAAACTTCAAAATGTATTTTAAAAAATACAATATTTTAAAAATATATTTTTTAAAACTTCAAAATGAAATATTTTGAAAGCATGTCAGAAGAATAATAACAAAAAAAATCCATCAGAAAATCCAAATTCAAACAAAAAAGTTAATATTTTTAAACAAGTTAAGAAGTTAGACCGAATATTTAAGATTGCATTGAATGCTTGATGGCGCCACCTTCCGTTTCTCATTCTTACCTACCCTTCGCCAACCCTCCCTCTTTAAATTTCCCATTCCTACATACACACTTCAACCCATATCAATTTCACTCACTCACTGCTTTACCAATGTCACTCTCTTCCGTAACCGCCGTAGACGTCGAAAACGTCACCTTCCCTCCCACCCTCAACCCTCCCTCCTCCGCCACCGCCTTCTTCCTCGCCGGTGCCGGCGTCAGGGGCCTCCAGATTCAAGACAATTTCGTTAAATTCACTGCCATTGGGATCTACCTCCAACCTAACGCCGTTCCTCTTCTCTCCGTCAAATGGAACGCCAAGTCTGCTCAAGAATTAACGGAATCCGTGGAATTCTTCAGAGACATCGTCACAGGTAATCAACCTATTACTAACTGAAATTACATATGTCTGGTCATTATTCCTTTTCAATTGTTATATCTAATTAAGAAGTTGTTTTCACTGAAAAAAATTAATTTTATGTATTAAAATTAAATATTCTGAATAATGGTATAATCGTATGACTATTGTGGCTGTGGTGTTCTGAAAATGTGCTGTAACATGTAATGGAACCTCTTTGTAAGGTTTAGATATGTGTTTTCAGCATGTGAATGCGAAGAAATTAAAGGATGTTCTGTTCACTGTTCAGGGCCGTTTGAGAAATTTATGCAGGTGACAATGATCTTACCCTTGACGGGGCAGCAATACTCAGAGAAAGTTGCAGAAAATTGTGTTGCCATTTGGAAGTCTCTTGGGATATACACTGATGCAGAAGCTCAGGCAATAGACAAGTTTGTTACTGTTTTCAAAGACGAAACATTCCCACCAGGCTCCTCTATCCTTTTCACAGTGTCACCCAATGGATCATTATTGGTTAGTGATTATGGTGTTCTAGCTGTTGTCATGCATCAATTTCACATCATGTCATTTCTTACACATTATGTTGTTTCTAGAAATATTAGTACGTTTTTTTTTTCATTCTTTAATCAGAAATCTATATTGCAAACAGATAAGCTTCTCTAAAGATGGATCCATTCCAGAAGAAGCCAGCACTGTTATAGATAATAAACTACTTTCAGAGGCTGTGTTGGAGTCGATGATTGGTAAGCATGGCGTCTCCCCTGCAGCAAAACAGAGTTTGGCCACCAGATTATCTGAGTTATTCAAAGAGGGGGGTGTCCCTGAATCTCATAACTGATTTTATCACCATCTGATGATGAAAATCCTTTACCACTTTGGTGTGTTACCAATAAATAAGGGGGAAATTTCAGATTTTACTTGTGTTGTTATCCTTTGTTGTATAAGTTCTGAATTGCTGTATTTGATTTTTCGTTGTGAATCAACTGATTATGCTTAACTGTTTTGCATGCTTCAGGATTTCTGCTTATTGAAATCAAACACAGTACATGAAATTTGAATGAAAAAAATTGTGAAAAAGTAGTCAACTTAATTTGACTACCTTTATAATAAGTTTAAGAAAATGTCAATTTGGCTCAACTTTATTCGGGAGACATGTTCGTGGGTTGGCTAAAGAAGAATAAGATAAAAAAGGAAAAAAAAATGTAAAGTAATAATGCGCCTAAAGTTTAATTTTATAATAATTTAATAATGCATAATGATGAGAGTGATGAAATTAAAGATCATGGCAGTGCTAAAAATAGTAGTTTGATCAGGTCCATCTCATATATTATCAAAAATTAATAAATTGAAGGAAAAATTATATACTAAACAGAATGGACAAAAGAACATTGTTTTTTCAATGAAAGTGATTACGCGATAATGGGCAACAATAGTATAAAAAAAAAAGGATTACGAATGTCTGGTTTACATTATTCAGATTATGAATACATTTATTTAGATTAAGAGTAACACAGGAAGTGTACCACCAATGGCTGAGGAGACAACATTGAATATCTCATGCATTTCTCAGTTTTCACTCAGTCTTGGAATTGTCCTCTTTCAGAAACTCATAAAATCTTGTAGCCAAACTCTGTTTCAAAGCAGGAGAAACAGGAATCTCTCCAATCATAGTCTCCAGCACTGCCTCTGAAAGTGCCTTGTTCTCTATCACTGCATACTCATTTTCTGGATCGTCTCATCTTTTGAGAAACTGAGCTGCAATTTGTGGAAGAAAAGAAATGTTGTAAACTGTATGTGTGCACAGGTTCATTATACTATGCAATTCCACAAACAGTTGGTGACTATACTAACCCCCAATGTTCCAGTGGGTGATTGCCTATAGAAAACAGTTGAACCTGGTGGGAAATGTTGATCCTTGAATGCATATCTGAATTCCTCGATAGCTTTTTCTTCTGCTTCACCGTAACTTCCATTGGATTTCATAAAGTTCACACAGTTCTCAGATACTTTCCTAACATATTCAGGTCCATCCAATGTTCTTACCTTTGACCCTCGAATAAATTTTTCAAAGGGACCTGATTAGACACATTCATTCAACAATTTTGTAAATGATGAAATGACAATAATTCAATCGTATAAAGAATATAATTGTTGGACACGAGATTCAAATTATCTTGTACATGTTATAAAAATCAACAACAAACTATAAAAAAATCTCATTGAATATCTACCACGAATAAAGACATAAAAGAGAAACAGAGCATTTCAATCTGAACTACTTACAATAATGGGGTTTAGTTTATGCAGAGAATTGAATGTATCAAACAAAACTAATTGTATAATTCAAGAATGACACTATTAAAAAAGAAAAAGGCTATAAAAGACAAAATCCTGAGTCTCAGGTTGTCTTTAATGCATGTGCTAAGAAATTATTTAAATTTGAACCAATAATTTCATAGTAAAAGAGTTAATATATTATAAGCTCAGAAAATTACAGTCACATTAACTACTCTTTCAAAAAGGCCAACACAAACTCTCTAAGGTTATAGATTAAAGAATGAGTAACTTACTACTACCTAATTTTCTTATGAATTCAATATTTTCAAGATGCGGACAGATCACAATTAATTAATTTGATTAATACATTTTAGTTCCAAATTCACTCAAATAAATAACAAAAAAATTTGCTTTCAAATCCTTTCAAATCTCCTTAATCACTCTTTCTCAAATTCATTCAAGTGAACAAGGTCATAGTAGTAGTGTTTTTAAAATATATTAATGTATTAAAAAATTAATATTCAAATATATTCAAATACTAAACAGGAAACATCAATATATTTTGAAGTTAATAATAGATATTTGGAAGAAGGAGATTAACAAGACACAATACCAATGAACTGGATTAAAGAATGAGTGATTCACTAATATCCAATTTTCTCACTCAAAAGAATTTGACTAATATAAGGTACAATTCCGATTTAACTTCTCCACTGGTTTTTTAGTAGTGTGTTTTCAAAATATATTAATGTATTAAAGAAAATATTCAAATATCAAAAAACTAGGAAACATCAATATATTTTTTAAGTTAATGATGAGTATTTGGGAAAAGTGGTTTACAAGAAAGTGCAAGTATCCATTTCTTGTAGAAAAAGTTAAAATGAATATTTAATTTATATTTTATTAAGTTAAATTTAATTAAAATAAAATTTTAATTTATATTATATTTTATATTTTGTTTTGTAATTTTATTTATATATTATTTTAAAAATTTATAAAATTTTTAAAATAAATTGGATATTCCTAATATTCACAAACATTTTAAAATTTGTAAATATTTTTTAAACAAATATCCTATAAATAACAAGTCAATGAATTATTTTTCTTCGGATACCCAACCGTTGTTATCCATGTTTAACTTTCTTATGTTCAACTTTGTTATATTTATTTAACTTGATATTCAAACTTGGATCTAGATTTTCAAATGTTAGAACAGAAAAACAATGAGTAACATATAAGTCAAAGATGAAATTTGACCTTTGATGATATCTCTATAGAACTCAAGGGACTCCAATTCAGCTGCACTTTTGCCCTTCCATTTAGAACCGAGCCATGCAACAGCTTTCTCTTCCAAATAAACCCCAATTCCCGTGAACTTCACAAACTCTCCTTCAATATTCAACCCTCTCACTCCTAAACAAAATCAAATTGCATGTTAGATGGTAACTTGTCTGTTATCTCACATCATCTGCAAAAACATGTCTGTCTTTTTTAAGAATCTGTTTAAGAATAAAATCTTAAAACATAAACCGATACTAAATGATGAAAAACATGATAGAATCGACCTGCTCCACCGAGGAAATAGGGTTTGGTTGAGGAAGGAGGTGTTACAAACGCAGGGAATTCAAGGAACTCAACAGTGACTGCTGTGGCCATTGTAAGAGCAACAAATGGAGAGTGTTGTTTGTGTTCTGATTTCTTCAAGAACTCAGATGCTTTATATAGAAGCCATAGGTTCATTTTTTTTTTCAATTCTCGTTACATTTTTTTACACAAACCAATCTCTTTACTCAATCAATATTAATTAAAAAAACTGATGGTAGAAAAAATGGATCACGAGCTTTTAAATTAATATAATTTTTGGTTTGGTAGTGAAATAACATAATCACTTATCCCATCAAATGAGACAACTCCTGAACCAGACTGCCTCAAAAAAATTATGATATTTTAAACTAGGACTGCATTGACTACTAATAATTATCATTTTATAATTCACTATAAGGTTAATTTTTTATATTTATAAAGAAAAAAGAGAGAGTGAATAATAATAATAAATTGGTGTAAAAACATTTTGTCTGTCAAAGAATCATTGTCCATTTTTATTTTTCTTTATTAATAGCTAGCAGTTATCTATATTTTTTATTGTTTGTGTTTCTTATCTTGCTAGAAAAAATAAATATCATTTTATTGTTCCACCGACCGAAACCTCATTCAAGATAAATTAAAAAATGTAACACTTTAATAAAAGGTATCAGCCACTATACTAATATTTTTTTAATCACATGTAAAATTTTAATCTTAAAAAACATAAAATAAAATAATAATTTCACTCAAACTCATTCTTGAAATGTTATCGGGTGTTGTGATTCACTAAGAAACAATAAAAAATAGAAGGAAAAAATAGATGATAGAAACAAAACATATAAAAAACGAAGAAGAAAAAAAAAAGACTTATTAATAATTTAAAATCAGCCAGTGATGTTAGCATGTTATTTATCATCTATTTCCCTTTTTTTTTTCTTGATCTAAATTCGGAGTGAAAATGATTTTTTGTTTTATGAGAACAAGTTTTGAATATTATGCAGCACAACTGGTCCTACTTGGAAAAATTGCTAAGGACTGTAGTGGCAACTGGCAAAAGAAGTGGATTTGTCTACTCTCACCCGGACAAGATATTTTTTACCCAAGATTACATATATTAAAGGAAAATGTATTTTTAACAACCTATTTTTACAATTTTTTTAATCATTTATATGATAATTTGTAATTGATTTTTTTTTAAATATACATATTAATAAAATAGTAACACATAATTTATTAAAAATAAAATTAATTTAATATATAGAGATCCAAACATTTATTACTTACATATATAAAGTTACTCAAATAATCTTAGATTAAATTTTCTGATCTAATCAGATGACCTTGAAACATAGTCTTAAAGCATGAGATGAAGACGTACATGGAAAAAAAATATAAAGTATAATAGATTCACTGAAGAGTTTAAATTTTTAAAACTATATAATTATTCCTAACATTTACTTAATTAATATTTATTTAGAGATCTATACTAATGTAAGTTACACTATTTTTTGTTCTTATGGTTTATAAATACAAAAATCTATTATTTAATAATGACTTTTTTTATAATAAATATTAATGTGTGTAACCAATACTTTTTTACTTTATGCCAAATTATTTCCATGCATTCTCCATGACAGTTATTTTTTGGTTTGGAGAAGGCTGTTTAAATTACACATATAAAACATATACACCTTGAAACTCAAACTCAGATTTTATTGATTTGATAAAGCAGTAGAAATACATTAGCAGAAGATGATGGAAAACAAGAATATTTGAAAAACTCGAGTTCATAATGTGTGATCCTGAATTTTCAGAGTATAATGCCGTCGTTCAATACCGCAGGCAATCGTGAAGCCAAACTGCGTTTCAAGTCAGGGGAGACAGCGTGTTCTCCGATCATAGTCTCCAATACTGCAGCCGATACAGCTTTGTTCTCTATAACTGCAGCCTCTTCTGCTGGTATCGATGCGTCTTCAGAGAAACTAAGCTGTAAGGGTTCATAAAACAAAACATTATTGTTCAACTATTTCAAAGGAACAAAAACATGTTTAACGTAGGAATTATTACTAAATTAGGTAAAGTAAGAAATAGACTGACCCCCAAGATTCCATCCGGTGATTGCCTGTAAAAAACAGAGGCACCAGGTGCAAAATTGACCTTCTTGAAGGTTTCTGCAAAGTGTTCAATGGCTGCAGCTTCAGCATCACCATATGTTCCAACGGACTTCAAGTGTGCAACGCAGTTTTCCATCACCTTCCTTGAGTATTCTGTGCCAGTCAATGGCAGAATCTTCGACCCTCTTATTAGCTTTTCAAAGGGTCCTACAAATACAATAAAAACACGTCTCAACACCATACCCTAGCGCCGGAAAAAATAATTTAAATATATTAAATTATTTGAAAACCGTACGATTTTATACTTAAAAAAAATTAATCTATTTTAATTAAAAACTAAACTTATTATATTTTTAGTGCAGTTAATTTTCTATCACTCCTCCATTTTCATTTTCTCCTAAAACGTAAATTAGATAAATAATTCTATCGAAAATCCAACCTAAGTATATCAATCTTAACTTATTTTTTATTTGTTTAAATTCACGTCTATGCAAATCAACTTAATGTCGTTTTTTGAGATATTGCACCACTGTCGTTTTATTTTATTCCCAACTAATCTAATTCAATTAAAACATAAATAGAGTCATTAAAAAATATTGTGGTTCAGTATAAAAATTAATATTTTTAAATATTTAACATTTTTAATGTTTTTAAGTAAGATTCTTAGTTATATTTTTATTTTAATATTAAAATAGAAAGTATCAAGTAATATAAATAAAATAAGAGTTAAGTTAAGATAATTTAATTATGTTTTGATGCATAATTTAATTAATGTTTTTTCGTCAACTAATACAGGTAAGATAATTAATTGTAAATTCTTTGATTTTATACTTTATTTTAAAGTTTTTATATTATTGATTTTAAATAAACGTTACTTTTTAGTAAATTGTATGCATTCGTTATTTTATACATGAAAAAGGATTAATGAGACATAGAGTGTTTAATATATTATAAAAGAAATATTTTTGTATAAATTTTGAATTTTCCGATAATAAAATTAATGATTATTATTTTATTGTATATAATTTTAATATATTATAGTTTATAATTTAAAAAATAAATAAAATTATTGATTATCGATTAGTATTAGTAAATTAGCAGTTATACAATTTAGTGTAGTTTGATAAAAAAAAAGAAGTTTAGTTCATTTAAATTAATTTTTACTTAAGTCAAGAAAAACTAATTTTTAGTTAGGACATATAGTAATTTAGTTTAATTCATTTTGTTCACCTACACACTGATCTTTTCAACTTCCTCCAACTTATCAAATCAAATCATTTTACTTATATCATTTACAAAATTAATTTACCCGACTTTTAGAGTTTAAGGTTGATGATTCAGGGTTCGAGATTCAGGATTTATGATTTAAAGTTCAGGGTTCGAGATTCAGGATTTATGATTCAGAGTTCAGGATTCAAGGTTCAAAGTTTAATATTGAGGGTTGAGGATTCGGAGTTCAAAGTTCGGGATTCAAAGGTTCAGAGTTCAGAATTCAGAATCCTTCAAAACTCAAGATTCAGAACTCAGGTTCAGAATTCAGGGTTCAGAACTCAGAGCTCAGAGTTCAGAGCTCGGGTTCAGAGCTCGGGTTCAGTCAGCTTACTATTTAAAGTTCAGAGTTTAAAGGAAGTTTAGAGTTAAATATCACACTTTAGAATTCATAATTTAGAGTTCAAAATTCGTAATTCAGAGTTTAAAGTTTAGAGTTAAATCTCAGAGTTTAGAATTCAAAATTCAGAGTTCAAAATTCAGAATTGAGAATTTAAAATTCAAAGTTGAAAGTTAAAAGTTTGGTTTTCACCTGAGATGATATCTCTGTAGAAGTCAAGAATCTCGATCAACTCTTCTGAAGGCTTACCCTTCCACTTAGCGGCGAGTGATGCCACTGCTTTATCCTCCAAGTATACTCCGATGGCCGTGAACTTTATGAATTTCCCCTCAATCGTCAATCCTCTCTCCCCTGCATCATAATTCATCTCTTATATATATATATATATAGGTCAATTCAAATACACAGAATATTATACATAAATAGAGGAAGTTGTAGAACCTGCGCCGCCGAGGAAATATGTTTTTCCGGTGGCCGATGAAGTGACCACCGCAGGGAAGTGGAGGAATTCCACCTGAACGTCGGTGATCGTCGGTGCTGTGGCCATTTTCAAACTCTGTTCTGTTAATGACATGACAATGCAAGAACGCATAAACTTATATAGGAAGAGATGCCTATGTCCAGTAATAAACTTTTTCTTTTTCTTTTAATCTGTCGACTAAAAATAAAAATTAATAAATATTTAAATGTAAATTTCCTCCTACAAACTAATTTTATAAAATAAATATTTTAAATGAATTTTTATTAATATTATTCAATTTTCATCTTTTTATGCTCTTCACATATTTATCCATCCCATACTTTTTTTAATTTAACTTTTTTATAACAAAATTATCTTAAAGGACATTTCTATTATATCTTGCCGATGCATATTCCAACTGAATATCAGAAAATATTTGTAGAGCTAATTAATTTATATCCAGTATATATATATATATATATATATATATATATATATATATATATATATATATATATATATATATATATATATATATATATATATATATATATATATATATATATATATATATATATATATATATATATAATATATATATATATATATATATATATATTGACAAGTTTTAATTAAAACGTTCTCAAAATAATAAACTTAAAATATACTTTACTAACTTTCGTTAATGTGAAAAGTATAAACTTGGAGTATACTATTTAATGAACAAGTTAATTATTAGTTAAAAATAACTATTTTATTTAATCATTAAATAAAATTCACTAATTTATATTTATATGTTTATGCCATCATCACAACAATAGGTTTGAAAATTTTGAGAAATAAATTTCCAAGACTTAATCAATTATTTGACCACTTTCCTTTGATATTCTCATGATCTTTGATTTTATATAAAATATTTCAAAAGGAAATTTATTGATATTAAATTTAATTAACTCCTTGGTAGTATTTTTTTGAATTTAGTTATCACTTTAAAAGTTCATTTACCTAACTCGTATTTATTCAGTGAACATGACACTTCGTTCTTATAAATTCAATTATAAATGTTTTGTTAAGAAGTAACAATACTCTATACATAATTTTTTTATTTTTATTTTATTTTATAAATATAAAAAATAAAATTTGTTATGATTATTTATTTCTATAATATATCTCAAATGAATGTCTGACATGGAAAATTCTATATATTGTATATGCTAAAAGCATAAAGACACTACTGACTCGTGTTTATCTTCTCCTTTCTCACCTACCCACCTAACTAGCAGACTTAAAAGAAAATAATAGCAAAATAAAATAAAAAAAGCAGCCAAAATTGACTTGTATGAGTGGGAGGGTCATTTGATTATTATGTTATGTTAGAAAAATCCACACATATCTCACCTAACATCTCACGAAAAAAAACACGTGTCCTTAAGCAGATTAAAAGTATTGAAACATTATTTTAATTAAATACAAATCCATTAAGATATCATAAGCACATACAGTTATGTATCATGATCACAGAATCAATTCCTTAACCAGTAATTATAAGATACTGATTATTCTGGTGTCAGAACAAAACCCTTAGTAAGTAACCCCTTGACCAACCTAATAAACAATAAATGTTTTGGACTAAAAAATAATTTTTTTATCCAGAGAATATTCGAGTTTATATATTCTAATTAAATATTCGAGTTTATATACATTATTTTAATGGGTGTTGCTTCCTCTACCACTATCACCCTATATTTCCTCTACCTCCTTACATTATTTTAAATACAATTATATTATTAGGTTAAAATGATTTTTACTTTTACCTTATTTTAAATAATTTGAAATCCTAATTTTACTTTTCCAGCACCCACACGGAACTCTTTTCTCCTTTCCCATTTTCGTTTCACCTCCCCACCTCCGCACTTCCATTCCTTTTTCTTCTCAGTATTTTTTTTGTTTTGAAAGCTTTTATTGCCGCTGTGGTGTGGAGGAACGTCCAAAGCATCAACCAGCGTGACGAAGTATACATCAACGGAGGTGACATCCTTCAACGGATGTCCCATAATAAAACAAACTCTAAAATAAAAAAACGTATCTTTAAACGGGAGGTGACATCTTCAACGGATATCAACATTCGTTTAAGGTAAAACGGATGTCGACATCCGTTGAAGGATGTCGACATCCGTTGAAGGATGTCACCTCCATTTAAATGTTACATTTTTTATTTTAGGGTTTTATTTCAAGGTTTATTCGAATACGAGGAAGCACTCCACGCACTGCGAAAGAAGACTGCTCATGTACGAGACTATAATAAGTTAGTAGTGAAATAGATTATGAATGGATAAAATTAAAAAATAATAACTTTAAAAATAAATTTTACTGAGGACAAAATAATAAAGGAAAAGTGAAGAGAAGAGAGGTGATAATGGAGAGAACAATACCATATTTTAATTAAATACAAATCCATTAAGATATGATAACGAACATACATTTATGTATCATGATCACAAAATCAATTCCTTAATTAACCAGTAATTTTAAAATATTGATTATTTTGTGTCAGAACAAAAACCCTTAATAAATAACACCCTTGACCAAACCTAATAAACGATAAATGTTTTGAGCTAAAAAATAATAATTTTTTATCCAGAGAATATTCGAGTTTATATACTCTAATACGTATCCGTTCTAATCAAAATAAGATCGTAATGGAGCGCAGAAAATGTGATTTGTAATTTTAGGAATTTGAAAATATAAAAATCAGATTTCACATTTTTCTGTTACGTTCAACGATTAATTTCTTAACAAGTAAAAAGGATATAAAGATTATTACTGTAGATTTTTGCGTTTCGAAATAAATATATAAAAACTCACTTGTCTTGCTTTTTATGTGGTGAGTTTGGCCAGCATTTTATTTTTTACTATATTTTGTCTAAAAACGTAAAGCGGTCGATTTGATTCACAATTCGCGCTTTTAACCTTAATTCATTTCTTAAATAAGTTTTTCTTTATCGGCATATTAAATAATTAAGTTGAAAAATAATTCAACTTCCAAAACCCATTTAAAATGGATGACGATAGTTTTGATTTATTATAACATTTTAACTAACTTAAAAACAATTACGATAACATGATATTTTAAATTACAAATATTTTTAAAATATTTTATTAATTATAAATTAACTTTTACTTAATTTTGATTATTTAGATCTTAATATGTCTATTAGATCCAACTATATTTAATTGAATCAACTTAATCAAACTTAGTTTTAACTTAATCTAAAATTGTTTCACGTGGGTTTGATCTTTTATTAATCAAATTGATATGGTTTTCAATACGAATGAGTACTTGACTTGGGTCAAATTTAATCTTATTTTTTTTATATGATATCAACTAATCAATATTTGTTTTCAACCTGATTTAACTAGACTTAAACCTAACTTAATTTTATTAACATATATTTAATTCAACTTATCCTAACATAACTATCTCAACTTGATTTGAGTTATCTTAGACTCAACTTGACTTATTTTGTCGTAATTCGTGCTTAACTTCACTTGAGTTGATCTATTTTTATTTAATCTATATTTTTTATTTGTTTTAGTTTCACCTAGTCTCATTTTAATAAACTTAAGATGATATTAGCTTAACTTATATATATATATATATATATATATATATATATATATATATATATATATATTTTTTTTTTTTTTTTTTTTCATTTTTAAATACGATTGTTACTTAAAAAAATGAGTGATGGGTTGGTGTTCACAGAATTTTTGTTGTCATTACCTTAAAAACTTTTTCTTATACAAACTTTTTATTTTGTTGAATTATTTATTCTAATCAATGTAAGTTAGAACCATTTTTTGTAAGATGAGTCAAATCGACAAATTCACCTTTTAGCAAATGGGTAAAGAAAGAAATAATTAATGATAACTATTTTTTTTACGAGAAATGATGTTTTTCATAATTTACAATATCATATTTTAATATATTTTTAATTAAATACCAACATATTTGATTTGAATAGTATTCACTGAATCATTTCATTTT
This sequence comes from Vigna umbellata, assembly GCF_029865625.1. NCBI lineage: Eukaryota > Viridiplantae > Streptophyta > Magnoliopsida > Fabales > Fabaceae > Vigna > Vigna umbellata. Next base: position 48,074,500 of record NC_142172.1, on the reverse strand, counting down.
ATATGGGTTTACGGACTAACTTATCATATGTTTCAGGTCTGTACTATGATGTTTCTTTTCCTTAAAATTATTTTTCAAAACATATTTCGTTAATTTAAAACATTATTATTTAACATTTTCAACTCATCAACAGTCTTAAACTTTCACCATAAATTAACATGACACCTTGTACCCCAACTCCCCTAATAATATGGTTAAGAATGTTTGACACACCACATTACAGCTTTTATATTTCAAAAATTCCAAATGGTATTTTTTCTTTATTTAAATAAAAAAATATGAAAACAACAAAGTTCAAAATGCTAACAAAAACCTTTGTAATAACAACAAACAAGCATTTACATCAAAACATATATGTAGTATCCATCTCTGTTATCTTTAGCATCATAATACGACCCAATTCAAAATTGAAGTCCTAAAAAATATAGTAAATTGAGGTTTATTTTGAATAAGATGTTGCATAATTATGTAAATACCTAAAAAAATATCATACATTCACAAATTAATTCGTTTGCAATCTCATTCTTCATTTCTGAAATGAGAAAAAATAACACAAAGTTTAAACAAAAATATATCGCAATGGATATTTCTTAAGTTTTTCACAAATATCGAGAGAAGTTTTTTCTTCAATTTTTTTACCATAACTTAAGCACAAATTTAAGTTTATAGAACAAAACCATTGAATACACATTAGTCGTGTGAGCCTAACAAATTGAATTCTTAGTTATTACCCTAATAAACACACAAGGACCTACTTAACATCTAATTAATTACCACAAAGAAATAACTTGTCAAATTATTTTTAAAAAAATAATATTTTCACACACATAAAATTTAAAACTTTTAATATTTATTTGATACAACTTTTCATATTTTTTACTTTTTTTAAAAAAATATATAAAAGTTTATTCATTTATAATAATTTTATTTTTTATTATGTGTCAAATAAATATAAAATATATGTAATCTTATCCTTACTTTTATTTTTAACCAAAATGAGAAAATTTGATTTTAAAATTACTAAAAAAGTGTTTTTAGAGAAAAATGATCAAAGACAAGTCATATTTTTTCATTTACAATCTTACATACTATTCATACCGTTTGTACTATAACCGACCAAACTTTTTTTAGAAATTAAATAAAAGTGAAACTCAAAAAAAAAAAAGTTTGAAGATCGAAACGGCGTCGTTGAGTCTCGAAATCTTGACCCTCTGGAAATCCGATACGAAGCAAACAACAGAGTAAGACAGAGGATGGTCGGTGTTCATTGTGATTCTCCCTGACCTTGTTCTTTATCGTCTCGTTATCGCTCCTAACGTTCCAAATCCTAAATAAATTTGTTGCCTCGTTCTTCAATCGCCGAATTCCGACTCGGAGTGGCCGAGAGCAATCATGTCGTGGCTGAGATCTGCGGTGAGCAAAGCCGTCGAAGTCGGCAACAATAACAACCTCACTCGCACCGTCAAGAACTACGCCGACACCGTCGTACAGCAAGCCGGTCAAGCGGTCGCCGAGGGTGCCAAAATCCTTCAGGATCGCATTGTAAATAAATTCCCCATTCTCAGTTCCTCTTTTATTTTCTCTCATGGCACCTCTCGTTTTTAATTAACGCATCAGTGCGTATGCTAGTCACTAAACTGAGACCAATCCATAACCATCCTCTTTGTGTGCGTAGTTCCAATCTAACTGCCATGTTACCAATATTAGGACGTGTAAACATTTCGATAGGAGAATATTAATTTCGTGTTATGTTTTGTTGTGCACACTATGCAGGGTGCTAGGAATTACAGAAGTGTTGCGGAGACCATTAAGAGGTTGGAAGACGCTGCTATCTCTTACAGGGGACCTGAGAGAGTGCAGTTGCTTAGAAGATGGGTGGCTGTGCTTCAAGAGATTCAGAAGTTGTCTGAAGCCTCGTTGGCCGAAGGTAAAGAGAGGACTCTAGAGCAGCACCTTGCAGTTGAAGAAGCCAAGGAGAACCCAAGGAGACCATCTCTGGTTTGAATTCGGAACCTTCCTTTTTCATATGTTCAGTAGTTTGCTATGACCGATTTTATACTTTGCGGAAATTTCGTTATATGTTTGAGGACTATACTGTCTCTAAAATTATAGAAATGCTAGCAACACTCTCTTTAATACACTTCTCCTAATACACTGTATTATTCAAAGTACAAAATTTTGTAGGTCTACCTCAGATTTTGTAGTTTTGCGTAGAATTTAAGCAATAGTAGAAAAATTGTTAATAGGAGTGTGATGTCACTGATAGCAATCCTCCTGATTTCTGGCGTATTGATGCCATTCCCTAGCTAAGTCTAGTATACTTCAGAAGCTGTTGCTGTTTGTTTTTGCACTACAATGTCTTCTCGTATTTTGGATGATAATAAAATTCTCCTGTTGTCGGCTTCTTTTTTTTTTTCCTTCTTACAACTAGATTACATGAGGACATCTTCCCTGTTGGTAGGTAGTTGGTGCCCAAATTTTTATGTTGGTAATGTATTCCTAAAAATAGCGAATACATTGCATCCTTTTACCTTAACCGTTTGTGTTTGCTATTCTACTGTCTCTTTTCAGGTTCTTTACTATGATTCTGATGTTGGGGGTGAACCATTAAATTTTCGTGATGTTTTCCTTCAAAGTCAGGCATTAGAGGGTATAGCATTATCCATGGTATGTTCAATTAATGCTGATTATTATGTATAAATATCCTGAACTTCCCATGGTATATTGGTAGGTATCTTTATAACATAAATATCTATGGTTTGTTCTGTAAAGCATAAAACTTAGTGTTTTTAATTGTCTTAGCAAAATGGGTGCAAAAAGAGAAGCGAGTTTCAAGTGTACTTTTGAAGTGAGACATGAGATTAACATGGTGAAAGCCCGAGATGTAAGCTTGAGATGCACTGTCTCAGACTGTAAAGAATGTATACACACATGCAGTATAAGTACAATGTTCTTTATATATATATATATATATATATTGCCTTCTTTTCCTTTAGTGATTGTGAGTGGGTTTGCACCTTGTATGTCTAAAAGAATAATTTAATGTTAAAAGTTAATGCAATTTGCTTTACTTCAATAAATTTAATAAATTCTTGTGAATATTTCTTACAATGTGGGTTTTTGCATAATTTAACCTCATAATCGTCTTGGAAGGTGAGGGTTGTCCTCATTTATATACTTTTTTCAGGTTCTATATTTAGTCATCGTGAGACTTGGTTTTTCCCAATAATATTGTATCAATTATAATTTGATCTAGTTACGTACCTTCTTCTCCTCAGTTTCTCTTTGGTGTATGCAGCTTTTTGTTTTATCATTTTCATTATATCGGTAAAAGAATATCATTCTGGATAAGTCAATTTGTTTCTTTTGCTGATAATAGAGGTTAACCGCAGGGTTAACTCTTTTCTATTCCTCAGATTATTCATGCTCCCCACGAGGAAGAGGTTTCCCTTCTCCAGGAGATGTTTGGGTGAGTTTATTGCTTTTATACACACAACTGCACACACACATATAGATAGATAGATATAAATAGTTGGATAGATAGATATTTAGATCTCTCATTGTGATTTGTCATTGGCAACTTGCATGTCGCATTTTCATGCCATGATTTATCTTTGATCTTATGTTTATGAATGACATCCGAGTCTAGCTTATATGGTATATGAAATCCTTTGGTGCAATTTTCGTGGGGTATGATCAATGTTTTGTTATTGTGAAAAAAATGTCTAAAATTTTAATTTCATTTGTGCCTTTGTGGGAAATTTTTAATATTGCAGTTCAGCTGAAGATACATCTAATCTTACTTTCTCTATCCTTATCTATATAGACTCTGTCTTACTGGAGGAAAAGAAGTTCATAATGCCATAGTGAGCAGCCTGCAAGATTTAGCAACCGCTTTTTCAAGCTATGAAGATGAAGTACTGGTAAGGATGATTTTTATTTCCCTCGTATCTGTGGACATAGGTATTGCTCAGAAGTAAATGCTTCCTCTGTTTTCTCCTCTCTTTGATTAATTGTATTTTTGGTGTTTAGTTGTGACTTCACAAAATCTTGGAAGGCTGTTTTATGTGTAGACCATTTGTTAATCAGTATATGAATTTGAACTGAACTTTAAATTTTGAGAGTGCACATTTTTAATACCTTGATAGCATTTTCCTTGACTAAGTTTTGAGTTTTGGTTTTAAACATTTGAATTCTGAAACGAGGAACCTAACTTTATTTTGTTGAAAAGACTAATAAAATAAAATAAATTATCTGGAAACATTCTACCTTAAATAATGTATTAGTGATGTTAATGTTAATAGTACTAAATTACTTTTGAGAACCAAATTGGGAAGTTGTCCTTTCTCCCAAACATGGTTATCCTTCTTAAAGAACTGAATTTATCTTTATGTAAATAGGAAAATGTGTCATATTTCATTGCTGAAAGTTAGGTTGAATCATCATTGATTTTAAATAAAGCACTGTATGGTATCATCACCACACATTTTCAGCAAGCGTAATAATCCCGTTTCAGATCTTTCATCGCATTATCATTCACATAGTCAATTTTTTCTTTCTCATATATCAATTTTAAACCGTGACTTAATTTTACAGTTAATGATATATTTTATAACTTATTAAAATGGAGAAAATGGGATTAAAATAATAATTTTATAACTTCAATTATGGATTTTTATATCCATATCTAATCATAATTTAAAAGGCGACCTGAATATAAGTGTTAAATGAAAGTAATTGAAATGAAATGTAGTCCTCTGTAGACAACTCAGTAGATAGAGTCGAGACATTAAACTTTGAAATTCACTTTGCTGCCATTTCATTTCAATTGATCATCTCTCAGTGGGGCCTCGAATGTCTTCTCCTCTTAAACTTGCTCTTTATGCATTCAATAAGATTGTTATATGTTACCTTTTTCATTAGGTGAAGCGAGAGGAATTGCTTCAATTTGCACAAGGTGCCATCACTGGGTTGAAAATCAATTCTGATGTTGCAAGGTCAGTGTGAAGACATGGGTTTCCTTTGTCATTTTCTTTGTTCCTAGCTGGTAGACAACCAAGTCTGACACTGATCTTAAGTTCAAATATCAAAATCTATAACTTTTGTTATCATATTTCTGAAGATTTGGTCTTTAAATTAGCCAAATAATGTCTGGCAATTCATGTAGCCACCTCACCTTGTAGCACAGTTGATATATAAATTGTGTTGTAATAAATTGTTTATGAATTTGGTTATTAGCCTTTTTCTCTAAGTGATTTATATAGATAATCCCATTTAATTAATGAAACAATTTATGTGACAATTTTTCTAATAAGGATAATGTTGCTCCAGAGAACATCATGCTCTGAATGCTTTGTAGCTCTGATCTTATACAATGCCTGAATAATTTATAGGTAGGATTTCAACAGTAGTAACTTTGGGTGGAAAATGTCTTTTCCTATTGCAGTAGGTGATGGGATTGTAATCTTGTACCTCCCTCCAGCATCAGGCCTCCATTATGTTCGATTTTAGGAGAAAGTGGTTGGCAATGAAATGAAAAAATAGGGGTATGCGGATTACTGTTGTATGATGGATGGAATTTAGTAAATAGATAAAAGTGATAACGGAGCAAAACCCACATCATCCTTAATATAAAAGGATAATAAGAAACATTGAGCCTCAAGAGGTTAAAAACTGCAATGAAGCTGTCATAAACTTCTGGACAGCACTCAAAGAGACTCAGAGGTTACAACTTAAACACTATCGTATTCCATATTGTCAATTAGGCTAGGCAACTGGAGCAGGGACAGAACCACATTGATTTGAGATGGAGCACAAATATGTTTTTTTAGCAGATGAACAACTAAAAGTGAAATTCAACAAAAGTGATTACTTTGAGAAATATATATTTATTGGCATTGACTAGGAACATATTATTCAAAGATTTCACGGCGTGAGACCTCTCTGTCTCCCCCTTGTTATTTACTTCAACTTACAATTATTAACTTTATTTCATTATCCTTAATGAATGCCATGATGCTTTGGATTTATGTAATAAGCATAACCAGTCACTACAGCTCTACAAAGTTAACTGATATATTCCTTTAACTAATATCAAAGAAAAATGAAATAATGTTCTATTTAGTGTGTACTTTTCAGATATTACTTTAGTTGTTATCAGCAGATCCATGTTGTTATAATATAATGTGAGAAAACTGCCTGCAATCTACCTCAAGTCATGTCTCGTTTTCCTTATTGACTGCAGAATAGATTCCGAAGCCTCTACTCTTAAGAAAAAGCTCACTGAGATAATAACTTCAAAGGGGTCTGTAAATAAAGTTGATTTTAAAGCTGCCGAGGAAACAACATCAACTCTAGAGGTTTGTTTTTGTCATCACTTCCTCTTCAAAGCCTTTCACTGCCAGTAATGAATTTTTTCATCGACTAATATAGTAATAATATGAGACAAGCTTATCTGAAACTTTTATTGAGTCAGCCATTTTTTATTAGTCGAGTATGCTGCTGCTCCCATTATTGTTTCTTGTTATGAGCTTATTTTCCATGTTTTTTGAAGAAGCGGTGTTGGTAGACTGTAAATTCCTTGGTTCTTTACTGTGATTGATTCTTAATTGAACTGTGATGCTTTCATACTTTCTGGCATTTTTGTTATGAGCATTTTTGGTTTACTTACCAACTATCATGACAACCGAAATGGAGTGTGGTTGAATAGAGTGCATGCATTGAATGAGTGGGTGAAGTGGTGGAATATTCGTATACATGAGTTTAGAAGTGTTCCTTCAATTGCTTTTCATTGAACAATTCATGCTTATATGCATTTTCAATTTCTTTCATGAGAATTTGTGAAAGGAAAAAAAGAAAAACAAAAAAACAATTATTGAATCTTGTAATTTGTATTGATAAAAAATTTCATAGATTCATTCATGTGTAGTGAGATTCAAAGTCATTTGCGATTGATCTTATGATATGGTGAAGTGCGAGGTAGCCAAATTACATTCTAAGTTTAAGATTCTAATCACTATGTTGTAATGTAATATAGATTTATATATAATAATTTACTTTTTATTATATTTTGTGTAGACCATTCTGTGTTAGAGAGTGGATTATAAACCAACCAATAATTTTGCAGGCTTTGAAAATTGCCCTTGCTCAAATTAGAATCTGTTCCAAACTGGAAGCATTATTGCTGAAGAAAAAAAATTTAAGCAATGGAGACTCCCCTGAAGTTCATGCTCAAAAGGTACATTTTCTTCCTTTATTATTTTCTTTGGGAAGGGTCGGAGAAAGGAAAACAAGAGGTTAAAATTATATTTCCTGATATGAAAAACTAATATTTTGGAGCAATTAAAATTGGAATGGTTTACCTGGAGTTCACCAAAATAAAAATTTATTCACTGATTAAATGGAGAGAAACTGAAAAAAAAAATTAGAAAGAATTTTTAGCACTTTTAATTTTCATAATTACCTTTCTCTAGTTTGTCAATCATATGAAAAAGATGTTTACTAGAGGTACAGATTATATTTCCTTGCACGAAAAACTGATTTTATGGCTAAGAAAATTGGAACGGCTTACCTTGAGTTCACCAAAATAGAAAAATTGAATCACTCAGAGAACGTGGAGAAACAGAAAAGAAAATTAGAAGGATTTGTAACATTTACCCTTCTCTAGTTGTCAATCATATAAACAAAATATTACGGGTAATTTTTAATTCTATTATTTATTTTATTCTTTCCATTAACTTGACATTATAGAAAAGTAAACATTAATTCTCTACATTTTGTTATCAGGTTGTATTCAAATTGCAAAACAATAAACTACCAGGTGTCCTAGTTTGGATCTAACTATTATTTTAGAGTGAATGAGATGGTAGAAGTAGAACTTACATTTGGGGTTATTCTGCTTTGAAATGTTCTCAGTCTCTTATTCACTGAATATAGTTCCTTGTTTTCTGTCGTTCTGTCTATTATGTTCCCCATATTTCTGGTAATGTTTTGATTGTTCTATCCATGTCAATACTGTTGTGCTTAAGTAGGTTGATAAGCTGAAGGTTTTGACGGAATCTCTTGCCAACTCTGCTGTAAAAGCTGAAAAACGTATTTTAGATAACAGGTAGCCTGTCATAATATTATCTTCTCTTATACTCCTGTCTTTACTTTTTGTCATCTGAATTCATAGTTTTATACTCACCGGACAAATAGGTTTTGTTGAATGTACTTTATTTAGCATTTTGCTTTATAGTTTTTATTTTCAGTTTCCGATCAATAAATCTGTTTTATTTGTAAGTGGGTTTAAACATGCCAGACGTATATCCATTCATTAGGAAATTGTAGTGGTGGTGGTATAATTCTACCTTCTGCCTACTCTTTTAGTTCATTGTTTCCGTTTTTGTAGATGATGTTACTGATTAACTGGGGTTTTTTGTTATTCTATTTGGCTCAAGTTAATGAACACTAAACCATATTTCTCTCTCTAATTTTACAGAGTACAAAAGGAGGAAGCATTAAAAGTTCGAGTAGCTAAAGATGGTGAAGCTAGTGAAAAGGAGAAGGTAATGTATTTGCTTTGGAATGTATTATATTTCAAATGTATAAGCTAGTGAAAAAGAGTAGTTAAAAAGGTCAACAGGGAATCATTATGTTTATTGCTAAATATTACTGGTTTGTATTTGCTTTTGGAATGTATCATATTTCAAATGGGGATTTCATTGTATGTCTACTTATCTAAGCTGTTGTTCTGTATGTCAATTCTTTAAATGTAGTTTTTAAGTCTAATTCAACCTTAAAACTAACTTGTAAGTAATATTTACATACATTTATATACTATGATTTGGTCATGTCTTTAATCAATATGGGATTTCCAACCCATTCTATCACACTGAAGACTTGACATCTCAAGCTTGTGACTGTATATTGTGGGTGGTACCATAGCAGGTGGTATGATAAGCCTATGAGAGCTTTGGTAGGATAAACTCTAATACCATTTTAGAAAATGAACTTTAAATTTAATTCAATCTCACAAAACTAAAGTGAGGTTTGCATCTATTTATATACTAAAATTTTACCCTATTTCTAGTCAAATTAGGGTCTCTTAACAAAAATGATATATGAACAATGTGATCAATATTGATAACAGCTTTATTGCATTAACATCTGGAGTTTATATGTAATTGTTTTATTATTTTGTTCTTTCTTCATAGGTTATGCTGGATATTTTCCTGAACGTATTAATTTGCATTCCTACATACATATATAGATACATAGATACATAAATATACATATATAGATACATACTGTTAGGTTACTTTATGCCAATAACCTAATCAAGACTCTCTTCTCACCACAACTCTCGAATAAAGAATGGAAAAGTATGTATATATGTATTAATGATGAAAGAGTGAATTAGAATACAAGAATCACCCCAAGGAAGCCTAACCTTCCTCCTCTGGAAAATATCCAGTCTGAACCAATTCTCCCATCCCCCTCTCCCCCTACTTAGTTTATTATTTATACCTTCTCTCTCTTCTAACAACTATAACATATTACTCTCCTTACACGTGTCTCACACGTGTCTAACTCATTCTCTTTTATTCCTAACACATACATATATATATATATATACATACATACATATATCTACATACATATATATATGTATGTATGTATGCATATGTATATACGTATACATATACATACACACACACACGCCCTTAAATTGGTTCACTTTTATTTGGGGGCTGTGGTTGATTAAGTTTGTAGTGAGATGATCAATTTCCTTGTGTGCATAGGAGCCAAGACCATAATGAAAAACTAGCATCTGCCTGTCAGTACTATGTCTTCCATCTATTGTAGGGGACAACTGATTTTTCTTTCTTCCTCAATTTCAGGAACTGACAGCAGAGATATCTGAACTGCAACGTAAAAAAGAAGATCTTGAAGCTGAACTGAAAAAGGTATGACCATATTCAACTTTTTTTTTTTGTGGTGGTGAGAGTGGTAAATGATATTTGCTTGAGAAAATGGGTTTATTTATTATTTTCTTCATTTCTACTCATGCAATGTGATGATTTTTGTACTCTAGTTGTCTGTTTATATCCTTGCGACTTATGGATTGATATTTGTTGAGGAACCTTGTATTGCCTCTTTTTAACTTTGAACATGTGTAAGATTCTTTGGCCATTGAATGTGAATTTTGTTCTTCAAGTTTACTGCTAATAGCAATAAATGGTTGTTTGTCTTATTATATTGTTAAAACGACTCCAACTTTAATATATGGGATGCTGTTGGAGGAGTGGTGACGACTTTCATAACTAATTTATAAATAACTGAAATCTGGCATGAATTGTAGGTTAACACTTCTTTGGCTGCTGCTCAAGCACGACTATGGAATGTGAGGGAAGAGAGAGACCAGTTTGAGGAAGCAAACAATCAGATAGTTGAGCACCTGAAGATAAAGGTTCGAGGTTCTAATTTTCTATTCCACGTATGGTTGAATATTCCTGAATAGCTCAGCATCCAGGTTGTCTGAAATTTTGGTTTGACCTTGATCGACAGGAAGATGAGTTTTCAAAATCCATTAACTCATGTAAGGTTGAAGCAGATGTTATCAAAACCTGGATTAATTTTCTGGAAGATACTTGGGTTCTTCAGCAGTCAAATGCAAAAACTAACGACAAGCTGGTCAAGTATGTAACTGAACTTAAGCAATGATAAATGTTTTTGCTGCCTGTAAAATAAACTAATTTGAGTATGACCCTGGATGTGTATATATTTATTATATTAGGAATAATTCCAATTTCACATATACTTAGTTGACTACATCCTTCAACAAGAATTCTATGGGCTATACTTACTCTTATTCTGCCTTTGCTCTTTATTTTTCACGAATTATTATTGACTTATCCTTACATTTTAAAGTGATGAATTGGAGAGACATGAGGACTACTTTGTGAACTTGGCCATTCAACTTCTTACAGCTTACCAGGTACATACTACGCTTTACTGATTCAAATAATGGGTGTATGACCTGGTTTTTGCTTCCCTCCTGGTTTTCCCCCTTAGTAGTATGACCTGCTACGTTGTGTGCAGAAAGAGTTAGAGCCTTCTATTAACCATATTGGAACATTTGTCGTGAACCTCAAGAATTTAAATCAGAGGTAATACCTTTTAAGGGTGTTTTGATTGTAAATTTCTTTGGGAGTACAGTATTTTCTCCATGTTAACAAAAAAGCTTAGATTTTCTTGCTTCTATAAATGAACTGGTATTCAAATCATTGATATTTTCATTTGTCTATAAAGTATTAAGTTTTAATTTTAAAAATTTTCGTGTGTGTGCTCTTGTGTGTATGTTTGTGTTGGGATACAGGTTAGAGATGACACCCAATCCAGATACCGAGGATTCAGAAGGATTAAGTCCAAGGAAAAACCTTGAGGAGGAATATCTGACGTACGAGGCCAAGGTATATATGCATATCACTGGCTCGTTCATCTAGCAGTTTATTTACCTATTTTTTTTATGATAACGTTTTTTTTTGTTCAAGTGTGAATTTGGTTTTTGACTCAGCCTAATGGCAACATGCGATCCGTGTAACTGACCTTGAAGGCAGATCTTCGGCAGTTAAAAAAATGAACTGCACCTTCTCCAGTTGTATCCAATAACCCACGAGTTTTAAAACTGTATTTGCTTTTTTTTTTAAATAAAAAACTTTAAACATTTGAATCGTGAGATCTCTTGAACTACACACGCTGCAGATTTAAAATGAACTACAGGGTATCCAATTCGATCTGACTTATCCTAATAGGATAAGACTATCAGTGTTGTGGGCTTGTACTGATTTATCCTAATAGGATAAGACTATCGGTGTTGTGGGCTTGTCTCCTTAAATGAGTTTGATCTTCTGATATATGTCGTATGCTGCATGCTTTGTTCATGACGAAAACAATGGAGTAGTGATATGATTTGCTTGGATTTGTTGATGGTTTTCTTTCGTTGCTTCAGATTATTACCACTTTCAGTGTTGTGGATACTATGAAACAGCAGTTTTACGCTCAGCATGGGAAAGTTTCCAGGTTGTGTTTTCTTTCTAGATTAACTTTACTGGGTGGCTTTATTAACCGAAGAATTGAACGGTTGGTTGATACAAGTTCAAAATAAATGTGTTGTGTAAATCCAGCTGAAATTTAGAATTTCTCTAACTGGTTTTCACCCAGACTCACCTTTACAAACCATTTTGTTCTCTCCCTGTGAAAAAACATTTTCTCATTTATTGAATAGAAGATTATGGTTGCATCAGACACCTTGTACTGAATTTTTTCCTTTTGCCTTCACTTATTGGTCGCACCAATCCAGGAGCGATGAAGATAGAGTTAAAGAGCTGTTTGAGGCCATTGAAAAGTTACGAACTAAATTTGAGTCTATTGAGAGGCCAATTCTTGATATAGAGAGTCCTGCAAAGGTTGAAACTCCACCTTCTGAGAAAAAGTTGGATGGTGCTCCGTCACTTTCTGCACCAGCTCATGGTGCACAGCTTTCAAAGCCTGAGACGGATGAACAGCCAAAATCATCTTCAGTTAAGGCAGACCAGCTATTAGACCATGCAGCCGAGTTAGCTAAGCTGGAATCTGAGATTGGAAGGGTTAGTGACGAGTATTCGTCAGAAGAAATTGGTGATTGGGAGTTTGATGAGCTTGAAAAAGAATTGGCTAGTTAGGTCAAATCTTATTTATGAGTAATTAAGCTTGCTGTTGTATTTTTATAAGGAGGCAAGTTCAAGTATCATAAATTTGTAAGCATGGGTCGGTTGTTAATGAAGCCTCAGTTTGTATCCCGATATCTTTTAATTTGTAAACATTAGAGCATAATTTCTTGATTCTTCTGTAAATTAATGAATATGTAACATGTAGACCAGTCGAAAAATTATTTGTAACAATCAGTATGGTTACCCTAGAACCGTTACATCGAATGACTGGAAAAGTTCTTATGTCATATTTTGTTTTTGGTTAGTGTTACTAGCCCACCTTGCATTCTTTTATTGGTTGAAAAATTGCAAAATTAAGTTATATATGTAATTTTTCTCTAACAAATTTTAGTTAACAGTAGTGTTAAAGTCTGGTAACATTTCTCTTTGAGCTTTCTACATTTATGGCATGTTTGAAAAAGATAAAGAGAATTTAGATAGAAATCAAAGAGTAAAAAATAAGGAATATAATAGGTGTTCCTCCCTTTTTAACAGAGTTCTTTATTATTTTTAAAAGTGGAGTGAAAATTAAACTTTGTACTGTATTTTTTTTAGAAAAAGAGCTGTTTATTATTTTTTTATCATAAAATAAAATAAGAAATATAGCAAGTGTTTCTCCTTATTTTACAGTGCTTCTTTATTATTTATTTCCTTCTAATTTCTCTTCGAAATAAACAATGAAAATTTGAATGTTTTATCTTTTTCTTGTTTTTTTTTTCTTTCTATTTCTAATGAATTTATATGCAAATAAACCTTGTTTCGAATGTGCCTAATGTTCAAAGAACCCTTCTAAGTATAGCCGGAAATTTTTGCCTGTGAACTCTGTACCTAACATGCAAAGCACGGAACATACACCATGTAGCTGCTAGTCAATCTTGTTAATGTGATTCATAAAATCAATTCATGAATCTATCCATGTAAATGCACCGGGTGTATTATTAGCCTTGAGATGGATGTTGCTATATTTGATTAGGCAACAAAAAAAATTATTGGCTCAACGAGACAATTTTGGTCCTTTTTTTTCTCAATCTGATGTAACAAAAGTAAAGTAGTGTTTTTTTTGTTTTTTTTCTGATAGAGATGCAGTTTGATCAATGTTGACATTATATTATAATGTATAAGTAGGTTTGAGAAAATAAATGAAAATGCTTGACAACCTAACTTGGCGACAAATTGGACATGAAAGTAAGGTGGGCATTAGCATAGGTCCTGCATTGACAGAAAGAACCAACCATTTGGTGGTGTTTTGTTAGCATGTTGGCAAATAATAATCTGAAAGAAATTGCACAGAGGGAGAAAAAAAAAGAAAAGGTAAGAGCTTATCGTTTTGTTTGCGACTAAAAAATATAAAAGGGAAAAGGATGATAAACTCAAAAGTAGGCAGGAGGAGTGTGTTAAAAGATGATGACAAAGAAACTCTCGAGCTTTGCAGGCATTCCGGCCTCAGTCTCTTCTCCCACCATTGCTTGTCGGGTCATGTGTTGCTCATTCTTCTTCACTCTCTGCATTCACTATAATACTTTATTCACTTACCACACAACTTCATTTTTCAATGTCAAATTAATAAACACAAAAGAACACACCAATAATTTCAAAAAGATGCCCATGTTTTGCACCCGTGTACACCAAAAGCTTTGCCAGGGCTTTTCCCGTGTGCAATTATTCACTAAAGTGCGTTAAAACAAAGGCAGGAATCCAGTTAAAAGTTCCAAAATGTATGCTGTGGTTGTTCTTCATTAACTCATTTTGGTGCACATCACAATGATAAGTAGTTAAGTACTGACATGAATGCCAAAGTGCATGCCCCCAGACATATCTTTTTCATAAACCCATTTTTCTTGCATGGGAAATCGCTAGTGTTACACAAGGTTCCAAAATAGGCTCTTTAATTCACAGACCATCTTTCCCATATATCAAAAAAGTGAGTCCAACTCTCGTATGAAAGTGAAAAACCCATTACTTCATTGTATTAAGGTCTTGAACAATTAATTATGTCAGTTCTTTATATGATTAGACTCGTATCTCATTTGGTAACGTGTCTCTCAATAAAACTCATCTTGGATAACAACAAAAAGTACCCATAATATCAGACTCAAATACTTTTGTTACCACTGCCAGGAGATTCCCAAATATTAATATCATGCAACAATCCCCTTCTGCTTAAAATGGCAACAATAAAACATTGGTTTTTGTTAGAAAGTAATCAAATGAATGGCTACAATCATTATGTAATATGTTGATTCTAGCTTCCCATTGTGCGAGACTTCATGATGCCAACGGCACTAAGCAAGTAACCAACCTGCAGTGCGACACGGTGAAGTTTTTGGACACTTGTCTGCATTATTAATTTCTTGAGGAAACAAAATAATTTAAATCATGTCATGCTAGTTACCATTAGCAGCAAAAGAAGTATAAAAGTAGCAATCCCAATTAGAAATAAGCTACAATTTTATGTTGGGTGGGTCAGTGCTTCTCCCCGTAAGAAAATCAATGAGGTCCTAATTTTACATTCGGATGCCTGCAGACAAACTCCTTCAATAATGACAAGACATGAAATAAAAAATAAAAAGCAACAAGATTAGAATACCACTAATTCCAGGATACTACTGCTTTTAGAATAAATCATTCTTTGCACTTTCAAAAGAGGTACTATACCACTCTTCATTTTTCCATAATAAAAGCTCTGCAACCATTAGCTGGTATCCCCTCATAAGAAGAAGTCCAAAATAGAAGAGTGGTACTGAACCTGAGAAATAACAATGGCTACAACACTCTTAGCATGTGACCCTGCAGATGATGATTACATTGACATGGAAGTCAACTCATACTCCAACTTCTTCTGCCATTCTCAATCTTATCCACAGCCTAGAGAATTTGAGTTTCAAATGTCTTCCATTGTTCAAGAGAAAGAACCAACAACCTCCCCAGCTGATGAGCTTTTCTACAAAGGAAAACTCCTCCCTCTTCACCTCCCCCCTCGGTTACAAATGGTTGAAAAACTCCTTGAAAACTCAACCTCTCCTTTCCACAAAGAAAATGATATCTTTGAGGAGTTCTTTAGCACTCCTCTAGCCACTACCTACACAACACCAATTGCAGGCACCCCATTTGAATCCTGCAACATCTCTCCATCAGATTCTTGCCAAGTTAGCAGAGAATTAAACCCTGAAGAGTATTACAACCTTGCCTACCCAACAGACACGAGTGGTGGATTTGTTGTTCAAAACCAGAAGAAGTCTTGGACAAAGAAACTGAAGCAGTCTTCAATAGGTTCCAAGTTGAAGGCTTCAAGGGCTTATCTCAAATCGTGGTTTGGAAAATCTGGTTGCTCATATGAAACCTATGCAACCTCAACCAAAGTTGCAGATGAAGGATCGGTTTCAAAGGCCAGGGAAATTTTAAATATGAATGTGCAAGTGGCAAAGAAGAACCCATATGGCCAAATTCACAGGGACAGATATCAGTCCTCTAATTCTGTCATAAGAAGCTACAAAGAGAAGACAAGTGAGGATGGAAGTAACCACCACAGAAGGTCTTTCTCGGTCGGCATAAAAATTCTTCCAGGGAACAAGTCATCATCGTCATCGTCATCGTCATCATCTTCGTTTCTGTCTGGCTCAACTTCATTTTCGTTTTCAAACAAATCATATGGATGCCAAGCTCGCCAGCTACTGAAAAGATGCAGCAGTGCAAATTCAGAGATAGAAAATTCAATCCAGGGAGCAATTGCACACTGCAAGAAGTCTCAGCAAGTGTTCTCTTCAAAGAAGACTGCAAGCGAAGCAGGACTCTACTCGGTGTCTGCATCATCAAGAACCTCAGTTTGTGAGGATCATGAGAGGGTAGAGCTTTGGAGGGGCTGACGGGAATTGAAGAGTAGTTTTGCTTATTTTGTATTCTTCACACATTGTCTTTCAATTCAAAAGTAACTTTGGTGAAAGATAGCTTCATTCACCAGCACTAATTTTAGAAACACTCATGGTTATCATGATGATGGCTACAGAATGAGATTCTTCTGAAAATAAAACTCCAACTTTGTGCTATCATCTTCCAAGCCAAAAACTTTCCCCCCATATTTCAAGAATCACTTGGTGATCGAAACAACCTAAACAGTGACAAATTTATTTTAGTGTCTTTCTGAAATTTGGACCCTGTCAACTGAAAAACTGATTTGATCTTTCTCCAGCTTGTAAATCAACTGTAACAATCAATTATTGCACTATGATAGGCCTCTATATGCATACATCAAGCATTTTCATGGATCTCGATACATAAGGAACAGTGAAAAGAAGAGTAGATTAAAAGTTTATCTTCTACTAGAAATCTCATTGCTTGTAAATGCTGTCAACTAGAATGGTGACAATGCAACAAACACTATAAATGTTTGATACTTGATACTAAGAAATTGATTCTGTTTTGTGCAATTACTTTTACCAATCATGAGAAAGAAATGATTAATGCAGGCACAGTACAGACATAATGAATGTAAGAGTAATGTGGACATCAAAACCTAATTGTTGAAGTGGAAAGCATGATAATATGTACAACTATTAAATTGAGAGAACAGGTACATTGCAAGATCTTCTGAAAAAGAAAAAGTTGGACATACAAAACAAATGAGAAAGTTAGAGGAATCTACTAATGCAATCCCAGACTCTCACTGACAAACAAGGTATGGAACTGTGAGTCCAAGTCCCACATTGAATAAAAATAAAAAGTAGGATACTATGTAAAGGTGAAAGATTCATTAACCTGTTGTCTTAAGATTTTGGATAGAGAATAGTGTCAATCTTTTGTATTATTGGACTCGGATTTCATTGATGTTTGTATCTCTCAATTAGACCTCCTACTTGATAAACCGAACAAAACAATACTAATAACTCAATTGTGTTCAAATGATGACAAGAAATAAAGAACACCAATCTTTTCATGTCATTTGCCACTGAATTGTAATTGCTTATCTGTCAGCTTTGATCATCTAATTCTCCATTAATTTTATGAGGTTTCTTTAATGAATAAATAAATGTGATTGCCATACTGCAATTTTTGTAATAAATAAATGTCTTTTAAAATTAAAATACATGTTTCTTAGGTCCTTTCTAAATTCTATTATCAGAAACCAAGAGGGTCACAATCATTATGATTGTTGAAGCCCACATGTCTTCATCCCTTGGCTACTACTCTAAGACATTTACTGGCTTCTAGTTTCTCTGTGAAGAAAATTTCTTGACCATTAAAGTAAGCTTATTCTATTATAATGCAAAAAGCTTGTCAGAGCAACTGAGAAAGAAGAAAAAAGAAGAGTTAGGAGGAAGTGAACTTCATACGTACAAGAATATGTTAAAATATTCACACTTAGTATAAAAGGATCCTTCAGTGCAGACAAGGTGACAAACAGCTTTTCAGGTGGTTCTATTCTGATTTCTTTAAGTTATCAGATGTTTGGCAACTTTGTAGCTATGAAATATATTTTATGTATAATGTGGATGCCTTCAAGAATCTCTATTTTTTTTAATTTTAATATATGACAACTGCTTTCAACTTTGGTAGCCTGGGTCCTCAAAATTTGCCTATTCTGAATAGAATTTTGTTATGTCAGCTCCTGATATTCTAAGCACAAGTTATTATAAAGCTCGTATGGATATTATATACAAGGGATCGACACCACTCTTTATCCAAAATCTTACAATGGATTTATGGGTCTTCCTTTCACATTGGTACACTCTCCCTCCAGCGGAAGATTCCTAACCAACCACAACCACGAATAACCATTTCCAACCAGGAAGACTTTCGGGATGATTCTCAACCAATCACAACCATGAGTAATCCTTTCTAACCGCGTTCATCTTAACGAAACTAGCTTACTTAAATACCTTTGTCATGAAGACTTTCGGTATAGGGATCATTGTACTCAGGTTGAGGCAATGAGTTAATGAGTCTTTCCCCTTTATATAATACTTCACTTTCTCATTTCTATCCAATGTAAGACTTAGATTCAATTTTCAACATATTTCAATACATAATTCTCCTTTTGCTTTCGTTTTTGTGTAATTTTGTATGTGTTTATTGTGCAGATAGCGGTTTTAATGCTGTTAAATGCCATTGAGATCTACGCTACTCCTCTTCAAAAATAAATAAATCATTCAGGCAGGCTACTTTTAACATTCAGTGTTCCTATTCGATCTCACGATTTCAAAGGTGACAAAGTTATTATTTTTATTTTTACTTGACTCGAAACTTGTGATCACCAACTAACTATTGTACTAACACTTCCCTTATGAAGTTAATCACTTATTATAGTGTAGTCAATAGAGCACTGGAGAGATTTTCATGTTAAAGTAGCAGCCATTGTTGTCCTATCAGCTGTCAAATATTAGGTTTTCAATGTTTCCATGTGCTACGACTTGAAAAAACAGAAGAAAAAAAAAAACTGTAAGCTATTGCTCACTTTTATTATTTGATAAATTTAATTTATAAATAATGAAAGCTTATGTATGGGATTAAATACGAGATTTGTTCAACTTTATTAACCACGAGTAGGCTTTATTTTGTGTTCATCAATTTTTTTCTTAAAAAATTTCCTAACTCTTGGTGTTATTTTTTTGGATAATGATATTTTGACAATATTTTTTTGACAATATTTTAACACGTGTCTTTCTGGAATAATTTTAGACCAATCACAGAATGACACGTAAATGATATTAAAATATTATCAAAAAAATATTGTCAAAGTATCATTATCCTATTTTCTTTGTTAGAGTTAAGAATATTTTTTTTATATAACTTTTGACTTAAAATTAGAATTTATCTTTATTTAAAATTTCGTCACATTTTTTGTTTTTAAATTTTAAAAATAAAAATAAATATAATATTTTTAATTCAATTATATTCTGTTTTTTAATATTTAAGTTATTTATATCATTTTATTCTTACTTTAATATTTGTTAAAAAATATTAATATTTAAATTATTTATTTCGTTTTATATATTCTCACTTTAATATTTATTAAAAAATACATTCAACACGTAAAAAATTTATATAATTGAATTAAAAAAAACTATATCATTCATTTTTAAAATTTAATAACTAAATATATATCAAAGTTTCAAAATTTAAAAACTTTAATATTTTAAAACATTTTTATCCATTATGACTAATTATCGTTCTGTTTTAAAACTAGCTGCTCCATCCTTTTTCGTTTTTTTTTACTTCATCACTGTGTTCTTGTTACTCCTAAATTGGTAGCAACTGTTGTAAAATTAAATTATTTTTTATAATAAAATTCTTTAATTGAGATTCTATGCAACATAAACTATTTAATTTATTATTATAAATATTGAAAACAACGGCCATCTTAGTATACCACTATAATATTTTCAAAGTTGGCTGCTACACGTCGCTACTAGAAATGGATAACTGCAAGCTGACACCACACTTTAGATGAGCAGATGGTCAATCAGAGAACAAAAGCAAAACCTTCATTACAAACTCAATCATACCATTATCAGCAAATTGCAAACCTCGTTTTCACCTCACAAATTCATCAAAAATAAAAATAAAAATAAAAATAAAATTAACAGGTATACTACTATTTCATTCTGTATGAGCACTGCACATGATGCATGTATGAAGGGTCCAGTATGTAATCTAGGTAGTTGTAATGATTAGGCCTCAAGAAAATTGTAACAAAATACTCAGTAATGAACAGGATTGGCAGGTATATTTTGATAATACAACAATACATAAAGTGAAAGTTAAAGCAATGTTCAATTTATTTTCCTAGCAAATCACAACCTGGGATTAAGACACAGGTGCTTACATTCGCCCTGCAGTGCATCATTTAATAGTTACAATGATGATGAGAGCTTCATTCTAATTCCTCATGATCCTCCTAGAAAACCAGCAGCAGCAACAGCAGCATTAGCTGCAGCTAAGTCTGAGAGAACAATTTCCTGTACAGTGAACTCTTAAGTGGTAGAATGGGGAAACTCTAAACACCTGCATCCATTTTGCAACAATTTGTTCTTCATGATCCCCTTTGTAGGTTGCAAGTTCAAGATCAAATAGCATAAATCCGATCAACCTCAGAGTTGGAGAATTCAGAATGATGCCATGAGTTAGATCCACTCCTCCTGGCTAGCTGCTTCTCCTTCTTCCTCATTGACCTGCTTCTCTTAGATCTCACTACATAGAAAGTCATGGTGCCAATAACTCCAGAAATTATCACCCCTCCTACTAATGTAACAAGAATAGCAGCCCACCTATTCTTCCTACCCACAACTATGTAAGAAGAAGCAATAAATGCCACTGAAGTGCAAACAGAAGCCAGCCACATGAGCTTGTTGATGACCTCCACCACCCTTTTCTCTGCTTTTGTTTCACCTCTAACCAAGGTGATTTGAACAACCACCACGGCCAAAGATGTAAAAAGTGCAATAGCATTAAAGATGAAGAAGATTTTAAAAGCAGCATAAGCTGCTACCACCGCTGAGCCATCATTGTTATCACCACCAGGCACAGTGAATATAGCAGCAAAAGCAACTGTAGCAAACAACACTGCCACCACTGTTACTGAGTTTGTGGCATTGTTGATTCCTTCCCTATGAAGCTTCCTTAACTCTTTGGAAATATTATGAACATTTTTGTTGGTTCTCTTGGTTTGTTCAAGTTGCGTGTGAACATCTTTCTTGATTTGAGTAACAGTTTTCCTCAGTTCATCCCTTGGTTGGTTGAGCTCGTTAGCTCTGAGTGCTCCGTATCGAGAAAGACATTCTTTAATATCTGATGCCTCTTCACAGAGTGGAAGGCTTTCAACAATGTCAAGAGCTGTTTTGTGGTCTCTGGTTAATGCATTAACATTGGTGTCTGGCAGATGTAATAACTCATTCACTATCTGTGCAGGGAATTGAGAAACCATAGTATTAGATTTTCATTTGAGGAACTTAGACGGCTGATTAAAAATATACAGGGGATTTGCATGGTTTTATAAAGAAAAATTCAAAGACAAAAAGGATCAAAACTTCTGGACAAATGTAAGTTCAACCATACCAAGTTACCACCTTCATTTAGATGTTTAGTTGCATTTATATAATATTATGGAAAATCTATAAGTGGTAAGCCAAAATTAGGAAAGAAAACATTATTACATTACATTGGAAATTCAAAAAGTTATAATGTTTCCTTTTTGAATAAAAACTCATCACATTTAGACAGTTAAAAGCAGCATTTAGTAACCCAGGTATACAACAAGAGATATTTAGCCATTTGGTGAGAGCCCCCCATCAGTTCTAACAACTTCATTTAAATGGCCTCATCTATACTGATATGGTGCTTGTAATGCTATGAAACTGTTGACATACCTCTACTCGCTTTTTCCTGGTTGCCACATGTAATGCTGTGTTACCAAATTTGTCAGGAAGCATAACAATGGCAGCATCTGCATCAAGAAGTAACTTTACCACGTCACAACTCTGCCCTTTTACAGCCATGTGCAATGCAGTTTGCCCTTTCTTGTCAGTCCTTCGAGCCAACTGTGGATCTTTACTGAGCAAGGCTTTCACAATCTCCACATGGCCCTGACGAGCTGCCAAATGCAAAGCATTTTTGCCATTGGATCTAGCAATCTCCAACAAGCTACAATCCTTCGACAGCAGCTCATTCACCACTTCCGTGTGTCCTCTTGTCGCTGCAGTTATAAGTGGAGTCGAATTGGATGGACCAATAGTTTTGCTCAATCCCGGGTCATAATCTAGCAAAACCTGAACAATCGCTGCAAACCAAAATACACCATGAATAACATGGAAGAATAGAAAACCAAACACACATTGCACTACATCAGCACATAAGAACATCTCATCAGATTACACACCAAAAAATTGAAGTCCATCATCACAATGAACTTTCCCAATGCTACCAAAACATTTATACTTTAATTCTCGCTCCTCTAGTGTAAGTAAAAATAAAGTAAATAATCTCAGTCTCTGATGAGAAAAGCAAAGGTTGATACTTCAACACATTATGCATATACTTCAAATACCAACAGCTAAATTTCTAATCAATGGCTATGATCATGACTCCATCAATCCTATATTAAAGCCACTTCGCGCATAAGGGGGCGCTACCAAAACCTCGAGGCTGCAAAACCCTCGCCTGATTGACAATCACCACCAATGGCATATTTCAAGGCTAGTAGAAATCTGGCAGAATCCCTCCACCACCGGAACAATCCCCTGTTACCCTTTAGTACACAATAGGAATATTGTTGTGGAGAAGACTCATTATCATTCATCTGCCAAAGAACTCTCTTTAACTAAAGAAACTAGGGGTAACCGAAGAGTTTTTTCAACGAATTAGATTAATTACTTCACTTTCAAGGATGAGTTGCTCACTTTACAGGTTTTATAGTCTCTTTCCTAAACCTCAAGCAGCAGAGCATATGTTCATAAGTTCATAACTTAACTCCTCGTATAACTAACTAAAAAAGCACAAAGAAACACAAGTACCAGAAAGAGAGATACTACATACAGTGGTGGCCTTTACTAGCTGCAATATGCAAGGGATCAAATCCCGATCGGTTCTTCTTGGAAACAGTCTGAGCAGTGGAATGGTTGAGAAGCTCCTTCACGACATGGAGATGACCCTTTTCAGCTGCAGTGAACAAAGGGGTCTCACCGAGCTCGTTCTCTTCGTTGACGAGGCAAGCTCGCACTTCCGCAATCTCGGTGTCGAGATCGTCGTCGTCGCCGTCGCCGAGAGTTCCCATAACCTGAGATTCGACGTCGAGAAGGATCTGTCTCACGGCGCCGACGTCGCCCCTCTGTGCCGCCAGGTGCAGCTCCGTGTCGTTATGCCGCCCCGTCACTTGCTTCACGTACTTCTTCCTCCCCGTCTGGTCGATGCGCTTCCCCGAGTTCGAAAGCACCAGCGCCGGAGCTGTCGATGAGGACGGAGACGGCGACGGTGACGGCGATATCTCAGAAAGTGGATTCTGAAAGGCTGATGCTGGGATCGGCGATGGGGGGTCCTTTTCTCCTTGCCCGTCAGCTCCCGTTCCTGATACAAGCAAAAGGGTGATCGAAAAATGAAAAATTTAGAAGAGTGAAGAAATATAGAAAAAGAGAGAGAGAGAGAGGGAGAACCTGTTTGGTTTGGGTGAGAGGCCATTGAGATGGTGGAAGAAGGAACAGAGGAGAGTGTGGAAGTGAAGGGAGTAAGAGGAAGATGGTTTTGGATTGTTATGATTACAAGATATTGAGAATCTTAAAGGAAAGGAAGATGGGTGGAAGGAAAGTGGAGAAACAGACTCAGAAACACGAAACTTCAGAGAAACACACGCATTCGGAGGAAGACACTTTGGACTTTTCTTTTACTTGTCCTTCCTATAATTTTCTGTCTTTTTCTTTTTTTTCCTTATCAGTAAAACATTTTTAACATAACCATTATTTATATATGTTTTTTAAATAAAATTTATATTTTTATGATCTGATTTAAATAAAATTGGATGAAGTTTACAAATTGATTTCAAAGTAGCCTGATTTATATTGAAATGTTTTATTTTAAAATTTTAAAAAATAAGTAATTAATAAAAAAAAAGTCTTACTGCATTCTTTCCCGTTCCATAAAATAAACAAATTGGTAATCATTTTGATTTATGTAATGTGAACCTAAATAGTTGTTTCTTATAACTAATAAGACTTTTCTTTGACTCAAGCTGAAGGCTTCGATTTCACGGGCTGGCATCATCATGATTCATGACCTAACTCACAATATTTTTCTTCTTTTTGGGGAAAAATTCCTTTGACATGTGTTTGATTCTGGACTTGTGGATTTGAATTTGACGATAATTCAAATAGTAAGGAAAAAAAAATGTGCTTCATATCCTTACACTCAAATATATGTAAAGTATATGGTGTTATATGTGAAAAATAGTTATTTTATTTTATCATATTTAAGGGAGTAAGTATAAATCTACTATATGATTAGTGTATTCAGATAGGCATCTTATCATACTTACCCGCACATAAATATAAATGTTTAATTAAATTTTAAGTACATGATAAATTTATATATTTTTATTTGAATCACTTAAAAAATTGTTAATTAAGTGACCTGAATATTATTATTTTGCTCCTTAGTTGTCTTCATATAATAATGTACTTTTATAGTTAATATAATAAATAACTTTTATTCTTAGATATATAAACGAAAAAAAAGTGGGATTGGTACTTTTTTAGTTAATATGATAAAATGAGACTAATTTAAGTGAAGAGAAACCTTAACTTTCTAAGCAATCTTTTAGATTGAGTTAACATTAAGTGGATGATCTACTACCTTATAACTAAGATTTATAGAAGACCAAAATAAATTAGGGAGTAGCAAGATCATGATGAAAATAATTAATAAAGCAATTCGTTAGAAAACAAGATAGTACACATTCACACCCATTTATGATTTCTACGGTCAGAATTTCAGTTGTTAGAAACGAGAGATACCTAAAGTATAAGAGTACAAGCATATCAGGATATATCAAATCGAACAACAACACTAGTGATGTTATCAGAGCTTCCCCTTGCATAAGCTTCTTTTATGAGTTCTCTGGATGCCACTTCTGCATCTGTAATATTTTGTACTAACGACACCGCCTCCTGAAAAGGCAACGCACAATCAATCACAAAATCAAATTGAAAAATAAATCTATCTTGTTTAGGTCAACTTTAACGAGTAAGATAGTCTCACCTTGTTTGATATGACATTCCAAAGGCCATCACTAGCAATTATAATAAAATCTACACCGTCAATTTCTTCCTCCTAAGCCATAAAATAACAAAAGAAGGGGAACTTAGCCGGCAAAAAAATAGAACGACACAGAATACCAAATGGATGATCAAAAGTTTATGCGCTTATGATTTAGGCAACCTGAATTTCAGGGTCAGCAACAACATAAGGCTTAAGAAGTTTGTCGCCAAATGCACGGGACACAGCAAGAACACCACCAACCCTCCATGTTCCTGGATCAACCAGCAACAGTACAAGCTATTTATTTATTATCAATTTATTGTGAAGTATGCCCCCCCACTGCCCCTGCCCAAAAAAAAGACAGTACAACCCTACAGGAAGAAACTTACCAGCCCAGATTATAAATCCCCCAGCCTTTTCAATCCTTTGACGTTCATCAGATCTATCGGGCTTGTGATCAATAGACAAAGGAATAGCTACATTAAAACAAAAAGTCATCAAAAGAAGGCAAGAAAAAAAAAACGGAACAGGAATTTATATATTGCTTCTTGAGCCTATTTTGCCTATCCAACTAGCATAAACAATTTGTAAGGAAATTTTACTGAAAAGGATAACAATGGAAACTTAGGAAAACTGAAGTGACCCAAAACCAATGTTTGACAATGCACTTCATTGAAAGGAAACATGCTGCATATTCCCTCCACTCATCACCATATTAAAAAGATGCGGATTATGCCCAATGTAAATCAAATTCTCACTAAAACATAAATGACATGGCATCAACCTGAACCAGCTCTACTTGCAACTACTCTGGAATCACCAACATTTGCAACAACAATTCGGTCCCCCAACAACATAGCTGTTGATGCAGTTGACCCAGCATCTCTTTGATGGCCCTTTTCCTCATTGAGGTAGTCGATATCTGTCTGTTTAAATGCTTCTACTGCAATGAAACAAATGATTGGACAGAAAACATGTTAATATTTACACTGTCCAGGCGCAAACCAAACAACTGTAATGTGATATGAAAATTTTAACATATGTATAAATTTACAACAATGAAGTTCATACCTATAGCAGTCTTTGTGTCTTTGATAAAGTCAGGATGGCTACTCAAATTCTTAAATAGATTATTTTTCAAATATTCTGCAGTCCGGGAACCTCCATGACCTAAAAGAATAAGAAGCAAATTAACACTACTCTTTGATTTTGTTTCCTTATTTTTAACATATCTAATCAAATAATATAAATAACATTTTTATCAATATCAGAAATTAATATTGAATAAGGACCAGAGATAAATGAAGCATTCCCTTAATTATACAAATGTACTAGATTATAACCCTAACAAATAAGAAAACAAATCATTAGAGGAAATATAGAAAGTAAAAACTAGAAACCATTATTTAAACGTGACTAAGCTTTATTACAAATAAATCCGTTTTAAAATATAATATAGACTCCACCAACCATGGTTGGAATAATAATTTTCTAATTTGGGCTGTGCCTTACTCAATCCCAAACTCAAGAAGTGTCCATTGCCAAGTCTTTATTAGCTCTACTTTGACCCTATCGACCCTATCTATAGTTGATGTTGGGTTTCAACAATCATCATCCCAGTACAAAATATCTACAGGGGCAGTGCACCCAGGACGAAAGACTAGAAGGAAGGGTCAGAGTGTGTCTGAGACTGCTGAAGACAGAAAATGGAGAACTAAAGCATAGAAACCAATGTTGTAGGCAAACCAAAGTCAAACCAGAGCAAACCAAGCAGACAAAAGAACTCTAACAAAGAGGTTTCTGCAAGAACAATCTAGAAGCCACGTGCAGCCACCAAACATGAGGAGTGCAACAGAGACTGGGACAGAAGTCAAACAATAAGACGATCCTTCAAAGGAGAGAAGAGGCCAAAACAGAACGGGGACTTGCTGAGACGTGACAGAGAGAAAGACTATGTTGGTTCAGCCTTCAGAGAGTCCGAATCAACCACATGTAACAAAAAGGGCTGGACAGCGAGAAAATGAGCTACATGTAAATAACAGAAAACATGGATGGATCAAGAAAGCAAAGGTGGCAGATCCAAGAAGCAAAGGGTAGGATGAATCTAGTAGAGATGGAAAATGGAAACAGTGTTGAACGCACAGGAAAGATGTTTGTCAAATTGCCACAAAAGCTGAGACACTCACCATGGAGGCACATGCTAGCGAGATTGATCCTATGATAAAAAGCATGTCACCAACACCCAACAGCACAGATAATAAAAAGACATAAGTTATAAAAACGAAACAGGACCACAAGTTTTTATTCTAAATGCCATACCAAGTAATCAAAATCTTACAATTGCTTTGTAAATTGGCTATGTTGCACACCAAATCAGAAAAAAAGAGGAAATGGGGTAAAGATAAAAAAACCAATTTAGGGAACATAAAACAGGCTTACCATCAAAAACACCAAAAAACGCAACCATCTGACCATCGACCTCTGATATGGTGGTCTCAAAGAAATCCTCCATTGATGACCTTTTACCCTTGAAACTGGAATATCCATAGCTGAACCTTCCACTTCGACTTCCAGAGAGAAAGCTAGACAAAAATAATCTTTTTTTGAATATTTGAGAGTTGGGAGACAATTATTAGAAAACATAAGAGGGTACCTGAACCAAAATTCAAATATATTTCATAGAACCCTACAATTTAATTTGAATGAATTTTGGTAAAAAAAAATGTTGATGGCAGTAAATAAACAAATAATTTGGTACCATTACAGGACACAAAGTTAAAAATATATACATATATAAGAAAATAGAATTTTATATAAACATGACCAAAATGTATAACTGATTAAAAAACCACAAATATCTCGTAAGAAAAAAGCTACAGCTTGTTAATTGCTCAACAATCAACATTATAAAACCTAATCATGACTATGATACTACACTTTACTTTCAATCTTATAATTTCTCTGTCCATAATTTCCTTGTCTATAAATGACCCACCATTGCTTTGGCTTCAAGTTCACAAATATCAGGGTACAAGCCAAATACATACCCAAACCAGCGTTATAAAATTGTACATATATTTTCCATGTACGTGCCAAGTAATTATCATGGCATAGTGGTATAACTTAAATTTATGAATTTCAGGTCTTCGAGTTGATTCCTCCTTCACGCAATTTTCCTATTTCATTGCTTGAAATATCAACACTTGAACCTACCATTAGAGCATGAGAGCTAGACAACTAGGCTTTGAAATGTCAAGTATTGTAGCACAAAAGCAAGCCAGAGAAAATATCAAGTAGCCTACAAAATGCCTAACAGCCTTGGATGTGACTGTAAATCCAGACTGCCAGTATTGAAAGTTCAGTTAGGCATGGCATTGGATGTGATTGCAAAGTGGGCCTTGGATCAAAAACTGGTTTGTATCAGTCTTAAGACCGGTTCGATTATGTGAGGACTGACCGAGTTAATAACACATTTGATCAAATAATCAAGGCAAATCGGCATGGAATAAATTCCAAATTTGACTGGTTCAACCAGTCATGGAATAGTTAAAAGGAACTATCGGGTTTTGGTGTTGAGTGGGGGAGGGGGAATGCAACAAAATGAAAGGAAAAAGAATTCCATAATTTCCTAAATTCTTCATCTAATGTGGTAAGAAACGGATGCTTCCAGGTAGGACAAAGCAAATAAACTGATGATACAAACTTGAAAGGCATTACAAATTTTTAATGGGCATACAAGAACCACTACTTTGCAACCTCAACGCCACTCAACTTTATAACTTCACGTCTTACTATAACTGTAAAATATAAATATCAACAGAAAAATTGCTTAAAATCAGTAGTAGATGCAGGGTTTGGTCTGAGTGGTCAATTGATGAAAAATTTATAAAACAATCTTGTAATTCATAAAAAGTACAAAAAGGCACCACGAGAAATTATTTAACAAACATGAACATAAAAGAAGGGTACACTAAGCCATAACGCCCATTTCTAATTAACAGTAACATAGATTAATATAGATACTATAATTTCCCTCCTCGCTGCTTTCAGAAGCTTAAATATCAAGAAGGAGCAAACCCAAGTATTCTTATCATCAATTTGCGACGCCATATCATATCCTATCATACAAACACATGACCATCAACCCACGGCATTAAAATGCAATAAATTACGGTCACAATTTACAAGCATGCTATCATCGTATTTTTCCGGTCCTGCTAAGAATTTATTTTCCCATTTTATCTAATCCCGTTGATAATTGAATTTCCGAGCTCAACTTCTACTCATAGCGTCGATCACAAATTTGCCGATTAAAAGCCTCAATTCAAACTCCAAAGTAATAGAAAATTGAAACAAAAAAGAGGAAAGGCCTCAGAAAAGCGGGAAGGCCCACAGTAAATGGAAATAAGCACCTGATGCCGCCACCGCTGAAGAGAGAATCGTGATCCTTGGAGGACATCACAATGTTTGGCGTCGCCGGCGGTGCAGGCTGACCTTCAGCGGAAGACGAAGCGGTTACCGCGACCGCGGAGGTGGCCGCGGCCGCAGTGAGTGGTTCTACAGGGTCGGAGTTTGAGATCATTTTACCATCTCCTCGTTCTCATTTCTCCCTCTTTTTTTCCCTCTATACCTCTCTCTTGCACTATCTACTTTACGCGTAGTTTATTTCGCTATTTTCAGTTTTTTTGGGTCCACTCATTTTCAACGAAGCCAAAAAAAAAAACAAGGCCCAAATAAGCCTAAGAGAGCAAAAGGCCCAATACATGTCTGGCCTACAATCAAGCATCGTTTGATGGCTAACACCATACTGAGCTTCAGTGAATGAACGCCATTGTCATGCAAATTACTACATTATCATCTTCTTTCAAACGAACAATATAAGTTACTGGCTTTGACATGCTCCTTTCCATTTTCTACTTCACAAAAATGATTTGATTTTCTTGTAATAGTAGCTTCTTAATTAATACAGTAATTTTTTTTCTTATCAGACTAATTATAGGATACAACAACGAGAAATTCTCAAAGAAATGTAATTATTTTTCTCTGATAAAACATAGTTTTAGGTTGTTGTACTTTATCCAACATATTCGGTTGGTCTGGTTTGGTTGAACGGAAGGAAGTGTCAAAGAAGGACAAAACCTCGTAATGTTTAACCAATAATAAGAATTGTCTCCTCATGTAAGGATATATATATGCATGCACACTCATATATATCCCACGTCAATGCATTGCTTCACTGTTTTTGAATATAATAAACTGATATAGTGTTGGTTTGAACTACATCAACAAGACAGAAAAAGAAAACATGATATTAAAGCACATGTTATGTTTGTGTATTTCTGTATATAATATTCGCATATCACATCCTATCATAGTTGTAGTAGAGTTAGAAGTAGTAAAAAAGCATTAAAAAGGGTAAGGGTGGTGATAAGATCATACCCCACAGAAGAAATTTTGAAGGCAAACAAAGCAATAGATGAAGAGACATGTGAAGTTCTGAACAGATTCAGTGGTTGTTATGAGGAAGCCATGTCAAGAATACACAAAGGTGTTGGGAGAAAACATTTTCCATGAATGTGGTAGTTTGGTTTGGTTTGGTTCTCTTTTAAACCTCAGCTACCCAATATGAATTCGTTTAACTGTTATTTTCTTTCTGGCTGCAGTGACGGAAGCAGTTAAGGCTTCTACCATCTTCTGCAGTGCAGTAATGAGGGCACTCAGAGTCACTGTGCTTGTGCTCCCATTAGTTGCATTATTTGCTTGGAACACTGTCCGTGTTTCATGTTTCAAAAACTCCATTTTCAGTAATATATATTTGATTCTGTTTATATCTGTATTTACTTTTATTTATATATTTTAACATTTTAACAAAAAGGTATTTTTAGGTTTTAGGTTATCTCATTTTTTATTACACCACCATAGGCTTAGTACGGTTTATATAGCATGGAAACCGAACTCAACAGTATGCTACTCAAACCCAGAAGAGTAACAACACATAAAATAAAACACAAAATGTAAATTTCTTCACAAGACTCTTGGTTCACCGTAAAGGCTTGAGTAGCACTCTCCTTGACAAGACTCTTGGTGACGTGATGACCCAAATACCCCTGCTCATCTTCCATATGTATGCAGCAGTTGTAAGCGTCATCATCAGCACTGTACTGGGTCCTCTCGATGTGCTTCAGTTTCAATATTGAACGGCCCTTCAGGGAAGTTTTGTTTGTCAACATCGCAGAGCAGCCACCAGAGCGAAAGAGGCAATTAGAAAACATCATTTTCTTGTCCGTGCCACAGTACCAATGTGCACCAATATCCTGAGTGCTCACAACAATTCCGACAGAGTTCTTGTAAGTCTTGAAGAGTTGCTGCACCACATCAATAGCGATGACACTTGCACTGCACCCCATTCCTATAAGATTGAAAGCTTTGACGTTTTCTCTCATTTTGTACCTGTTTATGATACGTGCTGTGAGAGAAGGTGCCGGCGAGAACAAGGACACGTTGACTACGAGGATGTCTATCTCGGAGGGTGAAATAGCCGTCTTCTTGAAGAGGTTGTCGAGTGTGTCGAACATGATCTCGTCTATTTCCTCGTACGTGTCCTTAAGAGATGGACACTCCTCTCTCCCTTCAAGAATGGTTCTGGAGCAGTAAGTGTTCTCCCCAATCCCCGAAAACACAATGGTTTTGAAGAGAAACTTCAACTCCTCCAACCTCAACTTTCTGTTTTGTAGGGTAATCTTTGTGGCGGACTCGGTGTTGAGTTTGGTGTCTCTGGAGGAATAAAGCACTCGTAGGCCAACATGTAACATGATTGGCCTCTACGTTGAAGAATCAACCTGAAAAGGGAAAAGAAAGAGTATAATAAGAAGGGAAGGAGGCATAAGAACAAAACATCCATCTCTAGCTATATCAAAGAAGCAAGGGATATGGGGATGAGTGCAAATGCGTTAGCATATATATATATACACACAGGTAATGTTACCGGGACTTTTTAACAACTTTTTATAATAATTTTTTAACAATTTACTACATGTTATCATAATTTACTACATGTTATTATTTTATTATTTTATTATTTTATTGACTTCATTTGAATTTATTTTAAAAAAAATATTTGAAATGTACCCATCACCAAAAAAATATTTTTCATGTTAACGTACTACGATGACCCTCACTTTTCAAGTTCCACTTTTAAGCGCAAGGTTTGCAAACTACAGTAACTTCCAACAACCTTCCATTCTGCTTCCATTTTTACTGGTGGTCCTTCTTCTTTGTTTCTTCTCTGTCGTGGTTGACCATTGTGTGGGAGGTGCTCTTGGTTGGTAGTTGGTGGTGCTTATAACCTTCACTTCGTTGAACAAGGTGCACCGAATCCGTTCTCGTATTCGGATGTTTTATTCTCTTTTGGATTTTCTTTCTATTATACTCTCTTTTGTTGTGGTCTACTATACACTGTGTTGTGGTGTGAAATAGATTTAAGATTACCGCCCGTCAGCAACCCTAGTTCTAAACAAAAATTCACACCCAACAAAAGGAATCTTTTGATGAGTAAATATGTAGGAGGTAAAGAGAATTTGGGCTATACAACAGAAGATGAAAAACTATCTAAACTCAAAGAGGCAAAGAAATATGCCAAATGATGTATTGCATCAAATCAATCATTAGAATTTAGTTAGACTATTTTAGATGCTGTACCATTCCAAAATTTGAATGAAGCTTTATTAGAGATTGAGGCAGCACATGATTAGTTGTTTGTAAAATATGACTAAGTTAATGTTTTTTTAGTTATGAAATTTGATATACTTGTGTTATCAACTTTGTAGCATCTATCGTACAAACAAGAATGAAAAAAAAGAAGTAATTAAATCAAAAACTTTTTCGTAGACCTATTAAATTTTACATTATTATTACAGGAAGTTTGTTTCATAACAGAAACTAGATATTACAACAGGAAGCTTTGTTTCAAAAGATAGACTACATATTATAATAAGAAGCCTTATTTGAAAAGTCATTCTTTGATGTACACACACAAACAAAAGCAAGGAAAATTCTTCTAAAGCTTCAATGAAATTCTTGTAAAGCTTCGGTTAAACGGGAGGAGGAACTGTTCCAAGTGCATAAGATATGTATATGCTTCTTCATGAAAACCATAATTGTCTCTAGAAACTCAAATCCAAGCAGCCATCAGGTACCGCTGGTCTTCCGAAGGTGGTGGAGGACATGCAATTGCTATTGCATCAGAAGAGCCCCACATATCTGTTTTGTGTTCATCCCAATGTGAACAAATGTTCTGTTGTCACCCAATTATCTCAACAGCAGTCTCTCAACAAATGAACTCTACACTCTGTTCCTCCTATAACGAGAATCAATCCATTAAAAGCTGCAAATTAACATCATCACATATTCCATAACTTGTAACTAAATAATTAACCTGTATAGTTTGATATAAAGAGTTTTACTGAACTATACCATCTCGCAGTACCCCACCTAAATGACAATCCTGCTTAAATCCAACCTCACAAAGCTAAGATAATCTTCATTGATCCAATCAAACTTATCCTTGAAAGGGTTACTAAGGTTCTCTGGAGGGTAACTTTCTATGCAATCCTTCCACACATTGGTATCAGACAAGTCCTTCATCACCTCCCAAACACAGTTGTTGCACTTGAACCCAGCTCCAAGGCTAATCATCAGGATCCTATCACCCTTCTTCAGCCTCTTCTTCGCCTCCATGTAACCCAAAACGTACCAAAGACCACCAGCAGAAGTGTTCCCCCATCGGTGAAGTGCCATCCTCGCAGGTTCTAGGTCATATTCAGTAAGCCTAAAACCCTTTCCAACCCCATCAATAACTGCCCTCCCTCCAGGATGCACACAAAAGTGCTCTATTCCTGTCTTGAAATTCAACTCCCCTCCCAACAGATTCACTTTTGTCTTCTTTAACTTGTTCTTGCCAAGAACCAGCCCAGTGAAAAAGGGTATCATTTCCCTTTTCTTCATCCCACTGTACCTTACAGAGACAAAAAGGAACCTTACTATTTCCAACACTGGCAGAATCTTGGGTGCCATCGCTTGAAGGTTCATCGTCAAGGCTTGAGCGGCAATCTTGACAAGACTCTTGCTGAGGCGAAAACCCGAGTACCCCTGCTCATCTTCCACCTGCATGCAGCAGTTGTAAGCCTCATCATCAGCACCGTACTGGGTCCTCTCCATGTGTTTCAGTTTCAATATTGCACGGTCCTTCAGAGAAGGCTTGTTTGTAAACATCAAAGAGCAGCCGCCAGAGCGAAAGAGGCAGTTAGAAAGCATCATTTTCTTGTCCGTTCCACAGTACCAATGTGCACCAAGATCCTCAGTGCTCACAACAATCCCGACAGAGTTCTTGTAAGTCTTGAAGAGTTGCTGCACCACTTCAATAGCGACGACACTTGCACTACACCCCATTCCTGCAAGATTGAAAGCCTTGACGTTTTCTCTCATTTTGTACCTGTTTATGATACGTGCTGCCAGAGAAGGTGCGGAAGAGAACAAGGACACGTTGACTACGAGGATGTCTATCTGGGAGGGTGAAATAGCCGTCTTCTTGAAGAGGTTGTCGAGTGTGTCGAACATGATCTCGTCTATTTCCTCGTACGTGTCCTTAAGAGACGGACACTCTTCTCTCCCTTCAAGAATGGTCCTGGGGCCGTAAGTGTTCTCTCCAATCCCCGAACTGACAATGGTTTTGAGGAGAAACCTCAACTCCTCCAACCTCAGTTTTGTGTTTCGTAGGACAATCTTTGTGGCGGAGACCGTGTTGAGTTTGTTGTCTTCTGGAGGCATAAAGCACTCGTAGGCCAACATGTAACATGCTTGGCTTCTACGTTGAAGAATCAACTTGAAAAGGGAAAAGAAAGAGTAGAATAAGAAGGGAAGGAGGCATAAGAACAAAACATCCATCTTTAGGTATATCATAGAAGCTAGAGATATGGGGATGAGTGCAAATGCATGAGCATATATATACACATAGGCAGTTATGCAATGTTAACAAGCTAAGATGAGCTTCACTTTTCAAGATTCCACTTTTAACTTCAAATAACATTGAATTGTAATATATAAATATATAAATTGGATGCATTTATATACTATTAATAAATTTTATTTAATTAGCGATAAACTCTCATTACTTTTAGGAACTAGGGAGTTTGATTGAGTTTGTCATAATAAACCCACTTACTAAATTCATTCACTTTGTCAAGTTGCGTGAGAAGGGAGGAAATAAACAAATAAATAATCTGGCTTGTGACTGATCCCCGATCTTTTCAGTTTACTTTCATTTGACACAGCGAAATTTCTAACCCTTCTTCGACCACTTATGATCTATGTCGGATAAAAATGAAAAGTAATTTACACATTTATATTCATATTCATTTATATTATAAGAATAAAATAATTTTAAAAGAGTAAATTTTTATTTTAATATAAAATAAATTGAGATATATTAATTTTAAATAGTCTTAAATAGGTATAAGAAAATGAAAATATGTATTTTCATAATTTATGTTTTTAAAATAAAGAGTAACCTTTGTTCAAAGTCACACTTTGACTAGAGTGATAATTCACAATATAGAGTGGACGCGAATTTCATATTATACTAGCTACTGTGAGAAACCATACATCAACAATGTTTATTCCTTTGTTATTACAGCAGCAGCAGATGAAACATATATTGCAAGGGAAGTAAAACGTAACCATCAGATATTGATTGAATGATATGTAGGCAGATGATAGTTCATAACTTGCCCATGTTCCTCTCAAGACATTGTTATAACAATAGTGTGCGATCGTTAGGATCAGAGAAAGGAAGGAATTGGCTGAAAAGATACACAAGATGATGTAAAAGGATAAACATGATGAATTATTTTACCTTCAGTTGCTGAAAGGAACCCTACAAATAGCAGCTAAATCTTAAAAATGGAATGCTAATCGTAGTCATGATTATAAAGTTGCATTACAACACGATACGCATGCCTTTGAAATCAAATCTGAGCTATATAAGGATTAATTATTTGATAGCCAAGAGACAAATTGTGACATGTTATACTAAGACACGTCTATACACCTCTTTCATACTTCAATGTGAATTGTTACTGCTAGCTAGTTATACCTAATTTTTGTAATAAATGATGTATGTAAATGTATAAAGTTTATTACATTTAAGAGAATGTTACGTTACGGACATGGTAACTAATAAAGAGACAAATTAAAAGTGTAACTAATATATTTAGATCTTTATACCGCACCTAAATTTTATGATCAGTGAGTCTATATTAATTCATAACAATGGGTTGTAGAAAATGACACATGACAGGGCAAAATGAAAATTATTTGTCTATAGCAATCATATACTGACAATTTAAGTTTCCTTTCTCATTGATTTGCGCGTTTAATTATTTTGGTAGGATGGGTTTAGAAATCGAAATCAGAAAAAGGACAGTTACTTAACACACCACCAACATAAAATAAAAATGAAGGAAGAACTCATTGGAAATACCACAGTAAGCGACGGCCATGCAGAAATTTAGGTTAAGGCGGGCAAGTCAGAAACACCAGTTCTGTCAGTTTGTTACAGTAATATCATGGACATGCCAGGTTTGGATCTGTAAGATAATTACATATGAATTTATGAATTTATATGTAAGTCATTACCAACAAATAAATTTATTTGTAATTTTGTTATAGACACATGTAATTATCTACAAAAAGAATTCATAGATTGGTACGACTACCTATAATCTTTTTCTGTAAGTAATCCATAAATAAAATTGTATTATTACGAATTTATTGAATTGCCTACATATTTTTATTGTATAGGTAATATAATTTTAGTGTTTTTAAAGATGTATTTCTTGACACAGTCTTCGTCCCCCTCAAGATGTGAAATGGGTGTTTGGAAAACACTTTGATACTCAAATCGACAAAATATATATCCTAAGAATTAATGAACAATATCTACTATACGTGAATGATGTGTTTAGGATATTTTAATCTTTAATTAGATGTATTGTGTTACCATAATAGCACACTGATCCAATATGATGATATTTGTTATAGTCGATATCATCTTATGGTACAATACTTTGAGTATAGTATCGTAAAAAAAGATATTTAAAAAAACAATCATTAATTTGAAAAACAAAACGTTCATATATTCAAAAAAGAAGATTACTCAAAAAATTAATATTTCAATTTGTAACAAATAATTTTGTTGTGAATTCATTCTTTTAAGTTGTGAAATTAATATATGTTGAGGAGAAAAATATCAAAACAAAGGAGTGATATATAATGTGATAAATGATACAATATCTTAAGAAAGATTTAGGTTAAAAAATTCTAACAATATGATATATAAGGATGACATGTGCATGTATATTATATATTGCATGGAATATGTACGTACCAAAACCTAAAATGAACAGAAAAATGAAAAAGAAAAAAAAAAGGTTCACAGCAGCCAATTGGGAAAACGATGGAGTCAGAAAAAGGCACAGCAACATTCAACTAATCAGTTCAAATTATGTTTGTATTCTATCTGTTTTTCTGCATTATTCAGCAAACTATAATATTCAGAAAATACAGATGGATTCGTTGAGAGATATTACAAAGGTTACATTCATTCTTTAATAATACACTATATTACTTCAATAGAAAAACTTAATCTAATCAATATCTTAATATAATCAATGTGCACTCTTTTATAATGTAATGAACTTTTTTATATTTATGGATGTAATTTTGAAGCAAAAGGAAATTTGATTATATATATATATATATATATATATATATATATATATATATATATATATATATATATATATATATATATTTCACCACTGTTATATATTCTCCATCTCAATATTACAAGACTGTTCTGTCTCTCCAGAATATTACCTATGCAACCTTTAGAATATTTAAAGATGATGAGTCATGATTTTCACAGGAAAGCAAGATAAAAAGTTAGATATGAGATAAATCCTTCTGTCATTAATGCTATGCTCCACAAAAGTTTAGCTCAACAGTTTCTTCAATCTGTACAGTTTATTAAAATATACGTATATGTACAATACATGTGTAAATATTGTTCAACAACCTTTTTTAGTTTAGAGTTTGGTTTATTTTTTATTTATTTATTTATATTATCATCTTTGTCTTTAATTTTTAATTTTATCTTTTATTTTTATTTTTATATTTATCTATAATCTTCAGCTCTTTATTTTTTACTATTTCCTAATTAACTTGTATCAATTAATAATAGTGAATTTATCTTATTTATACTTTTATAGAGACATTGGGCCGCAAAAGATGGGATAAAATAAGATATTTTCAGTTGCATTTAGTCTAAGAACAGTATTTTTAGCCACTGATTTTTCTTTCTGTTAGTATATAGCACTAAATAATTAATTTCAACAGATCTTCGCTTTCAATCTGTTCTTTTATTCACTGTATTAAAATTTGAGATTTTATTTATAAAATTTGACGATGTGAATTGAAACAACATAACATCGGTATGTTTGTTATGTTTAATAGAGCATAAGATAATTATAAGCTTATAAAATAGGCAATCAGAGACGTATGTCCATATCTTGTATCAATCAGCTTTTAAGTACATTAGATGTAGACTTAGAGTTATATATATATATATATATATATATATATATATATATATATATATATATATATATATATATATATATATATATATATATATATATATATTCCATTATTTGATTTTGTTTTTTCTGCCACTGAGAAGATATAGAATTACGATGTATTCACGAAAGTGTTTCTGATTGACATCTTGGACAAAGTTATATTTGTTTAATGTTTTCTAGATCTTAACAGAGATGCCATTTCACCAGTTGTGAATAAAACCACACCACATTAATAACATGAAACTTTATTTCATAAATAGCACAATAATAGTACATGTTTGTCATCAAGTTTCTCTCAACAAATCAAATCTACACTTGTTCTTCCTCTGACTAATTATATGGATCTTTGTGTTTAAACATGAACCAGAATAAAATACTTTCAAACCTGGAAATTAACATCATCGCATATTCCACAACTTCTAATTGAATAATTAACCTGTATAGTTTGATATAGAGTTTATATTTCTTTTTCCTTTCTCTTCTTATTTTACTGAACTGTACCTCTCCCTCTGTACCCCACCTAAAGGACCATCCTGCTAAAATCCAACCTCACAAAGCTAAGATACTCTTCATTGATCCAATCATACTTATCCTTGAAAGGGTTACTCAGGTTCTCTGGAGGGTAACTTTCTATGCAGTCCTTCCACACATTGGTATCAGACAAGTCCTTCATCACCTCCCAAACACAGTTGTTGCACTTGAACCCAGCTCCAAGGCTAATCATCAGGATCCTATCACCCTTCTTCAGCCTCTTCTTCGCCTCCATGTAACCCAAAACGTACCAAAGACCACCAGCAGAAGTGTTCCCCCATCGGTGAAGTGCCATCCTTGCAGGTTCAAGGTCATATTCAGTGAGCCTAAAACCCTTGCCAACCCCGTCAATAACTGCCCTCCCTCCAGGATGCACACAAAAGTGCTCTATTCCTGTCTTGAAATTCAACCCCCCTCCCAACAGATTAACTTTTGTCTTTTTCATCTTGTTCCTGCCAAGAACCAGCCCAGTGAAAAAGGGTACCATTTCCCTTTTCTTCATCCCACTGTACCTTACAGAGGAAAAAAGGAACCTTAACATTTCCCACACTGGCAGAATCTTGGGTGCCATCGCTTGAAGGTTCACCGTCAAGGCTTGAGCGGCACTCTTGACAAGACTCTTGGTGAGGCGAAAACCCGAGTACCCCTGCTCATCTTCCACCTGTATGCAGCAGTTGTAAGCCTCGTCATCAGCACCGTACTGGGTCCTCTCCATGTGCTTCAGTTTCAATATTGCACGGTTCTTCAGAGAAGGCTTGTTTGTCAACATCACAGAGCAGCCACCAGAGCGAAAGAGGCAGTTAGAAAGCATCATTTTCTTGTCCGTTCCACAGTACCAATGTGCACCAAGATCCTCAGTGCTCACAACAACCCCGACAGAGTTCTTGTAAGTCTTGAAGAGTTGCTGCACCACATCAATAGCGACGACACTTGCACTACACCCCATTCCTGTAAGATTGAAAGCCTTGACGTTTTCTCTCATTTTGTACCTGTTTATGATACGTGCTGTGAGAGAAGGTGCCGGCGAGAACAAGGACACGTTGACTACGAGGATGTCTATCTCGGAGGGTGAAATGGCCGTCTTCTTGAAGAGGTTGTCGAGTGTGTCGAACATGATCTCGTCTATTTCCTCGTACGTCTCTTTAAGAGATGGACACTCTTCTCTCCCTTCAAGAACGGTTCTGGGGCAGTAAGTGTTCTCCCCAATCCCCGAACTGACAATGGTTTTGAGGAGAAACCTCAACTCCTCCAACCTCAGCTTTCTGTTTCGTAGGACAATCTTTGTGGCGGAGTCAGTGTTGAGTTTGGTGTCTTCTGGAGGCATAAAGCACTCGTAGGCCAACATGTAACATGATTGGCCTCTACGTTGAAGAATCAACTTGAAAAGTGAAAAGAAAGAGTATAATAAGAAGGGAAGGAGAAAGAAGAAAAAAGATTCATCTCTAGCTATAGCAAAGAAGCTAGGGATAAGGGGAGGAGGAGGATATATGTTTGTAATTGTGGATGTTGAAAGTGCAAAGACATGTGTATATATATATACACAGAGAGAGGCAGTTATGTAACGTCGATGTGCAAGTTGAGCGTCACCCAGTTTGACAAGTTGCCTGAGAAAAGGTAAGATGTGCCCTACAGACAACTCTTAACCAGTCGATATTGACTGTGATTAAGTGTCTCTCTCTCTCATTCTCAAAAATAAAATAAAATAAAAATTTTCATCACTTTGAGTAAATATAAGTAAATAAATAATAGTAACACTGTAGAGTGTGAGTTGTGGTGAGTGATCCCTGGTGTTTTCCATTTACTTTTCATTCATGAAATGACGCTGCAAAATTTCTAACCCTTTTTCGGCCAGTTATGATTGATGCTGGATAAACAGGAATCTCGTTGGAGTAGGTCAAAGTTAATAAATACGGTGTGGACCAACCAGCTTGCGAAGAAGAGCGAAACCAGAACTCCATTTGAAAACTTCATCTTCCATGTTTATTTCAGAACTCAACTAACATCCCCAATGGAGTTGAGAAACTTTAATGACTAAGACTCGAATGTAATTTCAGAACTATTA
The DNA here is from genome assembly GCF_029865625.1 of Vigna umbellata. NCBI lineage: Eukaryota > Viridiplantae > Streptophyta > Magnoliopsida > Fabales > Fabaceae > Vigna > Vigna umbellata. The sequence continues at coordinate 48,032,747 of NC_142172.1, read as the reverse complement.
ACCGGCTCAACTCAGTCTCCATCACGAGTTGATCACGAGTTGATCACGAGTCAACCCAACCCCACTCAAAAAATATGAATATTGATCGATTAAACGGATTGATTCACTAGGTCCTATAATTAAAAAACAAGCACAAAAGACAAACAAAAATTAATTTTTTTTCAAACTCAATCCGTCTTTTACCCGTGGTAACCTAGGTTGACTCACGGGTTACAACTCATTTTGACAGAAAATGATATATTTTTTTTATAATATTTTGACAAAACACACTTATTATTTTTTTATTAAATTTAAAATACGTAAATAAATAATGAATTAGTAAAAAAAATAATATGTCTACTATATATAATATCTGTCAATATTTTGTTGAGAAATGCTACTATGACACACTTTTATATTTCATTTGACACATGATATAAGGATAAAATGGTCTAAAAAGGATAAAGTTTTATATTTTTTCAAGAAAAAATAGAATAAAAAGTAAATAAAAATTAGTATCAAATGAATGTAAAATATTTAGGTGTGTCAAATAATCATTTTCCTAATTTTTTTTCCATAATATTTATGGTATCTCAATCAACTAGCCCATGCATAGACTAAATAAAGTTCTGCTACCAGTTTACTATATATGTGTGTATTATTAGTACATGGTGTCATTGTACATTTTGTATTCTTTTGCATTCAATTATAATATTTTGAAACCAATGGAGTGGCTTAATTAATTTCTTGATTGTTTTCCGTAAATGTTGTTCTCAACTTAAACTTTAACGTCACCAGAGGAGCATGAATCACAGTCTCATGGATCTGGAGTTATTTTATTTAAATGTTTTGTTTTAATTGCTATCATATCAGATGGCATTTGCTTGACATCTTAACTACCAAAAATAATTGAAAAAACAAAGCAGAAGCTATTCGTAAATATCTACAATCCCTTACATAAGATTTTTTTTTTTTTTACAATTACTAGTGCAATAAAGCATTAGCCTTAGTCTCATTTAGGGCTTCTATTTCTTTATTTTTTAAAAAATATGTATTATTAATTTAAATTATTGAATGATAAATTATATTATGATATATTTTATTCACTATTATTTTATTGTAAAATTATTCTTCTGTCTTAACCGTGCATTATACATGTCAATTTGTAATTTTATTTATTCAAAAGACTACTTTGTTGTATATTTTTTATACTTTCACGTTTCTAAAATATCTATTATCATAGAAATAACATCTACCCTCCCCAAGTATGAAATATCCATCTATTCTTATGGAAGTAAAAAAAGAAAAATGTCTTGGACATGAGAATTATGCTCTCAAGAATAAAACATACCCAAAAAGATCATTTTTTTTTCTAACAACAAATATATATATATATATATATATATATATATATATATATATATATATATATATATATATAAGTATTTGTTCTGTGCCATTATGCTGTATAATATTGTTTCGATACAGTTTATTAAATTTAATTATTGAGAAGATTTTTTTTAATTGTTGAAGCAGCTCTTGGTATTGAGCTATGCAACTTTTATTGAGAATGAGACATATGACCTATTGCTATTAAGTTAAATATTTAATTTCTTCATTGTTGATTCAAAAAAATGTATTAAAAAGTATTAAAGATGACATATTGTTGTAAATTATTTAGATGTAGCTAAGCATATAATGAACGGTTTAAATTATTAGGTTTGTATCATTCATGTAAATGATATAATGTTTTTCTATCCATAAATATTAGTTACTAATATTTTGTTAATAAAAAAATTGAACTCGTAATTTTTTTTCTATTACTTTCCTTTTAACTAAATCATCTTATCACTCCAATAAATAATATGTTTGTATTAAATACAATTACAAGATGACAAAGTTAGAAATCGATGTCTATGTTGTTTTCAAAATTTGAATGTATTTATATATTCTGTTAAAAAATAAATTGTGTTGATAAGAAATAAAAACTTAACTGGCTTAGTTTGCCTATTGGTTCTTGATTTTAGGTTTTACTTTTTCTTCATTTATTACTTAAATTTAAAGCAAACATATGATATAATATTTCTCTAAAATAAACCATCTACGATTCCATAAGCCTTTCATTGGCATGGGACTGTACCAGCGGCCATGATGTAAAGAATAATTAGCTTTCCTTTTAATTAATTAATTGAGCATGACTCCAACGTTGCCCTCAAGAAGACGTAGTTGTTGATGTTGATATCTGTGTTTAAAACTTCTTAGCCATATTAATTACAATTAAAACTCGTTTACTTAGACTATTCTTCTTTAAATGTTTTGTTTATCCTTATGTATACTACATTCCAGTCCAATTTTAAAGCATAACATATTTTTTATTTAATTAATAAATATATATATATATTATTTGATAAAGTTTAATTTTCTTAATATATTATTGCATCAAGGAAAAATGTAGATTCAAATTATTTCAATCAAACTAAGAGATAATATATCTATTAAAAATATACTGAAATGGCATTCTCCTTTTCGATCGTGTATCGTGATGTCTGGCATGTTCAAGCAAGTATCATCATCTCGACGTGTTTTGTCGTAATATTAATCTTAAATTAATTTATGTATTAAAGCTTTAAGCAAAATTTATGAATCTAATTAATGTTTGCCAACGGCTCATACAGACTTTATTAAAAACATGACCAGAGCAAAATAATGCTTAATAGCCAGAAAAAGTTTTTTTTTCCAAAGACCTGGTCATAATAAATACACATTTTCACTAATTTTTTTATCACTTAAAAAAATAGAAAGAAAAAATAAATTTTACTTTGTTGTAAGTTAAAATTAGTTTGTATAAAGTAAAACGTAAAACTTAAAAAAAAGTTTTATGCCAGGTTAATATTTTTCCCATTAATTCATTGCGTTCATTTCGAAGAGTAAAAGGTAAAAGAGGAATTATGATAGCAACTCTTCTAGATATTCTCTAAATTATATTAATTATAGTAAACAATGTTTTACGAATATCTTTATTCTGATGCGAATTTAATAAAGATGATGATAAGATGGTATGGCATGGTTCATAAATCTCTCAACTACACTAACGTTTTCAACTTTATATATATATAAATATATATTTAAATCAAAGGTATATATATACTGATATACTTTTTTTATTAATAAGTTCCATATATAATCTATATCACAAAAATTATCAATCAAACCATAGATTTTGAAAAAAGTGATAATTTAATCTAATAATTTAACACAAATCTGTCCATATTTTAAAATTTTATATATGATTTTTATTATTAAAATATAAAAAAAATATTTTTTTTCAAGAGGTCCCCAATTTATCTTTTAATAAAATTATATAAATTTTTTTTCTACTGAGTTATAAATATTTAGATAAAATTCGTGACAAATATTTAATACGTAAGTATTTATTATTTATAGATAATTAGTAATTAATATTTATTTAGATATTTTAATATTTGTTTAATTATTTACTTATCGATAAAAGAATTAAAATTAAAATTTAATTTATACTTTATTATATTAAAATTAAATTTTAATTTATGTTATATATTTTTTTTTATAATTTTATTTAGTTTTTATTTTAAAAAGTTATAATTTCTTTTTAAAATATTCAATATAAATATTTGTGGATTTTAAAATACGGATATCTTTTTAAATTGAACATCAAAACAGGGAATTTCTTTTTGAGTAAGCACTCTAAAGCCATTGTTATAACATGATGAAAAAAAAAGGATAAACATGATAGCTTTTTTTTATCTTTTAAGTTGCTGGAAGGAACCCTAAAAAGAGACTTAAAATGGAATGCTGCATTACGAGTCTGAATAGAAGACTGGTATGCATGCATTTTGAAGTCAATTTTAGGGCATATAAGCATTTATTTGATAGCTAAGAGACAAACTGTGACATGTTATATCAAGAGAGGTCTATAAAAATGGTTGATAGTGGAATTGTTAAATTATGGTAAAGAAATTATAAGAAATAATTAATGTTTATGTATGATCCAGATAAAAGATTGAATAAGATAAGCAACAACTTGGATGAAGGAATTGCATTGATAAATGCTACCTATGTGTTGAGAAAATGGATGGATTCAAAAGGAGATAGCAACATGCAGCTAATTCATTGAAATCATGAACAACATTATCAATTGCCATTCAAATCTTTCCTAAGTTTTGTTCCAGATATTTAATCACATTTAATAACACACACACACTGTAAAAAATTGTATTTTTAAATTGAATATTATTGTTTAATTTTTTTGTTTATGGGATTGCCATATATCACTTGTAGTTAGTACAAAAGATATTATGATTGATATATAAATGATAAATGATTTTTATTATTTTATTGAAAACATTATGATTTGTGTTGTCACTTACATCGGGTGGATCATAGAAGACCAATTGAACCTCCTAATTTTTTTCTATAAATATAAATTAATATAAAAAATTATTACTGCTGTTGAAAAAAAAATTATGAAAGGTAAAAATTAAAAGATATAAATTGTGATATATAGTTACATATCTAGAACTAAATAAAATTTTCAAAGTTAATTTTATGAACTGCTTTTAAATCTAAAAAGAAATACAAGAGAGAATAATGTTTATTTTATCAAAGAAAAAGAAAACGGTGTAATATATTATATATACACACTTGTTGATAGTAAGCGTAAAAGAGACATTTTAAAATAAAAACAATCGTTAATTTGAAGGAGAAGGATACTGTAAAATTCATATATTTATAACTAAGATTATTCAAATAATTAATATTGCAATTTGTAATAAATAATTATTATGTCCTTACATTTTGTTGTGAATTCTTTCTTTTTATTAGTATAGAAAAAGATATAGAAAAGGTAGAATTGATAATTTGATAAATTATAGAGTGTTTTGAGAAAAGTTTAATTTAAAAAAATTAGCAATATGAATTCAAAAAGAATTTATAGTGATGAAATGTGGATGTATATCAGATATTATTGCATGGATTTGTACGTACTAAAAACATAAAAAATGAAAAGGGTTCGCCGCCAATTGAGAAATATGGATAGAAAGAGGATAACAACATTCAACTAATTAGTTGAAATTATGCTTCCATTATATCTGTTTAAGATTTTTTTTTTCTTTTCTATTTGGTTTGTAACAAAAGCTTCATTATATTAGGATAATACAAATATTTTTATAACATTTTAATATAACATATATTATTTTTTATTAAATTTAAAACATATAAATATAAATAATACGGTGTAAAATATTGTAAAAAAAAGAAAAATAAATTATGTTGAAATATTTTTTCATTATATTATCATTTTGAACTTTCTCTTACATCAAGCATCGTCACCATCAGTTCTTATATTTTCTGTCTCTTCATTCATTGCATTCCACTACTTCTAACTTACCTGTCTCTCTAATCATAATTGCTTTCATACATAACTGGTTTATGTTTTAATTTATTCATTCATTACTAGATTTCTTTTTCTTTGAATAGTTTCATATTATTTGATCAATAAATCACTGTTATATATCTTATTACATTTTTTAAATTATTTAAAATTTTCACCAACTTTATTATATTTAATAGTCTTGCATCATTGCATCATTCAAAAGTTAAAAATAATTTATAGGCACTTTCAATCTCCTAAAACCTATTCAAATTCTAAAAAATAATATCTCATATGTATTAATTCACCCTTCTTCCTACAAAACTTGAAACTCTTATTCTTTTTCAACCACATTTTTTAATGATTAATTTAAACATTAGTCATGTCTTATCAAAAAATCGTTCACCTTATATATCAATCATTCAAACCAAATATTTTATTTATAAAACTAAGTTTCGCTTCAACCTAATATTTTATTTATAAAACTAAGTTTCACTTCTGTCATGTTAACTAAGATTTATCTTTTTTATGGAAATATAATAGATTTTTATAAAGAAAGATTAAATAGCTAATCTCATAGTTTCGATAGACTTTTACTTATGTTAAGCAATTAATTTATTTCTTTAAATTTAGTTAGAAAGTAAAAATGAGCTCAATTCCATGAATTGATCCATGTAACTTATCTATAAGACTAAGTCAAACTTAAAAGAAAACTATATAAATAGAAAATAAACACTTACAATACATAATTTTTGTATGTTACTTTATGTTTCTTTCAAGGTCTTTCTTCTTAATATGGGTGGATTTTCTTTTTAATTTCTTTCTTTAAGCTCACCTGAGTGAATGATTTTTCTTTTTTGATGTTCAATCAGTCAAAAATTGTCTTATTGGCTTAACATAACATCATATTGGATAAAAAAAATTATTACACTGAAATATGAACAGATATAAAAATTCTTTTACAGACTCATCAGATAACAAACATTTCATGTTATACCAAACACTCATCAAATATTAATAACATAATATGTTCTGTTTTATAAAATATAAAATAATTTAGGATAAATATAATAATAAAATTATTATTATTATTATTGTGTAAAAAGATTGAAGATGTAAATATAACGTTTTCCAGTTTTATACTTTGTTTATGTTTTCAGGTACGAAAAGGATGAAAATATAGAATACTATAATTTTATTTTCCTTTTTTTGATAAAATTAATCCATGAAATCAATTTAAAAGAAGTGATATTTGCTAACGAATTTGCTATATATATATATATATATATATATATATATATATATATATATATATATATATATATATATATATATATATATATATATAAAAGTTAGTTCAATTTACTATTGAGCAGAATGTGTCGTTTGGGGCATTAATATAATATTGATATAATAAACTATGTGGAGTTGAATTATATATTATATAATATATGTCTGAATCAAGATGTTATTATAATAGACAATTAATCACCGACAACACCGAGTGGCAATTTCTGTTTGATATTGTAAAAACAAGGAGAAAAGTATTTTTTTTAAGAGATAACTGCCCTAATATATTTAATATGTAAATTTTTTTGCATCAATAAAACAATATATAAATTATGTGTATAATATTTATTTATTTAAAATTGAAGAGGATAAGAGCGACGTAAATCTGTGACACGTGAAGGCGTGGATCCGAAGGGACATATCTGCATGACATTGATATGCTTCCAACTCTTAATTATTCAAAAGAAAGGCGCAGCCCTAATATTATTGCAAACACTTTCCGTCTTCGTTTTCATTTCAAACGAACAACAAAATATTATGCCTGTTTATAAGTATGCATGCATTAGTAAAAATAGTATTTTATTATATTATTTTATATGAATGTATTGTTAAATCAATGATGACTTGTTTACACCAAGTTTGATTTTGATTAATCTGTTCAAATATAAAACTGTCTTATCTCTTTAAGAACTTTTAATTCTTCAAATCATGTTTTACTATAAAAATACTATCATTAACCAGGACAATACTCATTACAACACTATCGATGATGTTAACTTATAAAAAGTTGGATATCTCATATTAATTAAAACAATAAAGTTTGTTTGTTGTATTTTGTTAAAATTTTAAATATAAGTTAAAAAAAATATATTGAGTAAAGATAAAAAAAAATATAAGATATAAAAGAATCGTTACATATATTTTTAATTCTTAAACTTTTTTGAAAAAATAATTTTATTATAGTCTATACCTGATACCTGATAAAATAATCTAACCATAATCGATACATATGTACTAGCTACTCTTTTTTCTTCATTAAACTTTTGGGTTTAAGATTATGTAGAATTTAATCATATTTCATTATTTCAACTTTTTTTTTTCTGTGAGGATAAAATATAGATTCACGAGTATTTTTTATTGACATCTTTGAAAAAGTTTTCTAGAGATCTTAAAAGAGATTTAGTACACATGAAAACAATTTCTTTCTTTTTCGAAAAAGATGTTTTTGGAATTTGATTTTACTTGTACATTATTTGTTTGAAAAAAAAAATATTTATTACACATATTAGAAGATAAATGTTATTGTGGTCGTAATTTGTCGTCAGATATTTTTATATATCAGTGTATGAGCGTAATGTTATAGTCAAATATGCATGAAAATGTGTCCCGGGTTATATTAGTCAATTCATTACCACTATCTGGAAGAGGTTTAATTTATCGAAAAGGTTTATCAATATTTATATACTTGTAGAAAATAAAAATGATAAATTTATATATTAAATAATATAATAGAAAGAAAATGAAAAGAAAAAATATGTATATATAAATTAAATGTGTATGATTGGTTGTTCTAAACTTACAGATAGATGGATGAGAAATTAAAATTATATGTTTAATTAAAAGAAGCTTCCAACTCTACTTGAAATAGATTGCATCAGAAGATAACAGTGGCTATATTTAAAGTTAAAGGTTAAAGACGGTAAAGGCACGTGCGTCTCATAACTGCATGAAATAGATATACACATCTTCTAGTGCATGTACCTTTGATTTGTTAGGTTTCATATTATTGCATCGTTATTCATTTCTATTTTAAATCACCATAAATTCAACAAATTAATGCTTTGACTTTCACTAGGTGAAATCCTAAAATCTCTTTTCATTTTATTATTTTAAGAATTAGATTTTAAAATTTAATTTAATTTTACAATCTTAAAATGGTCATCTTAATCATCTTGTGGCATATCTACTGTACATAAACCTCATTATTTAATATAGGACTTCTAATACATCTCTTCATACCGATATATATACATCATATACATAACACTATATACTAATGATTTGATAACGAATAAAATCATGTGCTTAATAAATAACAAATTTCACTATAACTCTAAACTAATTTTAATATTATATTAAGAAATAAACTTTAAATTTAAATTAAATTTATAAAACCAATATATATATATATACTTTAAATTTACCTTATTATTATTAATGAACATTGACTTCCAACGTTATTTCGCATCCCTGATATAATTTAATCATTATTTACTGTGCATAATATGCTGATTCCGTCACGGACAAAAATTAAGGCACTGGCGCAAACATTTTACATTTTAAATATTTTACATTAGTCAGTTTAGCTTAAGGAAAGAAAAAGACGCCTTTTATATTTGTTAACAACACATGTTCATTAAAATTAGGGGTGGGTAGTAGTCATTTTAGCTTTGACTTTTGAAAATCGTGTTTGATGGAAACATTTATGAAATAAATTATTATTTTTAGTTTGAATGCGACTTTCAAAAGCCTCTTTACGAAGGGTTTGGTGAGTGGGCTCAACTAGAGATCTGAAAAAATAAAATAAAATATTAATAAAACTTTATTTATCTTTTTCCTTTTATTTTATTAAGAACTAGTTTTATCCAATCAAAATTAATGAATCAATTAAGTTTTATATTTAAATATCTTTAACTGAGTCTTTATTAAATTTTCGTAATCAATTGAGTATTTAAAATTTTAAGATACCCATTTTTTTATTAATTAAGTGACATAAATCTTATCTTATTCATTTTTATATGGTAAGAGACGTGAAATAATTCATCATTAATATAAATTGATATTGTAATTAATGTTAAGACATTTTATTATTTTAGAAAGTTGTATCATATCAATATGCATACATCAAATTTTCCTAAATAAATTTCTTTAAGTTAACATTGTACTATATATTTAGTTTTTAACTTTTATATAAGTTAATTTCAACTTTATGAAAAAAAAAACAAATTTAATTTTTCTCCGTATTTTTCTTATCTAAAAGCTTTCAAGAAAAATGTTGTTCCATCCATCTTATTGACTGGTACTGATTAATTAGCCACAAATGATAAAAAAAAAATATAAATTATTTACATCATTATTGCTAGGTTTATAAAAAATTGTCGGCAAATGTAAATTTGGTGTAAGGAAATTAACCACCAACAACCAACAATGTTTTATTTTACTTGTCTTTTATAAACTAACATGCTTTTAAATTATTTGTTGTGTAATTAATTCTTATCTATCTTCTTTATTTAAATCCGTACGTCCATTCATTGGAAAATTTGGTCAACTTATTCATGTCAAACCCTTACCCAATAAATCTAGAAGGCTATAACCTATGCAGTACTCAAATATTACAATATAACTGAACCTAACATATGTTACATACAATAAAACGAAAATCTAAATCTAAAAAAAAATATATATGAAATATATATATATATATATATATATATATATATATATATATATGTGTGTGTGTGTGTGTGTGTCACATTTTGAAATTGAACAAAAAATTGTTTTACGTTACAAAAAGTATTTTCCATTGTCATATGATCATAAAAAATTGTGTCATACAACTAATTAATAAAGTTACTATAAATTGAAATAGTTTATAAAATTAATTATTTGAATTTGAGGTTCTAAATATTTTTTCTAGTAAAATAACTTTAGTTGTGAACTAAATTTGAGTTACACAACCCACCAAATTAGGTATAGTGGGTTTGTGCAAGGTACCAATTTGTTCCCATTTTAATTAACTTGATTGCTCTTTTCACCCACATAACTCATTACTAATCAATTCTGAACATTGGCCACCAATGTTAAGGAAAATATCCCATTAATTGATTTAGATAACTATTGATTAATTTCATTGTTTTAAATGCTTGTGGTGCTATCTAAGATTAGGCTGCTATATCCCAAGCATTTAATGAAAGAAAATTCATTCATATTTATTTTACTGGTTTTTTATTTGAATTTGATAATTTCTCCCTAATTAAAAAAAGAAATCCAGATATCAATGTAAAAGAGATTAAACAGAAAGAAAGTGGGGAAAAAGAGAATTTTATAAGGATCGTGAATGGAAAAAATCCACACACGAACAATCGCGGGTAAAATCCGCGACGGATAGTTACTATCTCCAGATAATAGGTAACAGATATTTTAATATTCGTTTTAAACAGATCGGGTATGGGTACCCGTTACCTGCAAAAAGTAATAAAAATTTAATTTATATATTTTTTTAATAAAATTTAATTAAAAATAAAATAAAATTAGATTTTATTAGATTAAATTTAATTAAAATTAAATTTTAATTTAATTTATATTATACTATATATTTTTGGTAACTTTATTTAAATTTTATTTTAAAAATATATAAAATATTTTTTTATTTTTTCGAGCAAATTTTAAAATATCCATAAATACTTTTTTAATAGATATTTGCACGGATAACAGATCAATTTTGAATTTTTATTTACAAGTTGAGTTTACGAATGACACTATCTGTATTTAGACCCGAGTCATTGGCATTCCTTATCTTATAAAAATTATATACATGAACAAAAATTCGCTTGGGTTAAGAGATTGGTTCGACTCTCATAATGATACAATGAGAAGATAAATGAATAACAAAGAAGACCCTAATTTTTTTTAATTTTATTATTTGGTTATTCATTTTAATTTGTCATGAATAAAATGTTTAATCAAATCTTACAAATAATGATGTTGTTTTAAAAAAAAAAATCAAAGTTATACAATATAGTATAATTTTTTTATATTATTAAATCGGCGTAGTTAATTTTATGAATTATCATGATATATTAATTACTGAAAACGTAATTTTGTTATGATTAATCACATTCTGTAATCCAAAACGTACTTTTGTTATTTAAATGTTAAAATATCGAATTTGTTGTTTGATTTAGAGAGGCAGAGGAAGTGAAAAGGTGGAATTGAACGGTGAAATTTCAATGGCGGGGATTCAGATGCTACCGTACGGCGACGTCGATTCCAATTTGAGGGCTATGGCCGGGTCCGCCGAGGGTTTTGGCCGCCACGCCATCGGCGGCCTCCATGGTTCTCTGTATATCGTCACCAATCTCGCAGGCACAGTAACCTATGCTCCTTTTTTCAGCATTTTAATTGAATTCTGAAAATGTGAATAAACAATAATTGATTGAATTGTGATGAATGACAATAAGATAGTACTGAATCGTGGTTTATGACGGATGAATGATTGATTTCAGATGATGGTCCTGGGTCCCTTCGCGAAGGATGTCGAAGAAATGAACCTTTGTGGATTGTTTTCGAGGTTTCTGGTACGATTAATCTGTCGTCGTACCTGAGTGTGTCGTCGTATAAGACAATAGATGGGAGAGGGCATAAGGTGAAATTGACTGGGAAAGGTCTGAGGCTGAAGGAATGTGAGCACATCATCGTGTGCAACCTTGAGTTTGAGGGTGGTAGGGGTCATGATGTTGATGGCATTCAAATCAAACCAAATTCTAGGCATATATGGATCGATCGATGCACCCTTCGTGATTACGACGATGGCCTTATAGACATCACAAGACAAAGCACCGATATCACTGTATCCAGGTGGGCTCATTTTCTCCATTTTTAATTGAATTACAACAGCGGTTTGACTCATGTAAAAGTAAGTCATCTGAATAGTTGATGAGAGGATTAATAGATGATGTGTTGTTATACATTTGCATATGTAATATCATTGGTGGGTATGCTTTGTTATGCATGTGCATGTCATGAGAAATGATATTTTGACAATTCCGTTTCCATCTACAACCAAACCCTTTTATAATAAAATAATAGTATTAAAATCTGAAGCATCGTCAATGATGTTTTGATAAGTAATTGAGTAAGTGGCGTTCTACTCCTTGTATAATTAATATTAGTTACACTAGTATTGATAGTTTGTTTCTCACTAATGGCTGACCCTGTGTTTGGATCCTCATCCACACAACTCTAAAGCATGTCATTGAAGAAACTATTAGTTGTGTTTGGTATGCTTTGACATGAAGGAGTAGATAGACTTAGACATAAATCTATTTGCATTGTGATTATTTACCTTATCCTTTGAGAGTAGTTGTTCATTTTTACTGAATTGAACTGCAACAGTGGTTGTCACATGTTCCAAGCATAGTAATCTCAGTTGTTGGTAAGGAAATTCATATTTGATTTTTATTTTTCAACACATCCAAGATTTATAATCTATCAGCAGTTGTTTTTTCATCCATGACCGAAGGTGTGTTTGAATCCTCTTCCACGCGATTTAGGCTCGTCACTGGAAAGAAAAAACAGTTAGCATTTGCTTTTAGTCTGTTTTTTGACATGGATCATTGATGGATTCTCAGATACACAGAGATTACTTACCTTATCCTTTAGAGAGAGTATCTCGATTTAGAGGAGGCGAATCCATTGATCAAATTTGATGGGTTACTTGGTTTTGTGGATCTAGGTGTTACTTTGGGCAGCATGACAAGACCATGCTCATTGGAGCTGACCCGACTCACGTTGGTGATAGATGCATCCGGGTGACCATTCACCACTGTTTCTTTGATGGAACGCGGCAAAGACAACCACGTGTGAGATTTGGAAAAGTTCATCTGTACAACAATTACACCAGAAACTGGGGGGTTTATGCTGTTTGCGCTAGTGTGGAATCCCAGGTGAACTTGCTGCTATCATCTGCAGATTTTCTTAAAATTTGCTTTCCGTCCTAAGTTCTATGCAAGAATTGAGAGAGAGTAATTGATTTCGTGAAATCATATTACAGATATACTCTCAATGTAACATATATGAAGCAGGAGCTAAGAAAAAGACTTTTGAATTTTATACTGAGAAGGTAAAATATTTCTTCACTCAAGTTTGCTGTTTTATGGTCATTAAGTATATCATATTCATAAATTGAATACAATTCCTTAGATGCACTCTGTGTTGTTCTTCAATTACAATTAAAATTTCATCTCTGTAGCTCACACATGTCATTATTATATACGAAGTGAAACTCTATTTTGGTTTTTAACTGAACACATCAACTAGCAAACAAGACTATCGTTGCTTTTATTACAGTATCTCTGATTTTGAGTGATGAATATTTAGTGCAGTCAGTTATGGTTTAAGTCCAGAAATGTGAATAGTGAGAGTGCTTCTTCAAATATTCAATCTTGTTTTGTGTCCCGGTCATAGATGATGTCCAAAAAGAGTTAGTTTTTACTCTTTATTTCAGTCATGTCGGGCAGCACATTATAACCTCGCCCAATGGCTACTAATGGTTGTGATAAAATTGTCTCCCTAGGCGGCAGATAAGGAAGAGCAAAAGTCCGGCATCATAGTATCAGAAGGAGACATGCTTTTGAATGGTGCACAGCCATGCCTGCTTACACAAAATAGAGAGGTGGCCATGTTCCATCCTAGTGAATATTACCCGACATGGACGATGGAAGCAGCTGCGCATTCTCTCAGAGAGATCCTCCAATTGTGTACAGGTTGGCAATCCATTTCTAGGCCAGTAGATCGTATGGTCTCTAATTAAGATTCATTGCATGAGTCGGACGGATCCAGTGACTTTTTTCTAAGAAAAGTTACTGTAATTTTAGTTAACTTTCATGTGTTAAGGATCAACTTCAATTTTTTTTTAAAAAAAAAAATAATATAAAAGAAACCAGATAAATTAAAATTAATTGACTTTTCCTGAAAAAAAAGTCACTCAATCCGTTATGGATGAGAACACCTTCTACATTATGTGGAAACCATTCACATTACATCAAGCACATTTAAGAATGAAGCTTTAATTTGTCCTTTATTTAATTCGAGTTGTACTAACATATTGTTGTGTTCTGTAAACATAGTCAACTTTGTGGTTCTGACACTTCCCGATTTGGTATTTATATGGTCCCCATTCATAATTTTCATTGTCAGAAGCTATTCTTGTTCAAGTTTGAAATTTAGAGGTCGTTATTTATAATTTAATTTTTGAAGTATATAGATGTGGTGACCAGGCAAGAAAACTAAACTCGTATTCAACTTACATTGTTTAAGGCCTAGTCTTGGACTATTCTCTAAGTATGAGACGTGAAAACAAGGTCACTTTTTTTTAAGTTGATGGTTTGAAATGGATACATTAGCATTTTGTTTCTAGTTGAAAGCACTGAAAGTAGTCACAAATCGAAACTTAATAAGCTAAATAATTTACTATAAATATATAATGAATTACCATCTTAAAAATTAGGCTAATATTTTAATTTTACTAATTTTAGAACAACTTTTATTAACTGAAACGAGGTAATGTATATGAATTTATACTATAAATTTGATCATTTTATATTATAAAGAACCGGGATTTAAGGAATTCCTTGTGAAGTTCACATGTAAATAAGTTAGACCAGGAAGAGAGTTGGTTATAGAGTTCACATGCAAACAAGTTTGACCATCAATAACGACAAAATGAGAATTAGAAGAAGGAATAGTGGTTGCGGCTTAATGTCTTCGGTCTTGTGTACACTTCTTTATTCCGATTCCTCGGCCCATCAACCGTGATCATGCCTGGACCACTGTACTTTTGGCCCACTTCTTTCATTTCAGGAGTTCACATTTTATTTATTATTTTTCAATTTTATTTGACTAAGTCAATGTGCTGAACAAAAGCTGTTTATTTTCACAAAGGTTTTGGACAAACTTTTTCACAAGATTTTGTAGGAGGAAAAAAGATTCCAGCTTCTAATACGAACTAAATTGACTTACGTACTTTATTAACTTTAAGTAAGTTAAATAAAGACTTTGTTAAATAAGAAAAGTAAATGAGTTAATTTTAACTTGCTTTCGAAAAACAAGTTGATATATAGGAAATCCAGTTCATTTTACCTTTTTTATTTTCTCATTCTGTAAATATTTAACAGAAAATTTTAGCCAAGTGTAATCAAAGTTATTTGATTGTATCAAATATAAATATAAATGTATACGGAAAAAATTATCTGTGTATGGTTGGGTTGTACTGTGAAACAAAAAGAAAGAATATTTTGAAATTGCTATAATCATGAAGAAGAGAGACGCTAAGCCGGTGGAAGTTACTTTCACAATTGGCAGATTGGATTGAGAACATACAGTTCAATAGAGATGAGCCTGAAAACATGAGGATTAAGTACACATCATTCACTTTCAATTGTGTTACTATTTCTTCATGGTCTAAGCATATCTTGTACCATGCTCAATTTTACTACCAATCAAATCTTACTAGCTCATACGAAAATAAGAAACTGACAAACCAAGTTACAATTTTTGCAAAAATGTACTAAAGTTCCATGGACTTTGTTAAAATGTTTTAACTAATTTACAAGTGTAAAATTACTTTCGACGCTCTTTACATGTAACCCACTTAAATACTAGAATTGTAAATTTCAATTTCAACAAACTCCAAGTATAGTAGTTTCGGAATTGCACTAAGTATTTCAATACTATTCGAAAACTTAAAAATAATCACTTTCATAGGTAAGCATTGAAAATTCTAAAGTGATTTTTTACCTAATTAAAAGCGTCTAACACGCGATATTGTTTAGCTCTATACAAGACTAATTTGTATTAGTTAATTATATTCAGACTCGTATAAATATTATAAACATCATGAATTAAATTTACAGGGTCTCTGAAGTGTGCAATAAGGGTTGTGCGATCATCTTTCTCCAAAACTGTAACTTGCTTTTGGATCATACCCACAGAAAATTCTTGAAAATAAAGCACAGGAGAGTTACTGGAGAGCACTTGGAGGTCAATGCAAATGGTCTCTGTGCATACATTTCTCAAAATGCATGTGAATGTAAAGGCTGATTAAAAGAAACGTCAAAAAATGTAATGCATCAATTTTGAACGAAAACTATAAAACTATGCGCATAAATTCGAGTAGCTTCGAAAAACACAAGATTTTTAACATAGGTAATAACAAATGGTAACTCCAACATGAAACTACAAATGTGAGATGTATCAAAACTGGTAAAGTATTAAAGGAAGTAAAAGTCAAATTGATCAATAAGATTTGCTCAACTATTACACCTTGATAGCATACTTCCTCATTGGGAAATAAGTCTCTTTCTTCTTCTCCCTCTCAGTCTTCAATGACGCCTGCATGAATAAGAAACGAGAAATCTCATGAGAAAACAACTTGTTGTCCATCACCACCAAATATAGAGGAAAGACACTTAGAAAAAGGTATAAGGTATTCCCACAACCATGTTAATCTACAATGTAAGAACAACTAATAGTCGAACTTAACTTCACTTCTCTCCAATAAATTTTATAGATAAAATTAGAGACCATTGATGCTTATGTTTATGTGTGAGATTTTATACAAATCCTAACCAAGGTTATAATTCCTCGTGTCTAAAGCTAATTATATCAATGAAACTCAAAATCATAAGTATTTGTAATTTATATTTTAAAATTTTGTTTCAAGAACAAATTCAGGAGCAAATATCATATCAGATAACATTTGCAAAAGGACAGAATCAGATCGAATTGTCCAATTACTTAGAATTGCATGTTAAGATTGACGGAGACAAGTACAGATGTCGCTGACTTTCAATCGGGGATACAATAACCTTTCTGAAAGACAGACAATCCTAGCACGGGTATTTCAAACAGGCAAACTTCAACAACAATACACTATTCCTCTCTAACAAAATGATGGTATAAATATGCCTAGATAAAAAATTAAACCAGTAAATTCTAATAACTAAGAGGTCATTTGCTTCAAACGAGAAGCAAAATAACACAGCCCCCACTGCCGAACAGCATAGGAAGGGATTCTTCCACATTTCACCTCTGACAAAACACTCCAAAAAAGCATTGGTGATATATAATTGAAATTTGAGCAATACAGGAGAATTATTAAGCACACAAGCAACCATGGAAAAAATAGTCCTAGAAAAATAGAACACAGATAGAAATTGCTCGAGAGAAACACCTCAAGACATAGACATTCAAGGCATTACACAAAACGGGCATTCAAATTATATCAGGTAGACACTAATAAACACAAAAGTGGAATGAGCATGACTAAAAAAGAACAAATTCAAGATCATCAAAATCAATGCAATCCATTTATTAAAAACTAACAACAAAACATTCACATTAGTCTACATACTTTTGGTAAAGTACAGTTAGTAGTTCCATTAAGGGAAGAACAAATGGCATTACCTGATGCTTAGTAAGCCTCCTGCGAATAGCCCTGGTCTTCTTGGGGCGGAGATCAAGGGGCAAGTACTTTTTGTTCTTATAGGCATCTCTCAACGCAGCCTTTTGCTTCTGAGAAATCACAGTCAAAACCTGGGCAATCGACAACCTGACCACTTTTCTGCAATTAAAAAACAAACATAAACACAAACACCTCACATGCAAAAAATAGAAAAGTATATGACAAACGACCAAACGGAGAAAGACGTGAAATTTTACATCTTGGAGAGCTTGTTAGGGGCACCTCCGGTGACCTTAGCAACACGAAGCAAGGCTAGCTCGGCCTTGAGGTCCTTCAGCTGATTCAAGAGTTCAGCTTTCGTCTTCTGCCTCAGCTCGTAAACCTTAATCCTCGCTGCAAAAACAACGTTGTCAGTCACATCAATTAACAACAATGGACTGAGAATAATGCTTCTGGAAATTACCCATCGCTACAATTCTGCGAGCTTCTGCTTCGGCTGCGACTCTATGCTGTAAACCCTAGTGTTAAATAAAAGAGACGAAGCTCCAAATTAGGGTTTTTTATAGTTATATAGAATGCTGTTTCGGGATCGGCCAGATACGGTTTTAAACGGGCCTGCAGTTTTTCTTGGGTTGGACTAGGAACTCGCAGGGGGAGGCCCACTTTACTAGATTGGGCCGATTTAAATTTAAAAGAATGGGCCGATTTAAACATTTCCAAGTATATTTTATAAATATATAATATTTCAGAAATGATTTTTTAAATGTATTTACCTTAAATAGAAAGGTATTCATTTTAATTTTAATATCACTAACATTGGCGTGTATTATTGTATTATAAAATTACTGATTTTAATTTAAATTCCAACCATTTTCTTTTTTAATCTTTTAACTCTGTCGGGAAATTGGATTCCATTTTGCTACTGTCTTTGACATGTTGCTTCTTCTGTTCTGGACTTATGTGTCGATAACTTATTCAATTTAAGAAATATTACAACTAACCCAATATATAATAATTGAACTTCAAACTTTTCTTAAAGAATATTTATCAATATATTGTAAATATCTAACTCTTTTGTTTTGTCTATACTATGCATTGAAATAATGGAAAATACAAGAAAAAGAGAAAGATAGCACTGGTGTGTACCTTAGGGTCTCCTGGACACCACCAGATCGACCATTCAGACCGATCATTCAGGTCGACCATTCAGGCCGACCATCTAACCCAGGTTGACCATCCAGCCTAACCAATTGACCACTAGGCCAACTACATGGTTAAATTATAAACAATGATCATTTATTAAAATCCTAATGCAGATTAAGATCTGATTATATCATCATTAGACTAGTGAAAGGTAAAAATTCATTACAACTAGTATATATAAAGGTCCCAAGTACAACTCTAGGATCAGGATGCACAATATATAATTATTTGTTGTGTCAACCGTTCACTTATATTACTGACTTGAGTGTCAGAGTGTTTTTGACAGGTACCATTCCACACGACTTTGACAAAAAAAGGAGAACAGATAGCGTAACTTGGATGAAGGAGAACACAAAGGAGTCTGTTTGGTCTTCAAAACAACTTGAAGTGCTTACCCGAGACAAAATTGTTAAAGTTGTGACTCTACTAACTTTAAATTCATGGATTGTGTGAAAAATAATTGTAGGATATGTGTCTTTTATAAACAGGATATTTTTTTAAATCATTCATAGTGGAAATTTTATATATTAGTAATATTTGTTAAAACATTTCACAAAAATCAACTAAATTAATCATTTTTATTTGAATATCTACTTATGTATATATTAAACATATATATATATATATATATATATATATATATATATATATAATATCCATTATATTTTTATATTCATCTCTATTTTAATTTATTAAAATAGGTATTTTGAAAAGTTCAGGATATACATTTGATATTTTTTGTTGTTATAATTGTTTGACTTTTTTTTTATATTTGACACTAAAAAAATGTTTATCCTTTTAACATTTAATATTTTGTTTAACATAATTATTGTTTCAATAAAAAATTATTTAAGTAATACTTAAAACAAAAGATGTATGATTATACTACTCAACAAGGAAGAAGTGAGATAAAATCTCACATCCGTTGAATATAGAAATAAGGATAAAACAGAAATCTTATATCCATTAAGTATAGATAGAAATAGAAATGAAGATGAAAATTAATTTTTATTTAAAAGATTGAGATCATACAGTTAAGTTAAAAAAGCTGGTGAAAAAGATTGTAAATTAAAGTTCCCTCACCATCAAATATTAACCACTAATATTGTCCATATAAAAAAAAGAAACTAGTTAAACTCACCGTCTCATTCTATTTTTCTGTCACCCTTATTATCAAAAGCATGTACAATTAATGTATGAGTTAAGGATAATAAATGAATTTGACTTCATGGACTATGTATGAACTTTTTCCAAGTAAAACGCCATGGGTATGATAATACCTGATTTTTAAATTAGGTATATATTCACATCGTTCTCATTTCAATATCCAACTATATTTTAGGTAGTCATCCCATTTTAGATTATAAAAACACTTATAATTTATTAGGTAATATAAAAGAAATTACATTAACTCTTCTCTACTCATTAATTCAATAATTAATTTGTTAATTGTGACATCTGAACACTGACGAGGACGAGAAGTGATCGCCGGTGCAAGACACTGACAATGAGCGACTCCAGGCAGGTTTCCAGTGGAAGGGACACATGGATGAATCGAACATACATCGGAATGAGATGGATCTAGAGACTGTATAGGTATGAGACTATACAGTTGAATGATAGCTTAAAGGTTTGATTTGGCTACTCATATCACCAAGTGCATTTGTTTTTCGATAGCCTAACTCATAAGAACTCCATGGTTAAGCGTCTTGTGGTGATGTGTACATTGATTATTTTTACTTTTTTATATAAAAAATGACCTTTATTCCATTTTATAATATCAAATTTATATAATTATAATTTATTTATTGATATTTTAAGTTAGAAAAAATCAAATGTATACCATTTTGACATTAAATATTTAATAATATCGTATATTTTTTTCATAAAAAATAATAATTAATATACAGAATAGTAAATGAGCCAGTATGGTTATGTTATAAATTCAATTATAAGTTGAAAATTCAACGTTGTATAAAAACAAAAAAGGTTAAGTGACATGAAAAAATAATTTATAAACATCAAACTTTAAAGTTTTATATGGAAGATGATGTGGAAAAAAAATCCTTAAAAGATTACATTTATCGTATGATATAGATGTAAATACAACAAAAAAAAAACAATTTTTTTACGAGAATATACTTCAATTATGAAGTATGTATCTCATATTTCTGCCAATTAAATTAAATTAGTTTACAAGCTACTCAATCAAGTTAATAAATAAATTCATAAATTAACTAGTATAACTCAGCTTATAAGCTAAAAGCTCGTAAATAAACTAATTTAAGTAGCTAAACAAATAGTTTCAACTCGTTGATTTTTTTATCAAAGATAATCATAAGACGATTAAAGTAACTTTAATTTATAAAATCGTAAAATAAATTATATAAATAACTTATGAATCTCTTTTGTACCAGTTAAACTAGCTTACAAACAACTCAAATAATTAAGCTCATAAATAGTATATTGTGTTTTACTAATGGCATTTGTAAGATGATCTCCAACATAGGAAAAATATAACATATTAAAAAAAAACATAAATTAATTATAGATATTTTATTAAATATCTATTTATGTAGTCCAGCAAGTAGAGCTTTAGATGCATTCAAAATTGTGAGTGATATGTAGCAAAAAATTGATTGGTGTGGAAAAAATCTTATCTTTTTGTAATGATAGTTTTGCTTTTGTCATTTTTTATATCTTGAAAAGTTAGTGTGTTTTGAATTGTGGGTTTGGCCTACAGTTGAAATGGAACTTCCATATGGCAATGATGTCGTGCTTCCAAGTTCTCGTCTTTTACGGCTAAACAAAACAACACACCAAACTACAGACAAAAGAACACACAAGCATCACAACATGCGTGTCTTCCTCATCCATTCAAACATTATCTAAAAAATATATCTTCTTCTTTTAATTATTTTAAGGGTTACATATATTTTTAGTCCCTAAACTATTGGTCGTTTCTAATTTTCGTCCCTCTTTCAAAATAAGGTATAATTTGGTCCTCATTCTTTTCGAAATTTAGTCCTCGAAACTTTGGTTTTAGTCATCGAAAACTAACCTCAAAAACTACCACATTTTTAACGGTGTTAGTTTTCGAGGACTAAAACCAAAATTTTGAAAAGAATGAGAACCAAATTGTACCTTATTTTGGAAGAGGGACGAAAACCAGACGGCTAATAATTTAGGGACTGAAAACATATTTAATTCTTATCTTAATAATCTTTCAATTCAATAAATTCATGTTTTGATAAATTTAAATAACTATTTTAGGGTTAAATAAATTTATAATTTCTAAATTTAAACATAAAACTAAAATTTGTTTCATATTAATATACATTGATCTCTGAATTTAAAAAATTAATAAATATAATTTACTTAAGAATATTTTAAACTAACATTTTGAATTAAAATATATACATATAAAAATTAGCTTAAAATCGTATATACAACTAAAAACTAAAAATTAACTTAAAATCGTGTTTGACATGTTAAAAAAATTCAACACATTTGAATTAAAATTATTAAATCAATTTTTTTAATTTAGAAATCATTTACTGACCGTGTCACTTCTCCTCTATATTTTCTTTAATACATTTTAGTTTTAATTGTTTATGTAAAATATGATTATTTATATTTATTTAGTGTTAACAAAACGAACTTACGGTGTTAAACATACTGTTAACTAATCATTAATTGTGTTACTTTTCTTTAAGAATTTTTTTATAAAACTAAGAGAAAAAATCACTATGCATTACATCCACTTTATAGTTGATACTTTATGATTGTAAAATTATTTGTGTTAGATGTTAATTAAAAATTTCATATCAAGTAAAAATTACTAAGAAGAATAATATACAAGTTAAAAAAAATTATAAATTTATTTTCTTAAAACTTTGAATTAAAAATAGTGACAAAATCTTTTATATAAATTTGTTCATAATTCATTAATAGTAAATATATCCAGCGTTTATCTCGTAAAAATTAACAATTATATCAGAGTCAATAGTTTATTTTGATAATGACTCATAAAATTCAAGATAAGTTAAAAAAAATTATATTAGATAAAAACTTGTAAAATGAAACGATAGGTAAGTATAAATATCCATAAACCTATGACTTAAAAGGTTTTAAATTGAAAATGAGATATTACATTTAAGGACTCATTAATGTCAAAATTTTCCAATCTTCCATTTAAAAAACTTTGTATAATGCGTACAATTTCTCAAATTGCTATTCTTAATTTCGTATTGTTAAGTTCTTGCAATACAAATTAACCTTTTGAAATGATTTTATAGAATAATTGTCGATAAACATTTTATTTATTTTAATAAATCTACATAAAGAATTTCAAAGTTATTAATAAGTGTTTCATTCAATTATTTTTTAAAACACATTCCAGTAGTATAAATCTAGGATATATTTTGTTAAGAAATTAAAAATCATTTTTAAAAACTTTTGAAAGAAGAGTACTTTCACCTTCAAAGTTAAAATAAATGTAATGTGTAGAACAAGTTGAAAATGCATAAAAAAAGGATATTTCACACATTCAATAATCAAATCGTGGAAGCTAGTTTTGTTTGAATTGGAAATTTCACGTGTTCTTTCTTTATTGCAAACCGTGACTGTGCTCATCTTGTTCAATGTGAACACAACATGAACCATTTCAATTCAACCATGGCTACGGATTTCTTCTAGAAATAACCCTTTTTGGAAAAAAAAGATACAAGTGAATATTTTTTTATTATTTTCAATTATTCCAATTATTCCAATACACATTATTTTCAATTATTCCAATTATTCCAATACACATTCATATAAATTCTAATATATAATCATAATGAGAACAAATAGCAAAAAATATAAAGTCAAAAAACATTTGTTTCAACTATATTAGTTCACTTACATTCAATTTTCAACGTACTGTTATACCTTGTGTTTTGTGTCCACCAGTGTTGCTTTAAAAACGGTTTATAGTGTCTTAACTTTATTTAATAAAAAGATAACCATGATTTAACGATGCAAAGAGCAATTCAATTATTTAGAGTAAATTAACCCTACGTTTAAAGGGTATGATAATTTCAAATAATTAAGGACGAATGTTATGATTGAATTTTATACTTGTTTGTGTTTTCATATTTCAAATAAATTAAACATAAGTTTAAAGAATATGATAATGTATCGGACGAAAGTTGTCGTTGAAGAGTTTGGTTGTTATTTGGATAATCAAGAATATTTAATTATAACTATAAAATGGAAATTTATAGTTTTGATTGCTTTATATAAAAAACATTGTAAATATTACATAATATTATATTTTTAATATTCAGAGATAAAAAGTTTGTTTGTTAACAAAGAATATTTAGTTAAAATATATGTTTTAGGTAACTCAAAAAGTATTTTCCTTTTTATGTGAAACAAACTCGTAAACAAATGTAACCAATAATGTTTGTGTTAATGTCAACAAATTAAATATAATTAAGTAATTAATTAATATAATCTACAAAGGAGTCAAAAGAAACTCCTCCGTCCAAAAAGAAAGTCCAACAAAATTAATGCCAAGTTGCTTAATGAAAACACCAAAACGTGGAAATAAAAAAGCACGTCTATTACAGTATTAATTTAGAAAAATAATCTAAAATATTTATATGAATCTCTCTTTACCTGTTTGATCCATTCAACCACCATTTTTTATAGAAAAAAATCTGTATGAGTGATGAAAAAAAACTGAAAAACTAAGGCAATTCTGATGGAGAAGATATTGGAAAATAATAAATTAATAATTATGATAATTAGCTAGATATTAATTATTAATTAAGTAGTATAACTAATAATAAAATGTGTGTGGAGCAAGGCTAAGGAGGGAGAAAGTTTGTTTGGTTTATGATTTGATGTTGTCTGGTTTTGGCTTGCTGCCTCTATAAGTGGAGAAACTCATGTCATTCTATTTCCCACTCTTACGTGTTTCTTTTCCTGAATTTCATGCACTCTAATCTTAAAATCTCTCTCTGTCTCTCACTTCACTCGTCTTTTCGACTCTCTCACCCAAAACAAAACCTTTCTTCATGGTTTCTCTCTTTCTCTCCATCTCTCTATCTATAAATATCATATTTTTCTTCATAACCGATTTTCTTTCGCTGTTCTTTTTTCTTCTTTCTGCAGGCCACTGAAACCTACGCGATCAAATACGAGGAGGTAACGATCAACATCGAGACACACATATGTGTGTGTGTGTCTGTCTTATTATCTTGTCTTATCTTGATCTTGCTCAGATTTTTCAAAACAAAAATTCAAGGAAATCTTAACGTGGATATTTGATTTTTCTATATTTTTAAGGAACATATACTGAATTCACGAGGGTTGAAGCTCTTTACATGCCGATGGCTTCCGGCTAATAGGAGTCCGAAAGCTTTGATCTTCATGTGCCATGGCTACGCCATGGAATGCAGCATCACCATGAACAGTATAATCACGCGATTACCCTCTGAACGTTATTCGTTCGTTTTCCTTTCCATCTTTCAATGGAAGTTGATTCGGTTCGTATTAATTTTCTGCACTTTTTCTGATTGCAGGCACGGGAATAAGGCTTTCACAAGCGGGTTTTGCGATGTTTGGGATTGATTACGAAGGACATGGAAAATCAGAAGGGGTTCCTGGTCTTGTTATGGATTTTGACAGCGTCATCGACGATTGTTTCCAACATTTCTCCACAATTTCTGGTTTGCTTCTTCTCTATTTTAATGTCAAATTGTTGCCTGCCACTGAGGTTGTTTCCTTGAACGTGTTTTCCAACCCATGACGTGGCCGATTTGTCGCTTGGTGAATATGTTTGTGAATGAAGTTGTCTTTTTTTTGTTTTGTTTTGTGAATGATTGAAACTGCAGAAAAAGCAGAGTACAAGAACAAGATGAGGATCTTGATGGGTGAATCCATGGGAGGAGCTGTGGCACTTCTTTTGCATAGGAAAGAACCACAGTTCTGGGATGGGGCCATTTTGGTCGCACCCATGTGCAAGGTTTGATCCCTTTCTCCACTTTTTTTTTTTTTTGTCCTTATTCTGTAAGCACGTCTTCTGCCAAATCCGCACATGTGATTCGTTTCATAACTACACTGTTCTTGTTGCTGCTATATCTAATCATTCATTGAGTTTAATCAAACATAATAGTGCAAAATTTTACCTAATCAAATAATCATTCATTGGCTTCGTTGACACGTCTGATCATTGGTGTGTTCTGTGATTTTCAGTACCCAGAAAATTTGGACCCAATGAAATTCAATGTCGATTTGCATACACTTTTCTTTTCTTCTCATTTACCTATTCTCATGGTTTCTTTCTGGGAATCTATTCACTGCTATCTTTTTCTTTATCTTTCCCTCAGAATATTACAGGCATAATAGAAAATTGCTTTTACCAGATAATAACTTAAGAGAGACGCAAAATTATCGACATAAAAAATACAGAGATGGTTTGTGAGACAATCACGTAAGAGATAGAAAAAGATTGAAAAAGATAGTAAATTAATTTGTATGTCACTCTATCTAGATAAGGCGCCAGAATCTTTCCTTTTTGTTAATTCAATGCATCAATACTTTTACTATCAATCGTTCTTGTTCTATATGATTTATAGCAACCGGAAAAATTTATCGCAAGAAAAATAGATATATGGTTTTGTTTTCATCAAAATTTATTTATTTATTATGTTATTAGAATGTATAGAAGATAAAAGATATATTCTTATATATTAGATTTGAGTTTATTCGTAAGTTAAAAATGAAATGAGTGGATCCGTTTGACCGATACTAATATTTGACATCGAAGGTCTTTGACTTTTTAGAAGCGTTGAATAGCTCCTTGGTACGCATCGTTCAAGATATTTTTAAGCTAAACCGTTTTATATTCTTGTGATGATGCGTCAGAAGCAGAGAATACGCAGCCTACGTTTTTACTTTAAAAATACACCCACGTTTTGAAAATTTCAAACCCAATCAAGAAGAACCACAACATAATTATAATGAAAAAAAGTTAATAAATATATACGAATATTATTCGATTGAGTGACAGTAGAATATAAAAGAGTATAGACTTATATTGTATATATTATTTATTTGGTTGAGAATTCAAATGGGACTCGTTAATTCATAAGTTTAGAAATAATATATACTAAGTTTCACATTGTGTAGAAATAAGAAAATAGGATAAGACGAAAGATCATTAATTCACAATATTAAGGTTTTAGGTAAAGAGAATACTATAAGTTTATTGAGAGTCTATTTACACGTGGAACTCATTGTGTAAGTCTAAGTCACATATTGGGTAGAATAAAACACTGTATAAAGATGAAAAACACATTAATTCATAACACTAAGGTTTTGAGTAAAAAATAGTGTTAATCTTTATATGGTTTATTTAATTGGTATTAGAAAATCACTTGTTTAGTATATATTTTGTTGATGCATTAAAGTGAATATTTGTTAATAAATTGCAGATTGCAGAAGAAATGAAACCAAACACAATGGTGATTAAGGTATTGAATGCATTAAGCAAAGTTGCTCCGTCGTGGAGAATAGTCCCAGGCCCAGACATAATTGATATTGCCTTCAAGGTGCCTGAAGTCAGAGAAGAGGTATTTCATAAGATTTTTTTTTTCTTGCAGAAGCTGACTATTTTCTTTGATAAAGTTTTGATGCATTATTGTTGTATTGCAGATCAGAAAGAACGAATATTGCTATAAAGGAAAGCCTCGGTTGAGAACAGCGTCGGAACTTCTAAGGATCAGTAGAGAAATTGAGGGAAGACTGCATGAGGTAAATTTGGTGAAGTAAACAAGAAAGACGTATTGAATTGAATTGAATTAATGGAATATGTTGAATTTTTTTGTTAGGTTTCACTTCCTTTTCTGATTTTACACGGTGAAGAGGATCAAGTGACGGATAAAGCAATTAGCAAACAGCTACATGAAGTGGCTGAAAGCTCTGACAAGACACTGAAGTTGTACCCAGGAATGTGGCATGGTCTGCTGTATGGAGAGCCACCGGAAAACTTGAATATTGTATTCTCGGATATTATTGGGTGGATCGAGAAGAGATCTCAGTTTGGAAATACAAGATTGGAGAGAGAGTTGAAAGGAGAACATGAACATGAACATGAACATTTGGTCAGGTCTGATCTCTAGAGAATTCCCCAACTCTCATTTCCAAAACAAACCTAGAGAATAAGGTTATAGCGCACAACATAACATAAACCTGAACACCAGAATTGTTAGAGCAAAGGGTCGTGTATATGGGCCGGTGTACAGTTTCAAATCAGTTTATAAAGGAACAAATGTCTCAATTTCCTATTGTCACCACTCTGTATAATAATTATTTCAAATAATCTATGGTTTGTATGTTAGGTACTCATTGCATCAGCATATGCATTTTTATTCATAAATTTATAAAATCACTGTTATATTTCACTTACGAATTTGACAAATTATTGCAAAACTTAATACACGAAATATTTCACCTGTTTGACCATGTTATTATGTTTATAACACATCAACATTTATTGAATATTTTTGTAAACAACAATTAGATTTAAACTGAAAATCAATACTATACAAAGTACTATTTGATTGAATTACAATATAATTGATGTTTTCTTTAAAATAAAAAGTCGGTGGTTGAATCGATTAATTTCTCCACAAATTAATCTATTCCATTTCGGAAACACCTTTATCAGAGTATAAGATCGCAAAAACTTTCGTAACCCCAATCAGCAAAAAACCATTACGAGATATGCATCTTTCAGTTACGGTACTGGCAAGATCTGAAGGGGAAGGTCTGCTTCGTATTTCATTTTTTACAATAACCAACACCCAATAAGAACGTTGAAAAAGCAAGCACAGAAATTCAACAAAACCCCAAATGAGGGCACCCCAGTTTCTCAACAATTAAATAAATAAATAAAAAATCTCTAACCATTACTTTCGTGCATAATGTTTGATGATGAATTTTGATAGGTACATTAAATGCAAGTGTTTAATTTTGGAAAACTAGAACTAACTTTTCGTTGAAATGGTAAAGCAGTGATAATCTACACTAAATTTCAAATCCAGTTAAATCAAACATCTCAGTTGAGTAAAAGAGAGGGGTTGCTGAGTGAGTTGTAGATATGAAGCGATGTGGCACGTTATCACATCCACAAAGCGTGATAACAGTTAACTAGGACTAATTACAACATAAATTGCCAACTGAGGCTTGTGGGTTTGACTCCAATACAGAGTAGAGTTATCGCCAGGTCCCTTCATCCCCCTCCAATTAAATAGGACTAGTAATCACCGTTCCCCTATTAATGAGATACACGAGCTTACTTCACTTTGTTAGTATTTGACCTAGCTGCAGCGGGCAAATGACCTACTAGAAAAACACATTTCCACCATGACCTGCTTGCAACACCAAAACACAGTACAAGACATTCATCAAATCAAAACTCTCAGTGACTAAGCAACTGCAAAATTATTCATGATTAGTTATCATTGTCATCATCTTAGGCAAGACCCACATGGCAACAGATGGAAGTAGTTTAATTGGAACACAGGTCATCTGTTTAAACAACGCCTATAACATGGGTTCTAACCTAAGGAACAAAATATGTTGCGTCTTCTATTTCCCTCTTGTCCATGATTATCAACTAATTAATTAACTACTACCAAATGTGTGGGATGGGGGGAGTCTACTTCTCCTTAGCTACCACATAATTGAAGATCCAAATCTCTAAAGCGAAGAATTTTCCTTTAATTTTTTATTCAGCAGAAAATAAAGAAAACAATCCTCGGCCAAGACTACCTTTAAAAGGAGATAGTCCAGATGAGGGGTTGGAGGGTATCCCATTAAAGAAATTAGCTTGTAAATATGTCTAACAGTAATACCTCATTCTCTATTAAGGATATCTAAACTCTTTAAGTATAAGATCTGCATGAGAATAGAAAGGGGGACAAATCCTCATGTTGATAGTGGTCACAATGTTGGAATTATCCACCTCAAATAAAATTACATCTCATGTATTGGTTATAAATCTATTATAACAACGGTAGAACAGTCAGGACCAAAATAGATAAAATTAGGGAATCATACCTTTCATGCAACCATTTCTTAAATAATCTTATTTCTCACTTCCTCGAGTTTCTTCAGTATCTCTCCAGGGGTTCTGTCCAATTCATCAGCAATTTTTCTCTGCAAATCCATTGGCAATGTTGGGAATTGTTCGCATAGATCCCCATCAATAACATCCTACACAATAAAGCAGGACTATCAGAAATTTGAAAAAAAATTAATGCTACGTCCAAAAAAGCACAAAAAACAAAAAGAACATTTTGGTGTGCACATGTTTAATAGTGACAGGATGAATGGCTCTTTGTCAAGCAGGAACAGCAATGAAAATATAGAAAGGGGCGATGCTCTTATCCAACAGATTGCAGATAGCACTTTTCCACAATTTCATAGAAGCAATAAACAGCATATCAGGCATACCTTAACGGGAAAATATGAAGATCTATATGCCATGTGGTCTCTTCCGCACAAAGGTGGGTGATCCTGTCTCATATGCATCTCCAAATGAGAAAAGAAGTCAACATCATCTCGTGAAGTAAAGGCATGTAGAGCACCAACACTTCCCATAACTGTTCCAAATACAATGCACTCTCCACCACCTGGTATGAGAGAAGCCTTTTGCAAGCATGTGACCACATCACCAACATGAAACTGTACAATTTCTTCCACCTTATTGGGAGCTCCATTCAGCTTTCCTTGCTCCCACTTGATCCTACCACCAGTAGGATCTTCTTCTATCTCATCTGAAACATCCTGTGGCAGCCGCACAAAATAGATATTTCCAAACTTGTCTGCGCCTGCCATGGTGTCAAAATCTATGTGGTACGATGCAGTAAGCCACCTTGGAACACAATCATCGGCAAATATATAAAGTTGGTTTTCGTCCCGCCTATACTTGCAGTAATGGAAAGACTGGAGAGAAGAAAGAAAAAAACACAATTAACTGAAGATTTTATTCAGTGAACTGAAACATGTAGTGCAGCAGCACACTGGATCCAAGAATAAGCACTCTATCTATTTGCAAAATTAAGAGAGAATAAATTCACAACAGAAAAGCCTAAGTCAAGTCTTTCCAAAATAGTATAATACCCACGGAAGTTTTGTATAAAAACCAAATCAGTTATATCAAATTATATCAATCAAATGCTACCAGAAAGCTCAAGACACCAAATGTGGATATTCAACAGCTATGGATTTACCACAATTCTAAAACTGCGGTGAATGCATCCACCGTAATTAATGCATAAATTAAGATACCAATTAGCAGTGATAGAAACCCTTCTATGGTTCCACATGAGAAACCAGTACGAACGTAAACTACATATGGATATAATATAGAACATACCTCTTGAACATCACCAACATAAATTCGATCACGATATGCCTGAATAGAGACAATCGTGTTGGGGAATAGCTTATTCTCACATTTTCTTAACAGACGTCTTTTTCCCAAATCATATAACCTGAGCACAGGTCCTATCCCTGCAAGTAATCTTCCTTGAAACTGACAGAGAGCAAGAGGAACACCTTCTACCTGTGTTTTGTGCAGAAGTTCAAGAGATCTTCCATCCTCTACAAACCTATAAATATGAATAAATCCTGCAGTTACAGTCCTTTTGGGCAAAAATTGAAGTCCCTTTGCCGTCCCAACAGCTAAAAGGGTTCCATATTCCTTATCATGGAAATTTACTGTGCATATGCTGAAAGCAGCCTCATTCTCCTGAAGCTCCAAAAGACATGTTGTATTTCCTGTCCTGGGATCAAGAACTCTGATGCATGAAACCCATTTCTCTGATTCAGCTTTTGGATAGCCATAGTGTTCATCAGAGAGGGGATCATCTTTATCTTCATCATCACCACCATTCTCCATTTGGTCTGCACTTCCAGTACCATTCTCCCCGGCTTGAGCAGCCTCAAAACACTGTTTCCTAGCAGCTTCACGCTCTTCTGCAGTTAATGCTCCCTGATCACTCTCAATCATCACAAGGAGTTTTCGTTTGGGTTGCAGCACAAATTTCCTTGGTGTGTACCTTAATGGAATTACAGTTTCATTAAATGTTTCTCCTAACCTTTCTATGGTAAAAATTCTCAAGGCCTCGCCAGCAACAGCAACTACACCTTCTACACACTGGTCAGATGAAAATGAAGCAGCATATTCAAGGGTTTCATACGAAAGGGGTGTTAAAAGGAAATGTCCTTGGTGAATATAACCAAGCCAGGGTCGACTAGACAAACAAAGCATAGCCCGCTTGCCCCTCACAATGATGAGAAACAGCTTTGGGGCTCTCAATCCTAAGAACCTGGAACGTGAATCAGAAAGCTGACCAGTAACCATATCCACCACAGTTCTAAACAACACACCATTCTGTAACCCAGCATTCAAGAATAGGCTAGCAGGATGATCTGCACCATCCTCACCACCAACAGAAGCTTGAACTTCAAGAAAAAGTAGAGATTCTGGAGCTGAAGAAACACTCTGAACGCTTAGTGCCTGCATACAATCATCAGGATCCAGTGATAAGATGCGGATGGTCTTGTCGTATGAGCCAACTGCAAGAAATCGAGATCTTTGTCTGCCTTCGGGAACTGGAGCAATGTCTAAACAAGCAACATCTCCAGACATTTCATGCTTCTCCACCTCCATCAACTGACCAGTTACATCTACTTCAAAATATATAAGCTCCCCTCCACTGAGTGCAATAACAACCTGAAGCCTGTTTGATCCAACTTTTGAAATTGTCCTCTTTCCAGGTGTTCTCCATTCATTAATACGGCCATCCTCCCTGATATGCCTAATACCATTTGGGTGAACCTGCATGAGAGAATCATCTCCTATCAAAGAAACAGCAAGGGAGGGAGTCGTGTCAAGAAACCCACTGTCACTAACTTCTTCAACAGTCTCACCAATGGAAAGCACAAGAGTTGCGTTTGTGAATGACACAACAATGTAAGCATCAAACTCGTCAATAACATTCTTCTTCACCGTCCAAACAGCACTTGGTATACCAGGAAGCTTGGACACAGCCATCTCACTAACCGCTAAACCAGTTCTCAAAATCCTCAAAGACGACCTAGGACCACGTCCACAGAGAGTAAAAATCTGAGGAGTTTCCTCTTCAAAGAGATTACTGACCTTCATATCCATTATTGGCATTAAACTCTCAACCTGGTCAATCCTGACAAGGTTTTTCAGCCTCCTGGGCCGGAAAAACACAGGCTGAAAACCTTCCTCGGTTTCCATTAGCGTGGCAGATGATGCCTCCACATCATCCTCATCCCCTATAGACTTAAATTGATACAAAGCATGGTTCCCAAACTCTGAGGCAGCAAATAAGAACCCTGACTTCAGCACACACATCGAAGCAGTAACAGGAATAGTATCAAAATATTTAATCTTCAATTCAGATACACGGTCATTGTTGTGTTCCAATGTGACCTTAAAAATATCCCCATACTCCGTCTGCAGGAGGAAGAAGAACATGCTCTTCAGTTTATGCATGGCAGCCGAGACAATAAGCACGCCACGCTCAGCCGGCAAGTCGTTTCGCCGTGGAATCACAGCCCTAACATCAGGATGACCCTGATTCTTATAAATAACAAAATTTTCAGCACAAACAAGCACCCCGCTAGGACCATCACCACCCCCAGGAACAGTAACAAGCAAATTGGCCCCATTATCAACCTGCTCGGACCACTTCCGCGAAACATGGTTGAGCCCAAGATCAAGCTCATAAAAGGTCAAATGCTTCTGAGCCTCATCAGCAGCCTGACCAGTGGAATCCTGGTCGGCCTCAGAGTAGTCCAATTCAATAGCAGCAAAAATAGGGTTCTCAAAGCCACAGTCAACACCGCAAATTGAATAAACTAAAGTGTGCGATTTATGAGCTTCTAAAGGGGAAGAAATGGTTAACCTAGCAGCAGTGTCCCTATTCAAAACATAAACGAGTTTCTGCTTCTCGCAGGCGCCAATCATAACGGCCCTACCCTTTGGATCGATGGCGAGGTACTGACCTGGGACAATTCGGCGGCAACCAGATTTTCCGAAGGTTTCTTGGTGAACTTTGTCGAATACGTTTTTCTCTTTGTTATATTCGAGGATTACGATGCGGCCGGAGTCGGAGCCAACGACGATGTAGTCCTTCTGAGCGCCCATGAGGCGGAACTGAGCGAGAGAGCGAATGGCGCCGAAGATTTCGACGGAGAGGATGGTTTGGATCCGGCCATTGTCGTCGGGACGGAGGAGATCAAGGACCTTGCCTCGGGCGACGACAATTTCCTGGCTCTTGCCGCCGGAGAAGTTGCCGTTGATGGCACAGATGATGCCGGTGGGACGCTGGAGAGTGAGACTGTAGAGATACATGGTGTAGAGTGGTTAGGGTTTAATTTAGGGTTTTGGTTTCAATTGAACATTCACAGTAACAGAGTCGCTGGTGAAGAAGATGGAATAGACTCGTTACGATATCATATCAGTGTGAGTAAGCAGAGCGGGACTAAAAACCCTATTTGGGGTTTGGCTACGCTTTCCCCCTTCACTTCCATTCTATACACTATTATTAAATATTAAATTAAATATATAATAAAATCAGTGTTCTTTTATTTTCTTTTTAAAAGAAGGAAATAAAAATGTTTTATTATTTCTTCAGCTCCCCTTGATAACAATTTTTATTTTTTTTAATCTTATACTCTACTCTGATGTAATACAAAATCCCTTTATCATCCTTAATGTTTTTAGTCATAGATCAAACAAACATTTTGTAACTCTAAAATTAATCTCATCGAAGTAGCACTTCGAAAAAATTTCAGTATTATTTATACTTAATATATAATAAATATGTTAAGTGTGAGATTATCAGAATTCATATATTCGTATTGAGATTTCGAAAGTAATTTAATAATTAGTAAGACTGTATCAACATATTTATCGAATGCCGCATTTGAAAATACTACTACAAATTTATTTGATCTTTTAGTGTTTATAAGAAAAAAATTAATATAGATTTTATGATATTAATAATTTTTTTAAGTAATATTTAGACTAAGATGCATACTATGGTATTATTGTATAATGTATCTTGTTGAATATTAAATTCTAGACTTGTGGATAATAATATATAATGATTTTTTGAAATTGGCATATTATAATATTTTTATTAAAATATTAATTTAGTTTCTTGAGTTTTGTTAGTTCAATTTAATTTTTGTCTGTATATTTAATTTAATTTTTACGTTCATTATTTTGTTCAATTTAATTTTATTTTTTTTAAAATTAAATAATTTTGTCTACTTTTAATTTAAAATCAAATCAAATTTTTATATAAATGTTATATTGATATTTTTAATTAAATATTTTTAATTTAGAATTAGAGTTAGTTTAAAATTATAATGAATTAAATATATCTAGTTTAATGTTAAAATTGATTTAAAATTAGAATGAAAATTTAAAAAATAGAGACTTACACCATAAGTTTAAAATTTTAAATTAAAAATTCATTAAATTATTTAATAATTTATATGACTTTTAAGTTACAGATAAATTAAATAGTTTAATAAAAATACCAAATATAACACTCTGCTCATGGTTTTACCGCATGCTAAAGGGGAGGGGATCATGCAACACTAAACACAGAAATTGCTATCATCCGTGGGACTGATAAGTGAAAAAATGCAGTTCATATGACTGCATCACCACGTTCTATCAAAGATGAACACACTACAAAAAGTCGACACCATCATTTCTACCTCACTATTGTTGTGCTAGTTTACGTGTGATAGATTGGTGTGTGAAATTCAGTATGGTGGTTAAAATGCTAGAGAAGATTCTATTCGGTTTTTACAAGATAATTATAGGGGAACCTTTTTAGTAGGTCTAACATCTATTGCTTCCATGAATATATTCATGTTCTCATTAATTTTTATCAAGGTTCTTTGATCTGTACAAGTTCAATGTTCTCGGATGATTCTTCTTAACAAAATTTAAGCTCATGAAACAACCAAGGAAAAATAAGTTAAAACTAACGCAGTCACATACATTTGAAGAACCAAGAAAGATTGAATGTAAAAATGGAACATTCTTCACTATATATATCTGGACGGTCTGCATGGTATATAGGCACACTCATAGCTTCAATGGGCAACGGAGAGATACGTCAAAGCAGTGTATTAAAATTCTTAGTATCATATTAAACATGCCTTGAATGCTTTTTCCAATTCCTTAGCATCCAAGTTTTTCCCAATGAATACAATTTTGTTTATCCTTGGTTCATCCGCACCCCACAACCTCTCAGGTGATCCTTGAAATATGTCATGAACTCCCTGTAAAAAAAAATTGATTAATTCCACGAAACTGAACATGAATGATAATTGTCAGAGACGATGGGTTATAACAAACAACAATTAGCCCAGTGGAAAATTTAAGGAATTCATTTGAGATCCATGAGGCAACCCCTTCACGGTAAAGGAATTTAAGCTTGCCTGAAAGACAAATCTCTCGTTCATTCCTTCAACAGATAGAAGACCCTTCATCCTATAAATGTCATCACTCCGATCCAGTAATAAATTACCAAGCCACATGTTAGCCTGAAAAAGATAAGCCGTTTAGTAGGCAAATGCCAACACTGACTTTTTACATGTACATAAAAGAATGAAAGGCATTCCACAGCCATCCAAATGGAAAATAGAATTTGACACACTTAGCATTAAGTATACGTCATGTCTAACCTTCTCAAGGTCTAAGCTTCCTTCACAAACTATGCTGACGGATGACACACCAGGATCGTGAGTATGATCATGAGAGTGGTGATCGTGGTGTTCTGTACACAACAAATTGGATATTATTTCTAACAAAGTTAAAATTGTAAGCAATTTGAATCACTTATATATATATATATATATATATATATATATATATATATATATATAACAATTATTAAATGTGTTAGGACCATTATATTTTATTAACTAATTTTATAAAGTCATCTAATTAAGTGAATAGGGTTAAGGATATATATGTCATGAAAAATATATTGTGTAAAGACCAGCAATAATTTTAATTTTAATTTATTGAGGGGTCAAATTATAATTATTGAATCTAACCAACAAGGGTTACTTAAAAGGTCATAGTCTCCATCTGTGAGCACATCGAATCATTCTTGTTTCTTTCTCTTTATCCCATCAGAAAAGAAAATATAGAGAAAACTAAAGGTGCTCTCTACAGAGAGAATATTAGAGACCAATTCTTATTAATTGTTTTCAATGTCTAATACTTCACTTCAAGTATGCTTCCGCTCTAACGGGTATTGGGAACTGTTTAGATTAAGGGTTTGATGCTATTAATTATTGATGTAAATCATAAAATTCTAACAAAAATGACATATTCCACAAGCATGTCCTTATGAATGATGAATTAAGAAGCTACTTGTTAGGAATTGATCCCTATCCAAATGCCAAATCTAGAGGGAATAATAATTTAAATGTACAGGCTTCCAAGTAAAATGTGTAAACAACTAAATCTACACTTGTAAGACTCATAAGACCACCAGTACGTTGTGACTAGAGCTACAAACAAGAAAATGGCTTGTACACGACTCCAAGAAAAAAATAAAAGGTACCATGCTTGTGGTCATGGTGATGATCATGGTCATGGTGCTCATGCCCGTGGTCATGGTGTTCATGCTCGTGGTCATGGCTATGGTCATGATCTTCTTTTGCACCTTCATCATTAATGGAATTCTCAATCCTTGTAGAAGATCAAGAAAAAACAAATTATATATCTAGATTTAGAAAGATACAATAATATTTAAAGCAGAACATTTGAAATATCCACGTAAGATTATGCATTACATAGTAACAGAGCAAGAAATAAGACAATGACACAGGAAAGTGAGTACTGCTATGAGCATTGTCGCCAGTGAGGATAATAATTAACACGAATAGTTCTCAGATTTATATTATTAGGGACTAGGAATAGTAAACCGACAAAAAAGTTTCAGTATAAGACTGGGATATTATAATTGTTTAAATATGAGAGTACATAGTCACGAAGGAATCATATGATTAACAAGAAACTCCTTGTGCAGAGAACTAGTGAGCCAAATTTAGATTGCCATTTTCTTAAACAATTCAAATTATAACTGTTTATATATGAGAGTGCATGATCACGAAGGAACCATATGATTAACAAAAAACTTCTTGTGCAGAGAACTAGTGAGCCCAAATTTAGATTGCCATTTTCTTGAACAATTCAAATATAGTAAATCAGAAACAAGAACAAAAAGCTACCTCTCCAAATCAAAGCCCCCAATGCCAAGAACATAATCTAAGTTAACTTTTCCATATTCTGTCCGCTTTAAGTGGGCCAAGCTGTTCATTTTCTGAATTAATGACAAAGCCACGTTCATTTGGGGCTCAAAATAATGAAATAAAATTCAAATTCAAGCTAAAACTGAACTCTTAGATACAATAGGAGGAGATAGACACCAACCCTTATCCGCTGGACCAAAGAAGCAAGATCTGGTTCACCAACTAGGTCAGTCTGGTGCAATATAAACAGGAATGTCATTAACTCAGGCATAAAGATAATATCCATCACATTCCATAACCTGGAATGTAGAATTTTATGAATAACTTCACATTGAATGTACGGAATGATAAGGTTGCCCATGCTACAATAAAAACAATCTATCCTTTAGCAGGTTGGCTAGTTGCCAAATCAAAACCGATATGCCTTAAATAATCTAAATGTTTCATTTCTGCAAAACTAAAGTCATTCCACAACAAAAATAAATCAGCCAATACCTTATTTATGATTATACGATCCGCATATGCAATTTGTTCCACAGCCTCATTGACCACACCTTTTGGCTTAACCTCGTCAAGATGAAAACCAGCATGCTTTGCATCAACTAGAGTAACAACACCATCCAATTTTACTTCATTAAAAATATTTTCCTCCGCATAAAAGGTCTGGATTATTGGCGCTGGATTCGCCAAACCTGTCGAAGTGCAGAGCACAAACAAAAAAACAATACACAAAGTACAATCATACACATTCGCAATAACTAATAAGTAAGTCCATGACATCTTCAGAATAAGCTCTACCAGCTCAAAACCTCAATTCTACACAATCATAGTACGAAAACAATTACATACACATACAAAAACAGAAGTTATTCGTTACCTGTAGTCTCAATAACAATATGGTCAAACTTTCCTTTCTTCTTAGCAACTAATTCAGAAATCATTCGGACAAGATCACCCCTCACAGTACAGCAAAGACAGCCATTGTTCAGCATCATAATATCTTCAGCACCAGCAGCTTTTGCCGCGACCAAAGAGCCATCTATATCAATTTCACCAAACTACAAATAATGCAGAGAGTAAGTTCGTTCTACAAACCAACACATTAACCGAAACAATCGCATTCAAAGTCACACAACCATAAAAATTCAGCAAACTCCGCAACACGAATACCTCGTTCTCAATAACCGCAATGCGTTTTCCATGCTCCGCTGTCAGAATATGGTTCAGCAGTGTCGTCTGTTCGGTTAAAGACGGTTAAGTATTCAGATTCCGCTGTGATTTTACTGAGCAGGAAAGTGAGGGAAACAGGATGAATACCTTGCCGGAACCGAGGAAGCCGGTGATGATGGTTGCCGGAATGCGATTGTCAGGGGGGATTACGGTGGAAACGTCGGAGTCCTCGGACTGAGGCGGCGCCGCGGTGGTGGCGGCGACGGTGAAGCGGCGAGCGGGCCTGAGAGGGAATGGTGCGGAGAGAGAGTGAGTTAGAGATTGGGAACGAGTGGTTGTTCTGCGTAGAAGAGGGAGGAGAGTGGTTTGAAGTGAGAGCGTGAAGGGTTTGGGATTGCGGTAAGCGAGGCCGAAGAAGCTGGATGCTACCTCAGCCGTGAAAGTTAAAGAAGACATGGTGAAGAAGACAAAGATGAAGATGAAGATGAAGAGTGACGAAGGAGAAAGAAGAACAGAGACACAAGGTTTAGATTTTTATGGGATTCTCAATTGCGTATTGGGCCTTGGTAAACCCAAAATACATTAATTGAAGTATTTCTTTCTGCACCTTCATAATTTCAATCTTCATTTGTATAAATGATTGTATTCTAAAATGTATACTCTATACTCAATTTTTTTATATTCTGCAATATACCTTTCTTAATAAAATGCAAAAAACATGTTTTAGATTATATATTTTAAACTATAAAAAATAATATTTTGAATTATATAATAAAATTTACATATTACATAATCTAAAGTACAAAATTTCAAAGATATACAAATTGAAATTATAGATATACAAGAAAAAACTCTCTTATTTATGGGATAATTTCTCTATATACTTTATAACTTTAACTTACATTCTTCTTAACTTTTTTTATTTAATTTAAAATATAATTTTTTATTATTGTATATATTTAATCCAACAAATACGTTAAGTGAATAGTTTAACAATGTTCATTCAATTGATTTAAAGAGATTGCATAATATGTATATAGAAAATGTTATAAAGCTGCTGAACGCCACTATCTGGGATTTAAAACAGAGATTCTAACAAATACGGTATGGGATAATGGATAAGTTGGATAAAAGAGTGTTTAAGAAGGTAAATTTTGGAGTTTTCTACAATGAGACGAGATTATCAGTAGCGCAGAAGACAGAAAATGCCATATAAATTTCAGAAAAACGGAGGTTGTAAATACAAAATGCATTAAGGAAATATCATAGGATAAGAGAAAAAACAGGCTTTAATTTCATTTCAAAACAGCAAAAATATGCCAAGATTTCATACCAAGAACTTGCCAAATCATATTTCTGTCAAGCTGAAAGACATCTCCAAGCATTTTAAATAAGAAATCTTCCGTGTCCTGGTGAAGCTGATCATGCTTCGAACTCGAAACATCTGGCTTATTTTTTTCAGCCAGATTCCGATCATTGGCAGCGACTTTGCATCCAACTTAGTTGGTTTCGTCGTCCGAGAAGACCCATTTGCTGATGGAGCAGGTCTAACATAATTCTTTCCAATAATGCTTGAAACAGTACCAGCCGAAACTGGACGAACTTTGGGTCTTGAAGTTTTCCTTTCTTTGATTTCTTCTCGGCAAACAAAAATAGTTTCACAGGATTCAGATATACATTTATCCATTCATCGAAAAGAGTTGTAAAATAAGAAAAACAAAATTTAGAAATGAAAGCGGGAGAGAATAGATAAGATAGGAGGGAAAAGAGAAATCCTTAAGAAAGCAAACCTGGGACCTTATTGGGCGGGAACATCCTTTTTTTTCTTTTATACATATAAAGGATTAATTATTAATATTTTATATATGTATAAATAATCAATTATTTAATTTTTTTTAACTATATAAAAAATCCTTAATCGAATATAATATAACAATAAATAATGATAATTAAAGATAATAAAATTTATATAATATAAACATTATAATACAATAATACTTTAAATAATAATAATGTATAAATTAAATATTAAAAAATATTTTTATTATTATCAATCAAATATATAATAATATAAATAAATTTATATCTTAATAATTAAGAACTAATAATATTAAAAATATTAATAATTATTATTATTATATTTTAGTTTAAATTATTTTTTGTTTTTTTACTGATTTACCTTATGGAAAACAACTTATCTGATGTAAATAGGTATACAAAATAAAAAAGCATGTTGATAAGAGTATTGAACCATATAAGGCAAGGTTAGTAGCCAAAGGCTACACACAACAATAAGGCTTAGACTTTTTCACCTATTGTCAAACTCACAACAGTAAGATTGATTTTGGCTTTAGCAGCTTCCAAACATTGTATTACATCAACTAGATGTAAATAATGTCTTTTTACACGGGGATCTAATGAAGAAGTATACATATCTTTTCCTCTTGGCTATAAAACAGAAAAATCAAAGCAAGTTTGCAAGTTTTTGAAGTCTTTATATGGACTCAAACAACCCTCTAAACAATAAAATTACAAGTTGACAACTATTTTACTTTCTTTGGTCTACATACAATCAAAATCAGATTATTCACTTTTTGTCAAAAAGTGATTATGCTCATATCACCATATTACTTGTTTATAGATGATATAGTCTTGGCAGGTGTGACATTAAGGAAATCCAAACTGTGAATGCTCAATTGAATGCAAAGTTCAAGATTAAAGACCTAGGCCAGCTTAAGTATTTTATGGGCTTAGAAATTGCAAGATCTCAACAGGGCATTGCTTTGTCACAAAGGAAGTATGCTCTAGAGTTACTAGAAGACGCAGGATTGTTGGGATCTCAACCTGTTTCTACTCCCATACAGCTAGGCACAAAAATTTTCAAGACAGAAGGAAAACTCTATTCAGATGTGCATGCCTATAGAAGACTTCTTGGCAAGTTACTATATCTAACCAACAAGACCAAATTTATGTTTTTTTGTTAGTACTCTCGGTCAATTTCTTTCTAGTCCTTTGGAAGATCACTGTGCAGCAGCAATAAGGATCCTGATATATTAAGAACAATCCAAGACAAGGATTATTCTTTCCCTCAAACACAGAACATGCTCTTAGGCTTATATTTTGATTGGGTTGCTTACTCTGACACTAAAAGGTCTGTGACTGGTTTTAATGTGTTCTATGGTGCATCCTTAATAAGCTAAAAATCCAATTAGTAAGATACTATATTTATATCATCAATCGAAGCAGAATATAGAGTCTTAGCTTTCACAACATGTGAAATTCGATGGCTTCTATATTTGCTCCATGATTTGAAACAACTTCTACACAACCAATTCCTCTGTTTTGAGACAATCAATCTGCTATACAAATTGCACATAATTCAGTCGTGCATGAGAGGACAAAGCATATCGAAATTGATTGTCATCTCATAAGGAATAAAGTTAAAGCAGGTGTAATTAAGCTCATGTCCATTTCTACTTCAGTACAACTTGCACACATTCATACTAAAGTTTTGCATCCAGTACAATTTCAATTTTTGTTGTCAAAGCTGAGCATTAAGGATATATATGTTGCAGCTTGAAGGGATATCGATTTAATTTATTTTCTGTTCATATTTGTGCATTTATGTTCATATATTTATCTTCTGTTTTTATATTTATATTCCGTTTTTATATTGTTTTAAACAACTGTATATATAAATTGTACTCTCTCCCTAACATTTAATAAAATACACAATTTTCATCATTTTTTTTATAACAACCTAAAAATACGAAATATAAACAATGTTTCATAAAATTATTTATTCAAATAACTCAAAAATAAATTGTAAATGAGAAAAACAGGTAATTATACAATGAAAAATAACTAGAATAAAAACACCTATTTTTTATGTGCACAATTTTTTATTATTTTTAAACTAAAATTGAAACTTATTTATTTTTTTAACTGTCTTTTATTAGTAAGTATCTTATTACTTTTCAAACTAAAAAAATTAACGTGTACACATAACTATCTGAAGGGATTTTATTAATAAAAGAAAGCGTAACAATAATCTAAAAAATAATTATACAGCCAACTATAATATTCTCTTGTTAACCGGAATACATTAAAAAACATTGAAAAACAATAAAATTAATATTGTCAGAATGAATTAAAACCTGTTAGCCAACTTGGTCCAACATCGGTTCAGATCAGGTTGGGTTTAAAGAAAATGAAATTCTTTATACGAGTTAATTTTCAGTTCGACTCATTTAGAACTGACTTATTCAGATTAAGCATGTGGTGAGCCGGATTGGCTCACGAACCCACCTAGTTTAATTTAATTATTTATTATTTTGTGTTTTAATATTTTTAGTTAACATTTTTTATTGTATTGTAAATTGGAATAAAGAAAAAAATGTTTAAAGAGAAGAAAATATTATAAATTTTTATTTATTCAACATTCTAATTTTATGAATAGATAAGTCAGACAAAAATTATTAATATTATAAATTTATTTATTTACTTTTTGGGTTTGCTTTTGGATTATATTTGATATGTTAATTTTTTTTATTTCGAATTGTCTTTTGAGTTTAAGATTTTTTTAGAGTGAAATTATTTTGATTTTGAATTAAA
Source organism: Vigna umbellata (assembly GCF_029865625.1). NCBI lineage: Eukaryota > Viridiplantae > Streptophyta > Magnoliopsida > Fabales > Fabaceae > Vigna > Vigna umbellata. Next base: position 47,988,453 of record NC_142172.1, on the reverse strand, counting down.
AAAATTGTAATCTTTTTTATTTTTAAAAAAACTTATAATTAATTGAGTCAATGAACCAACCGGCTTGTTTTGACATCACTAAATAAAATAGTACTATTTCAACAAAAATAAAAAATTATTATAAAAATATGTTTTTAATTACTTTTATTTATTTATGAACTTGTGTTTTAGTCTTTATACTATTAAATTGATAAATTAGTTTTTACGGATACAAACTATATTTTATATTGTATTTAGATATTAAAAAGTTAGTGATATGTTTTGTTAAATTAAAAAAAAATCACTAATCAATTCCAGTATATGGATTAAATTTAATTTTTAGAAACTAAAAGCATTTTCTAGAATTAATTTATTAAAAAATCCTTGTAATTTACAATACATTGCATTTTTAGTGATATTTCACAATTTTCTTGTACAACCTTATAACTAGTTAGACAACAACCTATTTAATGCGTAGATTTAGTTGTTAGGTGTATAAATAGGCCACCAGGTCTACTGAGAACCTATGCTTTGATAACAAGTTTAGTATGACAGAAAAAAGTATTAATGATTTGTTCATATTTATAATTACTTTAAAACTACTACTACTAATAATAATAATAATAAGAATGTATTTTTTATCGCGAGGTTCACTGTAAAAATTTATTTTTATTATTTGATTTCATTTAATTATTTTACTTATTTCTATATTTTATTTTATTTTTTATTTTTATCACATGACTCCCAAATTATAATAGAATAAAATTGAATGGTTTATGATTCTGTGTTTGTATTTTGAGCTTCGTAATAACTTGATTTTACTTTTAAAGATATTAAATATCTCTGTTTTCATCATATTGCATTAAAAGGTTGAAAAAGTAGCTGGATTGTTCTCTCGTATTTAATAAAATTAAATAAGCAAGACCCAATACAAAATTTATGAGGGTTTATGACAAAAGTAATAATTAAACTGGTCCCATAAATTTGACAAAAGATTATGGCTAATCTAACAGAGGTGTAATTACACAATAATACTTGTGGAAGTTTACATCACTAAGTGTTACTGTGAGCATAGAAAATTCAATTGTTAGACTTTAAATAAAATATTCCTATATTTAGTTATGTTTTTTTAAATAAAAATAAAAAATAGAAAGACAATGGAATATAACAATGCTTAGTTATTATTTAAGGTGAAATAAATTATCATTAAGGTTTTTCCTTGAATCTTTTTTATCTTATTAATGATTTTCTAATTTTTATGAGGATTCTTAAGATTTATCAACCATCTCTTTTTGTGGTGTCTATTTTATGTATTTGTCTATCTAATTACAGTTTTGTAAGTCGATTTTTATTTTTTAATTCTATGGTTTTTTTAACTCATCATCATTGATAATGTTATTCTCTAATTTTTTTTTATATTTGTATATGTTAATATAATTTAACCGATAGCGCATGCTTTAATTAGGTCGATAATTCATTCAGACTAAGAATAATTTTCATTAATATACGTTGTGTACATAATCATTACAGTAAACTCTGTCTTCATCGTAACTTTCACAAACTAAGTAAATATCCTTCTGGTCATTCTTATTCTCAGAAACCTGTCATATTATCTAAATTTTAAATTTGCCTCTTTTTAATGATAAATCTCCAAATTAATTAGTAATATTAATTTTTTTAATTGAGTATGAGATAAAAAAGAACATGTATATATTCGTTTCGTCTTCATATTAATTCAAATACTTATTTTTTCTGTTTAAATTATTAAAATATTTATAATTTATTAAGTATATATATATATATATATATATATATATATATGTGTGTGTGTGTGTGTGTAATTCATGATTTTTAGTTTTATAATAATTTTTTTTAATTCAATTTACACAATTTTTTTTCATTTTCTAATAGTTTGGTTTGTCATAAAATTCATTCATACCTTTAAGATATTTTTTCTTTTAAATAAAAAATAGTTAAGTTTAAAATATTTGAATGTCTTTTATCTACCTTTCTCTAAATTCTTTTGTTGAACTAATAAAGATTATGATGTTTTTTCTTTTTATCACAACTTGTGTGCATTTATGTTTAAAATATATCTTAATTAAATATCTTTTTATGTCTCACATTTAAATATTTTTATTTATTTTTAATATTTTTATTCATTATTTATATTTTTCACATAAAAATGTTTCATTTTGAAATTAAATATTTAATAACATAAATATTTTATTTATTAGACAATATAAAAGACTCGTTGTATTTATTTTGTTATTTATAATTATTGTTTCATCCGAACAATTCATCTATTTTTTGCTAAAACAATTTTTATTATTTTTCAACATTTATTATTTATTTTAAGAGCATAATATTTTATTATTAGGATGATAACGGATCAGATTAGGTACGAATCGTGTCTACCTACTACTTCACTCACAAAAAAAAATCACTCACTGTCTATCCGTTATTCCATGCAAATATCCATTTGGACCTTGAAATAGTAGTGAATATTCGCGAATATTAAAAAAAATTATAAATTTTTAAAATAAAATTAAAAAAATATAAAATATAATAATTAAATTAAATATAAATATAAAATTTATTTTTAATTAAATTTAATCTAATAAAATATGAATTAATTTTAGTTTAAAATAACCTCAACATAATAAAATATAAATTAAATTTTTACTTTTATTTTTTTTTACCGATTAATACATGCATGTAATAATATAAAATCTATATTCAACCTATTTTTATAAACATATAATTAAAATACTCGCAACCATATGGTAAATATTTGTAAATATCAATTATTTATTTATTGTAAATTTTATGTGTAAATATCCGTAAATACAAGTATTTTTCAGCTGGAGAGTGATTCTGTCATTTATGAGATTAGATGTAGGTTTCAAATTATTAATTTTGAAAACATAATGTGAAACAGGTTTAGGATGGTTAAAGTAAGTCAGTTTCATAAATTGAAAGACAATTTCTCTCTATCACATAGGGTTAATAATATCACTTTTATTTTTAGTTCTTTGAAATTAAAGAAATTATAAATTATGTTCAATTAAAAAAACTCAATGAAAGATATACTCTGTCACTTTTAGAAAAAAATAATATATTTCCTTTTAAAAAAATGTATATAAATGAATATTACATTTTGCTTACAATAAGTAAAATTTTGTATAAAAAAATTAATTAAATTACAACATTATTATCTATATATTTAAATAATACATAAGTGTGATAATATCGGTTGCTAATTATACCTAAACTAAATATCAATATTTAAATAATGTCCTCCAACCTCAAATATGTCAGATTTAAATTTAAAATTACCTACAGTTAATTATGTACTACTTAATAAATTTGAACAAAGACTCCATTAATACAAACATTTATGTTAAAAGAAATGTTGTCAAACTATATATGAATTTTCCTAAGCAGGTGATTATTTAGGTATTATAAAATATGTGGATGAAATAATATACAAAATAAACCAAATAACTCTTGTTATTACTTTAAGAAATGGATTTATGTGTAATTAAATCTCATATTATAATATTGTGAACTGAGATTCATTCTATCTATATATTATAATTTAGTATTATTAGTAATCAATGTGAAACCACAAAATTAAGATACAATTGATTAAAATAATTTAATTATAATTTATTGAGGTGTTAAATAGATTGAATATATGTATGTACGTTACAGTGAATGATATATATATATATATATATATATATTATATATGCATGAGCATAGTTGTAATTTTTTTTTTCAGGAAGTTACATTTGGACAACATTTTTTTAGAATTCTTGTTATTTATGAGTTCTAAATTTAACAATGCGTTGTATTGGTTTTTTTTCTTTTTCCTTTTGGTGACACATAAAACAGTGTTATAGTGTATAATATTTTAAAAATTAAAATCCGTTAACACTCATTTTTTAATTTTTCAAAAAGAAAAATCTTCCATGCATTGGTTTTTATTTTTTTAATCATTTTTACCAGTGTTAGTTTTATTTGATTTTAATAAAATCAAAACAAATAAAACTAGTTACATGTTAAAATGTATATTTCATCCCTCTAATTAATATAATTTTTTTATTTAATCCATATATTTAGTTATTGTATTTTGTGAATAATAAGTGAAGTTATATTTTAGTTGGTGTATATTCTTGGAAAAGTTCTTACTTACTAATTTTTCCTTGTGCAAACCTCTCTCTGGTCAACCAGGAATTTGTCGTCTTGATGTTTTTGACACTGAGAAACTCATTCCAAAAAAAATAAAAATAAAAATAATAACGAATGTGGTCATAAAATTTGGTCACATTCGTTACATTCCTCACATCTGCATCAAGATTCCAGTGCTTGTAATAATTGCATTTCACTTTATGGAAAGTATTATTCTCATGTACGTTGTGAACAATGTGAAAATAAGAATAAAATATAATAAAATAATTTTTATTTTATTTTCTTTGTATACATATAATACTATTGAACAATTGCAAATTTTTACTGGACAATTTTACAAATAAAAAATAAAGCAGAAAGAATCAAAATCTAACAAACACATAATTATAATAAATATAAATAAAATCAAAAAATTCTTAAAATATCTCAACAAAATATCATCAAGAAAATATTTTTTAGAAAATGAGATTCAAACATATAACTTCTTTTAATAAACCATTTTATAAGATTTTTTATATGATATGATAAATATGATTCATTGATTATGAGCATTTGTATCTATTAGTGTATTGCAGAAAGAGGAACGAAAGAGGTGGAAAACATGGCAATGGTTTACTTAATAAATTGAAACTAAAATGAATGGAAAGTTTGGTGGTAAAATTTTTTGTTTAAAGTAATCAGATTTAGCCTACAAATTAGATTAATCATCAACGTTTAAGTAGATCCTATTATGCAAATAATAGCAGATAATATTATATAATAGGTAATAATATATTATTCAAATAGATATAAATACATCCTATTAAAATACTTTTGCATATTTTGTGTAATGTTCGGTGTTTTATAAAACTCACGCATTTATAATTTTTATTTGAATTTCAATCATATATAACTTAAAAAGTTATTAGTTCAATTAACACAGTTAAATATTTTTTAGATAATTTTATATAAGACACAAATGGAAAAGCTTTAAATTTTAAAATTTGGATCTTAGAAATGCTATTTCTGCCTGTCATTTAATTATTTAATATTTAAAAAAAAATGACAGGAGCTGTCTGATAAAGGTTCTAAGTGAAGCAGATCGTGCACTGAGTTGGATTCTGGTTTCTTCTTTTTTCCTCTGTCTCTCTTACATTTGATCGTCCATCGGAAATGGCTCTTGAGGTTGCTGTCAAGGCTGCTACTGGTGCTCCAGATGTTCTCGGAGACTGTATTTCCTTCCTCTCTCTCTTCTTCTTTAACGACATATATCTTTGAGTTTTGATCATTTTCTTTTTAGTATTATAATTTTTTGCGTTTGATTTTGATTTTAGGTCCATTTTGCCAAAGGGTCCTTTTAACATTAGAGGAGAAGAAGATTCCGTACAAGCTCAACCTAATTGATCTCAGTAACAAACCCGAATGGTATTGTTGAACTTTAATGTGTCATTGTGTCTTTTTTTTTTCAAAGGAATATAATTTTTTTTTTGGTAGGTTTTTGGGTGTGAATCCTGAAGGAAAGGTGCCAGTGGCTCTTTTTGATGGAAAATGGGTGCCTGATTCTGATGTAATTGTGGGGATTCTCGAAGAAAAGTACCCAGAAATCTCTCTCGTTACTCCTCCTGAATTTGCCACCGTGTATGGCTGCTCCATCACCTTTTTCTTTTTTCAAAACTTTACTCTTTCTTTTTGTCTGGGAATAATTTTATCGTGTTGACTTTAGAGCGTATGTTTTAACAGTAGAATTGATTTTGATAATCAAACATGTCCGAGATTTTATTCTTACTGTGCAAATGTTCTCACTGTTGTTGTGTTCACTTTGGAAGATGGTTTTTAAGAGTAATGGCTTGCCATGGTCCTTTTCTCGTTCTTTTTGGTGACGAGCGAGGGAATTATGATCTGTTCTAATTTTTGTGGATCTTTTTTTAATTTAGAGTCGTTCTTAAGTACTGAATTTGAGTGTGCACCATATGTATGTTTGTTTGCTGTTGTAGGGGATCAAAGATATTTGGGTCTTTTGTGAGTTTTCTTAAGAGCAAGGATCCGAATGATGGAACAGAGCAAGCGTTGCTGGCTGAATTGAGTGCTCTGGATGAACATCTTAAGGCCCATGTATATATGTGAATTTTATATGATACACTATTCTTTTTTTGTTTATTTGTTATATTTTTGTTATATTATATGATCAGGGTCCATATATTGCTGGGGAGAAAGTCACTGCTGTTGACCTGAGTTTGGCACCAAAACTGTACCATCTTGTGGTCGTACTTGGCCACTTCAAGAAATGGAGTGTTCCAGAAAGTTTGTCACATGTCCACATCTACACTAAGGTTTGGAGTTGTTTTCTGCAATGTAGTTACTTTGGTGGAACTATTTATTTTGCTGTGTCTTTTATATACAAGTTGAACAGTGACTGATCGATATTTGGTGATGAGAATTTTGTGGTCAAACTTATCATGCCAGTATCCTTAAAATTTTTTTAAAATGACTGAAGTATCAATTATTTCATATACACTACTTTATATGACTTTTAGTCACACTAAAGTGTTTGAAAAGGGAAAAACTAAAGCAAAGAACTAAACACAATTGGAAAAGACTAGTCTTTTGTTTGAGAAAAAAAAAATTCAATTGTATACTTCCCGACATGCCTAATCCTGACTGTGCATAGTAATTCTAGGCAGAAAGTGGTTTCATGGACATAAGTACTGTGCTACGGCCAAGGGTGCACAAAAATCTGTATATCTATTTGTGAATTGACCCTGCATTGAGCAATCCCTACTTTTCTCCTCTAATTATATTTTGAACACCAATTTGGTCCTTAAAAGATTAGTACAAAAATTTATAGATTAATTTGATGTCACCAATCTTTCAAGAAAAAAAAATTCATATGCAAAAAAGCTAACAAAACAAATTAAGGGTCTGCTTGTGAACGGTCATGAAAGATTTGGTGTCCAATGATTAATTCAGACGCCTCTTGATGTTTTCATCTGTATCTAAAATTTGAAGAGCGTCTTTTTCTAATTCATATATTGCTACAGTGCCCCTTTCTCCTTTAAATGGGCCACAATATGAAACATGCTATAAAGTGAAAATGAATGTTATATGCTTTGAGTTTGAAAAGCATAACCTATAAAGTTTGTCAAGCCTCAGGAATTCACCTGATTTACTTGGTCAGTCAGCGAGTTAAAAGCCTTTCTTACATGATAAAATGTTAATGTGGGGTTAACCCAGATCAACTAATTTCCTGAATTTTATGATTTTTATCATTTGAATGTGGTCTGGCTAATTTATGAGAATTATGATGTCTTTGATTTCTTGTAAACAGATAAAATTGCTCTCACTGTTTCATTTTCATGGAGTTTTTCTGACCTTGCTTCTAGTGCCGGTTGTTGACAATTAGAGTGCTGCTTTAGTTTTCTGTCATGTTCTCTCATTATTGCCTTGTATTTAAGATTAATATATCTATTGTTCTTAGATGATGATTTGCATAGCTGTATGTATATTGCCATCAACATTCATCACATTATTATCTCTGTTGCTTTTACTTTAGGTGCAGTAGTTCATGAAGCTCAAATATCACAGATAGTCATAGTGATAATTAACTGGTTTGATGTTGGCAATGTGTTAAATAGTAAATTAGATTGATTATTGAACTAGTGAAGGCATCAGCTCAGGATTCATTGGTCCAACCATGGTCAAACAGTGATAGATATATATGATAGAGACCAATATAAAACCGTAAGAAATCAGATTATATACATAGTTATATTGTTGTTTTAACTTCTTTAGACCAATTTTCTACTAGTTGGCCTTTCTACTAGTTGGCTCACTGTTCAGTTAGTGTTTTTCTGGTTGAATGGACCAGGAAAATATGTATTCTGGGTCCATATCCTACAACGTAACTCTTTTTGAACATGATAAGAAAAAAAAGGATGTAATTGCGTGTTTGAATGTTATAGCTGTAGATGATTTAGCTGGTTAATGGACAATTATCTTCTATTACAGCTGCTCTTCTCTCGTGAGTCATTTGAGAAAACCAAGCCTCCAAAGGAAGAGTTTGTTATTGCTGGATGGGCACCAAAAGTGAATGCTTGAAGTAGTTCTAAATTATGAGGTATCTGAACATCATTTGTGTACTGTTACTGAAACTTCTTAAGAATAGAATGTTCAACTCATCAAGTTTAAGAATGTGTTGTTCACCTATTAAATAATAATAATAATAAATATGTACTTTGCTGGTGTGTACATTTTGAATTTCAAAGTTATATATACTTTATTTCTGCATCAATTGATTGTTAAATTACTAGGTCTGATGTTATGATTAATGAGATGCCCTTCTGTTTATAGGAGACTGTGTATTATATTTAAAATTACATATTTTGCTCTAGCTTTCAATTTCATGATTTTTGTTATTGAGCCTTTGATTTTATAAATTTTATCATTTAAAACTTCTTCCGATTAATTATTTAAAAGTAATTTTCTATCCTGTGATTATAAAATACTAAATATATTTTGTGGTCTATAGATCGCTCATTAATAAATATATTATCTTCTCCTTTTTATAGGTGTGGCTATGACAAACTTATATCTTGAAAAAATGGAAAATAATGACTTAACAACTTACATGGTATATAAACAAAATATTTTTAGAAAAACTATTTTTTTATAAAATAAAATTTAAATAGTTAATTTTTTTATTTATAAGTTTTTTTTAACTTAATATATATTAGATTTCATCTCAATTAAACTATTTATACTTTTACATGAATTTAATTCAATTAATTGTCCTTGCTGCAAATAAAATTTCATAAAGACTCTTAATGTTAAAGTCATTAAATTAATTTTTTAATCAGATTAAAATATTTTCATAAACTTATCTTCTCCTTTTTAAGATTTTCAAAATTAAGGATAGTTTAATGTGAAACTGTTGAACAGGAAATTATTAATTAAAATATTTATAACTTTATTTTGCTTGACATGTTTAATTTTTAATTATGTTTTAAAAGGATGGTTTTTATTTAAATTTATGTTATTGAATTTATATTTTATCTTTTTACCAAATTTTTTTAAGAAGATTAAACTACTCATTTAGAGTTGAAAAAACTTAGTAATTAGATATTGAATGAATAAAATAATTATAAGAAATAAGAACAAATAAGAAGTGTTAAACAATAATTTTAAATTCATATTTCACATTCAGTCATTACATTCATAATAAACACATGTTCATCCCCGCAAGACAACTCAAGTAACTAAAATAGACATTGACAATTTTAGAAACACACATGTTCATCACTCATAACTAAATTTTGTATACAACATAATTCACCTAGTATAATCACAGAGATAAAGTAAACTTATAATTCAATAATTTCCATGTAAATATATATAAAATCAATATTTATTTAATTAAAAAAATACCTTTTGAAATCTCTAAGTTTCTTTTAGGGATTTAAGCTTGAGAATATATGTTTTTTTACTTGATTGAAAAATTATTCTAGTTTATAATATTTAATATTCAACATAATAATTAATATTCATCATATAAATCTAAAAATACGTATCGCGCAATAAATTTAAATAAAAAATATATTCATTTCATAAGGTTTTTCATTTGTAAGTTGTATTTTTCATTATAAAATCATGTCTAAGGCAATACATTTATATCTAAAAAACAATAGATAGTGAAATCACATCAATGTAAAATGATCTAATAATACTTAGCACACACTCAATTTCATCAAATATTTAAATTAAAACCTAATCTCATTGAAATGTAATTACAAATTTAAATTAATTTGGCAAGTTTTTAAACAACTTGCACATTACTAAAATCACCATTTCAATATTATGACTTTTTTATTAAATTTTGAAACAACTTCTACAATACCAAAACATAATAATCCACCAGTCTGCCACCAATACATTATCTCTGCACACAAACACATTGTTATAATAAAGGCACATCTACACAATTCAAATCTTCTACTATAAAAAATTATTAATATGTAACTAATATCTTTTACATAAAAATTATAACTACTTCATTCAAAGTTTCCACAAGACTTGTTTTAAGACAAAACTCTAATTACTAAAAAAAATACCATTGCAATTTTAATGTGAAACTGTTAAAGAGAAAAATATTACATAAAATATTTAATTTTATTTTACTTGACATACAGTGGATTATGTAAAACACGGTCTTCATAATATATACAGAATATTAATGATTATATTAAGTTTTTTAAGCTGCGAAAATTTGATATACAATAAAAAAATATAAATGTAGAAGTTTATATAAAAGCTATAAAACATGTAAAAAAGAGTGTGAATCAGTCTTGGATTAAAATCCAGTTAAATTGCATGTTTATTCTGTTTTACTCCTGTTTGCACTCCCTGAGTTGCACAAATTCTTGCAAACTCTTACACTATATATTTTTCATATTTGTAAAAATTTTAAATAATAAAATAATTTAAATTATTTGAATATTCATACCATACATAATTAGATAGAAAACCAATTATATAATAGAAAGTATATAATAACTCAAATAAATGAAGATATTAAATTAATATAATTGTAAAAAAATTGAGAGATTATTAAATGATGCCTACAATATTATATTGTCCATGTTTTAAATTTAGGATTGGACTGTAACTTAAATATTTCATTATGATATTTAATTTATTAGTTAATCTCAACATAATTTCACACAATATACAAAATTGGATAGACTTTTTTTCATTAAAAAAAAATCTCTCATTGAATAAGATATGGCGAGACCCTACCCGACCCGAATTAAATAAATAGATAAATTAAAATTTGGGTCTTTGGCTTTCGATTCAGGGGTCTCAGACTTTGGCTTCAACTGGTTCTTCTGTTATCAGCATCACCAATTTGATTTGTTAATTCCTGGTGTGTGATTCTCTTTTCATCTATTTGACATTTTAATAGCTAATTTAATCCCTAATCATCACTGTTTAAATGTGTTAAAGTATATTTTCTTAACAAGCATGTTGATTAGAAGAGGGTTAGGCTAAGTCAATATATAACCTTGAGTATTGATATTATGCAAGGTTATGAATTAATTTACAACAATGATTTTCTTCTACTGATTTTTTATGGTGCTGCAATTCTATATGATGGAAGTCTGATGCCTTACTGTCTTTCTGTTAGGGTTTAGGGCGGCGCAAGCTGAGGCTTAATATCAAAGACAGGGTATCTTTATTCTTCGTGGATTACAATGGCTGATGACGATTATGATGACATGGACATGGGGTTCTCTCTTTCTCCCTACTACTAACAAATAATTTATTTAGGTTTTTTTTTTCCCAATTCAATGTCTTGAGAATCCTTAGTGCAAACCCCCAACAGAGTTTTAATTGTTTATGTTCCTGCATGTGAGTTTTAAACCAAATAAGAAGTTTTTCAAAGGTTTTTTTATCACTATTGTCCCTTTCTTTTAGATGATTAACTGTTATTTTTCATTCTAGGATTGTTAGGATTAGAACTATCTGTTTTGTCATCTTTCTTTTTCCCATGTTTCTTTTTCCGTTAAATGATATCTCATGGAATAAAGAATGGTGATGCAGGTACGAGGATGAGCCTCTGGAGCCTGAAATTGAGGTACATAATTCTGTGGGTCTTGTCTTGTTAGTTTTTTTTTTGTTTGTACAAATACATGTTACCGATTTTCTGGAACTCAATTATGAATTGATTGATTGATGAGCAGGAAGGTGCAGAGGAGGATGTTGATAACAACAAAAATGATGACGTGGCTGGAGACGCAGTTGATACCGAGGACAAGGAAGAGGAACAACCAGTAGAGAGACCTCGGAAGACTTCTAAATATATGACCAAGTATGAGCGGGCTAGGATTTTGGGTACTCGAGCAGTTCAAATCAGGTTTTCTTTAGAACTTACTATGTGATTTTAAGATTCTGTCTATTCATTGTTTGTAACATTTTAATTTTTTTGTTGATCAGTATGAATGCACCTGTCATGGTTGAGTTGGAGGGGGAGACTGATCCGCTTGAGGTCTTAATCTTCTATATTCTACTCTGCAATTTATATTATTTTTCATGTTACTGCATTTTGAGTACATTAAATATTCTAGTTTCCAATTTCTAAGTATGTTGATATGCCTCAGTACACATGTAAACCACCGAAGTTGGGTTTTTATGGTTTGAAATTAGGTTTATAAATCTGCAATTATGCAAAAAGCATCTATATTCATGGACAAGACGCGTGTAGTGGGTCAGGCCATTCTGTCAGGCCGAAGGTGGAGTGTGCTGGCCCAGCCCAGCCTGAAATGAAATTCCCATGGACTGTGTATCTCATGGCTAATGTGTAATTTATATAATTTTTTAAAAGAAGTAATAAATGATAAAATCAGGTTGAATAGGTCCCGGTGCTATTTAGGCCAAATTGGCCTGGTCTGTTTGGTTTGTTGGCATGAGCCAAATTGGACCATTTTTTTGTAGGTTACAATATTTTTAGCCTGGTCTAACCCAAGCGAAGGCTGAATCAATGGTAACCATTCTAATAGGCTGCTCTTTCTTTTTCTGCCTTCCTTGATTTCCTTCTAATCAATAGAGATTTGTCAAGATGGGAAAATAAGTTTACATCAAAAATCAGTTCCTCGTAAAAGTTGGAGGGACAATTTTCTTTTTGATATAATCTTTTTATCAGCTTGTAGATTATATTCCCCATCATAGCTTGCCTTCCTTTCCCTTTCTCTCTCTTAACAAAGGGTTTTGGGCTTTGTGTGTAACCTAAAATGGTTTATATTTCAGTTTGACAAGGATGTGTGTGTGTTTTGTTTAATATCAATATCCCCGCAATGTCATATGAACATATTTTTGTTTAGTTGTCATCATTATGAGCTCAATTGATAAATTCTACAAACTATGAACTGCACCTGTCTTCCTATATTGAATCTGTTTAAATGTTTATATAGGATTTAAATAATCTCCCTATGACGAATACTGTGACTTGTATTATCAGAATGATGATTGTTATTGTTTTATGTTAGTTCATTATCAAGTTCTTTTATTTCCTGAAGAATGCACCATGTACACCATTCTAGAAATAAGTTGATTATATAGTTTCTGATTTTTGTATGCTGACAAGAACTAAGTCCAGTATTACCTCTTATGTTATGGCTTGTCAAGTGAGCTTGTTCACTTTATTCAGTATGACATGTTGAACCTTTTTCAATGCCAATTATCCTAGTTGTTTTATTTCCTATTTGATCTGTAATTTTGATTATTTGTCAGAGACACCTTTTTGTGTTTGGGTTGAGGAATAATCTTCTGTCTGTTACCTCTGTTGTATAATCCTCTGATATCTAGTTTTTTCAACTTATCAGATTGCCATGAAGGAGCTTCGTGAGCGGAAAATACCCTTTACAATCCGGCGCTACTTGCCTGATGGAAGGTAAATACTGCCCCTTACATAATAAGTTATCCAGCCACATTTTATTCCATTTATGGGTAGGGAAGGTTAAGGTTGATCACATACTTTATGCCACTGACTCTTACTATTTTTGGCGACACTCTCCAGCTATGAAGATTGGGGAGTTGATGAACTAATTGTGGAAGACTCCTGGAAGAGACAAGTGGGTGTGTGATTGATGTTTGAACTTATAGGTGGGGGCAGGAGTCACAAGTACTAAGATCTTTATCTGCTCATAAATTTTATCTTTGATTTGTTTGAAGTTGATGCTGATCTATGATCCCGCATCAAACTTGACTCAAAACCATGATAAATTATTGGCTATGCTTTCACCAAGTGTTTCATGTTGATACTTAGTCTACTGCCACGTGTGGTTTGATTTAATATAATTTGTGTTTCGACTTGCTTATATGCATCTCTAGGTTGAGTGTGTTTGTTACTATATGTGAAATCATTTATTTTGAGTGTGTTTAGTACATGAAAAATGTCTTTTAACAATTTTCTTTTGACAATTTTTTTATAATAATGTATGATAGCGTGTGATTGATTTATTTTAAATATAGGAATCAATAAAATAGTGACACATAATCGGTTGTCAAAGTTGTTAAAATATTATGGTCCGTATATACAAAAATAATATTTGATAACAAAACATGAAAACTTTTTCTTTAGCCATAAAATCTTAAAGTCTTCCCACCATTGCATTATCTAATGAAATGTCAATTTTCATATTGCCGTTTTTGCTTGACAAATCACAATATTTCACTAGGGGATGTATATGATGGTTCTAACATATCCAGTTTCAGTCTCTGGCTGGGATAACTGATATTGGAAATGGTTCAAATATAATACAGTAACCACATCAATTATTTCCCCATTACAACACATGATTATGAAACATCCATAATATGAAGCAATTTTGCAAGAATTTTGCTATGAATGCTTTGACACTATAATTTTTTTTTTTTTGTGAGGGGGAGGGCTAATTCAATGTTTTAATTCCTTGGGACAGTTTTTTCAATCTCACTTTTTTAATATATTCAGTAAAAAATGCAAAAGACTGAAACACACATAGGTCTCTTGATCTGGAAAATAAGATAGGACTCTACCAATCTCATTCTAGACTTCGTAAATATATATATAAACATTAGCAAAAAGATAAAAAGAATAAAATTGTTTATGCAAATATTAAATTTTTTAAAATAATATCATTCTGGAGAATAGATTTTTAAAATGACCTGAAAAACATAAAATTTTGGAACTTATTTTTTAGATATTGTTTAAAATTAAAATTCTAGTATTAAATTTATGAAAATAAACAATAGTTCATTTTTAAATATTGAATAACTCAAAAACTAATATTAATATAAATGTGGACACTTTTATTTTGAGAGGGAAAGAGAAATAAAGTTAATACATACTATGAGACCGAAGACGGACTTTTTTTTTTTTTTTGTTTACTAATGAAAAGGAAAATTATGAAATATATTATTTAGTATAAATTTGGTTTAAATAAAATATATGATTTCATTAATTAAAATTTAATGGTGTTTTCTAATAACAGTATTTTATCCGTTAGATAGGAGAGGTAGAAAAGAAAGACAGCATGGAAATTTTAGAATTATTTTTTGGGAAAAATTTAAAGTTTTACAATATTAGACAATTGAAATATTTAATGAATGCTTTAAATTTCAATTTTTTTTTCAAAAGACTTACAGCACTTTTCCTATAAATAATAGTCTAATGCATTTTCATACAACTCAATAACATTTTCTATGACAAATAAAATTTAAGTTCTTAAAAAAAAACTTCAATATTTTTTCTTTACATGAAATCCGAACATGAATGGGATGAAATTTAAAATTGTAGACGAAAAGTAATTTGAAGATCCATGTTAGCTCAGTAATTTGTGTAAGTCTGTGAGTCTTTCAGAATTCCATAGTAGTTTATTCAATTAACAGTTTTTTTATTTTCATTAAGTTTCTTCAACCAATAATATTTTTCTGGAACCAGTAAAGGCGAAAAAGCTTAAAAATATATATAGTTAATACTATTTATCACATTTTATTTTTGTAATATCTGTCTCTCTATACCGGCACACTTTTATTAGTTTAAAATTTTATTTCCATAAAATATATTTAAGATATTTTTTATTTTGAAAAATGATACTGTATCATGATTTTATTTTAAAAAATGTTTTGAAAGAAAGAATGAAAAAGAAAATATTTAAATTACAATTAATTTTAACTTCTAAAAGAAAATATTTACATTACAATTAATTTTAACATCTAAATAGTGTGAGATTATTTGATGTAATCGAAACAAATTTAAATTTAATGTAAGTTTTTGTATCTCCATATCTTTTCATATAACAAGCCATGCACGTACACATTTGACATGTGGTTTTAATCCCATACATGATACATATAGATGTGATAAAAAAACATACACGAATACTGCTACATATATATATATATATACTACATATCTATCTGAGATAAAATTACATGGGTGACGTGGCATTTTATTATTTGCCAAGAGGTGGATAACGTATCCATAATAAAGCATGAGAAGTAGTTTAGTAGGTATAATCATCATATCATAGCTAATATATAATAGATGCATCCATGTAATTAATATATGTACAAGGTATCACCAGACATAGTAGTATATATCGTGTGTTGAAGGAATGAAGAATCTAAAACTTTAGCAAAACCCAAAGGTGACATCCTTTTCAACTGTCTTTTGCATCTTTAAAGGAATCTGACTCTGAGATCGTCCTCTGTATTATCTCTGTTGTCTCTTCCTCAGACACTCTTTCGTCTTTACCCTTCCACTTCATGTAATAAGGCTCAAAGAATTCCTTATTTTCCTTCTCTAGCTCATTCCACACTGATAATACATTCATCTTTTTCTTAATTTATCATATATATATATATAACATCTTCACGTGCATGCTTCTCTTTTGGTTGGTTGGTACTGGAACTTATATATGTCTCCATTCATAACCATAAATTCTTACTTGGAATTTTTTTTTTAAAAAAAATCTCTGTTTTATTTACTCATGTGGCCTTCTTCCTTAAAAAAATACGATATTTGACGATGTGATCGATGTTCTTCTTTGTTTATTCAAAGTTATATAATTAGGGTTTTGAATTTTTAGTATATCCTATTAATATATCATGCCAGCTATAGTCACTCGATTTTAGAATTTCATCTATACAAACTGTGATTATAATAATTCTCTTAAAATCTTAACTGTGTTTTACCCGACAATGATTCAAACATGTATCTAACGTTTTCAAGTAAAATTCCTTCGGATTTAAAGAGGAAGGAATTGAAAAGTACAAGTTCTCTAAAGCAGACATGATTTTCAAAAGGAAATCTTGCCAGCTCCCCTATTTTTCATACGAAAAAATCAACTTTTACTAACACTATCCAATCGATCAAACTCATATACATAAACATAGATATATAGGATTGATCATGAAGTTATCGGAAATCTTAAGGTTTTGGAACGCGAAGGAACACTGCAACGATGTTGCATGTGTGCATGGTGTTTGGTTTAAGGTATGTGTAGAGAGAAAATTAAGATCATACCAGTGGATGTTATAATAGGATTAATGTTTGCATGTTTAGAAAGTGCTTCCATGCATTCTTCCTTGCTCATGTGAAATATCAAACACTTCTCGATCAGATGCTGCACCTATATGTAATTTGTACAAAACCTGTGATCAACAACCTTAACTATAACAAAAAAGGTTAAAGAAAAACTGTATATATATATGTGTGTGTGTGTACCAAATGAATGTATGAAGCAGGAGAAGAAGACGAAGACGAAGAAGAAGAAGAGTCACCCATGACAGTAGCATGAAATTGTTACTAAGAAAATTTGATATATATAGAGAGAGATGAAGGGTAGCTACAGAAGATGAAGCGTGTGAAGACGAAATTAGAGGCGGTGGTGGGAGCAAGAATCCCACGTGAGAGATAAATTATAATTGGCTAGGAAAGGATTAGAGGAGATTGTAAATGACTGCTCTTTGTCTTGTACAGTTCCTATAAGACCTTCCCCTTCACGTGATTTGTGGGACATCCCCACAAACTAAAGACAAACCCTAAAAACCCTTTCTCATTCATTAATTATTGATGCATTTTGAGAGACTCACTACCCTTAGTAGTTATACATGTATATACCCTCTTTCCATCCTTAGGAAAATCCAAAAATTGCCCATGCCTAGGGAAAATTTGCACGATCACAATTTTATAGAATAATAACGGCTATGTTTTTAGTTATAATGACGTTTGTATTTATCTCTTATTCTTTTAATTATTAATTAAATGAGTTAATTTTTTTTTTAAAAAATAGTAAATAAAACATGATTGGAGACGACAACCATTCTTAATTATTTATTTCTTTTCAAAGAACTTGCATTGATAATGACCATGATTTGAAATCTGAAATGCTAGGGCATTATTTTTATAGCACAAGATCATCACCACTGAAGTTACTATTCATCTGAATGGTCCAGATAAGTGGGAGAATAGCAAATATTTGTTTCTTACATTTTTTTATATGAAAAACTGATAATTTTATTACACACACATATGTAATAAATAAAATAAATATAAAACAATTTTATATCACAAATATATAGACTATGTTTTCAAATGAAGTTTTATCTCATGACTCTTCTAAAAGGAATTTCAAAAATCATAGATGGGTGTTTTGGAAAACTAGAAAAATCTTGTTTGTTTACGACATTACTAATAGGACCATGATATATTAACAACTTTTTTTAATAATTTTTTTAATAACAGACTATTTGTCACTATTTTATTGGTCGATATATTTGAAACGGATTAATCACAAGCTATCACGTAGGTTGTTGTAAAAAGATTATTAAAGAGACATTTTCTTTACTAATAAACTCCATTGGAGTGCTTCCAAAATTAAAAAATACATCACATCATGATATATCAAACAAAAATGTACATCACTAACAATGATAAAAACAAAATTGTTTAGCTCCACTTATAATTTGACATGATGCATGTTTTAACTAATTTTCAATATAATCATCATTAATTGCTGCTAGTTCTATTGGTATCAGATCGTACTGTTATATGATTTTGCTTCTTACCACTATACATTATTTTGTGATGTCTTTTAACAATTTTTGTAACGACTGACATTATCAACATTTTATAAATGAAATTTAATCTGCTTGGACAACTATTTGATTAATACTTGATAATCGTTAAGATTGTTGATTTTTAAAAATAATATTTTAAACATTTGACTGTGTAAATTTGTTTATATTAAAAATTAAATTGTATCATTGGTATAGTTTTGAAAATGTAGAAATATCAAAGATTGACTACACATACAAAAGTGTTTAATAGATTTTAAATATTCAATATATGTGACCTAGTTATTTTTGTTTATGTCGTCATCATTCCTAATTATTTATTTCTTTTAAAAAAATTGCATTGACAATGACCATGATTTGAAATCTGAAATGCTAGGGCATTATTTTTATAGCAGAAGATCATCACCACTGAAGTTATTATTCATCTGAATGGTCCAGATAAGTGGGAGAATAGCAAATATTTGTTTTTTTTTTATGAAAAACTGAAAATTTTATCACACACACATATATGTAATAAATAAAATAAATATAACACAATTTCATATCACAGATATATAGACTATGTTTTCAAATGAGGTTTTTCTAAAAAAATTCAAAAAACATAGCTCTAAATTTCTATGGTTGTTTTGGAAAACTTAACCAAGAGGCCAAAACCTTATTATTATTATTATTATTTATTGTTTAGTGATTTGAAAAAAGTATCTTAGATTCGTTTACGACACTACTAATAAACGACATTGGAGTGCTTCCAAAATTAAAAAAAAAAAAAAAAACATTACATCATGTTATGTCAAATCTCCACTAACATGTAACAAGGATGTTCCCATACCATCTTCTGTGTTACCCTATTCATCATATATCCAAGTTTTTTACACACCCATGATAAATTAAGATACTTGTTTAATAATTAATACTACGATGTTTGTTTATTGTAGATTAAAATTTAAAATTACTATAAAAATTTACTTCCACGAGTTTAGAACATTTATCCAAATTTATATATAAAAAGAAAACTACATCCATCACGTGAGAGATAAGACTAAGGAGAAAGATGCAATGCAAAGCAAAATCTTTAATTATGATAAAAAGTACAACAATTGAAAAACACCAAAATTATAAAGCACGAAATGAAATTGGTAGGGTGTACTCAACTTATATTCCATTCGAATTAAACTCGTTTAATTCATAAATTTAATAAATCAAATTAAATATGATCCACATTAATTTTTTTTAAAATATACCCAATTTGAAATCAATCAAACATTTTGACACATATACAAACTTGTACCAAACAATTTTAATATAGTCGATACCATGTTAAAATTCATGGTGCAAGTAAAGCAAGAAGTTTTAAGGTGATTTGGTGATAAAATTAGAATGAAAAGTTGAAAGAGATTGTAAATTAATACCTTTTTTTTATCAATGTTAATTTGTAAATATTTATTTCAAAAAATAATTAATTGAAATTAAAAAAATATATTTTTACTAAAAATAAGTCAAGATATAGTTATTATATTTTTATTTTTTATTCTCCAGAAATAAAATAAATACATACGAGATAGAAAATATAAAAACATGTAACGTTAATTTAACAATTTTTTTGTGCTCAGAGCGTTAAATTAATGTCATAAAGTCACTCGTGTGATAAAATTTTTTAAAAATTTAGTAAATATGATTGTTGGAGACATCACACTCCTTTGATTAGTGATGTTTCTCATCAATTGACTGTTTTTTTTATTTAAATATTGTCTAATTAGTTAAATGATGGGCCTGCCATGGGTTTTAACAAAAAAAATGTAAAAGAATGTTGGGCTTGAAATGGGCTCATCTGATTGGGTCCACGGTTTCTAGTTAAGGGGTGTTGCTCCCTCCACCACCACACCTTTCTCCCTCCACCTCCCCAATTTTTTTTAATTCCAATTATATCCTCAAATTAAAATTTTTTATTTTTATTATTTTAATTTATTCCAAACCTAGTTCTCCTACTTTACTCCCTGCACTCAATCTTTCCATCTCTCAATTTCGTTTAACAATTTGTCTTCTGTTTTACTTTACAACTCCATTTGTCTTCTCCGTTTCACTTCTCCTCATACGATTCTTTCTTCTTCATTTTCCTTACATTATTAAAATACATTAAAAATATATTAAAAAATAATAAATCAAAACATTTAAATTAAATTATTAAAATATTTCTAAAATAAAGAATAAACTAATAAAATAAATCCTAAAATTAAAAACGTAATTCGGAGTCCGTTTAAGGAAAGAACTGATGTCAACATCCGTTTATGGAAAGAACGGATGTCAACATCCGTTTAAGGAAAGAACGGATGTCAACATCCGTTTAAGGAAAAAAACGGATGTCAACATCCGTTTAAGGAAAAAACGGATGCGACATCCGTTTTTTCCTTAAACGGATGTTGACATCCGTTCTTTCCTTAAACGGATGTTGACATCCGTTGAAGGATGTCACCGTTTAAAAGTTACGTTTTTTATTTTAGGGTTTTATTTGAAGGTTTATTCGAAAACACACCTTAAGGAAGCAACACACGCACTGCACCACTCCACACACTGCACCACGAGAGCGACACTGCATCACGAGAGCGACACTGCACCACGAGAGGGAGACTACTTGATAATTCTTTCCACTACCATCAACCTTTACAACTTGTAGTATCTCACCGCCACAAAAGAAAGAGATGAAGAAAAATAATGTTAAAATAAAAGAAAAATATTTTACTCATGTAGGAGGAACTAAAATAGGTTATTAGTGGAATAGGTTGTGAATGGATAAAATTAAAAAAATTAACCCTAAAAATAAAATTTTATTTAAGGGCAAAATAGTAAAGGGGAGGTGGAGGAAGAAAGGTGTGGTGGTGGAGGGAGCAACACCCCTAGTTAAGAGTGTTATTTCCTACATCACGATTCTCATTCACCCCACAATTTTAAAAAATTGTAAAATTATTTTTATATTTCGAAAAAATCCTACATCATTTTTTTAACGGATTTCAAAATTTATTGAAAAAAATTTCATTATTCAATAAATTTATTGAAAGACTTTCAATAAATTTTGAAATTTGTTGAAGTTTTCGAAAAGATTTTCTAGCCGATTTTAAAATTCGATAAAAAAATATGAAAAATATTTTTTGGATGTAAGAGTGGAGAGAGAAAAGTGGAGAAATGCATGGAGTAACACTCTTGGATTAACTCTCCTTTAAAATCCATGATTGCAACTTTTCTGGTTTTGCTATTCCAATTTTAAATAAATGTCTTTTATTCTATCATTACGCAAATAATCTGAATTTCACAAGCGAATTTCAAATATATTTTATTCTATCAACAATACAAAAGCGGTTTTCTAATCAAATTTTCAAATAATGATCCCAACCTTCAAAATAAGAACCACACGTCACTGATCTGCTGATAAAATTTCAGTGAAAAAAAAACATAATTTTACCGAAAATAATTTGATGAATATGGCAATAATTTTATATTTTGTATTTTTTTCTTTTCCCAGAACTTTAAAAGACCTTCCTGTTAGGTCGAGTAAAAAAAAACCTTGACTAATTTATAATTTCTGAATAACATAATTGAAATGGAAAAGATACTGCAGAATAAAAGAAGATAATAAGATGGAATAGCAGAATAAGAAGGAAAAGTGCACCTGAGAGAGAAGAGAAATGAAATGAAGAGTGAAGTTAAGTAGTTTAGGCACAATGTTGTTTGCTCTAAGTAAATGAATATTTACTTAGAGCAAACATACACTGTAACCAAACCACCACCACAACCTTTTCGATCAGATCAACCTCTTCTATCATTTTTTCTTCTCCCACACACTCTTCTTTATAATTATACCCAAAAATAATTATACCAAAATATATTCAAAAAAAAAAAGGAAATAATAAATGAATGATGTGGAAACAATACTGCCCTGGAAAATAACATCTAACTATCAAGATAAAGTTCCAAAAAATAAGAGAATGAAAACCAATGTTACGCCTTAATTGGTGCAAGAATTAATTGCAGAAGTGAGTCCTCGTTAGATTTTTTCTTTCGAAAATCGAGCACACAGCTCATTGCACCAGTCTCGTCTTCTATCAATAATTGTGTAAGTCTTTCGTAATAATATGTTATTAATTATATAATTGTAATATAGTCTTATGACATTTTATAATATACAGTGTATTGAGCGACATCAATCTAGTTGTTAAAAATTTAAAAAGAGTATAAGTTTTACATTGGATAAAAATGAAAAAATAGAGTATTATATAAAGATAAAAGACCTATTAATTAGTTAAAAAATAGTATCAATCATTTGTATAATTTGATTCATATGTTATTGACGTTTGTGTCTTTCCAATTAACTTATTCCTCGACAAAAACTTTGATAATACTTATCAAAATTTGGAATAAAGCATACCTTTCAAAGCGTATTTATGTGTGAAGACAAATGTTTTGTGTGTTATCAATCTACATGACTCTCTTTAAACTCTTTCAAAAATATCCTCTTCGTTATTGCCGTGTGTTAATGATTACAAGCCATTCTCAAACACTCGTTTAAATCGTTTTTATTTGTATGTTCTTTTGAACATTTATGATTATATTATGTTTTATTATATTATTATTTTGTAACTTAATATTGAATTCAAAAAAATAACAATAAATTATTCTACCTCATATTACTAATGTTATACGTAATATCCTTCATATTTTCAATTTAAAAGCTTGCAAGAAATTGCTTTCAGAAAACGTTCATTCTCTTACTTTTGCCGTTACTTTCTTCTTCTATTTTTAAAGTTTGGCAGACTTTTTTTTAGTAATACACTTCTATAAACATAGGTGTTATTTCTCACTTTTTCAAATGATAACAATAAATATAATATAATAATAAAATAGTTATTAACCGTTAAAAGTTTAAAAAATAATTTATAATATACAAGTAAATATAAATTTTATCTTAAAAATATATTTTATGAAATTGAGTTATATTTAAAGTTTATTTTTTTAAATGAGATGAGTATGTTGAAAGTTTAATATTAAAAAAAATAAGATCAATTTATGTTAAAAGTGAATATAAAATTTATTTTATAAATAATATAAAATAAATTTATAAGATTAAGTTAGATTTAAAATTTATTATTTAAAATTATTAATGTACTAATGTTTTTAACCTGACAGTATTAAAATTATCTTTGTTTTTCTTTTTAAATAAACGATTTTCAATTTTTTTTTCAATTCTTTACATGCTTCTGAAGCTTCCTGACAACGAAATACTATTCATTTTCACTTTATTTATCATAAATGTGAGTGGTATGTTTTAATAAATATTCTTATGAAAAATGAACCCATTTCACAGAGCTTTTTATACTAAGTTTCAAATTTGTAATATTTTTCAGATATAATATATTAAATAATATTATTTTTAGTTACTTAAATTTTTATTTACTTAAAATAATATAAAATATACTAAAAACATGTTAAAAGAATTAAATTAAACAAATACATAAAAAAAGAACAAGTCATTTTATCGTTTTTATACTATTTCACTTATTTATACTATTTTATTTAAGTAGATGGCCATCGCAAGTGGACAATAATTTACATTCTTAACATAAATTCTGAAAACCTAATTTTGGAATTTAGAAAAAAAAAATCATTAAAAGAAATTTTATTTTGGGCCCATTCAACTCAACCATAACCTAACAATATTAAGGAAGCCGAAAGAGTTCACGTGCCAAAATCCATTTGGTCTACTCAATTATTCACCTATAAGATCGAGAATGTCGGACGATATTCAACGGTTGAGATTAATCTACCAAAAGAAGATAATTATTTATATTTCAGAAAAAAAAAATGGTAAATGAATAGCTTGTTAACATTTTAAGAGCACTTTCACACAAATTCTTTTATGAATAGATAAATTATAAAAATAATTATAGAACAAATTAAATTATATTTGAAAAATATGATTTTACTTTAAAAAGGTCGTATTATATAAATATAATTTCAGCTTTTTATTTTTCAATAGAAAAATTACATTTAGAATATATGATTTTACTTTATAAATTTATTTACATAAACCGTGTTTGATAAATATAGCATTTATTTGTTTATTTTTATAATAAAAAACAATTTCAGTGCAAATAATGAAAAAAAATCAAAAAGCATAATTCCAGTAAAAAATAAGTAAAATTCAATAAAAAAAAAGTCTGTTTTTATGAAATGGGACGAGAATAATTGTCTGTATGAAAGTCATGGGTGTCGAACATCCTCTTTGCTCCAGATAACTGATCCGTGTAGGGAGTTGATAGGCAGAACACACTCCAACACTCAATAGAAAGTCAAAGTAAGTTTACAAACTCATTTATAAAGTTTAAAAGAATCTGACCAAATAATTTACATCTTAATGATCATTAATGTAAACCTTAACCGCTTAACGTTGAAACATTAATTGCATCTTAACTTTGCTCAACGATTATCAAGACCGAACGGTCAAGAGGTGCTTTCGTGATATGTCAACCGCTCGATCATTTCCAATTATTTTGCTACTTACCTTATATGTGAGTATAAACTCATAGTAACAAAATCATTTATCAAAAACCACTTTAATAAAAATAAGCATGAAAGGAAGTTTTATATACCAAATGCTACTTTTCATTATTCAAAATAAAATTAAAAAAATTTAAAATTATACTCAGATATTCTTTCAATTTCACGACAAATTCCTAGTTCCACCGACCTGATTTTATTTATTTTTTTCTTTTTCATAATTTATTTAAAAAAAAATCTAAAGTTTCCAAAGCCACATCTATCCAAATAAATTCTTATAAATTGATTGAGTTAGTTACTAACACGTGACATGTTTTATATTTATCAGCAGGCGGGACAAGTTGAAGCGAAATATTAGATAAATCATTGTGTTTTCGTTTTCCAACACGCACACAATATCTATCATAGTTGATAACAACTTTGCTTAGGCCAATTTTATAGTGATATGATGAAATATAAAAGCTAATGTGACTGTGGAGGTAGGTAGTTCACGGATTACCAAAACTCAATTATGATCCACCAATATCACACGCACTCTTTCGTTTACTTTAATCTTATTTAAAAAAAAACAAACAAAAGTGGAGGACATTCCATGTTATAAAAATCGAGATGTGAATCCATGAAAAGAAGAAAGTAGAATATATAAAAAGGTAGAAAACTCATTCATTCATTATTTTAAGGTTTTAGATAAAAAAGTGATCTCAATCATTTATCTGATTTATCTCATATCTACTGTAATTCAGTATAAAATATTATTTATTGAGTTAATTTAATTTAGTTTATTTATTAAATAAAAAAAACAATTTTAGTCCAAATTATTATAAGTTGATGAATCAAATAAATGGATTTACTTGTTCTTTTAATTATATTTTCTTTAATTTAAAAGAAATCATAATTTATTAATTAAATATAAGAAATGGTATTAAATTTTAAAGATAATTCAAAATAAAAAAATATAATTTAAAATCATCATTAACCCTAAATACAATAAAAAAAAATGTTAGGTGAGTCAGATTAACCAAACTTAAAATTAATTCGTATTAAAATTTCAATTTTTTAATCAAACTTGTAATACATCATATTGAATCACGTATTCTAATTTATTTTAATACGAGTGATTTCAAATTAAAGTCAATAATAGTATTAGAAAAGTTTATTATGCACATATTTACTTTTATTTAAAAAATATTTTGTGTTTTAAAAAAATGGGTTAAATATGTTTTTAGTCCTTAAATTATTGGTCGTGGTTTTCGTCCCTCTTTCAAAATAAGGTGCAATTTGATCCTCATTTTTTTCAAGATTTTGGTTTTAGTCTTCGAAAACTAACACCGTTAAAAATGTGGTAGTTTTCGAGGACTAAAACCAAAGTTTCGAGGACTAAAACTAAAGTTTCGAAAAAAATGAGGATCAAATTGTACTTTATTTTGAAAGAGAGACGAAAACCAGACGACCAATAGTTTAGGACTAAAAATATATTTAACTTTAAAAAAATTAAAATGTACGAAGAGTTAGGTAGACGAGATGGTTAAACCGTATATTTCTTACACATCTAATGTGGGAAATGAAGACTGTATTTAACTGCAAAATGCAATAACAAACAAAATTTAACTCAACCATCAATATAGGTAAACGTAAACGACTCACACTTACATGTATTTATTAAAGGTATCAGCATGTGTGTCTGAATAAACAATATATAGAAGCTTAGGAAGACATTATGAATTTTAAATTACAAGTAGTTAAAGGAACCACTTTGGTTAAATCACTCTTACTAATTAGTATACATTTTAGATTATGTATTTTTTTAATTTTTAATTTTGACACAATTAAAATTTGTTTATATTTTCAATTTTTGAAACAGTTGAGATTTAAAATTTAAAAATAAATAAATATAATTTTATGAATCAAATTGTATTCAAATTATATTAAATTTTTTTAGCGTGTTTAAGCAAATATTTAAACTGTATACTTGGTTTAACATATTTTATTTTAAAAATAAGTCTAGAATATTATTTAATATCTAAAAAAATTAATATAGTTAAATTAAAAGAATTATATTAATTTATTTTTAAAATTTGAAATAGTACAAATTTCAGTTTCACGACAAATTTAAAAAGTAAAACATATTTAACATTTTTTTTATATTTTCAGTATCATTTACCACACCTAAAATAAAACAATTAAAAATAATTATTACAAAATACAAGTAGTTGGTTTGCATTATGCTTATGGAAAAAAAAGAAAAGAATACTATATGGTTTTTATTATATTGTATTGCTCAATTATATATGAAATATATATGAGTAATTTATAATGCGTTAATGTGTATAATTATTATTTTTTAGTTGTGAAAGTTTTTCTTTTTTTTTTAATTTTAAAAAATTTAAAAATATAATAAGAATGTGAAATATGTACATTAATTAATTAAACATTATATTTATATATATATATATATATATATATATATATATATATATATATATATATATATAGTTGAATATAATAAAAAATCATTTCTAAAGTTAATCTTTTTAAAAAATATACATATAAAATCTTTTATTTATAATAAAAAATATGGACTAAATAAAAAATAGTAATTAATAAAAAAAATAAAAAATAAGAATAAACATAATATATATATATATGGTTTAAATATTTACTTTTGTCAAAATATTTTAAATTGATCTTTTAATTTTTATTTATTTATTTTATTTTTTATATTGCATACTTGCAAGTTGGAACATGGGAATAAGTGAATGGAATTAAAATTCTTTTGTAACTTGGTATAAGTTTGTCTGTAATTATTATTACTATAAGGAGACATCAGCCATTTTATTTTATAAAACAGTTTTCCCTCTTCTTACCATCCATTTTGGATGGACTAAAAACCCTGTGACTTTGGTGCACTTTTGCATCATTCCTTCATTTCTGAAACCAAACAAATGGAAGAGGAAACACATTCTACAGTTTTTTTCCTTTCTCTCTTTTTGCTCGCTGCCATTTTCAATTGTTCAGAACAGAGGATTAGACAATGTATTCAAAAGATTATGGTATGCATGTCATGCTCTTTCACATACAATGTCATCAGATATGCTTCGTATAGTTTGTTTCACATGGCTAGGAAGAAGACAATAAAAAATGGTTTGACATAAACAAACAGATGTAAAAGCTAGGATAACATGACAGTAAAGCAACTTGGTATAGTATAGTATAATTATATATTATATTTATGCACTAAAATGAGATTGTCTTTGCCATTATGTAACGTAAAGGAATTTCACACAAAGTGAGTGCCTTAAAATGGTGAAATAGTCTATAGTATTATCTTGTCTGTTGCGTACATTTAATGATTCTTACCTTACCTGCATATGTCTGTTTCTTACAGCGTCAGATTTCTCGGATTTTTCTTAACCTTAACTACTCCAATAATCGTGTTTGTGACATTCACGTTCTCATTAATGCTTTTCTCTCTCAGCGCTTCAAAGGTCAACAATTCCTCAAGGTCCTACCAGAGCTATGGGGTTGTTATGCACACCCACATCATCATCATCATCGTCTTCCTCCAATGCTGTTCCAACTTTGTTCCTCATTTGTTGTGCATTCTTTGTTTCTCAAGCTTTTGGGGCGAGAACTCCGCATCCCGAGACGTTTCTTCCCTTCATCTGGCCTCTGCCTGAAAAATTCAGCTATGGCAATGAGACTCTTTCTGTTGATCCTGCTCTCTCGCTCTCTGGCAATGGTGCTGCCTCTAACATTGTTCGAGAGGCTTTTGAAAGATACAAAGGGATCCTGTTCAAGCATGGTGACAGGTTCGGTTTTCTCAGAACACTGAGGTCTGCCTACGATGTTAACAAATTGAGTATCATTGTTCATTCCAACAGTGAGGAGGTGTTTTTTTTTTCAATTTTGTTTTTCCTTTCTGGGTATTCGTCAAGTTTGGATTTTGAGATTGGGAACTCGTGTTGCAGCTTCAACTTGGAGTGGATGAAAGCTACAATTTGTTCGTTTCAGGAGCCCAGCCGCTTTCTGGTGCGGGAGGGGTCACAATTGAGGTGTGGTTTGTTTTTTACATGACTATTTGTTATTCCATTCTAATATTCAATGAGATCGTGTTGCTGTGTGCTTCAAATCTGAAGGTTATGCTGTCCCTTTCCCTTCCTGAATACTATATAAAGTATTTCACTTTTATGTGTGCATTTGTTAGTTTAATGCCATCATTTTCTGCTCCATGAACTAGTCAACCAATCCGTCAGCACTATACTAAAATGCATAAACCAGCAATTGGAGTGTAGTGGAAAACACTGATTGATTGAAGTCTTTTGTTATTAGGATAACAAGATGATTGATAAAGACTCTTGTGGTGGTGTGCTTCATTTTTTATGTTTATTGGACATATTGCAATGTGTCGTATATTTATTTAATCTCAGTAATCTGTGGATGATCATTAGTCATCTAATTTTTTATTTTGTCTTCTGTAGGCAAATACTGTTTTTGGTGCACTGCGTGGATTAGAGGTATGTATAGAGTTTGCTACTCAATTCAGCTCCAACCTTTTCTGCCTCGCGCTTTTGCTGTTCAGCATGAAATGGAGAAATGAAAGGAGTTGTAGATACTTGATAATTCTGGCTAAATTCAGATGTTTACTTTTTAGATAACTATTAAATTGTGTGCAATCTTCATTTTTCACAATTGAGAATTAAAGTTTGTGTTTTATCCATATGATTGGCAAAGTCTGTTATCTTTTCTGTTTATGTTTATTGGGCAAGATGTCAGCAGTTTGAAAGAATGTAGTGCCTGTCACTCTTAATCTTTGAAATTATGAACTAACATTAGCATGTGAAACTATTGGTATGTAGACAGTAAGTTGCTTAAACTCAATTTTATTATATTGTTTAACTTGAAATTTAAAAGTGAACTATGCTTGTTTTTGTGTTTCTCAGCATGCATTGTGGCACACATGAATCACTACTTCCTGAACTTGTTATGTTGTGTATGACCTATCCTTAATATCTTTTTCTGATTTAATCTGTGATGCACCAGACATTCAGCCAGTTGTGTTCTTTTGATTATACAACTAAAAAACTACAAATAAGCAAGGTACCATGGTCTATCCGAGATAAACCTAGATTTCAATACCGTGGGCTTCTGTTGGGTGAGTCAAGATTTTTCCGATGAGAGCAATACGTGTTTATGTTCTGTCTTTTAAGGCTCTATTAACACTTATGTTGTTTTTTTATTCTTTTTTTTTTTATTTTGTAGATACATCAAGACATTATTTACCAGTTAACGTGATTAAGCAGATAATTGAAGCTATGTCTTACGCTAAACTTGTAAGATAAAAGTCATAATAAGTTTACTTTCCTTACCATTCCGCTGTTTATGACAGTTAGAAAGAAAACAAGTGTATCGTAATTCCTAACTAGCACACCATGCTACTTTGTTTCATGTAATGCTTATGTAAAAAACTTGAACACGGTAGAATGTTCTACATTGGCACATCATAGACGAACAATCATTTCCTCTTGAAGTGCCTTCTTATCCAAAGTTGTGGAAAGGTTCATACTCAGAGTGGGAACGTTATACAATAGAGGATGCACATGATATAGTCAAGTAAGACTCGCCTTATTTCCATCTCCTACAAATGTACCATCTTTAATTTTTTTAAATCATGCAAAGTTTATTGGCTACTTCTTCAAAATAATACTAAAGAAATGTTGATCAATTGATCTATGCTTTTTATTAAATTGTTACTTTCCAGTTCATCTTTGAGTTGGCTTTCTTAATCTAACCCGGACTAATACTGTATTCTCTTTTCGTGTTTTCACTTTGCCTCGATGTAAAGCTTTTCCAAAATGAGAGGTAACGTATCTTCAAATCCTTTTCAAGTTTCTGCTTCATATTATTCAGAGCATTTTGAATTATAGGTGGTGATTTTATATTTTTTGGGTTTTTCCTTTTCCTTTTGTGCCTCCCATCTTTTTTCTCAGTACCGAGCAAGATAATGAATATCTTCTGGGTTT
The DNA here is from genome assembly GCF_029865625.1 of Vigna umbellata. Classification (NCBI taxonomy): domain Eukaryota; kingdom Viridiplantae; phylum Streptophyta; class Magnoliopsida; order Fabales; family Fabaceae; genus Vigna; species Vigna umbellata. The sequence goes on along the minus strand of NC_142172.1, from coordinate 47,957,122 downwards.
ATCACAGGCATAAATGTGATGGCGGAAGTGGATGTCCCTGGTCATGCAGCATCATGGTACAGAGTTTGTGTGATGTTCATACTTTTTTTCCTGGGATGATAATCTGGTAGATTTATAAACTTATAATAACGTCTTGAAAATGGTGCTGCATGAAAACCTCAGAGTTTCTTTTACTTTATCTATTTACATAGATATTTCTTTCAAGAAATACTTATGTTTTCCAAAGAAAGTTAAAGCTTTCTTGCTATGGATTGGATGCAGCTGTGTCATGAAAATTTGCTCCGAATGGATTCCTATGTCTTGACATTAGACATTGCTTTTGAAAAGTTTTATTTTGGCATTGATCTAATCATTTTACGAATTTGAACTTCAATTGGATGCTCCAAAAATTTAACATATGACAAATTTTCTAGAGCAGAAATAAATTAACTTTTCTCTGTTCTTCATTTCTGTTTAGGGGTGTTGGATATCCTGATCTTTGGCCATCACCCTTCTGTAAGCAGCCACTAGATGTTTCGAAGAAGTTTACTTTCGATGTCCTGTCTGGTATTCTTACAGGTTAAGTCTCTATAAAACATGCATCCCTTTATTTAGCTTATATCTTCTTCCATTCTACCTTGAATCTTGCAAAAGTATCAGTATTATGGAGTTTGTCAAAACCACCCTTTGACAATACCAAGTTATGCTCATATCTTTCCCTAGTATGTAATCTGATCTAAAAAAAATAACTTTCTTTCATTCTCCTTTTCTAAATATTGCAGATATGAGAAAAATATTCCCATTTGAACTATTTCACTTGGGTGGTGATGAAGTGAATACAGGTCAGTGTGCAATTCTTTCTTCTCGCAGCTTGACATAAAAGCTCAAAATTGGCGTTTTGTCTATAACTGGCACCAACCTTTTGTTGTTCACTCTTGTTGAATAAGTTATTGAGGCAAAGTTTTTATTTTAGTTGGATAAAAAAGTAAAAACAGTAGAAGCACACGAACTATCATGGTTTGCCCATTATATTTTTAAAACGTGTATCACCTTGTGAGGTAGTACTGACTTCTGAACATTTTATAATAATCATAATATAAAGTAGATTTTGGTTTGGTGTTACTTTTGAGCTATTTTGTATCAACGCTAACTTGATAAGTAATTGTAATTTATTTTGACAGATTGCTGGACTAATACTTCTGCAGTGAATAAATGGTACAAATCTTAACCTGTTGTACACATTCATTACATTATATACGGTGATTTCTGTGGCCTAGGCCGGTAAAGACATTGAGTTATCGTGCTATGGAAACTCAAAATATGAACTTGTGGATGTTTTTTCCCCTCTTTGAATCTGAGGCCGAGAAAAAGTATTTCAGAAGACATTCTACCTTCATTTTTTTTTCTCAGCCACTCAGCTTTTAGTTGTGAATTAAGACGATGGTCAAACTTCCAGAAAATTAAGCGTGGTGATCCATGATTTTGATAGATTGTCAATCAATCGAGCACATTGTTCAGTTGTGATTATATCTCCAATGCAGGCTAAAGAACAAGAACATGACTGCTGAAGATGCCTATGAATATTTTGTACTAAAGGCTCAAAACATAGCACTCACAAAAAATTGGAGTCCGGTAAACTGGTATGATTTGTGTATTCATAATACAAAATAGCATTTATACCCTTAATTTATCCTTGATGACCCTAGTTTTGAAACATTACTTCAAATTCCAATAGTTCTTAAACTGTTAGCATGTTTTTAAGATTGACCTTTTTTTATTGAACTTCTCAGGGAAGAAACCTTCAATACTTTTCCATCTAAGCTCCATCCGCGGACTGTAGTGCATAACTGGTGAATTTCTGCCTAAGTAAAATTTTGTTTTTATATGAAACTTGATGATCTCAGTTTCAGAAATAAGAATTCCAAGTAAATACTGTAGGTTGGGCCCTGGGGTTTGTCCAAAGGCTGTTGCAAAAGGTTTCAGGTGTATTTTCAGTAACCAAGGTGTATGGTATCTCGACCATCTAAATGTACCTTGGGAAGTTGTCTATGATGCTGATCCACTTGAAGGAATTCAGAAAGCTTCAGAGAAAAAACTAGTAATTGGAGGAGAAGTCTGTATGTGGGGCGAGACAGCTGATACATCAGACGTTCAGCAAACAATATGGCCTCGAGCAGCAGCAGCAGCAGGTTTGCTTCATTACTAATGCAAAGTTGTTCACCATTCTTGTATTGTTCTTTTTTCCAGTTTTAGTATTGAAGCATAATCATCCCCTATGAATTGACACAGCTATGCTTTAGAAACATGTAAAGGCATATTTATAAACTATAATCAGGCATGTAAAGGACTCATGTATTCACCATTGCTTGTTTCCGACAGAACGATTATGGAGTCCTAGAGATTTTACTTCAGGAAAACATGCTAAAGGAACAGCACTGAAAAGGTTGCAATACTTCAGATGTCTCTTGAATAGACGTGGGGTTGCAGCTGCTCCTGTCACAAATTATTATGCCAGAACTCCTCCTGATGGTCCAGGCTCATGCTTGGTGCAGTAAAGTTATTCATCTGTGCATGTCTAGACTACTGTGAATGTAAAATCATGTTTATCTAGCTAGGGGTTAGTGAATGATAGATATTTGTGGTTCATTGACAGCATTCATAGTGTAAGTTATTGTCCAATTCAATAAACAATACCTGTTCACCTGTTTATCTGTTTCCAAATGCAAATTTTGTGGTTATGACTGATTTCAGTGATGTTGATTTCCATTTCTAAAATTTAACATGGCATCGTAGCATTTGAACCAATGGTGTTGGTGAGAAATTTGACAGATGAGTATGGAAGATCACAGTGATCAGAGCATGCCTGTGTTTGTTTCTGGTCATTTAACCGATGGATTTGCGAGTGGCAAGAGTATTTCCTTCGGTAAAAAGCAAAACAATTTAACAACAGCGGGTGGTGGTGACGATGAAGCTTCCAGCAGTTGCGCTTGGCGGAAGGAGACAAAGTGTGACGGCAGCTGAGTGGAGGATCCCGAAGAAGAAGATCATCTTAAAGGAAAAAGTTTTTTTTCGATTTAAACTAATTCCTCATTCATAATTTATTTCGATTTAATTTTTATTAAAATATAATTAGTAAAATGAAGAAATTATATCAAAATAAAATGAAGTTAATAAAAATTAAGTCGAAATAAATTATGAATGAGGAATTAGTTTAAATATAGTAATAATAATATAGTTTAAATAACCGCTGAAACTAAATTTTTTAAAAAATAAATAAAAATCTTAACTGCGGCTATGTCTAAAAAACCGATGAAAGTTTATTTTTTAAAAAAATAAAACTTAGTTACGGTTTTTTAGTAAACTGCAGGAAGTTAAGGCAGGTTTTTAAAACCACCCCAAAATAACCCGTAACCCCTATTATAATATATTATTTTTGTAGTGATGGATACTTACATATATGGACGTTTGATCCTTTACACCATGTAAAAAATATATACAATGCCGCTAATTTCGTATTAAAATATTCTTTTAACCCATTAGTTAATGAGAAAATCATATCGTCCCTAATAAAATACTAACTTAAGATATATACTTTTTTTTGTGTGAGTAAAGAAAATTCTAATATTCGTTAATAATACGTTTTTCAAAACTCTAATTCTAAATGATCATATAAACAACCCAAAAGGTTACGAAAAAATGATTGTAGATGCGAAAAACAACTACACGTTGTAAATATAAAGAGACAGAAACGATTATGCTGTCCCATTAAATTTTGCACACTATACGTTATCTATTCATTTATTTATTTTCTTCGTTCTTGGCCATGCATACGTTTCACTTTCTTTCTGGAGTGGTTAATAAGCAATGAAAGAAAACCTTTCCAAATTCCAAACTCACCACAAATATGAATTTCATTATTTATATATAGCTGTCGAAAGTCACATTTAGGTTAAGACGTGTAATAAGCATGGCATCTTCTTCCTCCAAATTGACTCTGAAATTGCTTATCGACGCTAAGCGTGAGAAGGTCCTGTTCGCAGAAACATCAAAAGCGGTTATAGACTTTCTATTTAACTTGCTCTGCTTGCCCATCGGTACTGTCATAAGGATTCTAAACAAGAAGAAAATGGTTGGCTGCTTAGCCAATGTCTATCAAAGTGTTGAAAATCTGGATGAAACTTACATGCAACCAGACCTGCATAAGGATCTACTGTTGAAACCAAGTGCCTCCGTTTCTTCACAAATCGCTGGCCTTCTTCCTTCAGTTAATGACACTTCTTCCAACAACTCCACGAATGTGTTCTACCGGTGCCCAAGTCACTCTGGTCACGTCACATCTGATAACACCACTCGTTGTCCTATTTGTAGGACATCTATGAACTCGCGATTGATTTTTGTTGGTGAAAAGGTTGCAAATGAAATTTCTGCCGACAGTAGTGGTTTTGTGAAAGAGGTAGTAACTTACATGGTGATGGATGATTTGATAATTCAGCCCATGTCAAGCATATCAAGCATCACCTTACTTAACAAATTCAACGTCAAAGAGGTTGGCGTCTTGCAGGAAAAGGTGGTCGAGTTGGACATGAAGCAGGCATGTTTTGTTTTTAAAATATGAAGATATCATTATCGCTCTTCAGGTTTAAAATATCTGAATTTACTTCTAATTTAATATGCACACAGTAAAGTGTTTCGTGAATCTCTTACATATATGCTGGAGTTTTCTTTTTTTTACTGAATGGATCATGGTTCATTAATTTCTTTTATTGTTTTGTTTTTTTGTTTTTTGTTTTATTTTATGTAACTAATAATCATCGTGGTTTATTAATTTCTTTTGTTCATAATCTGTAGGGTGTGAATATACTGAAGGCTTCTCTGCAGTCGAAGACGGTTTTGACAGATGTTTTTCTCAAGAATCATTCTGCGCCATAGAGTTGTAATATCTTATTTTAAGTCAATAACCAATGCATGAATTGTAGTCTTGGACTATATAATTACAGTATTTTTATAATTATTATCGTAAAATATTCTCTTCCTTTTTTGTTGGAAACAGGCAAATAATTATAAGCGCGATGGCAAAAAAATTGTTATTACCTTTTAAATTGAGTATAATATATGTAACATTTTTAATTTGTATAAAAAAATGACACATCAACCATCATAAAATCAATTTTAAATCATGGAATAGAAAAGTGGTGAAAGAGAAAAGAGGAAAACTTTCAATAATGAGTAATTTAATTGGTAAATTATAAAAATGGGATAGTTAATTTAAAATTTACATATTATTGAATTTTTTTGAAAAGAGAATTTGGTAAGATGATTGGCTTAAGTGGTAAACTCAACAAGATTGTCCAATAGGGTAATAAACTTAACAAGAAGTCAAGTTCGACATTGGAGGAAAAACTTGATAAACACGTTTGATTTAATTAAAAATTATTACCATTTTTTATGATTTTTCTTTTAATATTTTTACAAAGAAGTGATCATAAGTTCTGATTACTTTATCTTTTCATAATTTTTTATGAAGAAATCGTCTTAACTTTGGTTTAATTGAAAATTGTCAATGTTTTTAATGACTTTCCATCAACGTTTTACAAAGTTGTTCACGTGGACTTCATCTTTATTCACGAGGATTTTAATTTGAAAGTCATCATATTGTATTATAAATTTGAAGTCAATTATTTTTTATTTATAATTTATGGGATAAATCCTTTTTCTTTCATTTTCTAAAATCAAGAAGAGAATCTTATCCGGAAAACTCTTAAGTTGGTGTCCTACAAAATTTCTTAACTAGTTTGGATGTTGAATATTCTTTCGAAGGAGTTTGTTTAATTTTTAAATCTTGAAGAAACTTGAGGATTAGTATAAAATTGTATTGACGTGACAAATTAAAAAAATTTATTTCCAAATTCATTCTCATTTATTTCTGAACGACCAAAAAAATTGATTTTCAAATCCTCTCAAATTCCCTCAAATTCACTCAAAAAAACAAGGCCTAAAAGTGAAGAAAAAGTTGTCACAATCCCTATTCACCTTCCATCGTCTAAAAGCTCCTCCTTTCCACATCCTGTGATACTGTATCAGAAGGATAGTCCATGGCAATGGTGGAAATAATGTGCATGCCCAGCTTTAAGAGAGTTTAATTTTAAAGAAAAACTTTTGTCCTAATACTTTCTAGTTTATGTAATTTTTAATAACAATAAGAGTGAATTTAGTACTGGTTGGTTGTTACTTATTCAAACACCACTATGATTATCTAACCATCTATTAATAAATGGTGTCTATAACAAGTTAATAGACATACATTAAGAAAATAATGACAGTTTTAATGGTGTTACATCTATGATCCGTACATTCTTAAATATATATTGAATTAACTATGAAATTGATAAGTATATCAAAAAATACCTTTAATTTTTAATTAAATTTATATTTTATTTTAATTAAAATTTTATTCATGTTAATCAGTGGTGACTTGTAATCGGTTTGTTTTAAATATTCTTTTAAAAATAAATTTAAATGGATCAATAAAATAATAATATTTGGTCATTTTAAAAAGAAATTGTTATGAAAAAATATTAAGGTATTAAGATGCCGAAAAATAACTGTACATTGTAAATATAAACGGACACAGATGATTCCGTTGTTTCACTAAATTTTTGCACACCTTTTTATTGATTAATATTATTTCTTTTCTTTGTTGTTGGCCATGTATGCCGTGTCACTTGAATTAGTAGTTAACAAGCAATACTATAATTGTCATATTGATGGTTGGTTTGCTTTTAACTTATATTTTAAAAAATTTTATTTTAGGAGTGGATGTAAAAAGTCTGAATCTTTAAAACTTCTTCTCAAATAGGTTCACATTAGGGTTAAGATAAATTTCATCATGTTATTATGTGCCTGCAAAAGACACTATTGTAATTAAGATTTAGTTATCAGAGCTTTAAGTTTCAGTTGAAGTTAAGTTACCTGTACCCTTTACCAGACAAATAGTTATAAATTATGATGAGCTTATCGTTAGGTCTGACTCATTAACGATCAATGAATGACAATATTAATTGTCAATAAATGACAATTATTTTCATTAACTCCCCAACAATTATTATTATTAATTACCTTAACGACTGATTTAACCGATCGATTCACTGATCTGAGAGGTATCATCGGTCGGACTGATTTTACCGATCGGTTCATTGACTTGAGAGGTATCATCGGTCGGACGACTCTTCTGCACTTTTACTGTTCGGTCAACTGTGAGCTCATAGTAACAAAAATCAATTTAAAATATATATGTGGCCTCATCTTACAGACCGATTTTGATACTATACCTTAGAGAATTTTAATATACTTCTTAACACTATAATATTTTAATAATTCTTATGAATAATATTATTTATGTACACATATAAAATTATATATTTTATTAAATAATTTAATATATTGTAATTTTATTATATTTAAATTAATATTTTTATACCATACTTATTTTTATATTGTAAGAATGAAATGATTGTTAATACAAATGATAGAATCATAAACATGTAAGTTGTCAAAGAAAAGCACTGGTTTGGTATTAGCGTAAGAGCAGAAGCAGAGCAATGACTGAGATGAGAATTCATGGGACAGATTTAGCACATATAATCCGTGAAAAAAGCTAGCTGAACCAATCGTCCTATGGGAGGTCTGCTGCAAAATAACATAAAAATTATACTTAAATAAAAGATGACAATGTAAGGTTTAAATCAATTTTTTAACACAAACCAGATTAACATGAAAATTCAACACTAAAATGTGTGTGATAAAATTTATTATCATATTAGAAAACTTAATTAAAAACTTAATTAAACATATTACAAACAGATATATAAATAATACTGTAGAAAAAAAAATATAATATAACAAAATCAATTACAAATACGTCACTGTTACAATCAAAACAAATTTTCAAAAAATCTATACTAATAATGACGTGTCAATACCAAATTCGATTTCCAGTTATGTTAATAATATACTAAAAATATTAACTGATCCTTTATATCACATTTGGTATTAATATTATTGTATTTGTTTTGGTGCAATCTATTATGATCGTGTTTAAGTGTGAAACTTAGTTGTTATGTCAGTTGATGAGGCGGCAATAATATTAGTTTTTATTTTCATTTTTACCTGACTGATTTAAAATGAAAATTAAAGAAATTGTATTTTTCTCAAAAGGGTTCTCATTTAAAAGAAATAAATGCGAGGAGTTCTTTTAACAAACCGCATGGGACTTAAATTATTATCAATGTTAATGTGAGCATCAACTTAAATTTTTAGGAATTTATTAAAATCTTATTTTATTAGTTTTGAGTTTAGTAATATTCAGTTTAATTTTGATAAAGATAAAATAGATACAGGTAATTTTGATTTTTTATTTATTTAAGAGAATATTATTTTATTTTATTGATATAAAATAGAGATGGATTAAGTAGATTTTATTTTAAGTTAATTGATATTTTATTGTCAACTTTTATTATTCGTAATTCATCCAAAACTCTGTAGGTTGCCAAGCTTTAATGTAAAAGTACCCCATGAAATGAAGAGTCTAATCATCTGTTTGAGTAACTTTTTTTTACAAAATGGTAAGAGGAGAGTTTGACTGTCCGAAAAAAAAAAAGAGTATAGCACTTTTAAGAAAATCTCAGGTATATATTTGAGTTTAATTATTTCTGTCCATATATATATTTCTAGTTTGTCACCGTTACCGTAGATACGAAAAACAACTACATATGTTGTAAATATAAAGAGACAGAAACGATACGCTGTCCCATTAAATTTTGCACACTACTTTATTGATTCATTTACTTATTTTCTTTGTTCTTGGCCATGCATACGTTTCACTTTCTTTTTGGAGTGGTTAATAAGCAATGAAAGAAAACCTTTCCAAATTTCAAACTCACCACAAATATCAATTTCATTATTTATATATAGCAGTCGACAATCCCATACAATAGAGCATAACACATCATCTATCAGCATGGCATCTTCTTCCTCCAAATTGACTCTGAAATTGCTCGTCGACGCTAAGCGTGAGAAGGTTCTGTTCGCAGAAGCATCAAAAGCGGTGGTAGACTTTCTCCTTAACTTGCTCTGCTTGCCCATCGGTACTGTCATAAGGATTCTCAACAAGAATCAAATGGTTGGCTGCTTAGCAAATCTCTATCAAAGTGTTGAGAATCTGGATGAAACCTACATGCAACCAGACCAGAATAAGGATCTACTGTTGAAGCCAAATGCCTCCGTTTCTTCACAAATCTCTGGCCTTCTTCCTTCAGTTAATGACACTTCTTCCAACAACTCCACGAATGTGTTCTACCGGTGCCCAAATCACTATGGTCACGTCACATGTGATAACACCACTCGTTGTCCTAGTTGTAGGACATCTATGAACTCGCAAATGATTTTTGTTGGTGAAAAGGTTGCAAATGAAATTTCTGCCGAGAAGAGTGGTTTTGTGAAAGAGGTTGTAACTTACATGGTGATGGATGATTTAGCGATTCAGCCCATGTCAAGCATATCAAGCATTACCCTACTTAACAAATTCAACGTCAAAGAGGTTGGCTCCTTGCAGGAAAAGGTGGTCGAGTTGGACATGAACCAGGCATGTTTTGTTTATAAAATATGCAGATATAATTATCGCTACTTAGGTTTAAAATATCTTAAATTTACTTGTAATTCAATATGCACAAACTAAAGGGTTTGGTGAACTAATAATGCAACATGGTTCATTAATTTATTTTCTTCGTATTATAGGGCGTGAATCTTCTGAAGGCTTCCCTGCAGTCGAAGACGGTTTTGACAGATGTTTTTCTCAGGAATCACTCTTCGGCATAGGGTTTTACAGTGTGTTACTAATACTTTATTTTAAGTCAATAACCAATGCATATGGAGTTGTGGTCTTGGACTATATAAAACAGTATATTTATTATTATTATCCTAAAATATTCTCTTCCTTTTTCCTTGGAAACAGTCAAATAATTATATGCGCGAATTGTGATCGATTACCTTTTAAATTGAGTATAATATATGTAACATTTTTAAATTGTAAAAAAAACTGTTAGATTACCCAATTAATTCTATAAAGCTGAGACATCTCTTTAATCATAATTATATATGCTAACCATCAACCATCATAAAATCAATTTTAAACCATAGAATGGAAAATTAGACAGGGAGAAAAGAAGAGAAACTTTCCCGGGAAATTCATAAGTTGGTGCCCTACAAAATTTTTAACTAGTTTGGAAGTTAAATTTTCTTTCCAAGACAAGGCATTGGAAAATCTTTGTTTTACTTTTAGAATCTTGAAGAGACTGAAGAATTAAAAGTGTAGAAAAAGTTTACTTTTCCAAGAATAATAAACTTAAATTGCATAATTTAAAATTCAACTTTCAATTTTAATCATACTTTTGTTATAAATATTTTCGTAATATTTAACGTTGTGTTTGTTTTAAAAGATGATACGGTGGAAGGAAATCTGCGAAGATAAATTAGAGTGAATATTATTGTTGGCTTAAACGCATACGTATTTGATTCTAACAAAGGCATATTCAGTTCTGTTCTAACATAGAAGTATTTAGTTCCAAGTAGGTGTATTTGATTCCAATGCAGGTTTATTTTTACAAAATATTATATTTTAAAAATAATTAATTCACTTGTAAATATAAATTTTTAATCATTTAAAAAAAAAATTTTCTCCTTATAATAATTTTTACAATTATATATATTATTAACTATTATCGCTTTATATTATTTTTACTACTCAAACATTTTGGTAATCTTCAATTTCTGTCTATTAAATCATATTTTTATCTGTAGTCAAATCTTACACTAATTTTATAAAATATATTTTTAAATCCACTTTCACTCACCTTCAAATCCCTTTAAAAAAAATAACAATCAATTTATTCTCAAATTCTCTCGAATTCATTTGGTTCCACTTTCCCAAATTCATCTTTCAATGTGACAAAGTATTTAGGGAATCTTATTATGTTTGCAGTGAATTTGAGTTTTTAATTATTTGTATTTCATTTAAACAGTAAGATCTAAAACAAAATTTTACTTGAATAAGGTTATATGTGATTTTGACAGTAGTTTTGAAAGTACAATTCCTATTTTCGTGTATGCACTTTTGTTCTTATTTATTTTTGAAAATAAAAAGCATTTTACATCTTTCATATTTAACAAGGGTGGATGTAAGTATGATACCAAATAACATGGGCAAATTTGTTAACTTTGCTAGTTTTATACGAAAAAGGAAACTTTTGAACCCCTTTTAGCAAAACTCAGAATCTCTAAGAAAAAAAAAGTTAAATACGCAAAAATGTGAGCATACAATATTTTATGATTTTTTTCTACAATTCTAATAATTTTATTATGTTATGGTAATTCGTTATATTTGAATAATTTTGTTGTGTTACGATATCACATTATATAATATAAAATAAAGGATAATGATACTTTAACAACATTCTTTTACAATATTTTAATAACATCGTTTATTTGTCATTTTGTGATTGATTCAAAATTATTTCACGGTTAATAATAATTATAATTATAAACACCAACATAAACCAATCATAAAATGACACGTTAATATTGTTAAAATATTATAAAAAAACATTCTCAATTATTTTAAAATAAAATAATGAGTTAATTTTTAATTTTAACCGCTAAAACAATATAAAATTATTGTTAAAAAAAAAACAAAGGGAAGTAAAATCTTTTTCTTTCCTCGAAGACACGAAAAGTAACTGCACATCGTAAGTATAAATAGAGCAGAGACGATCACGCTGTCCCACTAAATTTTGCATGCCTATTTATTGATTGATATGATTTCTTTTCGTTGTTGGCCATGCATGCCGTTTCACTTGCATGAGTAGTTAAGAAGCAATGAAAGAAAACCTTGATTCAACACCAGAGATATCACCTCGATTCATAATTATGGTAAGTTTTAATTTAATTTTGAAAAAGTTTTTCTTTAAGAAATTATTTCACGTGGTGGTAAATAATATTCCAATTTCCAATCTTTTTCTCTTTTAAATAGACTAGGATGAAGGTTAAAATATATATTTTTATTACAAAAATTTAATTAATTTTTAATCTAAAATTATATATTTTATTTTAAAATCTAATATATTGTAATTTTATTATATTTAAATTAATATTTTTATATGTACTTATGTTATTAAATAAATATATAATATATAATTTAACACAGTTATTGATTATAATTTATTTATTAATTTTATAATTTTTTAAAGTAAAAATTTATAATACTTAATAAAACAGTAATCATAGTAATAAAATTTCAGACATAATAAATAAACATGAAGTTTAATCAATGTGAGGATATATAGTTTATTAATTCTATCTACAAAAGTGATTGTAGATACGAAATATAAAGAGACAGAAACGATTACACTGTCCAATTAAATTTTGCACACTACTTTATCGATTCATTTATTTATTTTCTTTCTGGAGTATTTAATACGCAATGAAAGAAAACCTTGACTCAACGTAATGGCTACCTCTCGATCCAAATTCCAAATTCATCACAAATATGAATTTCATTATTTATATATATAGCTGTCGAAAGTCACATTTAGGTTAAGACCTGTAATAGAGCATAACACCTCATCTATCAGCATGGCATCTTCTTCCTCCAAATTGACTCTGAAATTGCTCGTCGACGCTAAGCGTGAGAAGGTCTTGTTCGCAGAAGCATCAAAAGCGGTTATAGACTTTCTCTTTAACTTGCTCTGCTTGCCCATCGGTACTGTCATAAGGATTCTCAACAAGAATCAAATGGTTGGCAGCTTAGCAAATCTCTATCAAAGTGTCGAGAATCTGGATGAAACTTACATGCAACCAGACCTGCATAAGGATCTACTGCTGAAACCAAGTGCCCCCATGTCTTCACGAATCAGTGGTCTTCTTCCTTCCATTAATGACACCTCTTCCAACAACTCCTCGAATTTGTTGTATAGGTGCCCAGTTCACTATGGTCGCATCACATGTGATAACACCACTCTCTGCCCTGAAAACAACTGTGTTTATCATATGACCTCTGTCGTGCCTTTTGTTGGTGAAAAGGTTGCAAAAGATATTTCTGCCGACAAGAGTGGATTTGTGAAAGAGGTAGTAACTTACATGGTGATGGATGATTTAGTAATTCAGCCCATGTCAAACATATCGAGCCTTACCCTACTTAACAAATTCAACGTCAAAGAGGTTGGCGCCTTACAGGAAAGGGTGGTCGAGTTGGACATGAACCAGGCATGTTTTTGTTTATAAAATATGGAGATGTCATTTTTTCTTTTAGGTTTAAAATATCTTAATTTCTAATTTAATATGCACAAAGTAAAGGGTTTGGGGAATCTCTTACACATATGTTTTAGTTTCCTTTTTTTATTTTCGTTAACTAGTAATGCATCATGGTTCATTAATTTATTTTCTTCATATTATAGGGTGTGAATCTTCTGAAGGCTTCTCTGCAGTCGAAGACAGTTTTAACTGATGTTTTTCTCAAGAATCATTCTTCGCCGTAGGGTTTCACAGAGTAATATCTTATTTTAAGTCAATAACCATTGGATGGAATTGTGGTTTTATTTATGGTGTATAGACGGTTAAATATGTTAAAAATAAGAACTTTAGCTTTACCTCAATTTTAAAAAGCAGATAATGTTTCAACTTATTTATATATTTAAATTAATCTTATAGAATATTTTTAATACATCCTTTTAAACTAATGTATATAAATCTAATGGATATATCTCATATTTATATACATAGTATGTGAAATTAGATATTAGTATGAAACAATATATTCAACAAAAATTTTAAGATATGATCTTATTATGGCAAATAACACAGAAGAATACCTTTAAAAAAATTGAATTTTAATTACATTTATGTGGGTGGTGATAGCATCATAACAAGACCAATTTTTAATTGCATTAAGTCCTAACTTGATATCACGCTTTATTTTAATTTTTTTTTCTCCAAAATAGGTGATGAAACGAGTAATTTAAAAAAATAATCGTCAATATTTTATATTTTTGTTTTACAATTCTAATATTTTTATTATGTTGTGATAGTCAACAAGCAATGAAAGAAAACCTTGATTCAAATCGCAAACTCGTCGTCAAGTCAAGATCTGTAAAAAACAGTGTTGGTTAAACTTAAATTGACAGCTTTAATGAGTATTTAATGTGTTAAGAGTTATGAATATGGGTTTTTTTTGTTAAGAGATTTTGGTTTCACAAATTTAACCAAGCGAATATGGATTTTTTTATCATATGCAAATTTCATAACATTTCTTTCAGTCCTGATTTATCATTTTATATTATAAATTGGTTAGGTAAATTGTGTAAAGTTTAGTTTTCTGGTTCATGTTTTTCATTTTATATTTTTGTTGTTCTGTTTGAAACAGGGTGGGGATCTGCTCAAGGCTTCTCCAGAGTCGAAGATGGTGTTGACAAGTGTTTTTCTCATGAACCGCACATTATTGCTTAAAAAATCAGTTTCCATTGTTTTACGTTTTGGTTTGGAAGTTTATGGCAACATTATGTTTCTGTGCTTTTCATAATTTTATGTTATAAAAACATTATGTTTGAAATTCATTTACTCAGTCCTACAAAATGCGAGGAAAATAGTGTGGTATATGGGTATCGATTTTTATTTTCATGTCCATTTTTATCTTCTCAAAATAATTTTGCAGCACTCACTCAACTTCTTTACATGACATATTTATTAAAACATCAAAATTGATGTTCAAGAATGTATTTTGATCCAACAACATAATAAACATAAATGATTAGTAGTTGACTATCTGCTAACGTAACATGTCACACATATCATGTGTCTAGGAAGAATTTGATTTATCTATAATTTCATAAATATTAAGTATAATGTTATCTTTATCATGTGTCTAGGAAGAATTTGATTTATTGATAATTTCATAAATATCAAGTATAATGATATCTTTATCATAATTTTTTTTTCTACAAAAACATTATTTGTTGTTATTATAATTTTGTTAAATTCAAAAAGACACTTTAATCTTAATTTTTCTTAATATGTAGTCTTATCGATATTATATTGACTTTGATAGAGGACACAACCGTATCACTTATAGCCAGAGTTTTTCTAGATGTTAACTATATAATAACCTTTTCTAAGAATAGGAGTTGTCTTGTGGAATCACCAAGAAAAAAACTGTTATTATATCTTTTTTTTTGTTTGTGTTGTCCTTCGTATATTAGTGTATTGAATTTCTTTTTGAAACCAAACAAAAAACATAAAAATACTAGTGGTTTGATTAAGTGATAAATTTCATAAATATTAAATATAAAGAGACATTGATCACAAATTTTTTTTTCTAGAAGAACATTATTTTTTTTCTTACAATTTTGTTGGATTTAACAATATTAATCTCAACTTTTCTCATTGTATATTTTAGGAGGAGGATTGTTGTTTCTTACTTCATGTCTACACTGTGGTGCATGATGACACAAATTCTCATAAAACACAATTTTTCTTTTTCTTTAATGTGGTTAGATCCCTTGAGAGGAGAATTTTGAAAATTATTTTTTCCTTTTCGTACCTTTTTGGAACACATGTATCTTCTACCATATTTTATTTTGCATATAAAGATTTAACCCTTGCAATAGTACGCCCCTTCCGGTTGGTATCTTCAATGATAATATGTGTAATAAACTCTAGAAATAACATTTGTTTGTGTTTGAGTTTCTCTTGTTTGTAACCAGTTTAGAATGACAATAGTTTCTCAATCAAAAGTTTTAAAACGAACTCATTTGGTAGAATTATGTTCTCTATTTTAATATCTTCCAATAACCTTCGTGATAAAAATAAAATAATATTTATAAGAATAATATATATTTTTAAAAAAATTATTTGAAATAGTTGTACTAAAAAAATTAAATAATTAATATATTATATTTTAAAAAATAACTAAGTTTAATACAATATATTTAATAAATAATTAATACAATATATTTAAATAAGAATTTCAATTCTTTTTGTAATTTCAATTTTTCATAAAGAAATAAAAATCTTCTTAATAAAACTAACTTTAATATTTTTTAAAAATATTATTGAATTTAAATACAAAATTAAAAGATTAAATTGTACTAACAATCTGAATAAAACTAACTTTAATTTCAATTTTTCATAAAGAAATAAAAATCTTCTGAATAAAACTAACTTTAATATTTTTAAAAAATATTATTGAATTTAAATACAAAATTAAAAGATTAAATTGTACTAACAATCTGAATAAAAAATTTCTGTTAAAAATAATTTTATCATCTTGGCTAAAGAAAACAGAGAAGAGGCAGAGGACTACGCAAGTTTATTATTATTATTATTATTATTATTACTACTATTTTATTATATTATTATTAATAAAATTAAAAAAATAAAATTTTCAGTTTAATTGAACTATTTTTTTTATTGGAATTGAATCCATCATATCATGTAGTATGCATTTTTTAAGATAAATATCATTAGAATGTATAATTTTACAGGAACAAAAGTATTTTTCTAGGATGAATATTATTCAATTCTCTCAAATTATGTTAGCAAAATGGAATTAACCATCAATCCTGCAAATCTATTCTTTTAAATATCTTAAAGCGAACACAAATAAGATTACGAATCCGTCCGCACAAACATTGTGAATAGTAAAATCTTTTGAAACGAACACAGTGTAGGTGTAAGAGAGTTTTAATCTTAATGAAATTATTTTTTCCTTATAGCTTCTTGTTTATGTAAATTTTAATAACAATAACAGTGAGTCTAGTACTGGTTGGTTGTGACTTATTCTAACACCACTATGATTATCTAACCATCTATTAATAAAAGGTGTCTATAACAAGTTACTAGAAATACATTAAAAAAAAATGATAGTTTTAATGGTGTTACATTTATGATCCATACATTCTTAAATATATATTGAATTAACTAAGAAGTTGAGAAGTGTATAAAAAATACCTTTAATTTTAATTAAACTTCAATTTTGTTTTAATTAAAATTTCATTCACAAAAACAGCGAATAAGTAAAAAAAGGTGAATTTTAATTACATTTCTATGAGTGCTAGCATGATAACAACGTAATTTTAAGTTTTAATTTTAACCGGTAAAACAAAGATAAAATTATTCTTAAAAAAAACAAGAACAAAGGGAAGTCAAATCTTTTTCTTTGGTTTAATGTCTCAATAGATCCCTATTTTTGTTCAGAATTTGAAATAGGTCCTTTTATTTTTTGGCGTCTCAATTAGATACTTATTTTTGTTAATTTGATGCAAATAAATCATTTCCGTTAATTTCATCAAACGGCGTTAATGAATGTGTGATGTGACCTTACACGTGTCAATACTGTCCTCAGGCCACGTCACACATTCATTAACTCCGTTTGATGAAATTGACGGAAATGATTTATTTGCATCAAATTAACAAAAATAAGGACCTAATTGAGACGCCAAAAAATAAAAGGGCCTATTTCAAATTCTGAACAAAAATAGAGACCTATTGAGACATTAAACCTTTTTCTTTCGTCGAAAACACCAAAAATAACTGCACATCGTAAATATAATTAGACAGAGACGATTACGCTGTTCCACTAAATTTTGCATGCCTATTTATTGATTGATATTATTTCTTTTCGTTGTTGGTCATGCATGCCGTTAAGAAGCACTGAAAGAAAACCTTTTTTCAGACTCCACAGCTATCACCTTGATTCATGATTTATGGGTAAGTTTTAATTTATTTTTTTAAAAAAAATTCTTTCACGTGGTGGTAAATAATATTCCAATTTCCAAAATCTCAATCTTTTTCTCTTTTAATTAGACTATAATGAAGGTTAAAATAATTTTTTTTATTAAAAGAATTTATTTAATTTTTAATCTAAAATTTTATATTTTATTATATAATCTAATATACTGTAATTTTATTATATAAATTAATATTTTTATATCATACTTATTATTATGTTATTAAATAATATATATATAAATATAATTTAATAGAGTTATTGATTATAATTTATTTATTAATTTTATAATTTTTTTAAAGAAAAATTTTATAATATTTAATAAAAAAGTATTCATAGTAATAAAATTTCAGACATAATAAAATAAACACGAAGTTTAATCAATGTGAGATATATAGTTTATTAATTCTATTTACAAAAGTGATTGTAGATATGAAAAAAAAATAATGTTTTATTCATTTAACACATAATACAAGAATAAAATGATATAAACTTTTGTATTGTTTATAAAAAAATAAGTAAAAATAATGTTAAATAAAATAAATGTGAAAAATCTAGGTAAGATAATCTTTTGCTCGAAAAACAACTACACGTTGTAAAGAGACAGAAACGATTACGCTGTCCAATTAAATTTTGCATACTACTTTATTGATTCATTTATTTATTTTCTTTCTGGAGTATTTAATAAGCAATGAAAGAAAACCTTGACTCACGCAATGGCTATACCTCTCGATCCAAATTCCAAACTCATCACAAATATGAATTTCATTATTTATATATAGCTGTCGAAAGTCACATTTAGGTTAAGACGTGTAATAAGCATGGCATTTTCTTCCTCCAAAATGACTCTGAAATTGCTTATCGACGCTAAGCGTGAGAGGGTCCTGTTCGCAGAAGCATCAAAAGCGGTTATAGACTTTCTATTTAACTTGCTCTGCTTGCCCATCGGTACAGTCATAAGGATTCTCAACAAGAATCAAATGGTTGGCAGCTTAGCCAATCTCTATCAAAGTGTTGAGAATCTGGATGAAACTTATATGCAACCAGACCAGAATAAGGATCTACTGTTGAAACCAAGTGCCCCCATGTCTTCACGAATCTCTGGCCTTATTCCTTCAGCTAATGACACTTCTTCCGACAACTCCACGAATGTGTTCTATGGGTGCCCAGTTCACCTTGGTTATTACGTCGCCTTTGATAACACCGCTCTTTGTCCTGTTCAGTCTTGCAGGAGAACTATGGACACAGTATTGCGTGTTGTTGGTAAAAAGGTTGCAAATGAAATTTCTGCCGATAAGAGTGGTTTTGTGAAAGAGGTTGTAACTTACATGGTGATGGATGATTTAATAATTCAGCCCATGTCAAGCATATCAAGCCTTACTCTACTTAATAAATTCAACCTCAAAGAGGTTGGCGTCTTGCAGGAAAAGGTGGTCGAGTTGGACATGAAGCAGGCATGTTTTGTTTTTAAAACATGAATATATCATTATCGCTCTTCATGTTTAAAATTTCTGAATTTACTTCTAATTTAATATGCACGAAGTAAAGTGTTTCGTGAATCTCTTACACATGTTGGTGTTTTCTCCTTTTATTTTTGTTAACTAATAATGCATCATGGCTCATTAATTTATTTTCTTATTGTATAGGGTGTGAGTCTTCTGAAGGCTTCTCTGCAGTCGAAGACGGTTTTGACAGATGTTTTTCTCAGGAATCATTCTGCGCCATAGGGTTTCATACATTGTAATTAATAATGTCTTATTTTAAGTCAATATCCAATGCATGGAATTTTGGTTACTTATGGTTTATAGATTCTTAAATATTTATTGAAAATATCTTAAAAGTGATGTTTAAATCGAATTCAATTTTATAAAATCATTTTTAAAAATTATATCTGTACTTATTTATGTTTTAAATTGATATAAAAAATTTCATATCTTTTTCAAATTAATGTATATATATCATACGTAAAACCTTGATTCAAATCCCAAACTCCTCGTCAAGTTTAGATCTGTAAAAACAGTGTTGGTTAAACTTAAATTGACAGCTTTAATGAGTATTTAATGTTTTAATAGTTTTGAATATGAGTTTTTTTTGTTAAGAGATGTTGGTTTCACAAATTCAACTAAGCGAATATGGATTTTTTTATCATATGCAAATTTTACAATTTTTCTTTCAGTCCTGATTAATCATTTTATATTATAAATTGGTTAGGTAAATTGTGAAAAGTTTAGTTTTCTGGTTCATGTTTTTTATTTTAATTTTTTTGTTTGGCTGTTTGAAACAGGGTGGGGATCTGCTCAAGGCTTATCCGGAGTCGAAGATGGTGTTGACAAGTGTTTTTATCAAGAACGGCACATCATTCCTTAAAAGATCAGTTTTCATTGTATTACATTTTGGTTTGGAAGTTTATGGCAACATTATGTTTCTGTGCTTTTCATAATTTTATGTTATAAAAACATTATTTGAAATTCGTTTACTCAGTCCTACAAAATGCGAGGAAAATAGTGTGGTTCATGGGTATCAATTTTTATTTTCGCGTCCATTTAGATCTTCTCGAAATAATTTTGCAGAACTTCTTTACATGACATATTCATTTTAATCTTTATAGACTGAAAAATCCGATTCCAGTTTTTTTTTTGGTTTTAGTGATGTCATCCGTGTGTTAGTATATTAAAATTTTCTCATGTGTTATTAAAACATCAAAATTGATGTTCATGAATGTATTTTGAACTAACAACATATACAAAACATATATGATTAGTAGTTCACTATGTACTAAGGTAAAATAACACATATCATGAGTCAACAAAATACGATTGATAATTTTTATATATTAAGTATAAAAAGATTTTGATAACAATATATTTTTTTTACAAAAATATTTGTTGTCATTATAATTTTGTCAAATTCAAACAATACTTTAATCTGAATTTTGTCTTATACAATGTGTTATTGAGATTAAATTAATTTTGATAGAGAACACATGAAACATTTAGTCACTCAAAGTTTTCCTAAAATATATAAATCCATTATCATTAAGATTTATTACACTACAGACAAAAAAACACGTCTAAAACGAATTTTCACAACAAGAAAATTTATAACTTTTGTTGCAATATATATATATATATATATATATATATATATATATATATATATATTTCAATTTTAATATCTTTGTGGTAAAGATTATATTGGAATTTACTTTTAAATTCTAGAATAATAAACAGTGTTGTCAAAATGGGTTGTAACCTGTGAGCTAGTTTGGTCCACCACGAGTTTGAGTCCGGTTGAGTTTGAAAAAAACTATAGTTTTTTTATGCGGGTTAGTTTTCAACTCGACTCACTTAGAACCCGACTTATCTTGGTTGAACCTACCTGATTTAAGTTAATTACTTACTATTTTATGTTTCAATATTATTATGTAACATTTTTTTATTATATAGATGTTTCAAGAGAAAAATATATTATAGATTTATCTGGTCAAGACTCTAATATTATAAATGAACAAGTGATACAAAAATTATCAATATTAAAAACTTATTTGTTTTCGGTTTGTTTTTGTTGTTTGTTTTTGGATTACACTTATTATATGATATTTTTATTTATTTTGAATTATCTTTAGAGTTTAACATAATTTTAAATAAAATTTATTTAGATTTGAGTCAACCCGTTTAAACCACCAAGCCGTGGTGGGTCGAGCCGTGTTTGAAAATTTTCAATTTACGTAAGCTGAGTTGTATTGACTCACTAAGTGACCAATCCGTAATGGATCGGACTGAGTTACACAACTAATAAACTTAAATGTCTTACGTACTTTTTATTATAAATATTTCCGTGAACACATATTTAAAGGCAAAGTATTTACTTCACTCGGAATCTTATTATGTTTGCAGTGAATTTGAGTCTTTAATTATTTGCATTTTATTTAAATATTAATATCTAAACCAAAATTTTACTTGCAAAAGGTTGTGTGATTTTGACAGTAGTTTTGAAAGTACAATATTCCTATTTTCGATATGCATTTTTTTCTTATTTATTTTGAAAAGAAAAAGGATTTTACATTTCTTTCATCTTTAACAAGGGTGATGTAAGTATGATACGAAATACCATGGGCAAATTTGTTAACTTTGCTAGTTTTATACGAAAAAGGAAACTTTTGAACCCCTTTTAGCAAAATTCGGAATCTCTATGAAAAAAAAACTTAAATACGCAGAAATATGAGAATAGTATATAGTATATTTTTAAATTTTAACTTCCTATATATATAATAAAGTATTTGGTTGAATAAGAAGAGGAAGTCACTTTTCATCAATCAGGCACTTACCTGAAACAAAGCCTCTCCATTTTTTAATTCATTTTGCTAACAAATTTATATAATTTATATATTAAATCAATTATTAAAAAAGAAGACGCAAACCAGCATCTAACGCGTGTCTTTCTAACGACTCTAACAAGGGCTTCAACGTAATTTCACGGCATATGATCCAGCTGGGAACACATTTACCAACGCCATCATAGGCAACGAATTTACCAAAATACCCTCTCTTTATTTTTTCCAGCTCTGCTGCATGCATGCCTTCACAATTTCACAGCACAACCTCGCTGTAATCGTATTATTATTATTATTCTATTATTATTATTATTATTATTTGCTTCGAAACAAAACCCCAATTAAAAAAAAATAAAAGAAAAAGAAAAAACAGAAAGCAAAGCCGAAGAAGAAGAAGAAGAATCGAAGAAGGGTCGCAAACTTAAAAGGAGGAAATTAAGGTGTTGTACCTCTTTTTTTGACCGAGTCAAACCACACGCCGCCACCTCGCAACTCACAACCACCTCGACGGCGTTCAATTCGTCGTCGTTCCTCAACAGAAAGAGAGAAAGGAGCTGGCGCTCTGAATTCGCGTGCGATCTGTTTCTCTATTCTTCATCGCAGCGAGTTAGTTGCTGGGGTTGCTGAGATCGGATATGATGGTTTCTCGGGGGCTGTTCGGGTGGTCCCCGCCACATATACAGCCTCTCACGCCGGTCTCCGAGGTTTCGGAGCCGCCGGAGTCGCCGTCGCCGTATCTGGACCTCGGGGCCGAGACCTCCGCGTCGCAGCCGATGGAGGTCGAGGAAGAGATGGAGGAGGCTGAAGAGATTGAGCCGCCGCCTGCCGCCGTTCCCTTCTCTCACCTCTTCGCCTGCGCCGACCGCCTCGACTGGTTTCTCATGATCGTCGGCTCCCTCGCCGCCGCCGCGCACGGCACCGCTCTAGTCGTTTACTTGCATTACTTCGCCAAGGTTCTTTGGGTTCCTAAGCAGTTTTCGGCGGAAGATCAGTTTCAGAGGTTCAAGGAGGTTAGGTTTCGTTTCGTTTTCTATCGAAACCCTAGTTTGTTATTGTGCGCTGCTTCTGGATTTTAGTTAGTTTCTATTAATTTGATTTCGCTTACCTTAGGCAGTGAAATTAAGTCTCGTGTACTGTGCTATTAGTTTTTTGTAGTTTTTATCTCCATGGTTGCCGTGCGGTTTGAGTTAATTGAACAATTAACTTTCATTAAAAGCTGACCCGACTACACTAAGTATGGCATAGTGTAGCCCTTCCCTCTTTTCTCCGTTATAAGTTTATTCCCTTTCTGTAAGGGTTTATTGTCCTGGTCAGAGTAGTTCGTGGATGGATCACCCAAGCCATCAGGGGCACGATGCACTCTGTTTAGGGTTCCAAACTCAGCATTGGCAATTTGGCACAAGTGTTGCACATGTCCTCGGAATTAACCCCGTGTTTCAAATATATTTTAGCCTATCTTTCTGTAGTTATAAATTTACTTTGTTTGCGGGTTTAGGTAGCAACGATTTCATTACTTAATCATTTAAAAAGTGATGCTAGAAGTTTATTTGTCTAGCATGAGAAAAGGTTTTAAGAAAGTGAGGACAGTGGGAATATAAACAGATTGATATGGGTGGCGAAGTAGAGCCTGGTTTGTCCACCTGATGATTGATAAGATTCTCCATGAGAAGGAGACTCACTAACTGGCTGGATTTGAGACCTACAGCTACTATTTAAAAAATATCTTCCCTCTCATCTCATGTTTACATAGATTGTTGTTGATAGGAGTTTCCGGGGTTATGTTAAAGGCAGGGCAAATTTTTGGCATAGGAAGGGATTTAAGGGACAGTTCTCTGGATATTCGTAAGCTTTGAACAGTAACCTTTTTGTACAGGGTATCAAGGGCTTTGGGGTCAAACAAGGATTACTCAGGGTATTGATGGGATGGACTTTTATTTCTATTTGTCAAGGAAATTAAGTCTTGGGTGAAGTGCAAAACTTGAGTAAGTTGAACAATAGGTAATAAGCATAAGGCAATAAAACAGGCCTTTCGCCTAGGGTTTGGTTGCATAACAATACAAAGGCACACAACTTAGAAGGGAACAATTTCTTCCTTATATTCATAAATCTGATCAGTCATTTTTCTTTTCAGGTGCTATAAATACAGTAGTTCTATTAAGTGGAAAAACGTTAGCCTTTTTTAAATAGGATGGATATGACTTATGCTCCTTGGATAAGGAATTTCTAAAAATCAAGCTAAGCTATTTAACCTTAGAAAATTTGCAATGTTGACCTTGCATAGGAAATTCCAAAATTTAACAATTATTATGGCCAGTTTGGAATATTACAATTATTGTTGCAATTTAAGTAATTAATATAAATTGAGGCAACCTGACCTTTAAACTTAGACTTTCTTTGATTTTAGAGCTTCTTGCATTGCGTCACCAGAACTAAACATTTTACTAATAAATTACTTCTGTGAGAAGTTGCACGGGCAATAACTATGCAGAAGAACTTACATCATTTGGCATGGTTAACTGACATGAATGAACATTAGGTTTTTTGTTTTAAATCAGTTTCCACCAAGGATCTGAAGAATATGGCTGTCCATTTTTCAACTGGTTAATTTAGTAGTTGAACCATATGACTTCATAACTAGGACTTTAATTATTTTTCGAGGTGCATAGTTTGTAAACAAGATTTGAAAAATGGACTTGTATGCTTATTTACCTCTTTTTTTTCTACAGCTTGCTTTAACCATTGTTTATATTGCTGGTGGAGTTTTTGCTGCTGGTTGGATTGGTAAGTTAATTACAAGGAATATTTCTTATTAGATGTTACATTTAAGGTTCGTTCAATACTAATCTTTCTTGATTAATAGAGGTTTCGTGTTGGATTCTTACTGGAGAACGGCAGACTGCTGTGATCAGATCAAAATATGTCCAAGTATTACTTAACCAAGATATGAGTTTTTTTGATACTTATGGAAATAATGGAGACATTGTGAGTCAAGTATTAAGTGATGTGCTGCTCATTCAGTCTGCTCTTAGTGAAAAGGTTCGTGGGGCTCTTATTGTGTGTATATTCAGTATTCACTCCTCTGTAAATTTGCTATTCTTTCCAGAAAAATCTCAATGCATATTTTATACTGTGTATTGACTTTTGATGATACAGGTTGGGAATTATATTCATAATATGGCAACATTCTTCAGTGGTCTTGTTATTGCTTTTATCAATTGTTGGCAGATTGCATTGATAACATTAGCTACAGGTCCATTTATTGTTGCTGCAGGAGGAATATCAAATATATTCCTCCACAGGCTTGCCGAGAATATTCAAGATGCATATGCTGAAGCAGCCAGCATTGCTGAACAGGTTATTTGTAGTTAAACTTCAATTCATTCTTGCTTTGAACCATTGATTGTTATGCACACAGACACAGACACACATTCAATTCAGGTGTGGATTTCAATTGATTTTAATTTTAATATTTTACTAACCACCAAAAGAAAGAAAGGATTTAATGTTTGAAAGTTTCTCGTATCATGTATCTGATTTTATATCTTTCCTTTTACCATCATCCAGTATATGTATTTCAATTTGGGCTGTGAAGAGGTCTTTGATGTAATCAAATTTTATGCCTTTCCTTACCATGTTATGTAAATGAGACTTGCTGTTGGTCATATGGTATCCATGTTATAGAACTTGTCAGAAAGAAAAGAGAAAAAGTACAACTTGGGGGATTGATAAGATATTCTTCTAAAAAGAAGACTCTATTGCAGAATATCTTTTGGCATATTTGCAACTTCCTTCAAGCAGACATGAGCATAATTGCAAACAGAAGTCATGAACATACTTTAACACATTTAAAGCCACACAAACACCCTAAAATATGCCAGCATTCTGCTGCAACCAAATATTGCAATGCTGAATGCTCTGCTTTTCTGACTATGGCATGTTGAGCACAGATCTCCTATCCTTTGTTCCTTCAATTAGGAATGGAAAACTAAGTCCCAAATTTGTGAAATGGTATCCTTGAAGTAAAATGCTTCTTGATTTTTGCTAGTAATTTATTCCTTGTAATTGTGGATTAGTTGTCTCTTAGAACATGTAGGTTTAGGTCTAAATCAACCTCACAAAGCTGGCTTGTAAGGTAAAGATTGCGTCAACTTATATACTATAATTTGACCATATCTTAGTCGATGTGAGATCTCAAATAGTTTTTAATTTACATATTATACACATGAGTGCCATTTAGTTCATTATAATTGGAAATTTTTTTCAGGTTTACTTTATGGTTGGAAGTGAATGAATACCATTGCCTGGTTTTCTTTATTTATCTTTAAGTTTGGAGAATCAGTTCATTTATGTGTTTTTGCTTTAATGGTTTGAATTTGGTGAAATGGGAAGAAAGGTAATGTTCTCATTATTGGATGAATTGTTTTAACAACCAGTTCTAAATATGTATATTTTCTTGTGATGCAGGCAGTTTCCTATATAAGGACCTTGTATGCATTTACAAATGAAACATTGTCTAAATATTCATATGCAACATCGCTTCAAGCTACTCTTAGATATGGTATATTGATAAGTCTTGTTCAAGGGCTTGGCCTTGGTTTTACTTATGGACTTGCAATATGTTCTTGTGCATTACAACTCTGGGTTGGAAGGCTCCTGGTTATACATGGAAAAGCTCATGGTGGTGAAATTGTAACAGCTCTGTTTGCTGTGATTCTAAGTGGCTTGTGAGCATCATTCCCAACTCATTTTTTTTCTTTATCTGTTATGCATTTTTCTTACAGTTTGTGTTAATTTGATTAAGGGGATTGAATCAAGCAGCAACAAATTTCTACTCATTTGATCAAGGGCGCATAGCTGCCTATAGACTATTTGAGATGATTAGCCGGTCATCCTCATCTTTTAATCATGATGGCAGTGCTCCAGCTTCTGTGCAAGGAAATATAGAGTTTCGGAATGTATACTTCAGTTATCTTTCTCGCCCTGAAATCCCTATCTTGAGTGGGTTTTATCTCACTGTTCCTGCTAAAAAGACTGTGGCACTTGTTGGAAGAAATGGCTCTGGTAAAAGTAGTATTATTCCCCTTATGGAGCGATTCTATGATCCAACTTTAGGTACTTTTTTCCATTGTTGTTGCAAGTTTATTCTATATCACATCTAAAACTCTTTATAGGGCAATTCATATTTAAATAAATTTACCTATTTGTGGTTCAGGGGAAGTTCTTTTAGATGGTGAAAATATAAAGAATATGAAACTGGAATGGTTAAGGAGTCAGATAGGACTGGTCACCCAGGAACCTGCTTTGCTCAGTTTGAGTATAAGAGACAACATTGCTTATGGCAGAGATACCACCATGGATCAAATTGAAGAGGCTGCTAAAATAGCTCATGCACATACCTTTATCAGCTCATTAGATAAAGGTTATGACACACAGGTGAAACTTGATTGAAATGATTGTTTGAAACCTATGTATTTCAATTATGTCCTATGGATGAAACCTGTGTATTTCAATTATGTCCTTTTTGGTGGGAATCTCTTTTCACCTCCTAAACCAGGGTTCTGTCTTTTCAGGTTGGCAGGGCAGGTCTAGCTTTAACAGAAGAGCAGAAAATAAAGCTTTCTATTGCAAGAGCTGTGCTTTTAAATCCATCCATTCTTCTTCTTGACGAGGTTACTGGTGGACTTGATTTTGAGGCTGAGAGGTCTGTTCAGGAAGCTCTTGACCTGCTAATGTTGGGACGCTCAACAATAATAATTGCTCGAAGGCTTAGTCTTATAAAGAATGCTGATTACATAGCTGTCATGGAGGATGGTCAACTTGTTGAAATGGGTACACATGATGAGTTACTGACCCTGGATGGCTTATACGCAGAGCTTCTACGATGTGAAGAAGCCACAAAACTTCCCAAGAGGTTTGTTACTGCCTCAAATCACGGTTCAACTTTTGCCATGCACTTTTTTGTGTTTGTGAAGAATATAACATGAATTTTAAGATACAGATACTGTGATTGTCAAGGTGACAATAAGTCTGTTAATGTTTTACTATAATAATAAACTAATAATTGTTACACAATGGTTGAGTTCACTGTTTTTATAATTTGCAAGATTTCATCATTTGCTTAATGAAAAATCACTTTTTCTTTGGTCATCCAGGATGCCTGTTCGAAATTATAAGGAGACTGCAACTTTCCAAATGGAGAAGGATTCTTCAGAAAGTCACAGCTTCAAAGAACCTTCATCTCCTAAAATGATAAAGTCACCCTCTCTTCAAAGAGTTTCTGCCCTTTTTCGGCCCTCGGATGGCTTTTTTAATTCACAAGAATCACCAAAAATTCGGAGCCCACCATCAGAGAAGATGATGGAAAATGGACAGTCTTTAGATTCAGCAGACAAGGAACCATCAATTAAAAGGCAGGATAGTTTTGAAATGAGACTACCGGAGTTACCCAAGATTGATGTTCAATGTGTGCATAGACAAAAGTCAAATGGTTCTGACCCAGAATCCCCTGTTTCACCCCTTTTAACATCTGATCCTAAAAATGAACGCTCCCATTCACAGACTTTTAGCAGGCCTGATAGTCATTCCGGTGATCTTTCGGTGAAAATGACTGAAACAAAGGATGCGAGGCATCGAAAACAACCCTCAATATGGAGGCTAGCAGAACTTAGTTTTGCAGAGTGGCTTTATGCTGTGTTAGGAAGCACGGGCGCTGCTATCTTTGGTTCTTTCAATCCCCTTCTTGCCTATGTTATTGGTTTGGTGGTGACAGATTACTATAAAATTGATGAAGAACGTCACTTCCAAAGGGAGATAGACAAATGGTGCTTGATCATTGCCTGCATGGGTATTGTGACGGTTGTTGCCAACTTTTTACAGCATTTCTACTTTGGTATTATGGGGGAGAAAATGACAGAAAGAGTTAGGAGAATGATGTTCTCAGGTGCGTAAATTTGAATTGTTATTATTTAGAAGAAAATCATATTGGACTACTGCCCTATACTTAACCTGTTTTAATAACATTGCAGCCATGCTACGCAATGAAACTGGATGGTTTGATGAAGAGGAAAATAGTGCTGACAACCTATCAATGCGCTTGGCCAATGATGCTACGTTTGTGCGAGCAGCTTTCAGTAACCGCCTTTCCATATTTATACAGGACAGTGCTGCAGTTATTGTTGCATTTCTCATTGGTGTTTTGCTGCACTGGCGATTAGCACTTGTGGCTTTAGCAACACTTCCAGTTCTTTGTGTTTCTGCTGTTGCCCAGGTTTGCAACTGCTTTTCTGATTCTGCCATGTAATTTTGTGTATTTCGTTTTCATGTCAACACACAGTCTGTAATTTTTTTTTTTTATTTTGAAATTCATATTTTCCATTTTTTTTCATATCAACAACAGCCATGTGTTTTCGCACAAGGTGGTGGGTTGGTCAGTATCTTTTTTCCCATTTTCTGTGATGATTATTAGGGAAGTTGAATAATTGGTAGTGATTATGACCAATTAATGTAATGTCTCCTTTGCCTCATGAATGTCGTGAGAGTACCAAAACAAATCCAAAAACCATGAAATGCCTTGGGGTCTGTGTATGTGCAAGACTTGCTAATGTTTAAAAGGAAAAATAACACTGTTTCACTTTGTGTATCAGTTTATATCTGTGTCACCCTCTTTTGTATTATTTATTTGTGTATATTTCACTGTAAAATTGGAAACAATGTTTCATGCGTTTCATCGAATACTGAAAACTAAAGCACTAAAGCACATTTAATTGTGATTGCTTTAAGAAGTTTATATTGAAATTATCTGTGCCTTTGGGATAATTTCAATTATAATTTGTAATGTATCTGTTTGTGCTTGAGTAGTCAATGGGCTGTAATTATTGTAATTTGGCAGTGTCTTTGGAGGATAAAAAGTACAATTATTGAATGCTACTTATACCTCTTTATGGGGGTTTCATTTTCATTTATGGAAATTCTTATTTATGTCGATTATGTTTAATTTCAATTACTATAGCTAACAGACCTGGTTTTGCTGACTTTTGTGAATGACTGATGATAATACTGGCTATGGATAATGATGTTTTTATTAATTTGCTTGTGGTTAGCATGATGCATGTGTTAAGCAGTCTCCTTAATTTTGCAGAAATTATGGCTTGCTGGATTTTCAAAGGGCATACAAGAAATGCACAGAAAGGCATCTTTGGTTCTTGAAGATGCAGTTAGGAATATTTACACTGTTGTTGCATTTTGTGCTGGTAATAAGGTGATGGAACTCTACCAGTTACAGTTAAATAAAATATTTAAGCAAAGCTTTCTTCATGGAGTGGCCATTGGTTTTGCATTTGGCTTTTCACAGTTTCTGCTCTTTGCATGTAATGCCCTTCTACTTTGGTACACTGCAATATGTGTAAATAAGGGATATGTGAAGACACCTACTGCTCTCAAGGAGTACATGGTTTTCTCATTTGCTACCTTTGCCCTTGTGGAGCCTTTTGGGTTGGCTCCTTACATACTTAAGCGACGTAAATCTCTCATATCAGTGTTTGAAATTATAGATCGTGTGCCTAAGATTGATCCTGATGATAACAAAGCAATGAAGCCACCCAATGTATATGGGAGCATTGAGTTGAAAAATGTTGATTTTTGTTATCCTTCCCGGCCAGAAGTGTTGGTATTAAGCAATTTTAGCCTCAAAGTCAATGGAGGGCAAACAATTGCTGTAGTGGGAGTTTCCGGGTCAGGGAAGAGCACAATAATATCTTTGATCGAGAGATTCTACGATCCAGTTTCTGGCCAAGTTTTGCTAGATGGGAGGGATTTAAAGCAATATAATTTGAGATGGTTGAGGAGCCACCTTGGTCTGGTTCAGCAGGAACCGATTATCTTCTCAACAACCATAAGGGAAAACATCATATATGCCAGACATAATGCCAGTGAAGCTGAAATAAAGGAGGCTGCAAGAATAGCAAATGCTCATCACTTCATCAGTAGTTTGCCTCATGGTTATGACACTCATGTTGGGATGAGAGGTGTTGACTTAACCCCTGGACAAAAACAGAGAATTGCAATTGCAAGGGTAATTCTTAAAAATGCTCCTATTTTGTTGCTGGATGAAGCTAGTTCATCAATTGAATCTGAGTCAAGCCGAGTGGTGCAAGAGGCTCTAGACACCCTAGTAATGGGAAACAAAACCACTATTTTAATAGCACACAGAGCTGCAATGATGAGGCACGTGGACAACATAGTAGTTCTAAATGGAGGAAGGATAGTGGAGGAGGGGACCCATGATTCATTGGTGGCAAAAAATGGTCTGTATGTCCGATTGATGCAACCTCATTTTGGTAAGGCTTTGCGTCAGCATCGGCTTGTTTAGAATGGGAGTATGCAATGTGAGTAGTTGCAGCTAATGTTGGTTCATGAGAATTGTTTCATAAACTACTTGAGTTTAATGACTGGTGATTGCAGCACCTGATGGAATCTTCCAATGTCAGGTGGAGGCTTGCATGTAGCAATAATGGGAGTTTGGGATCAGCACTCAGGCATTGATAGGCATAGGAAGAGGGTGCTTTGGCAGGGATAGTGTAGGATTTGAATACAGGAAGCTGGAATTCGGTATTCTTTTGGAGGCAAGAAGTATAGGCTGACCGAAGGTGTTGTCTCCACGGCATATTGATTTTGTTTTACAACGAGAGGACGGCGGCGGCATCAACTCTAATTCAGCCGAGTTACTCTTCTATTCTATTGGACTTCCTTTTCACTCTTCCAGTCTCTCAAGCGTGGATCGTCATCTTGTTCACTCCTGTATTTTTTCTACTTTAGTGAAAATTGTAGAATATACAGTCTCAAGTGTTGTTGTAAAACCTCTGTATATACATAGCCATAGTTTAGAAGCAGTTCCTTTTAGTGCTTGAATTACACGAGTTCTCTAGTTTTTTTTGTCCTTAGATAATTATAGATGCCAATTTCCACGTGTATTTTTACCAACTAGTTTGATATTGCTATAGTCGTTTATCTTAATTAATTTGCTATTTTTGTTTTGAATTAACGAGCTTATAAATAGACAAATGAGTGGAGAAAGACACTACATTATTCCATGTGAGATTTTCATAGCTTTTAAGGAACTGCTTCACATCCAATCTTCGGTTCTACATTTCGTGAGAACTCATGATTCTTTGTAATTGTATTTAAGGTTCTTTTCTCCCAGCAACGTGATGTCCATAATTTGTTAAATATGGTTTTATTTGTTCTAATAGTTATACTATGTAATTGGTCTAATAATTTCCCTGACAGTTTTTTTTTTATCGTATTATTTGGCACCCCAAATCTACTTGGATAGATTTTTCTTCCCCGTTCCTCAAAGATTTCCAAGAGATCCAACGGGCACAGTCCCCAAGGAGATCACTGGGTAACAAAAAAATTGTCATTCTGACGATGCTAGATAAAAAAAATACAAAACAAACCCAAAAAAGAGGATACCAAAATGTTTCACATAATTGGTACAGAAGAAAAAGAAACAATTCCTCGAAGAAAAAACAATTGCGAACAATGCATAATTATTATAGCCATCAAATAAGCACAAAAGATGAAGAATATATTAAAAAGAAAGATTCAGAAAAAGTCTAGATTGAAGCGCACCTTTTGTTCACAAAGAAAATGTCTCCGCTCTACTTTAAATTACGATACGTTCTTCCGGCAGCAAATCCTCTGGCTCGATATTATATAGGGAAAGATACTTAAAACTATTGAACATGAATCTTTCGCAATGTTTATATTCGAGTAGCAGAATTTTAACAAGGAAGATGAAGTCTTTTCTCCTTGTTTTTCTGTACGTAATGTTTATTATACCGTAAGAATTTCTAACAACCTTCACAAATATATTTGAACCAGTCAATTCCAATTCCTAAAATTCAGAGATTACGATAATGTAGTTTTTATTTTAAAAAACAACATAATTTTTACTCCTAAATCCTAATTATAAAATAGAGAGCAGGAACAAATTAGGTCTGTTTGCACACCACATAACACGTGTCCTACGCTCCGTTATCGTGTCGTTGGTATTAATCAATGCTATAAAGAATACAATTAGTATTGGTGTGGTAGAAGACCTCATTGACCCATAAACATTTATATTTACTGATATACAAATATTTGAAAACTGTAGGCATATTTAAACAAGTCTTGGTTGAATTGTCCCGTGACACTTTATATGTCAAGAAGCCTAAAAGACTCTGCTACCACTTTAAGCTCATCTCGTACTCTTTTCCATCGCCTTTCGTTGGCTCCCACAATTAACGTGTAGTACCTTCCTGCAAAAGGTGCACCTTCTTTGTAAGGTATATAACCCTATGGAGGTCACAAATTCACATAGCTGCCATGGCAGGTTACTCACCATTTCCTATGGCAATTGTTGCAAAGGAGCCACTAGCATAGTTTGGTGATGTAAGTATGTATTCAAAGGTATAGTAATGTTTTCCATCTATGGTTCGCTGCATTCACAAGTCAAAAATAGTTGTTAATTCATTAATGACCATCAAAATCTTAGACACATATTTAATACAAAAAAACATTGTCAAGAAATTTAGAAAGAAGAAACCTCCTCCATGCCATTTATTGTTGGTCTTTGGTTTGGTGCAGCATATCTATGCTTCACCAAATAGTATACTACCTGATTCAGATACAAACTGGTTTAGTACAAAGTAGACTGCAGAGTTTACAAAAAACATCAGAACACAGTTTTCCAGCATCACCTCTTCCATAGGACCCAAATCTCGGATGTCTTTCTTCTCTGTTGGTATAAATCTCACCCTTACATTCTGCAACTGTAGGACTTTGTCTTTGAAGGCAGAATCATGAGCCAAAAAGTCAAATTCCTAGGGAGATGAGACATTCAAACTTGCAGAAAATTATATGGTTGTGACCAGAGTTTCTGATAAGATTAACGTGGTTCTTATTTCTTACCTTCCACTCTCTGGGATATACGTAAGAATACCCATCTTCATAGTCCACAAAAGCTTGGTATCTGTCTGGTTTTTCTACAGGACGAAGAGTAATGCAATTCCAAAATTTCAGAAGACCATGTCATGACTAGTCTCTCGGTTTATCAAAAGATCCTTTTAGTGAAATGAAACTTAATAACACAAAATATGATCACATTAGCAGGCGTGAATACCTTGAGCAAATACCAAATTTGTCAGTTGTAAATTTGCAGTTAAAGCTCCAACTCCCAGCAATAGCGGTCTTCTCTGGCAGTGGCCTGAAAATCACACAAGACATTCCATAAGTTTTTTCAACATCTTTAGACTCAATCACCTTACGAGTTGTTGTCCGTGATTTAGTCTGACACATGAGAGAATGAAAAGAAAATGAATATTTAAACTGCTTTAGACTTCTACTTCTTATATGAGACAATTGGGTATGGTCGAAACACTAGAAAATAGTTCAAGGTTCTTACTTTCTCCACTGGATATTGTCTCCAATGCACAAAAGGCAGTGTTGTTGGAAGACGAAATTGCAGTATTGCGAGGCAAATAGTTGGAATGTGGCAAGTTTAGCTGAAACAGTGGAAAGTAGAGTGCATGAACATGAGTTTTGTGTAGAGAATGTTGTGTTTATGAATAGAAAGAATTAGTGTGACAGACCTTTGGGGAGAATGAGGGTGATATCCAAGTCAAAGAGCATGAAGAAAGTACCATACTTCACAGTGGTTTAGAGCTTCACTTCTGAGATAGTGTATGCAGTATGATAGAATTTATGCTTCTGACCTTATATCACAACCAAGCATTTTCTCTCTCCTTTTCTCTAAACATCTCTCAATGGATAATGCCCGCAATGCCACAATGGAACAACCACTTTTACTTCTTGCACCTCCATAGTTCCCGTGTCCCTCAAATTTCAAGTTTTTTTTTTACACGTTTTCACTCTTTTAAGCATTTTTCCTATCTTCTTCTTCCTCTATTCTTTCTTTACAGTAGCAGTGATGATAAAAACAGTGGCAACAAAAACAATAGTATGGTGCAATTGTGAAAAAATGTGAGTCTTTTTCTGTTATTATAGAGTTGCAATTAGTAATTATGAGAGGGTTCAAGAAATAGCCTTGGGATAATTGTTTATTTAGAGTTAGTTAAAGTAGGGTGGGTGGGCTGGCCCATAAATGGTCATGATCAAGAACAGGGTAAATTTTTGGCTGTTGCTATTTTCACCTCCTTTTTTCTATTGCAAACATTGTCAATATTTTTTAGAACTTGTAACAAGATTACTCTTTTACAGTCAAAGATAAATTTTCATATAAAAGAAAAAGAATAGAAAGAAAGTGTGAAGAATACCAATATATATATATATATAAACACAACTCTTATCAACGGATCCATTATTTAATATTTTTTATTTAATTATTTTTTTAAAATTCACTATCAATTAGAAGTTTCTTACATATTGAAAATATTAATTATAACAAATTTGTCACGAATAATTATAATGATAAGAAATTATTATTTAATGCCAATTGAAACATTTTATGCAAGTTGGTCCTTTATTTTAGATATGATATCTTTAGTGGTGTGATAATTGAGAGTGACTTTAATAATATGCAAGAAGAAAGGTGAACCTATTCATTTGAATAGACATTAAACAATATTAAAAAGTCAAAAAAATTATCGTAATTTTATAATTGGACCACAATTTTAAAGTCAAGCATTAATTTATAAATGTTTGAACTAATTTTCAGTTTACACAAACTATTTTTTAGTTTAATTTAATTTTTAATAAATTATTACAGTTCAATTAATTTTATTCACGATGAGAACAAATTGTACTAATTAATTAATTCACCCTTAGGGGGAGGGAGAGAATCTTGTTTCACTGTTGGTAATTGGGTTTGTTGTGGTTGCTAACATCGTGGTTGGAAGTGTTTTATTCTACACCTCCAAAAATTTTATTTTTAACCTTTTAACATCTGTACCTTCAACTTTTCTAAAAATTTTATTTTTAATAAATATATTGTTATTTTCTTCTCTCCTATTAAAAGCACTTCAATAAATATTTTTTTCTTTTTTTCTTTTTCTTATTAAAGTCACTCTACACCACCTTAATAATAATATAATTTAATTTAAAATTTAAATATTATTTAATATAATTTTATATTTTAATAATTATTAAAATATGATTTATATTATAATAACAGTTATATTAAAAAAATAAAAATAAAATAATTAAAATAATAATAATAAATAAATAAATGAAATAATAATAATAATAATAATATAAAATTTGATTTGATATATTAATATATATTAAAGTATATTAAAATATTAAAATAAATTAAACAATTATTAAATTTTAAATAGAAACAAAAATTTTTAAATATGCCAACAGTTTTTTTTATTTAAAATTTAATAAATATTTAATTTAATTGAAAATTATAATATTATTTATTACATTTTTATATTTTAATAATTATTAAAATATAATATATATTTTTATAATAATTTTATTAAAATTATTAAAAAATAATAATAATAATAATAATACAAATAAAAATAATATTTAAAATCACATTTCATATATTAAAATTAAATAAAAAACAAAATTTTAAAAAATTCTTAATCGGATATCCATATCCGATTCATATATTATCGAATTTTATATCCGATCAACAAATTTTAAATTTATTTTTTATTTAATTTTAATAATTATTTAATTAAATTAATATTTTAATATATTATAATATATTTAAATATTTTAATGTGATTTTGTATACTATTTTTATTTTCATTATTATTATTTTTACTTTAATTATTTTATTTTACTTTTTTAATAAAATTATTATAAAATATAAATAATATTTTAATAATTATTAAATTAGAAAAATATAATAAATAATATTATTATTTTTAATTAAATTAAATATTTATTAAATTTTAAATAAAAAACTATTAAATATTTTATGGTGTCCAATAATAAGTTTTTAAAAATTTTGTTTTTATTTAAAATTTAATAACGTAATATTTTAATATAATTTAATATATTTGAATATATTAAATCAAATTTTATATTATTGTTATTATTATTTTATTTTTTATTTTTTTCATTATTACTTTTGTTTTAGTTATTTGATTTTTATTTATTTAATATAACTATTATTATGATATAAATCATATTTTAATTATTATTAAAATATAAAATCATATTAAATAATATTTAAATTTTAAATTAAATTTGATTATTATTAAGATGGTGCAGAGGGACTTTAATAAAAAAGAGAAAAAAATAAAAAAATATTTATTAAAGTTTCTTTAATAAAAAAGAGAAGAAAATAAAAATATATTTATTAAAAAATAAAATTTTTAAAAAAGTTGAAGGTGCTGATATTAGAAGATTAAAAATGAAATTTTTGAAGGTGCATAATGAAATGAGATGTTGGAGGTGTAAGATGAAACACTCAAAATTCATCAAAAAAACTCATAAGGCTCAAATTCAATGTTGTAGTTATATACTCAAAATTCTTATGTGGATGAAAAGGACATTCCACTTATAAAGGTCCATTTAGTTTCTTCATGAATTTTAAACCAAATTGAAAAAGATGGAAAATAAATACTTGCATTAATTCGATAATTACTTCTTACACATGTCTTGTAATACTTAAGCTATTTCAAATTTACGATTAAAGTATGTTTAGCCTTTTCAAAACTATGATTAAATAATTAAGAACACAATAATCAATTAACAAAAATAAATAACATGATTCAGCTTTCACTGCATGTCTCTTGCCACGTGATTATGATTCATACTCGGGCATCAATGTTCTTTTTTATTCTTGAAAATATTTTAGCAAACCCAAAGTATATTATAAAAAAAAATTATATATATCCTACCCAACTATTTCATACTGTGCAAGAACATCTATTATTAAAATTTTGATAATTTTACTTTTTTTAAACAGTCATTAAATGTTTTTTTAATGGTGTACAACAGACAAATTCCTTATTTAAACCATACATAAGTCTTAAGCTCTAAATACTAAAACTTATACTTATTTTTTAATAAATAAATATCTTATTTCTTTTATTGAATATCAGAGAGATTATTTTTTTCTAAATCTCTCCTCACTTTTCAACATTTTATAAATTCACATGCTGCCACTTGAAAGAAGACCACATAATGCACTGCACGCACGCCGTTGGAAGAGGAATACCAGATCTATGAATATAAAATTCAAAACCTAAAATTATTTTGGGTAATTGGTTTTAGAGTAATACATTTATATATGCATTTTATCCTTACATGATGGATATTTTATAAAATAAAAAAAGAAAATATATATATTTATTTAACCGTGTAGGTTTAAGTGGTATCTTTTAGTGGATTATGTAATTAATTTTTAACAATTAAAACACAGTTAAAAAATAATAGAAAAAGATGAATGAATATAATATCTTTATAAGAGACTAAAAAAAAAGTTGAAAAGAACAAAGAGAGTATGAGGTTGTGAAATAAGCACATCCACACCTTCAAATCCATTTCAGTCCCATAAATTAATTAAGATAGTGAAATATGAAATAAGGTTAAACACATATAGAGATGATGGTCCTAAGAACTGAATACAACCCAAAAATAAACACCAAAACAAGAACGCTGCGTCAGTTTGAACACATGAATTCTAAGTTTTCTTATCTTTCAACTTTCCCTTCTCATGGAGGATTTGTTCAGCAATTTGCCAGATGAAGTTCTAAGATCCATAGTTTCTTTTCTGCCAAATGAATCAATGCTACAAACCAGCCTCATATCCATCAGGTGGAGAGACTTGTGGAACCAAGTTCTTGTCAGACATGGAACCACACAAGATGTAGCAGCTGCTGTTGTTCAATTTCTGGCTCGTTTTGAAGACCATGATCCACTAAAACATCCACGCAAGCTTCAATTTCACTCTGCTCAACACACTGCACTCTTTGCATCCATTGCAGCTGACAACAAGCTTCTTCTTGATTTCCCTGCTGGGAACAAACACCTTGAGAGAAACTATGAACTTCACTTCATTCTCAACAAGGATCACATCACACACCACACTTTCCACCCCACTTTCATTGTCAAAACTCTCTATTTGAAAGCGGTGAGTCACTTGGCAAGTTCGGTGGTTTCCTCCATCGTTTCAAGTTTGGAGCAGCTTGAGAAGTTGGTGATTGTTGAGTGCACTGGCTTGCAGTCTTTGTCCATTGAATCTGAATCAAAGCTTCAGAAGTTAACCGTATTAGATTGCCCCCGGTTGAAGTTTCTCCATCTTAGAACTTCTAAGCTTAAAAATTTAACATACAGTGGACCTCTTCCAAGGATTTGGCCAGAATCTCATTTCAACCTGAGCCATGCCATGCTTGATTTTAGACAAGGACCAAATTGTTCTGACTTTAAGGCTCGAGATTTCAATCAGACTCTGTTAACAATAAAGAATTGTGAAACTCTAACTCTGTGTGAGTGGACTTTTGAGGTATGCATGTGTTACTTACCATGAACTATTGCTGGTTTAACAAAATTATCAAGTGAATTTAGCAGTGTATTATAATGCAGCAGTTCATGAATTTAGGATATTACATCTTTAGTATACACAACCTATGACTCTGAAAGTTTTCTTTTTTCTTGTAGACATTGGTATGACCATCGATTTCTCCAACTGGGAACTTCATATTCTATAAGATACGAAAGCTATGGTGGATTCACAATTATAAGGCTGAAAACAGCATCGATGCCTTGGTCTGCTTTTTGAAATTATGCCCTGCCTTGGAGCAACTTTTTGTGACGGTAGA
This sequence comes from Vigna umbellata, assembly GCF_029865625.1. Taxonomy (NCBI): domain Eukaryota; kingdom Viridiplantae; phylum Streptophyta; class Magnoliopsida; order Fabales; family Fabaceae; genus Vigna; species Vigna umbellata. Next base: position 47,917,194 of record NC_142172.1, on the reverse strand, counting down.
TTCGTATTGAAATCAATTAAAGCTCTTGTTTTGCTATAGTCTAAACTTCAATTTCTGACTCTCTTTTTTTCTGTCACTGTTTGAATGTAGAATGATTCTACAAGTTATTCAACTCTGGAGACCAAATCAAGTTTAACACAAGCAAGTAAATATACAAAATTGGAACATCTGAGAGGGATAAAGTTTGCGGGATTTGTAAATAGAGTTGATGAAATTTCAGTAGCAAAAATAAAGTTTGCGGGATTTGTAAATAGAGACATCAGATGGGACTTACTTTGATATTTTGATGCAGTGATTGTTTAAGGAAAATCATATCAAAAGTATGGCTTAGAGGTTCAGTATATATACATACATACATATATACATACATATATATATATATATATATATATATATATATATATATATATATATATATATATATATAAAAGTAATTAATATTTACTGTTATATAGCATTATTATTATTATTATTATTAATTTTTAATAGCTATATTGAATGATTTGTAATATATTTTTATAAGTGGTTGAACATTAAATTAATTTATATTCTTCTTGCTTTATAATTGATGTGCACAATTCACATTTTATAATATAGTCCAAATACCAAATGGTTAAGTTATTCTGCACTTGTACAATTTCTGTATGAACCTCCGGGAATTTTAAACTAACCATTTTACTTTTTAAAATCACTATTTGTTTTAATTTTTTTTTAAAAATAAGATTTTCAGATTTTGAAAATGTATGAAATTTATTTCGGAACAAGATTTTAGAATAATTTTTACAAAATGTATATAATATGTTAGTGTGGGTTGTAATTAGTAATTGTAGGAGTGCAGGAAGAAATAACTAATGGATTTTGCTCAAGGCAATAAGTAACTTGTGGCCTTTCCGAAGCCCAAAAGAACAAAAGCCTTGTTCGATATACCCTCCGAGTTTACGGCGTCGTTTGCCGCGTCTTCCCCAAAACCCTTTTGTTTGTGATTCTGCGTTGAGGGTTTGAGAGTGGGGTTGCAGCCATAACCGGGGCTGGGAAAATGGTTCTATCAAACAAGAAACTGAAGCTTAAGCTCAGAGCTGAATTGGCCCAACAACAGAATAATATCAACGAAGTTCCTTCATCTTCGAACTCTCTCAAATCTCTTTTGGACGCTGCCACCCCCACACCCAGATTGTCCAAGCGAGACAAACACCGAAAGCTTCGATCTTCCGAACACCCTCCAAAAGAAGCCAACAAGGAAACTGAAACTGAAACAGAGGGTTCAGCCAATAAGAAAAACAAGAAGAGAAAGAGGAAGGTAGAGGGCGATGACGTGGCAAATGGAGTTCCCGACAACACACCACAGAAAAACAGCAAGAAGAAGAAAAAGAAGAAGAAGCTGAAGAAGAACAAGAAAAAGCCCAAAACCGCGGAGGAAAATGGCTCTAATGGTGGAGGGGAAGTGCCTGAGGCTACAGAGTTAACCAAGACCAATACAACTACCAGGTTATAATAAAATTATTACATTATGAATAACGCTGTTTCATATGAGTGAGATTTTTGTTTTATAATGTTTGCGTTCTGTGATGTGTATTCAGTCAAGACAATGGTGATGTTCCTACAAAGGTTTATGTTGGAGGAATTCCTTATTATTCAACCGAGGATGATATTCGAAGTTATTTTGAAAGCTGTGGCACCATAACTGAAGTTGATTGCATGTATTTTCCTGAAAGTGGCAAGTTTAGAGGGATTGCCATTATTAGTTTTAAGGTGAGTGACGAATAATGCACTATTCCTGAAAGTGTTACTTTATTTTTGGTGTTCTTCAATTTCGACTTGAATTGAGAAACCTCTTTTTTAGGTTATTTCTTCTTCCCTCACTAGTTATGTTATTTCTTAAGTTTATACTTCACTTTGGTAGTAATAAGCATGTCCATAACTTTCTGACAATTTTGTGGCACTTTTCCTGCAGACCGAAGCAGCAGCTAAACGGGCATTGGCTCTTGATGGAGCTGACATGTTAGTAACACTGGCAATTTTCTTTCTTGCTTTCGTGATTTACTGTTTTTGCGCATTTCTCATGAAACATTAATGTGTAACAGGGGAGGACTCTTTCTTAAAATCCAGCCATATAAAGCAACGCGAGCCAATAAAACATCGGATTTTGCTCCAGAAATTTTGGAGGGGTACAATAGAGTATATGTTGGGAATTTGTCATGGGATATAACCGAGGAAGAACTGAGGAAATTCTTCAATAATTGTGAGATAACGTCTATTCGATTTGGTATGGATAAGGAGACGGGAGAGTTTCGAGGGTATGCTCATGTGGATTTCGGTGATAGTCAGTCACTGAAAACAGCACTTACATTGGACCAAAACGTTTTGTTTGGGAGACCTGTCAGGATAAGTTGTGCAGTTCCTCTGATGAAAAAACCAGGAATTCGTAACAGCTCGGCAGTTAATGAAGCTAATGGTGATAAATCAACTTCCTCAGGAAGTGGCAAGATGAATGGAGCTGATGGTGATAAATCAAGTTCCACAGTAAGTGGGAAGATGAAGAGAAGGACGTGCTATGAATGTGGTGAGAAAGGACATGGTTTTTCGGAATGTCCTAAGAAACAAACAGGTGCTGCAACTACAACCTAAAGCATGTAGGAAAACTCAAACAGGTCAAGGTTCTTGTTACATTTGATTGTAGTTTATAGAATACCATAGTGCTGCATTCATAGATGATCGGGATTTTCAGTTTCTTACTTCCCCTTGTTATTTTGGTAATTATTTTTCCCTCTTAAAATGGAAATTTTGTGTTTGCTGTAAGAAAAGGAAAGTAGCAGATGAAAAAGTTACTAATAGTTTGAGATTTTGTTCACCGATAGATAAGACAATTTGGTGCGAATTAACAAACAGCAAATTCAAGCTTTCTTTTGTGTAGCATCTTATCCTGGTTATCCTGGTTGTATCCTCATATTTAGATGTCTCCATTATCCTTGACTAGTTTTTTCTCATTCACGAGAAGATTTCTGAGCTTTGTACTTGTAAGGAAGATGAAAGTTTTATAAACGAATAAAAACTGAAGCACAGAACATGGAGGTGACAAGCCATTCGTTCAGAGAGAGAAAATTGGCAGAGTGGAGGTGAGAATGGAGAAAATCATACTTGTGGATGACGTAGTGATATTTTTTTTTGTAATAAACAAGGATGTATGTGTTTGAAAAAAAATATTAATGTGATTATCAGTAACTAAGAAAATGACAATCATGCGAAGAAAGTTTGATTAGTCAATCGGTGCACGTTTAGGTGACAAACAAAACTTTGGTCCCTAAAGTCATAAAAAAATTGAAAATGGAACCAACTAGTTTTAGGTTTTATAATGAATTATAAAAGATTTTGTATCGAATTCAAACTCGGATTTAATTGAGGACCCCAATTATCAAAGCAAGAATGAATTAACATGTAACTAATAGATCCTGCTACTTTATATGTCTCACTTTTCTCATCTCTCTTCTAGTAAACACATTAACTTTTTCATTAATCTTAAAAATGGATTACAGATTATCATATTCTCCTTGCACTGCTTCTGTGTAAGGAATGTGCACCTAGCATTTCAAGAATCAACGACTACAAGATTGAAAAAAAATGATTAGATAGTTGATTAATCTAATGAAGAAGATTTGTCTTGTGATGGTTATCACGTGACAGATACGAATGAGGGGTCTCCCTCCAAGTTTCTGCTTCCAATTCTGCATAGTACCTTAAAAGAAACTTATCCAAGCAATTATTATGGCTACTGCTTCAATGTCTGACAGTGATTCTCTGTATTTGGAAGGAAACTGTAGGATCTTACATCCAGTCACAAATCTAAGGGTCGATGTTTTTTTTATTGCATATAATTTCTTTTTTCTGGCTAGGATTTTATGCAGTGACATAAGAATCAACACCCTGCCATGCCAAAGCCAAATCAGTTCGAAGATTTCAAATGAAGAATAAAAATATGACTGAATTCCTAGAAAAACTTACCTGTTCATCATTGATCACAATCAACTCACTGAAAATGAAGTCTGGGTGATTCTCACATTGTCAGGAAGATGGAAGGATTCAAGAGTTATCACTCGTATTAGAGAAAAATATACAGAAAATTAATTAACAAATTGATCCCTCAAACTGTTTTCTTCTACTATTACTCTCTGAATATGAAATTTGTATCAATGAAAGGACTACATTGTACATGGTTTTCTAAACTCAGGAACTAACTCATTCAAGGACTAAACAGCATGTGAACATATATTTCTGGACTAAGCTGTTAATCTGAGAGAAAAATACAGTAAGGTATAAAATCGAGTCAATATAACTGCTTACACAGGCTTCTGCACACAGTACACACACCCTTTTGAGCAAAGTTACAAAATCATTGTTATTCAATGACCATAAAATGTTTGCTCATTATCTTACTGTTGTTTTAGAAGTGGTGAACTGGGCTCGACCCTCTTGAATTTCTACTACAAGTACTTTCATTTTTGTTCTTTTCTACAGTTGTGAACTCTAAGAATACAAGTGGTCAGACATCTTCTCTTTCATGATGACAAATAACACACTCCTCCCTCTTCTCCATGCAATTTGCTGTCTGCACTCTGCAGTGATATTGGAACGTAGTGGTTCCAAATAGTGGCCCGTTAACTTGTTCTGTGCATTGAAGGGCTCAATGCAAATGCCACGCTGTGCCTGTCTACAGTTTCTTCTTTTGTTTCCGATTTATTCCCTGTCACACGTAAGCTTTCATCATTCATCTCATCTCTCTCTCACCACCACCTGCTTTCTCATTCGCTTTCTGCCACTGTACTCTTTTCATTCACACGCCATTTCAGCTTCAGAGAAGAGTGAAACAGCTTGAGACATAGCGTGACCAAGTGGTTTTCCTACACAGATTATACTGCATAATCACCATAAATATCTATCTAAAGTTTTTCAGGAGAGAAGTGACAGAGTAGGTGGACAGGGAAAAAAGTACTTATTTGTTGGATTCTAATTGTTTAAGAAGATTTTTAAGAGTTTTCTTTATTTACAAATAAAGTGAGAGTATGATTTGCAGTACAAGGCAAAAAAAAGTCTGCATGGGGATGTTAAAATGTATCAACCCAATCCCTCCTATTAAAAAACATCTCGATACTATATTTTTTTTATATAAAAAAGACTTTCTTTTTCCTATAATAAATAGAACATTCTAAAAGTTTATTAAACCATTTAAAAGAAGGTAAAATTTGGTCTTTTTTACTATGTCCTATGGACTAAAACAACATACTCAACATGATAAATTGCCTTCAAACTTGATTACTAACGTTTTTGTCATGCAAAATAAACCCCTTATTACGACTTATGCTTCACCAACAAGGAAGGTTTTTGTTACTTACTATGCGTGCCAAGAGTGAAGGCACCAAATGATACTTAATGATTCAGAATATTTTATTAGTTTTCTTCTTCTTGTAATCCGTGTGACACGTTTTTTAGTGTTTGAGAATGATCTAATGTCTCACATCGACAAAATCTTTATCTTTACACCGTCATTGAGTTCCTCCATAACACGGTTGAAGAATGCCTTGCCGTTTGATCAGTTGGTAGTAGTAGTTTGAGGTTCGTTGTTTTCTCTGGTCGTTTAAATTTTCTATGTAAAGGAACAGTGAGTTAGCCATTTTTATAATTTTATTTTGTGCACGAAGTTCTGATTAGTTTCCGCACAATCTGCGTGGTTGCCGAAACTAGTCCATTTTTTTCCCTGAAAGCAGTGCGATGGTTTCACGGGACAACTTTTGACTTCATACGAATAAAATGAAAAATTTGTCCTGAGCTCACTTTGGTCCGTGAGCAAGTACCATGATTGATATTTCATATTGATAAACACCATTTGACCCTTAACTTGCAACTATAGTAGTAGCATCTCTTTAATATTATAAGCTCAAAAACAGGTTTGGCATCTTGCCGTGAAATGTATGCAATTGCATGCCATGCCATGCCACTTGCTGGTATTGGTACATGAAAGCTCATTATTAGCCAAATGCAAACAACAGCCACTTTCCCTCATGCTGGCCCATTTCATTATAAATGCCAACAATCTCTCTCACTTCAGTACCTGAATTGAGACCACAATTCCACACACCCATCTTCCCATTTCAGATAATAACACAAACCTTCTCATTCTGCACTCACAAAATTTGGCTCTCATTTCCTCCATTTGCTGTTTTTTATTCTTATTTTGTTAAGGGAAAAAAATGGTAGAAAGAGAAGCAGGTTCTGAGAGCTCCAAAATGTGGACTGAACCAAAACATCAAGCTACCGAGCTCAGAGTTCCAGTAATATACTACCTTTCCAGAAATGGCCAGCTCGAGCATCCACATCTCATGGATGTTCCAATCTCATCTCCACAAGGAGTGCTATGTCTTAAAGGTAAATGCTACCAGGAAAATAGAGTTGCTAGCTACTGAATTTGAGTTATAATTCACTATTTCTCTTGTATATTCACCCTCTCGTTCTCTTCAGATGTGATAGATAGATTGAGTTTTCTCCGGGGACAAGGAATGACCGCAATGTATTCTTGGTCTACAAAAAGGTACATTTCTATTCTATCTCCTCACGTGTGTATTCGAATGAGATGAAAAGATTTGTGCTTTGATAGTAGTAGAAGAACATTACATTCTTAAAGTGAATGGGAACACGTGTTTATTTAGTTCACTCACAAGCTCAAACTTCTTGCAAATAACAATGATAACGAGATTTTTCTTCGTAGGAGTTACAAAACCGGGTTTGTGTGGCAAGATTTGTCTGAGAATGATTTCATTTACCCGAGTGGTAGCCATGAGTATGTCCTGAAAGGGACACAGATGATAGAAGCTTCTTTGAGCTTTCGATCCTGTGAGACAATATCAACATCAAGCTCCAAAAGTTCGACAGAAGCAAACAATTCTAGCATGGATGCAGATTCCCCTGCAACCGTAAAGGGTAGAAGCCAATCATTTAACTCGAGTGATTACAAGTTTTACAGGGCAAAGACGTGCGAGGAGTTTGCAGGGAAAGCCACCAATGCCTCGACTCAGACAGAGGAGAAGCGTAGGGAAAGGATAAAATGGGAGAAAGTAGAAGAGTGTAAAGGAACTGATGATGCAAGGGTTGGTGAAAATGAAGGATCTTTACGATTTTCAAGTTCTAGTTTTGGAGCGTTGGAAGGGTCTTTGAAGGGTTACGATTCAGCAGACATCAGAAACCAGAGGGTTGAGAATGAACGTCCAAGTGGGAGGATCAAGGCTTCAGAAGTTCTCATGCAGTTCATCAGATGTGGATGATGTCAAAGGTTCATGAGTACGAATTAGGAACTGTTAATCACTCAAATTGGTATGATTATGCTGCTTCTAGTTCAGTTAGAAATGGAACAATGAGTTGAGTGACTTGTTGCCATTGAAACATCTATCCTTTGTGTTGTCCCTTTAATCAAATTAGACATGTGATGACATGATTATTGCTCCTTCTATTTTTGTCGGCACCCAACGTTGTTGCATCACCATTTGTCAGCAGTAAAATTTGTTGAATTTACTCAAATTTAATAATCTAATAAAAGGTAGTTCACAATTAAATGGAATTTGTCGAATTATCTTTCATTTCAAATTCTTTTCACAGATTAAAATTCTTCATCCAAAGATTCTGCAAGTTTGTAGTCATCTGCTATGTCTTTATTTCCAGAGTTCTGCTCCAGAATGTCTTCTATTGAACCTTTCGTTCTGATATTGTTATGAACATCTGACCTTGAAAAAATATAGCTGGAACGAAGTTCAACTCTTCTGTCTAGAGGCCTGCCTTTAGAGGTAGGGTGGCTTTTTACTCCCAATCATATATATATATATATATATATATATATATATATATATATTTGAAATTAACATAGAAATAAGTTGAAATTTAGTTCTATGATATTTTATGTTTAGAAGTTTTGAGTGAGTTTACTTTCAAAACTAATTGTAAATTATTTTAACCCCAATGATTTTTTAATATTCAAAACGAGGCAAATCTATGAAAAAAACTTGCAAAATATTAAGTGGGAGACTACTTTTTGCATTCATAATTTCGGATTTTATATCATTTAAAAAGGCTAAAATATGAAGAATTTTAAAAATATTAGTCTATTTAATATTAATTAAGATCACTGAGTATTCTAATTTAAATTAATGATATGTGCACATGTATTTATTTACATTATGTACAACTTTTCGAAGAGAAAAATAATATAAGAGCTCGAAAATAATGCAAAGCCCGTCTAGCTCAGTTGGTAGAGCGCAAGGCTCTTAACCTTGTGGTCGTGGGTTCGAGCCCCACGGTGGGCGTAATTTTATTATTCTGTTAATTTGCTTTAAAACAGTAACCATTATAGTGTTCCTGAATTAATTATTTTCTCTTTCTTTACTAACTTTTTATTGGCTACCTGTATTAATCTGAAAAGTCAAAAGATACTGCTCCATAAGAAATATTAAAGCTAGCTTTTCATATTATTTTTTCATCAAGTGGATTAAAAGCAAATAGAAAAAATTCAGTCCTTCTGATTATCACAGTTTAGTTCAAACGATTTACCATGTTCAAATCACAAATTATCTATCATAGTTTATTTTTTTTTAATGAACTTAAAGGTGTTTGTTGGTTAGTTAAGAATTAATATTTTATAATATTTAACCTTTCACCAGAACATTATCATAACGAGAAATTACATTTTTTTTATAAAATTTAAAACTATACTTTTTAGAGGTTAAATATTATATTTTTGGATCAGTTTCAATGCAAATTAGCATTCTTTTCACTTGATGGATAGTTTTTCACCCTTTATAACCGATTTTAAATTTTTTAAACATGAATGTTTTTTCTGGAATCCAGAAGTGAAGAGTGCTCCTAATTTATTTATTTTTTTCATTTTATAAAATCGCAAAAGCAGTAATAAGAATGTCAAACTATTTCCTAGTGGTGCTAGCTAGAATTGAGAATATGCAGGAACTAAAAAACAGATGAGAAATTGATTTAAAACTATTCACTCGTGTTAATAATTTTATCCAAATGTTAAAATAAATTAATACCCAATATAGTTTTAATTTAAATAGTAAAACTTTTGAAATAAACAAACATTATAATTTAAGCCTTGTATTCCAAGAGAGGATATATATATATATATATATATATATATATATATATATATATATATATATATATATATATATATATATATATATAATTTATTGTTGTGTTGAAAAATAAACCTATTGATATTTTTAAATGAACTTACACGTATATAAGCTAGGTCCAGAGACCGTGATGATGATGTGAAAACAGAAATGGTCTAACAATGTAGTAAATGAAAATGATATTTTGAAATGAATATCAGAGACACGAAGATGCACGAATGGAATGAAAATGGTAATTGGTAAAACGACCAGAGAAATAAACAAGAGGGTTTCATGTTTCTGATAGTAAAAAAAACATTTACCGAGAGATGTTAAAAAAAATTATTTTCAGTTTTTATATTTTAAATGCTAAAGTTACCAGTTGGCTAAAGTGATTTGAAAAGTAAAAATTAAAAGGAATTGAAAGAGCATAACCAAGGAAGTGTTGAATTGTTCATGACATGTCCATTTACGACAGAAACTAGCGGTCTCGTCTCATCGAACTATTTTAATTTCTTTTTATAATTTTATTTTTTTACATTCTTTGATTCCCTTCACTCCACCTATATATATACATATATGGATATTACACCTAGCATTAGTTACTCACAAATTCTGCTTCGTTCTTTCTTTCACCCTTTCTCTCTATGCTTTACTACTTCATTCATTCATCTTTTTCATGTTATATAAATACTCTGCAATTTGCTCATACACTTTGATTCTTGTTTGGTGGAGTTGAAATCTGGGTGGTGATTAATGGGTTTTGTTTCCCTTTTCTGATTTTGCTTTGCTTTGGTGTTATTCTGCGTTGTGAATATATACTGAATGGGTTCCATCAGAGGAATCAAGAAGAGGAAGAAGGCTGATGATAAAGATGGCCAAGATGCCTCTGCCACCCCATTCGATTGGTGGCAACATTTCTCCCTCAGAATTTCAGGTACACTGCAATATCCTTTCTTGTTTGTGATTGGACATGTTTGTGTGATAGTCTGTTACTTATTTTTCATTGTATATCAAAACTTCTAGTTATTATTATTATTATTATTATTATTATTATTATTATTATGATTATCTGATGTAGGGCAAAAAAGTTATGTGCTTTTTGGTAATGGGTAGGATTATAATGATTCGGGATTTGTTTCTTCAAGCTTAATAAGTTACTCATCATTCGTTGAATCTTTGTTTTCTCTGCTTGACTTTCATATTCATGTTGCTCTTATGGGGCATACATCTTTGATGACTTACTTGATAAAGAAAGTGACCCCATGCTTTTGACCAAAATGTGCTTCTTACAAGGAATGTATCTCTTACTTAGAAACTGTAGTAGACTTTGGTTATAATTTTGTTGAATCGTGTTTGGTTATCATATATCTGTTTGGCTAGTTGCTATTTGTATCTTAACCTTCCAAATTGTGAAACTTCTGGTATGGTGTCACCACGTAATTAGACCATTGGCGGGATCCTGGTTGTAGGTATAAACACAAGAATTATATTTGTTATCTTTACTTGTTGCAGTTATCCACTTACACAACAATCTGGGTATTTTATGCATTGTTTTCACGTGAATTGTGCAGCTTCTTTATCTTGTTATGCATTGAATTCAGTCAATACTCATTTTGACTTTCAACCCATTTCTAAAGATCTTTCTTCCTTTACTCTAGCTTTTCGTCTCTTCCCAATGCCTGCTTTGAAGAGTCACATAATTTACAATCTCATCTCTATACTGACTAATAACCAGATGCATTAGCAGTGAGATTATTCAAGTCTGTGGTTAACACGGTACATTCCAACTAATATAACTATTTATGAAATATATTTTTGCATGTGGCTTATTAAATTGATTGAAGATAACTAAGGTATATAGATTCTGTCGACGGCCAACCCTACCGGAGACAGGACCAGAATCCTCCGAACGCGCCGCCACGGAGCTCTTCTTTCCGGCCAGTCCGCCGCCGGCCGTCACCGTTTCGACCGGTGACCAGCAGATCTGGAGCGTCTCCTCGAGCGACGGCCAACCCCGCCAGAGACAACACCAGATTCCTCTCAACGCGCCTCCACGCGGCTCCTCTTTCCGGTAGATCTCGGACGCGTATAGCCACGCGCCGCCTTGTCGCCGGCCACCGTCACCGTTCCGACCAGCGACCACTGGATCTGGCTCGCCTCTTCACGCGACGACCAACCCCACCGGTGCCGGCGTCCGAAACCTCCGCACCAGCTGTCACGCGCCGCTTCTTCTCGGCCAGTCTCGGCCGCGTGTTCTGCACGCGCCGCCTTCCCGGTGCCGGAGTTTCCCCGCGACACCTCCATAGCCGTCGTCGGAGCTCCCTCTCTTTGTTTCGACCATCAGAGCAGCCGTTGCTGCCATCTTCGTCTCTGCCGTTGGTGTCCAGGCGCCGTTTTGCAACTGTCCGACGCCGTGTGCCGCTGACCAGGCGCCGTTTGCCACTGTCCAGTCATTGTTTGCCGCTGTCCGCGCCGTCTGCTGCTGTCCAGGTGCCGTTTCCGCTGTCCGCGCGGTCTGTCGATGTCCGCGCGGTATGCCGCTGTCCACGCGCCGTTTTTCTGCTTTCCGATACCGTTTGTCGCTGTCCAGGCCCCTTTTGACCACTGTCCAGCCACTATTGACCGCTGTCCAGGTGCCGTTTCCGCTGTCCAGCGCCGTTTTGTCGTTGTCCAAGCGAAGTTTGCCGATGTTCTTGCACTATTTGCTGCTGTTCGGCACAGCCGCGGTTCGGTGCTAGAGTTAGCCCGATCTTCTTGCACAGTTTGCCGCTGTTCGGTGCTAGAGTTAGCCCGATCTTCTTGTGATACACTGCTACGTATCACCACTTGGGAGTTGTCCAGCAAAGAATTTTGGACCTCCAATTTGGATCTTTGATGCCTTTGTTTCAGTATTATAGCTTAATATTTTGTTTCTATTTTTAGTGGTCCAGCAACTGTGATATTCCACATTTCCGCCCTTCACACTAAGGGGGAGTACGTTTCCAAGACACTGCAAGTCACATGTATATGGGTGTAGTCCCTGCAGTTTTGTAGATTTCAGCTACTACTGTTGATCCCGTCACCCAGCCATCATTGATGAGGATTTAGTGTAGTCCCTGCAGTTTTGTAGCTCTTAGCTTTCAGCTACCACTGTTGATCCCGTCACTCATCCATCATTGATTGGAGAATCAGTCCTTGCAGTTTGTCATTGGCCACCAATGCTTTCCTTCATCCACTTTTGAAGTTGAAGTTTCACAAGCTGCTGTTGTCCATCTATGTTTGCCTCACACTCTTGAAGACAAATCATCTAGTTCAACACCGAGTTCATCTATTCCAAGCTTAGTACATACAATATGTATGCTCTAGCTTGAGGGGGAGTGTTAGAATTATGGAACTTCTTTGTTTAAATGTCAGATGTGCTGAACTTGGAATAAATGTTAGATTGGTATGGTTGGTACAGTAAAAAATTATTTTGAATGAGTTCAAAACCTTATAATCTGATTGGCTGCTGAAGAGATTTTAAAGGAAAATAACATCTGAAAAACAGAGGTATGAACCCTTATTCAGTTTTTTATAGTTGAACCTCTTCAGTAAATGCCTTACTATGCTGATTTTCTTAATCAAAATTATGTCGCATATAGCCATTAGGTTGTTCATATTTTTGTAATATTTCTGCTTTGTGACCTGAGTAGATTTCTTTATATAAGAAAAGAAGGATTTTTCTGACAGTGTTCAGAGAAACTGACCTTTAGGTAAACCATCCCAGTTACAAAGAATTTGCACATTTTTTTCTAATATATTTGAGTATAACTGTGTCTGGATATAAAGAATATTGTTTCTGCCATTACTTCCTCTGGCATGTTGGTTAAGTTCCTTTCATGTAATTCAAGATGGTGCATGATGTGCTAAACTTATTCATAATACATTTGTGAAATTCAAGTGCCCATCTTCATGATATGCTCATGCTTTAATTTTCCAATTTTAGGACCTTTGGCTCAATCTAAAAATATAGAGAAATTTGAGTCAGTTTTCAAGATCTCAAGGAAGACGTTCAACTATATATGTTCTCTTGTGGAAGAAGACCTGCTGGCCAGAGCCTCAAATTTTGTTGATTTAAGTGGCAAACGTTTGTCTCTAAATGACCAAGTGGCTGTAGCTCTTAGAAGACTCAGCTCTGGTGAGTCATTGTCAACCATTGGCGACTCATTTAGGATGAACCAGTCGACTGTTTCCCAAGTAACATGGAGGTTTGTGGAAGCAATGGAAGAAAGAGGACTCCACCATCTCAGCTGGCCTTCAACTGAAACCGAAATGGAAGAGATAAAGTGCAAGTTTGAGAACTTCAGGGGCCTTTCTAATTGTTGTGGTGCCGTTGACAGCACACACATAATGATGACTTTGCCCTCTGTGGATGCTTTGAATAGTGTGTGGCTTGATCGTGAGAAGAATTGCAGCATGGTCTTGCAAGCCATTGTGGATCCTGATCTGAGATTCCGTGACATAGTTACTGGATGGCCAGGAAGTATGAGTGATGAGCAAGTGCTTCGGAGTTGTTCTTTTTTCAAACTTGGTGAAGAAGGGAAAAGGTTGAATGGGGGTAAGAAAGTACTTCCAGAAGGAACAGCAGTAAGGGAGTATATTATAGGGGATAGAGGCTTTCCCCTTTTGCCATGGCTTCTTACACCTTACGAAGGTAAAGGACTCTCAAATGTTCAAGTTGAGTTTAATAGAAGGGTTGTTGAAACTCAAATGTTGGCCAAGAAAGCATTGGCTAGGCTGAAGGAGATGTGGAGGATAATCCAAGGTGTGATGTGGAAACCTGACAAGCACAAGTTACCAAGAATTATTCTTGTCTGCTGCATACTGCATAATATAGTTATCGATATGAAGGATGAAGTACTGAATGATATGCCCTCTTGCCACCAGCATGATTCCAGATATCAAGACCAAACCTGTGAATTTGTGGACAACAATGCCACCGCTATGAGAGAGAAGCTATCTCTCTTCCTATCTGGCAAGCTGCCCAGTTGAAAGATAATCTCTTAGGACTTACATAAAATTAGATCTTTATTACCATTTTCATGTTATTTTGGTTGACAACTCAACTGACTTAGACAGAAATAAATTTTAGTTGCCTCTGCATCAGTATCTTCCCAAGGAGGAGGACACAAATTATAATTCTGGTTGAATGAGCTATTTCCTTGCTAGTTCATTACGTCTCTTAAAAAAAAGGAGTTAATCATTTATTTGGTTGCTCCTCTTTTTCATATTTTGGATCTTAGACACCAATTTGTGAAGTTGGGGAGGCACATTATATTAATCTTCCTTTGCTGGGATTTAGGTGAGTAGATTACAAATTTAATGACACAAATGATGCAAATTTGGACATTACCTCAGTTTGGACACTGCAATGTATGATCATATTTTATACCTGAAGTTGGGGTTTGGACTTAAATCAAACGATACATAGGATATTTAGAGGATTGCAGTTTTAGTGTTCTTACTCTACCTTTTAATCAAATGAAAGGGGAATGCAAACTGATAAAACAATAGCTCTATTTTAATGTGGTTTGATTTTCAAATTTATGTGCATGAAAGAAAAGTTGTCAGGAAATAATAGTTTTTTTAAATAAAGTTCAATACTTAGAAGGATTATAAATCTTGAGTCCATACAAATTTAATACCAAACTTATTTAAAAAACAAAACTAAGAGTGTTATATACAGGACAATTGTTATAGATATATATTGAATGTTATCATCCCTACATTTAAGTGCATTTTGGGTGGATGACAATTGGGTGTGTGTGGTTTGTCTATCTTCCTTTTTCTCTTTTGAAGTAAAACTTTATACTTGTTTTTATCTCTAAAATAGATACAAAATTGGTGTCATTTCATTTTCCGGTCAAGTAACAGGTATATCAAGAATTCATCCTTAAAGTATTGTATATTTTCTTCTCTTAGATGTCAAATAAAACTAACAATTATAATTACATAAATTTTAAAATAAAATATTAAATAAATTAAGAGTATGTTGATAATTTAAGATAAGGATAGGTATGATAATAAAAACAAAATAAATATACATTTAAAAACTCAGAAAACATTATATTTCAAAAAAGATCGGACTGTAAACTCTACAAATTTATATTTTAAATATTTATAATTTACAAATATTATATCATTATATATGGTGTCAATCATATAAAACATTAGAAAACATTATATTACAAAAAAGATCGGACTGTAAACTCTACAAATTTATATTTTAAATATTTATAATTTACAAATATTATATCATTATGGGTCTATTTCTCTTTTTCATAAAAAATAATAGTGTGACCTTGTTAAATTTGTGTATGCATAAGAAGAGAAAACAATAGACTTTATCATAACATGTCTGGTTGAATAAACAGTTTAATTCTCTTAGAAAAATAATGTAAGCTTTTTTTTATATAGTTTAAAATCAACATATATATATACATTTTTAAAAAAACAAATCACCATCTGGTAATGTTGAGAAAAAACTAAAAATTAATTTATATGCATGTTAGTTTTTATCATATCTAAATTTTTTTATTTTTTATTTTTTATTTTTTATTTTCTTCTAAAATGTTAGTAGAGAAGATTATGAAACGAAAAATTAACATGAGAGAATGTATGTTCTTGCTGTAACTAAGTGAAAGAAATGCACATAAGGTTAAGGATAATTTAATACAGTATAATGTTTTAAATTATTTTAAAAGGTTAAATATGTTTTTAGTCCCTAAACTATTGGTCGTTTCTGGTTTTCGTCCCTGTTTCAAAGTAAGGTACAATTTGGTCTTCATTCTTTTCGAAACGTTCGTTTTAGTCCTCGGAATTTTGGTAAATGAGGACCAAATTTTTAAACAGTGTTTAAATGAGGGACTAAAAACATATTTAACCCTATTTTAAAATAAGAATCAAATAGATTAATTATTTTAAATATGAAAAGTAGTTACATTTTAAAAATATTTAGTTTGTTTTTTGGTAAAAGAGCAGCAACAGTTTGTCTTTGAAATATTTTTGGGAGAGTTGCTCCCTCCACCACCACCAACCGTTCCCTGCACCTTCCCATACCTTTTTTGCCCTTCTATAAAACGGATGTCAACATCCGTTTCACCTTAACAGATGTTGACATCCGTAGCATCCATTTACATATTTTATATTTTAGTTTATTATTTTTATTTAAAAAAAAAAACTTCAACGGATGTGGCCACATGTGTCACATCTGTTTAATAGATTTTTAAAAAGTTTTTTATTTATTATTTAAATAATAATATATAAATTAAAATAATAATAATTATTTTATTAAATAAAATAAAATTAATTTATAAATAATTAAGTAATAATTTTAAAATAATTAAATAATATTTATATATTAATTTAAAACAAAAAAAAATAAAAAAACTAAAAACTAAAAAACATAAAAAGGCAACGGATGTGGCACGTTCGTGGAAGAATTTTTTTTTCAGCGGATGTTGACATCCGTTGAAGAAAAGAGGTGGGGTGTAAGATATTTTAAAATATAAAGGATAGTTTTGAAATTTTAAAAAAATGTGGTGGTGCAGGGAGCAAAGTGGGGTGGTGTAGGGAGTAACCCTCTATTTTTGGGCCTCATGAAAGAAGGAAGGGTGTTACTCCCTCCACCACCACAACTCGCTTCCTCCACCACCCCATTCTCCTTTTACCCTTTTTTTTATTTTTTCATTCCTATTTTACTCTTATTAAAATTTTAAGGTTAATATTATTTAAAATCTCACGTGAACATTCATTCTCTTTATCATTCTTCCCTCTTTCTCTTTATTATTTTTCTCAGGTTCACTCTTACGTTCCACTATCGGTGGTTGTCTCTCATGTTCCACTTCTTCTTCTCTTTTATAGAATTGTGACGTGAGAGTGTGGTGGACTTTGTGTTTAGTAAGATTGAAAGTGGGGAAAGCAATTCATCTTCAGCCGTGAGTGGGGTGGTGCTTCAAGGTGCTGGTTCAGAGGCGTGAGAGGTTCAGAGGCGTAAAGGTGCGTAATAAAACCCTAAAATATAAACCGTAATCGTTAAACGGATGTGAGCATCCGTCGACGGATGTCAACATCCGTTTAATCCGGTTAATCCGTTTAATCCGTTTTCCCTTAAACGGATGTTGACATCTGTTTAAAGATTATACGGTTTATATTTTACAGTTTTTTTATATTAATTTTAAAGATATTTAAATAATATAATTTATATTTTTTGATATATTATTTTTGAATATATTTTGATGTATTTTAATAATGTATTTTTGAGGAGCAGGCCTATGGAGGAAAAATGAAAGATGAGAAATGGATGTGATGAAGTTTGGGTGAGAATCTGAGAAGGTTGGGAGGTGGGTGAGAAGGGGTAGAAAGATAGATTTTAGGGTTAAAATAAATAATTAGGATTAAAAAGTAAAAAGGTTATTTTTGTAATTATAAAAGGTTAGTTTTGTAATTCAAAAAATATGTAATAGAATTGGGGAGGTGGAGGGAGAAAATGTGGTGGTGGAGGGAGTAACACCGAAGAAGGAAAGTGTATGATTGGGCTATCTGTGTGGCCTGGTATTGTTCAAAGAGAAGAGTTTAAAGAAAATGGCGTTGTGATTGCTGCATTAGGGAAGAAGGAATCAAAACACGAAGAAGCCATTGAAATTGAATTGGAATAAGAATGGAATTGAAAAATGTGGTGAAGGACAAGAAATTTTGGATGGCATCTTTCATCATTGCTTGGGCTGCAGCTCTTCAGGTAAGGTAGGTTACCCACATTTATTCTTCTCCCTTCTCTTCAATTCTTCATCTACTTTCTTCTGTTGTTTTGCGTTTTCAATTTCAGGGTCACATGATGTGGTTGCAGCGCCAGAATTCCTTCAAAGAAAAATTCGGTAACCCCCAAGACCATCCTCAAAACCCTAACTAACTCACTCTCTTAGATCACACCTTCGCTTCTATTCTGTTTCTATGCTTCAATTTATTATTATATTAAACAATCTTCATCTTCCGCTGTTTATCAATTTGAATCATGCATATGTTGTATGTTTATCAACTGTGAAACTGCTCGATAGCACATGTTAAAACAGAAATGATGAAATCTAAAACCATGCCCTTTTCATTCACTTTAATTTCAGATTTGGTTCACCTGTAATCACTGGTTGCATGATTATGTATGTGTTGATCAATTCAAACCAGTAGTTTTGTGCGTCCTATTAATAGATTATAACTTATGAATCCCGCTAGGGCTTTCCGATGAAAACTCTCATCCATGTCACCAATTTCTTCTCCAATGATTCTCCCCAGTGACCCAGACTCATTCTCACATTATGGTGCAGAGGACGGAAGTTGTTGTCGTGGGAGAATTTTAGTGAGAGCTTTAGTTCAGGTGCCTCGTGTGTTTACAACTAAGTATAGCTGAGTAAAAAGAAATTCAAAATTCAACTTACAAAGCTTTGCTATACAGAGCTGTCAATAGTATTTGACAGAGTGCAGAAACATCTGAGAGTAGAGATGTTCTGTTATGTTGAGTTTGTTTCAAAAACATTTGTCCCACGTTGTTTCACCATTCCTTGCTTTAGGCGGCGTTTGTGTTTGACCTTATCAACTTTGCTAAGAGATATGGAGTGCAGATGATTGTTGCTCTATTGTTCTGGCATGTCAGAAAAGGGTGGTGCGCCCTTTGACATGTGACAACAATAGTGGTGGCCATGTTCTACAACTCTCAGAGTGAAGTAGTAGGACAAAAAATAACCAGTAGTCATGATTTCTGTGGATCACAAACAACCCTCCAAGTGTGTCTTATGGATCCTAAGTAAGAGGATAATCTGGATTACTTTCCAAGAACTAATGTCCACACTTAGCAAATTACACATTAGGTTTTCTTATTCTACTTTTTAACAAAGAAAGCATTAGCTCTGTTGTTGGAATGACCAGTGTTGGGTTCTATCTTTTAGGACTAGCCAGTCTAAAAACCTCCTGTGTATAGGTTTATCTCATTATATATGGTTAAAAACATTGAAGTGAATATGAAAATCTAAGGCTATGTTTGGATTAGTAGAGGCACATAAGATGGAACGGAATAAATTCTTCATTCCATTGTTTGAATGATATGATAGAATGCGGTTAGAAAAAATTGTCATATTTACGTTTTACATTTCTCATCAATAACTTGAAACATGTCTTAACCCACCACAGTATTTTCATTTTATCACTTTACATGTTACTGGACGAAAGAAACAATAAGAAAAGGAAATAAAAGACTTGTTCTTGTTGTACCTATGTTTTCTTCGCATCTCCATGCTTTTTTTTAGGAAAAAAAGTATTTTTTGGAAAAAAGTATTTTTCAGATTTTGACTAAAGGTATTTTGCTCTCATAATTTTACTATTCGATATTCTTTTATTCTTTTAGAGAAAACAGTATCTAACTAACATCCTAAACTATAATTTGGTTGAACGCTAATTTCATTTTAATTCATCTTATTTATGAATAAATATTTGTAATTTTAATTTTGTTCCAATTTGATCTTAGACTTTATTGATTTTCTTTTTGTATACGCACTTAAATTTTAATTTTATTGTAATTAATCCCTAAAGAATACCATTTTAATTTTCAAAAAAAATATTATTTAAACTAAATCATTATATAAAAACTTGTATTGTTAATAAATTGATTTATTTGAACTGAATTAAATGCGATGGTTTTGAGTAAATTTCAAATTTGAATATTGTTGAAATTTTTAGTAAATTTCAAATTTGAATATTGTTGAAATTTTTAGTAATTCATAGTCCGTAGATTCTAAATTTGACTCTTCGAACTTATAAAATCGATATTTTTTATACGATAGCAGCATGAGTATTACATTTTTCAAAAATTGTAGAATTTTACGTAAATGATTACAAAATTATTTGGAAAAATCGAATAGACATTTTAATTCTATTTTTTTATTCTGAATTGTCACTTTTATCATATTTTTACATATGAAAAATGAATTATAATCACAGGTAAGAAAAATAAAAAATTAATGACATTTAATGTAAACGATTAAAATCAAACTTACTAGAAAAAATATATTATAGAATATTGATAAGTTTTAAGGATTAATTAGAATAAAATTAATATTCTTGGTATCCATTTACAAAAATAATAAAGTTTAAGTATCGATTTGAACAAAATCAAAGTTCAAGATATCATAATGTGATTAAGTTTGAGGATCATTTAATTAAAATCAAAGAATTATGCTATTTTCCCTATCTTTTAAATTTGTAATTTTATATTTTTCTTTTTGTAATATATCCATAATATTAAAAATTATGCTTTTAATTACATGTTATCAAGTGCATTTTTACAATTTCTTATCCAAAATTATGTACATGGTATTTATTCTACGTAATTTTAAAAAGATAGTTCCGCAATGCCTTTTGTTTCTATTTTATAATGGTTGATCGAATATATGTGATCTTATTTTGGAATGAATAATTAGGAATATGTTGGATACATTTTAAAATTTGTTAAAATTAATGTTTACAAGTTATATTAGGATTTTAAAAGAATTGAAGTAATTAAAAATTGTGTTTAAAAAATATCTTTCAAATATGATTTGATGTTTGGATGGACAAAAAGTCCTTTTGTTTAAAATTTTGAAACTCTAGTTTAAAGGAAAATAACAAAGTTAAGTTTGCTTGATGTAAATATAATTATATGTTGTGTGCTTCTGACCTAGAAGTAATTTATGTCAAAAAAGTTATTTTTCATTTTTCTTAAAATCAATTTTACTCATTATAAAAGTTGACCAGAGTAAATTATTGTGATTGTGTGTATTAAATTTTCTAAAAATTAAAAAACCAATAAAACAATTAAATGATTCATACTTTATATATAACGTCTAGAGATGCATGGACAGTGTCTACTCGCAATCTAACCCGAAAAAAAAAATATCTACTCTTCTCATATGAATATCCACTTAAAAAATATCTCGTGGATACTCGTAGATATCCACGAATATTCACAAATATTTAAAAAAAGTTTTATAAATTATTAAAATAAAATTTTAATAAAAATTTAAAAAATATATAAAATATAATATAAATTAAATTAAATATAAACTAAAATTTAATTTTAATTAAATTTAACCTTATAAAATATAAATTAATTTTAATTTTAATTAAATTTTATTTTAATTTTTTTTAGGTAGCGGATATCTGCGGATAAGAATAGTATAATATCAGCACCCAATCCGTTTATAAGCGAGTATTAAAATATCTGCTACTCACGAGTAGTAAATATCCACCGGTACTAACTATCCGTCGGATTTTATCCACATATTCTCGTAGGCGCGAATTTTTTTGTCATCCCTAATCATGTCTATATTAATTTGGGTGAATGAAAAAGTAATTAATTTTAAACTAGTATAAAATCTTTTTGAAATAATTTTTAATTTAATTATGCTTTAAAGAAATTTCAATTAATTTATATTGGTTAAATAGTATATTAGTTGGTAAAAACTTCTCTGTATAACTTGATTTATCTCCAAAATTAATTGAGTTTTGCTTGTAATTATTAACCTAAAACGAAATGTACACTTTTTGCATTTATGTTGCATAAATTGTGCCACTTATAAGATGTCAAATGTTAATAATTGTATCCTAATAGTTTCATATTTGTCTAGTTCTGTGTTTGTTTTAAGTTGAAATAAAACTCATTCAATATAAGGCATTTGTGTGAAAAACATTAAAATCTACATTATAAGGAATTGAACTATTTGTATATGTATTACAAGGTTATATTAATGATGTGATATTTCATCGGGTATTACTATAGATATCAACATATTTAAAATTTAAATATTATTTTACCAGAACTATATTAATGATGCATTCTCGAATTGTATAGATTCTTTTATCCTATTATTGTAAAAATATATAAAAATTAATTACAATGGTATGGCACTGCTAAAAAGTATATTATTATGATATCTTAAATAGTTTATATAAGTTTGCTTACCTCAAAATGCGATATTTATAAACTTTATTATATTTGATATTAGTTTTGTGAACCTAAAAAATATTTTAATTAATAATATATATTAAATTTACACATCAAAGATAAGCATATGAGTGGATTGAGCATGTTCTCATGATGACTTAATTTGTTTCTGTGACAAAATAAGGTATAGAAAATTGTGGGAAAATTGAATAGTCAATTCCTTTGACCATTCTATGAAATTGATGGAATCAAATTACTAATTTTGTAAAATTAAGAAAAAAAAAACTAACTTTTGTGGTTGACTGTTTGGGTCAAATTAAAAAGTCAATTTGTGATTTTTATGTTTTTTGCCAGCCTGTGGGTGTATATACCTACCAAAATATAATAGCTTTTGAAAAAAGTGGCTATTTTGTAAATGCATGAAAGAGTTGCATATATAATTTATTTTAAAACATGGTAGAGAATATATATACTTACATTTTAACAAAGTCTACATATGTTTGTTAAGTAAAACAACTAATAGAAGACGTTTCAGATAAATAGGACATTTTATAAAACTAAATTTATTTATGTAACAGTTAAATAATTTAATATTGACTCAACAACCACGTGCACTCCTTAAATTTTAGATAAATTACATTTGTAGTTGTGGAGATTCCAATGTTTTATTTAAAATAATATTTATTGTGAGTTGTATTTATATAATAAAGTATTAAATAATTTTAAAATTTTATTAACAAATTATAAATTTTTTGTTCTTATAACTATAGTAAAAATTGAATGTTTTTCTCCTATTTATTTTTTATTTAATATGGTTTTTATATTTTTAAATAAATTCATTGTAATTTCTTTTCGTTAGATCTACATTATGGTTATTTCTTCAATTTTATCTACGGAATTAAACAATAAACACATAAACAATAAGTAATTTATTAATGAGATTATTCTCTAAACAATATTGACATTAATTTAAATGAACGATCATAATAAATTTTTCTAAAAATATAGGAATCATATAAATAAAAATATAAGTAGAAAAAGAAAAATATTAAATTACTACTACAAATATAGGAAAAAAAATTTCTATTAAATCTAAAATTAATGTACTCAATATTCTTTTAATTCAACGTCTAAACTAACCAGACCGCTCTTCACATAACAGGTAAACTAAAACTATTTGGTTTGGTGCTAAAACTTCAGCCCAAGAAGAGGTTCACATTTTGCTAATGATTTACTTATCAAATACGAAATCATATTTCTAAGAAAAAAAGAAATGAAGAAGCACAATCACCAAATATAATAATAATAATAATATATTATAAAAAAAAAGTAATTTTCATACTAAAATTTTATTATGATTATAGTTTCACTTATGATAAAATTATTGAGTTACATGAGTGAGAAAACTGTTAAAGTAAAGCTATCAAAACGGACCATCCAATTCGACTGGGCTCACCACGGGTTGGTCACTTAGTGAGTTAATCAAATCTGGCTCATTTATTAACGAGTTTGGAAAATTCGAATCCGGTCCGACCTATCACGGGTTGGTGGGTAAACGTGTTGACTCATTGACTCACTTAATTACAATTTTTAAATAAAAAAATTTACAAACTTTCTATAATTCAAATCTAAACAAATTTCACTCCCAAAGTGAGTGTTTAATTAATTTTGAAAATAAGAAAGTTAAATAATTTTTTCAAGCAAAAAATAATAATAAATATTTTTTTATAAAATTAAAATTAAATTTTAATAAAATAAAATTAGGTATATGGATTGGTGGGTCAACCGGTCCAACACGGGTTCAACCGGCATAAGTCAGGTTTAAATGAGCAAGGTTGAAATTTGACTCGCAGAAAAGGGAATAAATCATTGGCATTAACGCCCTAATTATAATTTTCTGAAAGGTAACTATCTCGATTTTATATATCATATACAAAAATATATGATAGATTCATTTCTATAGAATCTTGGTAAAAGTTTTTTCTTTCTTATCTTCTAAGTTCTTATAAGTAAAGTAAAGAGAAAATACTTTCTATCTTTGGGATTTGATACTACACCGCTGCTCAAAATATCAGGGGATCCACTTTATTACATAAGTGGATTCCTGATTTCTTTATTTATCATGAGATAAGGAAGCAGTTTTTATTATATCGATTGAAAACCGTGTTAATTGATCCTTACGATGCTTCCTTTATCAATTAGATCTTTTATCCATAGAAAAAGAGGGTATCTAGACATAACATAAAAGTACAATTTTTCAAACCCAATCCGACTTGAATCTGTAGTGGATTGGATTGTCCCATGGGGTATGACCCATTTTGACAATGTTAAAGTCATTTTGTTTTTTGGTTATGCTTCTTTGTCAAACATGCCGAAAAACCAACCTTTCTAGAACAAGCTATCAGTGAATATCTTCCTAAAATGTTGTAAGTTTCATGTCCTAATCAACCTCATACATTAAACAATTAACAACACACGTACTGTAGCCAAGTAAGAGTTCTTTTCTTTGATTCAACTAGCTAAATGACAAAATCAGCTAACAAAAAGTCCAAACTAAACAGAATAATATTACAGAAAAGTCTTAGATATCAGATGTGAAATTGTTCATATATTATTATTTAATAAATCTAATATTTATACACCTTATATTTCTAAGTTCGAGACAAAAAAAGTACGCGTCACTTAAACATAAAAAACAAAAATAGTTTCTAAATCTCCTAATAGAAATAGTTGTTTGTATGAAGCCTCCCAAAAGTCTCTAATGGGACATGACTAAGAAAAATTTAAGGAAATTGCTATACTTAGACAAATTATAAAATTATTATGGCTAAGGATAAACCAAAGTCTATTGTGATTATAGTGTGTATGGTGTACATAAGCACATAGTTGAAATGTTGTTAACCAAGGAAAATTCTGCCACACTCTATGACTTGACAATCCCATCTTGTGTGCCATGTTTCAAAGTTTAACATTGATAACTACATTTTCTAGATTTATAAATAACTTGGTGCACCTACCTAACGTAACTTGTACTAAATTAGTATATAATTCATGTGGGGTACCATGAAATCAGGTCAAAACTTACAATATCTCAAATTATAGTCTTTTTTATGGATCTTTATATATATATAACTTACCTTTTTACACTTGATGTGTTATATAGTGACATCAAATAAACTAATATAGAACTTAAGTAATGAGAAGTTATTGTTTGTATGATAATTAAGATAATTATATTAATTAAGCTTGAGCGAGGTGTAACTTCTTCTACATGGGTAATACACATTATTTATTCACCGTGTTTATAGGTGTAGATCCCATTTGAAAATTAGATTATGTAAGAGGTGTTAATCTAAGTGTGAGTCTAAGTCTCACATTGGATAAAAGTGAGAAAGTAAAACACTGTATAAAGATGAAAGATCCATTAACACACTGTCTTTCCCTCCTTGATAAACCCAGATTATTTTAAACCTAAAATCACTCATCGGAATATATAATATTTATTATTTATTATATCCTCTACCTATTAATTTTCTATTTCTCTTATAAATTACTATAATTTATGTTGAATTTTACAACTTTTAGATTTATTTATTTTACCTGTCAGTAATGAAACAGTATACTTGACAAGGAAGTCTACATAGAAAATTGTTACAAAAATAGTTGTTCATACATGAAATTGTGGCCATCTTATGTGCTTACTTATCACACTATCTAGACAAACTTGGTAGCTTGTCGTGCATTTGTGGATTACTAGCTAGAACATAATTCTGAAGAAACTGTTTAGAAGAAGGATATTTCAACATTAAGTCTTGAAAATTAATCAAAATATAAAAATATGTACTTATCTATAACAACTTTTATAACTGTTATATTTGTAAAGTATTGTGTATATATATATATATATATATATATATATATATATATATATATATATAATGTGGCAACTTTGAACATTTAAATCAAATTAATTCTTGGAAATCAAATGTCTTACAGCATCAATTTTACCACGTAAACTCTTTCAAAGCCAGATTCTTTTATACTAATTACGAGTTCTTTTCAATAATTTAATCCTACAAAACTCGTATTTGGAGCATAAAACCCTAACCTGCGATGAATCCATGCTCAAATTTAGCTTACTCTAGCTAGTAGTAGCCACAAATATTAAAATGGATAAATTTGTTAAACACAAAGTTTGAAATGACAGTGGGAATGAAACAAGTTTCTAGATGAACGCAGGTTGTTGTTGTAGGATAAGGTTTCATTGGAACCAACTGCACGGCACTGCTATTTGAAAATTTGTTACCTTCTAGATTGCATGATGTCCACAGAAATTGGATTATACAAAAATCAATTCCACAATAATATTCCAACGAATTGTTTTACATATTTTATGGAAAGAAATTTCGTGAATAAGGATCTGTTCTGCATTAAGTAACACAATCACTAAAAGTTATTAGTTGTGAATTAGTAACAAGTAAATATATAATTTAATGTTCCAACCTCCTCTTAGGTATTGATATTGATATGTCTCGATTCTCAAACTGTCAATCGTAAAAAACAATCGATGTCTTATCTCTTTGCTGTCCTAGTGATATATCATCACCATATATATCTCGAACCAGCATTAGGGTACACGTATTTTTGATTAATTATACATAAAGGAAAAGTTATTTAGAATAATCAGAAGCAGTTATGCAGATCGCTTTCTATTCCCTGTTAAGAAACCCGTTTTGTGGTTATTTTTCTTGAGAACGTGCATCATGCATGTTTGCAACCTTTGACTTGATTAAATATACAAAGAGAAATCAAAGTTTAGTTCGTATTTAAAATTTTATATTTGCAGTGCTAGGTTGTATAGAATTGTTTCCACCATGAATCACGTTCTGAAATTGAATTTATTGTCACACCAATCTCATAATCTTATTTAACGACAACTGCAAAATGACCTACAAATTAAACAAACCGTGAGTTGTACACAAAATAACCTTAAATAGTGATAAATAAAATGTCAGTTTAAAAGAAAGTTTCAACGTTAGGATTCAAGAGAAGAGAAGATTGAAATCTTTCGAGTATTTTTAGGGTTTTTTTTTTCTGGTGAGATGACAAGGAACATAGCTGTTTTTTAGGTTTTGAAACAACAATAACCAATTAACCTCTGCGTTGTTAAGTGCATAATAGAAAAATCAAGCTTAACAGGCCTGAGATTAGCACTTTCAGAACAATTAATTAGCTTAATGATAAACCATGATGAAACATGCCTTCAGTTAAACTATTTTAGCAGAATTGATTCACGAATTACGCGGACACTTGTTCTTTGTTTTCACAAACATGAATTTCTTATTGATATATATGTATGTATATACCAAGAACTGAACAAATATAATTTACATACAGTAAAATAAAAATGAAAAAGGGAGCCAAAAAGCAGTGTCCTACACTACAAGAACATATTCAATTGAAGCAGTGAACCAAAGGAGCTGGTTGTCTGATCTTCAAAAACTCCAAATCATTCTCTAATGGCGTCAAATTCAGATCAGGAAACAGAACTCTCTCGTTGCTGCTACCCTTGTGGTTCATTTTCGGTGAAGAAGTATTATGAACAGTGGTAGCAGTAGCATTGTTCGTGTTTCCATTTGATGATGTTCTATGGCGTCTCATGTGTCCTCCCAAAGCTTGCCCTATCGCAAACTCCAAACCACAGACAGAACACTCATGAGTCTTAGGTTTTGGTGGTGAACCATGAAGAACTTGGTTATGCTCACTCTCTCCGACCATCAACCTAGGTTTCTTGTGACTCGCACGGTGCCCTCCCAAAGCTTGAAACGACGGAAACTGCCTCTTACACGTCTTGCACTCAAACACACGGTGGTTGGAAGAGTAGTTCAAGTAGTTCGTGCTCTCAAATTCACCTCCTGCAGAAAGCAACATCAAGTAGTTGGCCATGGTTACGCTATCAACTTCTCTTTCTCTCTTCATCATCACTGTGCCACAAATATATATCAGTACTATATAATGTTTTCTGGTTTGAAAGGGTGTCAGAATATGGATATGATGATGAATGGAGAAAAGGGTTAAAATGAAAAGAAGAAAAGAAAGGTGTGAAATGTGAGATATGAGACTTTGAAGAGTATGGTGTGTGTGATATTTATAAGGTTGGTTTTGTTTGCTAGATTTAGAGTTCAGACAGTTGTTCTGATAGATATAGTTGACGTTTCTGAACATGTGTATGAGTAATATTGTGTGAACGTGTACTGTGCAACACACTATGCTTGTGACTTTGTTGAATTGAATGAGTGTTATACGTAAGCAAGTACGAGTAATAGAGCAATTAAAAAGCAATCTATTGGATGCATTGAACTAGGGTTTTTCCTTTGACTTGTTGGATTGGTCTGAAAGTAAGCATTGCAAGGCTCATGTTTACTCAACTAATTCAAAGCTACCAAAAAGTTTTATAATATTTAAAATTGTTGGACAGAAGCTTTGAAATAATAGTAATGGTTTAAGAAAAGGGGTTGTTCTAGATGGCAGCCAGTATAAGATAGAATTGAAGTGTTGGTTTGTTGGACTGCGCTGTTTACTTGGAAAACTACTTATCTTCTAGACTCTGTCTGACCAAGAAAAATGGAATATTACTCTAACGTGCTGCATCTGTCTTGCTCACCAGCTTTCATACATTGATTGAATAGGATATTAGAAAGATAAAATATTGATCTTGTTCCATTATATAAGCATTTTCTTTCAGAAAAAACTATTGATATAGCTTTGGAATAGTAATGCCTTACATATACACTGTACAACATATATTTATATATATTTTTTTATAGGGTCTGTTGTTTGTTCTGGTGACACCATCACTTTTGAATGAGAGTTGAACAAAGAGTTATTAACTTATTATATTGAATATGATGGTCAATGTCGTATATCTAGGCCAAGTCAGCTATATAACTTGTGCTATCACTTCATTCATCATTAGATAATGTTATCTCACAATTTATGTTGGATTAAAGATTTCTTTCGTATTGATTAATTGTAAATAATGTGTTGTTGTACATTAAGATTTATTTAAATGTGTAAAGAATAGGAAACTTGAAATATATGCAAGATTTAATTATTTTACTTCGTAAGCATATTCAAATTATTTTACCAAGCTGTATTAATTATTTTATTATTACACAATTTTAGTCATCAAATATTAAGATATAAAATTAAGATTATATCTATCAAATTATTCCAAATTAACCTTCACATTCTATTGTCTTTTAGGTTTTAAGCATTTAGACATTAAATATTTTCTTAATGGATATCCTTAAAATTTACAAATATAGTAAGATTACCCAGTAGAAGCTACTGTTGTGAAACTTCCCATCCCACACTTAAAATATGTATATAACATTATATAACATTTTAATAGATACCATCCCACACTTAAAATATGTATATAATTTTTAATAGATAAGAATAATTAACTGTTACAAAATAATATAATTTATCTATTGTAATCATTATTAAAAGAAAACATCGAACTAAATTGGAGGGTGTGCCAGCCCATGCAATAGTGCAACACAAGGGCTACACATGAAGAACCCAGTAGCAAGCTACTGTTATGGACATTCCCTTTTAAAAAATTAATTTAATATCGTGTGGGCCATTGACCCACATATCAGATATTAAACTGATAAGAACAGATACTACACTTGATCTTAGCCAAAAGGCCGAGAAAGGTATGAGTTCTTTCAGGTTGAGAGACTTCATTTAGAGTGTAACATCAAGTGACTGTTATGTATTACAGTCTATGTGGGACTCAGCACTGCATTGTGTAATCCACTTCCATTAGTCTATATTTAATTATGAGAGGAGAGTGCTCAACAAATCCCAGGTCACCCTTGTAATTGAGTTTTGTGCATAATTGTATAAAGTCTGAAAGTTATATGTGTTACGATTGAGATATCATACTGAACTGATAAATAAATTGAAAGAATAGTTAACTCTTTTGATTTAATCTGGTTAATTACAAATACAATGCCCATTTGACTTCATAAATAAATTCAAATTTATTTATTTATTATGTTGAATTAAATTTTTATTTAAGAATCTGCTATTAGAAATTTATTTAGACATATAGGTTTTTTTTTAATTAAGTCTTGAATTGGAACCAGGATATTATAACATTCCATGTCTGAGCCATTAACTTATATCTCGATAAGGCTTCACAATGCATTGTTTGGGGGACTATAAGTTATTTCTACATTTTTTATTTTTTTTGAGTGACTATTGTTATTGATTTTTCAAAAATAAAAAATAATAGTAACTATATAGTTGTTAATATTTTTAATGAATTTTTGTTATCGTGATAAATAAGTAGATAGATATAAATGGACGTATAATTTAGGAAAATAAAATTCTATAATTTAAAATGAATTTTTATTCTTGGATAGACAAGTAGATAAATATAAATGGATGAATACTTTGTGAAAAATAAAATATATCTTGATAATACATGTTTTCTTGTCTCTACCCATCTAATGGTATTATTTAGACATTAACTATTTTTTTAGTTGATTATTTTTTAAAAATATTACAATATGAATTCTTTTTATTAATATTTTTTGGATATTTTTTTAATTTTTAATAATTATATTCTCATTTTGTACATAAAAATGAGGAAAAATTAAGATAACAAAATAGATCAATCCAATTTATTTTTAACAGGATAAATTGATCTATTAACTAAAACCAGATTAAACTTCATAATCTAATATGTCAAATTACCATATTAACCTGTCAAGTTGTCAGACTACTCTATTTCTTTTTTATCAAAAATTTAATATCACACAAAAATAAAATAAAAAGTTATTTTTACATAAAATTGATTTTAGACTAAAAATGGTTAATTTGATAAAATTAAAATAAACCTTAATCATAATAAAATCCTACATTAAATATCACAGCACATATTCAATATTTTTTTAATGAATCGAATTACTGACTCACCCAATTAGATAGGACCATAGTGATTCAAGCTCTTGGGTTAAAAACGACTTTGATCAATCAAACTTAGACATTTTTTTCATTAAGAAAAATGCTAGAACTAATTTGAAATCATATGAATTATAAGGAATTAAATACTCCTTTAGGAAACTAAGTTTTTTACATAATACAAAAAAAACAATCACAATTTTTAATCATTTAAATTTTAATCAAAATCAGATAAAACATATAAAGAAGAATACATCTCTGTTTCGGGTTAGGGTAAAGTAAGTATTACAAATACACTTTTCAAAGTGGTTCGTGTAATTGTATATCTGTTCATTTTCGTCTCTTTCCAAAGTCGTTGCTCGAATAATTGTATATCTGTTTTATCTTCGAATAATTGTATATCTGTTTTATCTTCGTCTACGCTCCAACTGATCAGGGCATACCTGCCAAAAGGTAACTTCACAATCTTTTTAGTAAGTATATCACTAAAATAAGTCGACTTTTACTCATAGCTTGGTATTTACTGAGTTAGGTCGTCTGTTAAACTTCCTTTATTGTTATACCACAAAACTCATTTGACTTCATGAACAAATTCAAATTTGTTAATCAAATTGTATTAAATTTTTTAATTAAAAATCTGAAAAAAGTTATTTAAAAATAAGTTATTTTTTTATAATTGTCTTCAATTAGAACTTTAATATGACATTATTTTAAATATCACTCCTTATAAAATAGTATGATTTAAACTTTAGAAAAAAATTCAACAAGTAATATTGGAAAATGTATTTTATATAATATATATATATAAAACAATTGTAGTCATTATATATATAGTCATTATATCCATATAGGATTCGTCATAATATATAGTTTTGATAGAGACGAATAATCATAAATAAAACTATATACATGCTTTAAGTTAAACTACAAGATTACTATATTGCATTTTAGTTTTGACCATTAAAAATTAGGATATAAATTTAATAAATATATAGAACTAGATTGGAGGGTGTGCCAGCCCATGCTATAGTGCAACACAGGAGCAACACTTGAAGGACCCAGTAGCAAGCTACCGCTGTGGACCTTCCCCTTTAAAAAATTAATTTAATATCGTGTGGACCATTGGCCCACATATCAGATATTAAACTGATAAGAACAGATACTACACTTGATCTTAGCCAAAAGGCCGAGAAAGGTATGATTTGCTCAGTATTAGGAGGTTCTTTTTATTCTTTAATGTCAGGTGACCGTTATCTACTATAATCTGTGTGGGACTTAGGTGTGACTCATAACGAAGGTTGTGAATGGGTATATTCCCAAAAGTTCTTGAAAGAACTTGACACTAATTAATTTTGTAAAATGTAAATCATCACCAGTTTGACTGTCCCCAAAACAACAAAAAGCACTTGAAATCAAATGATCTAAAAGGTGAATAAGAAAATTGACCAGGTTCATCAGCTGTGGTACCAATTTTTTTTGCCTATTTCCTAAGCTTAGGGCTAGAAAATTAGAAAATTGCTGTCTGAGCTGAAAATTCTTACAACTTGGATAAAAAAGCTTGCTGCAGCAACATGATTCCATAATGATACAGCTAGCCATTGCTGCAAACCTCGGATGATATGGGTAGAAACAGGGATAGGAGTTTCCTCGCAGCATCAAACATATTGGCATGATTTCTCACAGATTCAAATTGCTTGCTAGGAAGTCTTATTCATAGCCATGGTTGAATCCACTAATTGAGTGTTCTTCAGTGTCCAAAACTCTTGTCTCGTGTAAAAACGATGGAAAAATACAGACTTAAATTCCTGATTTCTTTTCCCTTTATTTTTTAGCAAAATACACTGAACAAACAGTACATACGAGATACAACTAAGTCTAAACTGTCTCAAAGCGAATCCATTTTCCGAAACCTAGACTACAGTAGTTATACATTGAAACTAGTCAGTAATAATAATAATAATCAGACTAAAAACAATTTTACCTGTTGGAGAACAATTGACCAAGTTTGGTACCAAAGAAAAACTACCTCTACATAAAGACAAAAAGGAACAAATATTAATAATTTTCCAAGCTGACCTCCAATTATTGCCTTCATCACTCTGCAGAAACCATGAAGATGCTGTGGCTCAGTAAGGGAAATTGATTGGTTCTCGTTGAATGGCTTTCTGAACTAGCTCAGCCTGCTCCTTATGGTGAACCTTGAGGAAACCAGTAGCTGTTGCTGCAGAAGGAGCACGACCAACATATTTAACATCTTCATAGCCTCCTCTACCTACAGCCTTCATGGAAGTTATGAGCCGGGGTAAAACATATGTGTATCCACCCATGTTCATTGGCTCTTCTTGACACCAGACAACCTCCGCATCTGCCAAAAACACAATAAACTATAATGTAAAATAACAAATAACAGTAACAGACACTAAAGCTTCAACGTTGAAAAGACATACTTGGATATCGTTTAAGCTCTCGTTGCACAAGATCATAAGGGAAAGGACAAAGCTGTTCCACCCTACATATTGCAACATCCTTTGCATCTTCCTTTGTTCGCTGTTCATCAAGTTCGTAGTAAACCTGCAAGGAATACAAGACATCGATAGTTATAAAAATCCTAACACATTGGAAGAGTAGTTCCAATAAGGATCACACACCTTTCCAGAGCAAAGTACTAAACGTCTTATACCCACTTCAACGCCTGAGTGATTATTTTGGTCTTTTATGAGGCGCTTAAATCTGGTTCCCTGTTTGTCAAAACCGGGATGTCCTTGAACATCATCAAACTCAGATAAATGTGATCTGCAAACCTTACTACGGAGAAGGTTCTTAGGGGACATTACTATAAGAGGTTTACGGAATTCCCTGTGTATCTGGAAGAAAACAATGCAACAGTGAGAAAATAAGTACCAAAAATCAAGTGACCAAACTAACACCAATTGAATGATGGTGTCGACTACAAACCTGCCGGCGTAAAACATGGAAAAAATTTGCAGGAGTTGTAACATTCACAATCTGCCAATTACACTCCTGAATTTGTTTCCGAAGAGTAGGATCCATCTCAGGAATAGTATAAGGATGGTCATCAGCCATCTGCCAATAAATTAATGGAAACTTTTAAATACTATTAAGAGTAAAAAAACACAAGATAAAATCTTCACAAGCAAGCAACAAGAGACAATTATTCAAGTTATTTGTTGAGATAAAACTGTGAGATCCCAATTACCCGTCTAAATTAAACAAAAAAGCTCATATTTCTGTCCTTCAATGAACTTCAAAGTTTCCGACCAGACTTTTGCGCATCAATATAAAGTCTGAAAGTTAGATGAGTTGGATTGAAATACCGAATTGATAATTAAATTGAAAGTACAGTCAACTCATTTGATTTAATGGGCTTAGGGTTTTAATGGATAAGAATAATCAAAATAATTAACATTCCATGGTTCAGCCATTAACTTATGTCTCAATACATACACTCTTTTTGAGGGACTAAAGACTTCGGTCTTAGATATTAATAATAGTATCTTTCAATTTTAAGAGAGGAGTGATTAGCTACAAACACAATTTTTAATTATCTCACCTAATAACAAAACATACTAATTACAAATACTTTTCTAGATAACTAGGAAATACTAGTATAAAATTATTTTTATTCTTCAATAGAGATAAATACATGAACAATTTATGAAAATGTATAATTCTATTATAAATGTATTTGGAATTTTTCTTTTACGTGTGATTATGCTACATTCATAAAAGCAAAAAAAGAAACATAGAACTAGATTAGAGGGTGTGCCAGCCCAGGCTATAGTGCAACACCAGGGCGACACTTGAAGGTCCCAGTAGCAAGCTACCGTCGTGGACTTTCCCCTTCAAAAAATTAATTTAATATCGTGTGGACCATTGGCCCACATATCAGATATTAAACTGATAAGAACAGATACTACACTTGATCTTAGCCAAAAGGCCGAGAAAGGTATGAGTTCATTCAGCTTGAGAGACTCTTTTTAGAGTACAACATCAAGTGACTGTTAGGTATTACAGTCTATGTGGGACTCAGCATTGCATTGTGTAATCCACTCCCATTAGTCTATATTAATTAGTGATGAGATGAGAGCTCAACAAATCCCAGGTCGCCCTTGTAATTGAGTTTTGAACATCATTATTGTATAAAGTCTGAAAGTTATATGTGTTGGATTGAGATATCATTCTGAATTGATAAATAAATTGAAAGAATAGTTAACTCTTTTGATTTAATCTGAACATCATCGTATAAACTCTTTAAATCTATTAAGAGTAGAAAAACACAAGATAAAATCTTCACAAGCAAGCAACAAGAGACAATTATTCAAGTTATGTTGAGATAAAACTGTGAGATCCCAATTACAAGTCTAAATTAAACAAAAAAGCTCACTTTTTTGTCCTTCCCCTTCAATGAACTTCAAAGTTTCCAACCGTAAGTCAGATTTCCTTTTTAGTATTGTTCCAATAACCTATATCCTTGGTATTCCCCAAACTAATCATACGATAAATGATAAATATGTAATAGCAAGAAGCATACATTCAAAGAAACAATCACAACCACAATGTCAACTATGTAAAATAAACATGACAGAGTAGAACAAAGTTGGATAGCAGATGGAATAAAAGCTTTGAAAGAAGTTTCTAGGAATTAGAACAGAAATTCATAAAAGAGCACCTGAAGGAAGCGTTCCAGTCTTCCACTTGAATGCTCAGGTCCCTGCCCATCATAACCGTGAGGAAGTAACACAACAAGCCCAGTCTGACGCAGCCACTTAGACTCACCAGAACTCAAGAAATTGTCAAATATAACTTGAGCCCCATTAGCAAAATCACCAAACTGAGCCTCCCAGATCACCAATGAATTAGGATTTTCCATTGAGTAACCCAATTCAAATCCAAGAACACCAAACTCAGAAAGTGAGCTGCATATTGAATGAAACATTAATTAGTTAAGGGATTCATAGAATACCATCTATCTTTTGTTAAACTTGCATTTCACACTTTATTAAAGTTTTAAATGAATCATACTGATATTTATTATGATCTATGCGAGAGATGAAGTTTCATCATGATAAAGACACAACATCATTGTATAGTTGAAGAACAATTCTAATTCCAGTATTCCTCAATAGTACACATGATAAGCAAGCCATTGAAATTTGAAATGCACATGATGCCAGAAGAGTAATTACATCTTCAGGGACTTGCAGAAAGAAAAATCCAATGAAAGATCTATTTAACCACTATTAATGGTTTATGAAAAGGGTCATCAAGAAAATTAGAAATATAATTCTAAATGGTCAATGCTGCTTTGACAAAGTATCACATACATTACAATGTACTGTAATACATGTCACAAATTAAAACTACAAGAAAACAAAAACAGATAGTGATGAGCACTTGAGACGGATATGAATTCAAATTTTAGAAGCTTGAGACACATAAGAAACACAAAAGAGAAAAACAATCATATAAACCTGGTTTATTTTCTCTTTAGCAGGATTTAGTATATGTGTGTTAAAAGCATATTACCTGTTACTGACAGTAAACATCTCTTCATTTTGATTCATTATCACATGGTCAAGGGGGCAATATCTCTCTCCAGTTGTCTGATCATGAACTACAGCATGACGATGACTAAATGTTCCCCTTTCAACGTCCTGACCACTTAACCGAACATGGTTTCCTTCAACAATCAATGTTGCAAAAGCAAGAGCCTCAGCAAATCCCCAGTCAATATCTTCCCCTGTTTCAACCATTTGGGAACGCTGTTCATAAATTCTCTTCACCGCTTTATGAGGATTAAAATTTTCAGGTAACAGCGTGATTGCTTTCCCTACATTTTTCAAGATCTCTGGTTTCACCCTGCACAGGATAGACCATAGATTTCAGCTTCTATGCTACAACAGAAAAGATTCAAGCACCATTAATATTAATTCATCATACCCAGTGTTCCTGATGCGTGAAATTTGTTCGGGTGACTTGAAACCAGACCAATATGCTGAAAGCCAATCTCTTCTTTTTGGAACATAATCTTTGCTGGCAAAAAATTCATCATTTAGAATTGATGTCACTTTTTTATGTATCTTATCAATGTCTTCTCGTGTCAGCTCCCCAGATTCCAAAAGCTTTTTCTGGTATATCTCAAGAGCTGATGGATGGTTTCGGATAACCTAATATAGACAAGAAAGTTGAAAAAACTGCTGGACTAGTCAAAGGGAAACATGTTCAGTAAAAAAGAAAAGAACTAACCTTGTACATTTTAGGCTGTGTGAAAGATGGTTCATCAATCTCGTTGTGGCCAAATCGACGGTAACAAACCAAGTCAACAACCACATCCGAATGGAAAGTTTGGCGCCATTCAGCTGCAAGTTCACAGACATGAACAACAGCTTCCACATCATCACCATTCACATGAAAGATGGGAGCATTTAAGGCTTTGGCAACATCAGTGCAGTACTGTGAAGATCTTCCTGACTTGGGGTCGGTTGTAAATGCAACTTGGTTGTTGAACACAATGTGTATAGTCCCACCAGTAGTGTAATTTGGAAGAGCACTGAGATGTAGTGTTTCATAGACCACACCTTGTCCAGCAAAACTACCATCTCCATGAATCAAAACCCCCATGTTTTTCATTCTGTTCTTATCATCTGAGTAATACTGCTTCGCTCGAGTTTTTCCAACAACAAGTGGGTTCACTGCTTCCAAGTGACTAGGATTTGCCACCAAAGACAGGTGTATCCTCTTCCCACCCCTTGTTGGTCGATCATAGGATGTTCCCAAGTGATATTTAACATCACCAGTTCCTGTGTAGAGTCCAGCTTCATCCGCAGGCTGACCACCACTAAACTCACAGAAAATCTGACGAAGGGGCTTCCGAACTACATTACCCAAAACATTCAATCTTCCCCTATGTGCCATTCCCATAACAATACTCTCAACACCAAGATCAGATGCACGATCAAACATTTCTTTCATACCAGGAATAATACTCTCTCCCCCTTCAAGCCCAAACCTCTTTGCAGATGTCCACTTGGTGGCCAAGAAATTTTCAAAAAGTGTACTCCAGGCAAGCCTGTCAAAAATAACCTCGCGACGCTCCCGATTATACTGTGTAGGAGCAAGGGTCTCAATTCTGTCCCTAAGCCAATTACACTTCTCACGATCCGGTATGTGCATGTACTCATACCCAATGCTTCCACAGTAGGCTTGCTCAAGCCGTGTCAAAATGGACCTAAGAGTCTGCACAGGACGATTCTCAGACAAAAACCCAGACATCTTCCACACCCCCAGAAAGAATTCCCTGTCGAGATCAGCCTCGGTGAATCCATAAAAGGCAAGGTCTAACTCATCAGGGACTTTTCGTTCTTCCAGACCCAAAGGGTCTAGCTTGGCTTTCATGTGGCCATTAACCTGGTATGCTCTCACCAGCAACAGCAATTGCATACTCTCCTGAATTGTTTGCCCAGAAATTCCAGGGGAGGTGGAGGCCTGACCCACAAAGTTCCTGAAGAAATTGTCCCAGGACTCATCAACACTGTTTGGATCAGCTTCCCAAGCCCTTTGAAGCTCATCTAAATAGACACTACTTGTCCCATCCAAGAAATTGTCTGTTAGCTTAGAAAGGGGCACTGGGCGAGGCACAGGAGCAGTTTGCTCTCTGGATTTGAAAACTGTGCTGTGGAAGTTTCTAATTCTACTTGTTGATGGAAGGACTGTGGTGGTCATTTTCCCAAAATACAGTGCTCCACCCCCATAGAGATTTCTCCTAATTGCATCATGCTTTGCTATGCTGGAAGCAACTCTAAGCCATGCCATAACTCTCTCTCTCTCTCTCTCTCTCACACACACACACACACACACTGAACAATCAATCAAGAATATCTATCGCCAATAACAGTATTTCCTCAAATACTGCCTTAAGTTCTCATGCATCACCCTTTCCTATCAATTACCAAACTAACCAAAAAAGACACTAGTTCAATAAGAGATTGACGAGAAAGAACTAATGATGTCAAACAGACATTCCACAAGCGTGGCAGCGAAGCAATTACTCACTCACGGTGAAGAGTGTTCTTAAATTTGTGTCCTGAGATTGAAGAATGCGCCTTCCTAGACATATTGTAATAAAATCACTGACAATAAGAACACTGATAATGTGAAACCAAAATCTCACTACTGAGAATGAGTTAATACAATGGAAAGAGAAAAGAAGATGATACCATACCACAGTTAAAGGGAGAGAGACAGAGAGATTGAGATGAACAGTGGACACGGTTTAATGGTGGTTGTGAATGAGTTTAAAGTTTTAAATTAATGGAAAATTAACTGTTTGTTTCCAGAACATGCTGATGCCCATGCAGTGCATCCATTCTTCTATCTCTGCTTCCTTACTTTCTCGTTTTAGTGGGTCCTGAGTCCCACCAATATTTAATATACAATACTTTTTTTTTAGTTATTTCTCTCACTTTCTAGAGCTCGCTTTGAAATGTTGACATGTTGACACTAGTTGATAAGGTTAGATTTTCTCTTTTTTTCAGTTAGGTTTCAAAATATTACAAATTTATGTCAAATATTTCCTCATCTCCCTACATCCATGTAAAAATAATAATAATAATAACTACAGAACAATAAAATGAACTGACTTTAGTACTAGTATAGTTTGATTTTTTTTTTTAAGTTTAAGATGTACTTAAAGATAATATATATAATAATTCAATAAGTAAAACGCAATAATTGTCTTAGTAATTATTTTATGAATATAGTGATTGATGAGAAAATTATATATATTTTCCCAAAAATATGATGTCAAGTCCTTTATAAAAGATGTTGAGCTTAAGTAATGTTAATAAATATTGATTAATCTTAACATATATTAATTACTACCAAATTTATAATCTTATTTCTTTAAAAGGACTAAGTCAATGACACATTCTTCCTTCTTCAAGTAAATAGAGATTTTCTTTTTTTTTCATGAAAAATCATTAAAGAAAATTAATTCTTTAAATTAAGAGTGATTAATGTATAAATCATCACTTAAACTATTAAGTTAATTATCCTAAGAATAAAATTTATATTTTAAAATTAATAAATTTAATTATTAGTAAAAAAAATTAATTACTATTTATTATTGTTAATAAAAAGTGGGATGAGATTTTTTGTGATGGGGATGTTTTCTTCCAACGTTATTAACCATAACCATTGGAAAAAAAAATATTGCTACCAGTGAAATACTAAAACAGGTAATTTTAAAAAATTTTACTACCAACTTAAGAAAGTGGATTTTGTTTTTCAAAGTTACCACCACTCGCTTATATATTATTTAAGAAAATAATTATTTTAAGTTTCTCACTTATATATTATGATTTTTTTTATTTTTAATAAATATAAAATTTTTAACATAAATAATAAATTGAAAAAAAATATTTTTAGAAATATTTTTTCCTTTTAAAAGAACTAAATGTACCAAAAAAATGTTCCACTACATTTGACATTTTTCCTTCATTTTTATTTTTGATATTTTTCCTTAATTTTTATTTTTGGATTACATAATTTATTTCCACATTCATATTTCTCTAAATTTTTGTCCAACTTACTATCAAATATAATCATCTAAAAAAAGTAGTTAATTTAAATTAATTGGAAAATTACATTTGAATTGACTGCAAAAGAATAGGATTTTTTTTGCATTTATACAAACTAATAATAAATTTGATTTAAATTAAATTTGTTTTTAAACTTACTAAATTAGTCAAATTTTCATTAACTATATATTGCAGTCAAATTTAAAATTGCAATCAAATTAACAATAAGGCTGTGTTTAAATTAACAAAAATACTAAACACAAGTTAAAAAAAATTAATACTAAAATTGCAGGACTTTACCCCAAAGGGAGTCCTTCCAGAAATTCTCGAAGGCCTAGGCTGAACCCAGGCCTAAGAGGGGGTTTGGAAATAGTTTTCAACCAGCAATAGACGCGCCTCGGTTAGAACCTCACTAGCTGCGTCATTGCCCCAAGCGCAAAGATACCTTTAAACATATTTGAGAGTTTTATTTATATTACGTTCTATATATTCTATCTCATGTTTTAATCTATGTGGGACTTCATCATCTACAGGAATATTAAGCTCACTGAAACCATACATTCCCACAACACATCATCTAGATATGTCTTCTTCTACCATTGCATAGTGCAGTGACTATCATTATCTTTTGTCAGTACACAAATCAGGAGACTACAAAAATTTTAAAACTGACGGAAAATGGAAACTCACCGTAGAAAATCAGAATAATTGAATGATTTCTTTGGACTAAATCAATTTCTTTTACTCTAGTTTCTCTTACATTGCTTCTAAATTTTTCTAGGTAAGAATCAAACGGGTGCTTTATATAACCTATTTTTGCTTTTA
Organism: Vigna umbellata; assembly: GCF_029865625.1. Lineage (NCBI taxonomy): Eukaryota > Viridiplantae > Streptophyta > Magnoliopsida > Fabales > Fabaceae > Vigna > Vigna umbellata. The sequence continues at coordinate 47,875,645 of NC_142172.1, read as the reverse complement.
GATTGTTAGGTGATGGTTAATGAGTTATGTAGGCTATTGCTTTAATAATTGACTTTCAATTAGTTGCCTTAAAACGTGTTATGCTGTAGTTCTGGTGTTTCTTGTAAGAGTAGTTGGAGTTTTATTTGTATCTTGATTGTCATCATTCTCTATGAGGTTTAGATGTTGTTTTGCATACATTCTGTTTTTTCGATTGTCATGTGTATAATCTGTTTTGTGCATGATCATATGACCAATCTTTGGTTATTTGTTGTGGTATCTTAATACCATCAACTTAAGCGTTTGATACAAATAAATACAGGAACTCTCATGTCACTTATATATGCCTCTTTTAGTTGTCTTTCAGAAGAACAAGATTAATGTAAAATACACTTCGAAACATAGAACTGAACTACTTAGATCTTTTCCATTGAGCTTCCTCAGCTACCTAAGTTACATCTGCTTTCTAGTGAATCATATACCTGTTACAAATGCATATCAGTAGGGGAAAGAAGTTGTATTTGTAATTAATCGATAACTGATTATTTAGGTGTAGCATCAACTATATAATATAATTTTATTAATTGGGTTATGAATGTGAGATGTTGAACAAATTGATATAACAAAGGTGAGAGATCTCTTCTCCAAGGACTGCTTCTGAAATGATTCATTCTTTCTGAATTCTCAAACTATTGAAGATGACACAACTTCCACTTCGTTAACTTTTTTTTCACTAGCTAATTAATATCATAACTGTCTTAACTAATTGTTCCCTCCGTCTCTCCCAACTCCTACAAGTACCATGTGTCATGAACAGTTATAAAAAAAGCATCAGTGGATTAGAGTTCCCAGAACCTCTATGAAAAGCATTTTCTGGTATTTACCATGTATTTTAACAGTGGCTTGCTTTATTTATACTGGTCACGGTGTTATATCTCCGATTTATTTCAGAAATGTCAGTATATCTTTGTCTAACATTGAAACAGTAGTGAAGGAAATCTATAGTTTTAAAATCAACCATGTGAGTGTGAACTGGATACAATCATCTGTGAGTGGCAAACGATGTATAATTTGACCCAACTAATGCACAACCATCTTTACAATTTATAATTCATATTTAAAGTTAGCCAAAGTATCAGGAGGGTCTCACCTAATAATGCCATGGCTGAAGTGTTGTAGCGAACATGTCTGAGGCTCTGCGTATAAAACTCCTAATATCAATGACTGAGTGAAAAACATGAGATGTGAATCTTGGTCTCACTATATGTTCATATTTTTCATTTATTTTGTAATTGAAATTTGCATGTTTTTTTCTCGGCAGCACCTCTCTGCTGAGATAGTCTTTCGAGAGATGCATCATCTTGCTTCCTTTTGTGTATAAGTTGCACGGCCTTCAGTATATTGGTTGTAGTCTGAAAACTTGAGATTTTTTTTTTCTTTTTAAAAGTTATTTCACAATTGGCTGAGCTAACTTGTTTTTATTTTTTTACAAACTACTGAGTTACCAAAAAAATATTAGGATGACCCTATCATCATTACCAAATGTTTTCATCAATTTATCACCATCAGTATGTCATTACGGATCGTCTTTTTTGACAACATTGATTTGTCTTACTGTGGATGACTAACTGTAAATATCAACTTTACTAGAAGTTTAAATAAATGAACCAATATTTTTGTCTGGTGAAAAAAAAATGGATCAACATTCTCACTTTGTATCCAAAATTTATTTGTTACTAGAGGTTTTAAAACTGTATCTGGCTGAAAATTCATTCTGACAAGCAAAGTTGATCTTGGACTGCACGATTGATTTTGGGAACTAAAAATCACCTGAATGTTTCCATCCATTTTATATCAAAGAGAGCTCACATTGGAAAGTGATTCTTGCAAGGTACTCTCAGCTATTTTTGTCGTGGTTTAAATGAGAGAAAAAAAATTATTCTTTTAGTCGTTCTAACAAAAACAAGCATTAACCAATAGTGTAACTAATACAAAATTTACAAGATTGGGGAATTAACAATAATTTTTCATGCATAAATATTTTAAGTTTTTCCAAAAAACTTGGCTCCACCTTCCGAACCAGAACATTTCGCGGCGGTGAAAATATTGCAAGATCATCATGCAATACAAGCATTGCTACACCCCTGTACCATTTAGTCACTACGGCATTCAAATTGCGGATGGAAACAGCAAGGGTTTCCATTTTGCTTCCAAGTAAAAACATTCTTAGGTTTGCCTCTAGATTCCTAAGCCAGCAACAACAACAAAAACATTTGGACCGACATTTTGCAAATGATCAAGCTGTTGTGATAATCTATCCGCATCTAATCAAGATATCCTTTTTAAGAAGAGTCAGACTACAAATGAAAGAGAAAAATGAAGCAAATTAACTAGTCACAATAAATTCCACCAACTCAATGAGCAAAGAATTTAAAATATTAACTTTAAAACACGACATCTGCAGTTGGGAGATACGGAGGGTCAAATACATGCTCCCACTAATAATGACATCAGAATAACCTTAGCACCCAGATGAGTGCTATTGCAGAAACCTGCACCACTTGCTGCAGATACCATTCTTTTCATGAACCGCAGCAAGCCGACTTTTGTGCAGGGTCGCCACCACTGGCTGCCTGGTCAGGTTGGTTAATCTTGATGGTTTGAGGCTGAATCAACAGAGAAGAGAGTATGAATGCTCAGCAATTCATAAGACGCCACACAACTATTCACTAATTTCGAAACTTAGCATAAAGAAAATCCCAAATACTTCCTAACAATTATTTTTCTTCATGTACTTGGTTGGTACACACTGGAAAAATTTTAGTTTTTCGAAAAAAAAGAGCACCTGCATATCTCTGACGAAAAGGAAAAACAAAGGACATAGAGAAAAGAGTTGATAAATTACCTCAGCTCTTGAATCTGTGTCTGCAAGCCTTTGCTTGATATCTCTTGCTATTGAAAAGAAAACCTCTTCCACATTCATGTTGGTTTTTGCACTCTGCATGTTTTCTTTGATATAAATGTAATGAAATTACACATAACTGTAATGAAATTGTTATTGTCACTCACAGTTTCAAAGAACTTGATACCGTACTCATCAGCAAGTGCTTGACCTTTGGAGGTAGGTACAGCCTAGAGAATAAAAAGGAAAAAAAATTGTTTGTATCGAAATGCAGATAAAGAGACTACTTAATCTCATATCAGTAAACAAATACGGCTTGGGAAGCATGGAGTAAAAAATGCAATAGCTACTCAATCAACTAATGTCAAACCCTGGCCAACTAAGGATGTAAAATGTAAATAAAAAAGTACCCCACCACGATGTACATACCCTTTTACTTTCATCCATATCAGCCTTGTTGCCAACAAGTATCTTGTTTACATTGTCAGAAGCATGTTGTTCAATATTGCGAATCCAATTCCGAATATCTGGATAATAATAAACAAGATACATTGAAAATCAAAATTGCTAAATGTAAATGGGAGAAAAATAGGGAAAATACGAAATGGGGAAAATATACAGAAAATACAATTCATTGGGTCAACTAAAGCTGAAATGAGTCTACAGTAGTGCGTAAATATATCAAAAGAATGACATTCATTGAAATATCTTTTAACTTCCAAAATATCAGGTCAGGGAAAGGAAATTACTATTGAAAGATGCTTCATCAGTAACATCATAAACCAGCAAGATACCCATGGCTCCTCGGTAATAAGCTGCAACAGCATGTGACATTGTAAGACAAGTCTTCCTTTCATCAAAGATATGGAGCATGAAGTAAAAATTGATTTATCCAGAGTGTTTAAAATCAAGTAAAAAATGAACCTGACAGATTAAAGCATTGTGTCCCTCAATGAAAGTATAATACAAGCCAGTGTGCACTTTAGATTTACGAGTCCATGAATTAAATCACTATTCCTTCAAAACGTATAACTTCCACCCAAAAAAATTATTTTGTATGAATAATAACTTCACAAAACTTAACAGAGTTACCGTTAACACTTATAAAAATTATTTTCCTTCAAATTTACATTTTTATCAACCACAGATGAAATTACTTCAACTAACTTGTACAATAATGCATGTAAACACATGATATAATTACCTACCAAGAAGACAGCTGCCAATTATGAATTCACAGCAAGGTTACACAAGACAAAATCCATACCTGTGGTAATAGTTCTAAATCGCTCCTGACCAGCAGTATCCCAGATTTGTAACTTAATCCGTTTGCCATCCAGTTCAATGGTTCTTATCTTAAAATCGATGCTGCCACGGATTATTATAACAAAATTTTATTTTCAAAAACAAAAGGATACAGGTTTGGTTGTGTGCAAATATTTGTGTACACAAGAGACTAAACATACAGACAATTAGCTACCCCAACAACGAAAAATTGTCCATATTAAAAATGACATTCACTAAGCACTAATTTTTAAATGCGCTCCAGACATCAAGTCCCGACTTGCAATGCTTCCAAAAACCATAAAGAAGAAACAGAAGCATTACAGACAAAATAGTAAATAGATAAATGTAAGCATCCGGAAACAAGACAACAAAGTTTCAGAAGGGATAAACAAAAGAGGTGTCAGCAGATATTATACTAACCCAATAGTGGTGATAAAACTGGTTGTGAATGAACCATCAGAAAATCTCAAAAGGAGACAACTCTTCCCCACACCTACAATCATTTAAAGACATTAAAAAACAAACATAAAGAGCAAAACAAAACTAAAGTACAGAGCAGAGGCAACACTCCTTGTCCTATACTCAGCTATTTGAAACTATCTCCACAAAACACTAACTCCAATTCCGAAGGAAAACTTGCAATCACGCTTCTAAAAAGCGGTTTTCAGTGATGGAAAACGACGGCGTAAAGTTGAGAAAGGAAGGTGATAGATATATGAGAGAAAACGGCAACAGAATTGTAGCACAACGTTGAATCTGGGAAAGAAAAAGCGAAGGAAAAAGGGGGAATAACGAACCGCTGTCGCCAATAAGAAGGAGCTTGATGAGGTAATCGTAATCGGCACGAGCTCTGGCGGGTGCTGCTGCCATGGCTGAGTGAGAAAAATGCCCTAACGCGCGGAAGAGGGATCGGAAGGGAAATGGTTAGAAGAAGAAGGAAGCGGTGGGCGACATGGAAAGGGATCCAACACCAAATGTCTTTGCGTTTTCTCTCTCTGCGCCTATCATATCATCCCGTTACGTTTTGCCACCACACTTCTTCTTTCATGCTCCCGCCCACACCCTATTCTCCCCTCCCTCGCTTTCTTCTCTCTTCTTCCTCTTAATTATGCCTTCATTTTTATTAATTTTAAGTTATTCTTACTTTAATTAAAATGAATTAATAATATAGTTAATCTTGGAAATGACAATGATACACTTTTATAAATGTATTTTTGTTTCTAAAATTGGTTAAAGTATATCTTTAGATTTTAAGTCCATTTTGAAGTTTTTTTTTTCACCATTTTGTTTTTAAAAAATATTTTAATAAATGAAAAAAATATTTAAACTATTTAAGTCTTGATTTTTAAATTATATAAAAAAACTATTAAACATGATAATAACAATACAAAAATAATTTGTTATATATATTATTGCTTAATTTCTTAAAGTATAGAAAGTTTCTAAAATTAGAACATGTGTTTGGATATGGCGAATATTAATAACAGTTATTTGAAGAGAAAGTCTCACTCTGGTTTCAACTTGGTTGAGAAAGACATGGTCTGTGGCATGCAAAAAAAGATGAAAATAACAAGTGTTTTGAAGTGTTGTTTTGTATAAATAATTGATAATGGATTATTAATTATAATTGATTATTCATTTTTTATTTTTTATTTACTATAATTATTATAATAATCATGAATGATTAATAAATAATATATATATATATATATATATATAAATAAATAAATGGGGTTTGCTAATATACTTAAGTTCTTTTTTCAGGTAATATATTTTAGTAAACAAAAATACTTTCATAGATTATGGATTCTAAGTTTTAAGGTGAAGAATATTTGAATAATTTTTATTCTCAATACTAAAAAAAATCAAGAAACTTCCACATCATTACTCACCCATTTCTCATCCCTTATTCCTCTCAACCTTGTATCTTTTGTCTCTCTCACTTCAACGTTCTCTCTGTTTGTCATTCTTACAATAACCCTAATTGAAAAAATCATAAACACTCACCTAACCCTAATCCACCTTACTCGCTTATTCAATTTGTTTTTCTCTCATCTCCATCATCTTTCTCACTCACACGCATTAACTCGCGCGCAATTTGTTGTTTTTGCTATGCTCGTTCATTTGTTGTTTTCCACTTTAATTATAAAATAATAATGTTGATGTTGATTTTTAATTGGAAGGTTGTGTTATATCTTTTTCCTTCTGTTTGTTATTAAATTTCGTTTTTAAATTTTAGAATTATTATTTTATCTGAGATTTGATATTTTGACTATTAAGTTGTCCGAAAATATTTTCCAAAAGAGAAAAACCCTTGTGTGAAATGGGGATTCTAGAAGGGATAAGTCATTGTCCAGAAAATGGATTTCTGGAGTCAGCTCTTATTCTATAAACATATTTTCCTTTGAAAATAATATTTTGGAATATACTTTTCACATTCCTACATATAACCAACGTTAAAACACAACAAAAAAAATGAAGTTTTTGCACATGGTACTGAATGATTTAACAAGAACAAATTATTGAAAAGAGTTATGAACAGAAAAAATTATTCTTGCTGACTTTGTCCCCTTAGTCAGAAAATAGACCAGTGCACTTTCCTTTTCGAATGTTTAATAAGAATATTTTCATTTCATTTTTGTAAAAAGAATAAAAATATTCTACCAAATTACACATCTTTTAAATTTGAGTAAATTACAATATTTAGTAGTTTTCAAGATGAACTGCATTGATCAGAAATCAATAAGCTAGTCATAATGAGCCTTTTAGCTCTCAGTTAAACCAGAAAATTACTTTACAAAGTAAATCACATCATGTAAGTTTATTTTAAACAATTCACATCTAAACATGATGTTGTCATTATGATTTATCATTTGTCGCAAAAGTGAAATTAAGAAAAATACAATCCTCCAATCAAAAATCAACATTAACATTATCAATTCTTTTATTATTAAAGTGAAAAACAAATGAACAAAAGCAATAACAACAATTTGCGGTGTCGCGGGTTGTTGTGTGTGGATGAGAGAGACGATGGAGATGAGAGAGATGATGGAGATGAGAGAGAAACAATTTGGATTGGATAAGTAAGAAATGTGGATTAGGGTTAGGTGAATGTTTCTGATTTTTTTAGTTCGGATTGTAGGGATGATATATAGAATATTGAAGTGAGAGAAATTAAACAGAAATGGTTGAGAAGAATGAGAGAGAGGAGAGATAGCTCAGTAGGAATTTTGGGATTTTTTTTTTAGTTTTGTGAGTGAAAATTATTGAAATATCCTTGACCTTACAACTTATAATCCATAATATACGAGGAAACTTTTGTCTACCAAATCTCGGTACACTATGCTAAAAAATGTACCAACTGAAAAAATAACTTTATATATATATATAAAACAGTATATGCTTATAAAGATTTCTTTTATATCATCATTAAATCGTGCAAAATAAATTTGTTAAATTTACTTTAATCATCAATTATCACAAAAGGGTAGCAACCTCTCTTTTACATGATTGATACTTTTTTTGTTTGTTTACTATGCAAGATATATAAATGTATATAATTAGAAATGAAACATTTAACATAAAAATTTACTAAAATCCTACCTCAAATATATATTTTTTTTAAGAAAATTAAAATTAGGAAGAAGATAAAGTGCAATAAACTTTTTTATAAAAAAAACGATGATCGATTTAACCAATCATTACAACCTTACGATTAAGTTAAATAATAATTTACTACCACAAATCATCATGCAGTGTTATTTGTTTTAGGAATTTATTTTGAATTTTTTTAATCTTTTCACCAAAAGCAAACATTGTTTAAAACTAAAGTTACCATCAATTTTGTTGGTTAGAGTGATCAAGAGATCAGTTTTTCATTTTGAACCACAGAAAATAAGACAAACATTATAAGAACTTTGTCCATTAATTTAATCCACACCTACAAAGTAATTGAAGCATTTTCAGAAGAATTTAGAGAAAAATAAAGTGAAAGAACAAGTAGTAAATTAAAAGAACTTAATGGTATACAATCATGACAATGATTATGCATTATACAACAAGGTAGAAGATGTGACAGTAGAAAAGGGTGAAGTAGCTACCAAGAAGCCAACTAAACAATATGAAGTAGTAAAATTTTTATGCTATTCTGTGGACAGGTTTTCAGTAATAATGTTACAAAGATTAGTAAATATTACTACACTGAGTTCCAGTTTGTGATGAACTCATGAACAAAACCCCAAACAACACACTCACAATTCTTTGCAGATCACACTAAAAATCAGACCCCAGATTGCAATCTCCTGTTTGGTGGAACAAATTGTAGCTCACTGTTCCACCAACTTCCATTTTTCCACCTGCATACTCACTCCCTGCAAAAGAAACACAGAAAATAACAGGAGCAACCTTGAGGATGATCTGCTACAGTAGAAATATATAACCCCTTTTCAAATTTTTAGTTAAAAAATGTTGATTCATTTTATTTTCATTGATTGGTTCAGTAAAGATTGCTGATGAAGAATCAAAAAAGCCCAAGATGGTACATACTTGAATTTGACAGCACCTGATTAAAAAGAGAGACATGAGTCAAATTTCTTGTGGATTTCAAACTGCCATCTGATGGGAACATGGAATACGGCTTGTTGGAATCAGTGTTCAAGTACTGCAAATCAGAGTACACCTGAGGGTTCTGAAAGCACAGCTTTTCGGATCCTCCAGAAGTTGTTATGTTATGTTGAGACAGAAACTCCTCAGGTTTTGTCTTCTTATCCTTAGAATCAACCTCAGTGTCCACTTCTGATTCAGTGTTGCTAGGAGCCACATTTTGCAGTTTTCTTTTGGATCGAGCACGCCTATTCTGAAACCAGTTGTACACATTTGTTTCAGAAATTTGACCATGCTGGCCCAGCTCAGCAGTTATCTCTTTGATTTTTTCCTTGCTTGGAGTTCCATTTCCCTGATCAAATATACGTTCAAGAATCTGAAGCTGCACAGGTGTAGGTGTCCACCTTTGTCTTGATGTTATTTTGTGTCCACCAGATGTCAACAATGGATCACAGTACAGGTTTCCCAATCTAGCCCCTGATGAAGAAAACAGATCAAAACATCAATTTTCTGCAGATAACGCTGGATCAATAATCAACCAGGTTTTATATTTGATATTCAGAAAACTCCTCTATTGCAAATATCTGTCACTTTAAGTGTGACAGGATAAGATAATATTACTGGAATGAACTGAAAATGCAAGAAAATGAATCAGTAGTATTAAACATAACATACTGTTCTTAATCATAACATACTGTTCAAACATTTATAGAAATACCAATTAAAGCACGAAAGGTATGGTTCTTGCTTATGATTACAAATTTGAAATCCAATGTGCCCTGTGTATGGGGGGAAAAGGTGTGGCTGATGTTTTTTCCTGTCATTTTCTAGTTTGTTGAAACAGGCTGGCTTAAATAGTACAAAGTGGAAATACCAGAAAAATAATATTAACAATAAAAACAACAGTAGCAGTAATGGTACGTTGATAACTGGAATCCCATGAAACACGATTCAGATGAAAAAACAAACTGAGAAAAATGGTAAAGAGAAGATGAAAAGGTTATCAGTCAAAACAGCCAATAAGAAACAAGATACCATGAGAATTTGGTTATGTTAGAAGAAAATCTGGTATAGTTCATAATTATAACAGAAAGTAAGAAAGAAAAAAAGAAGATGAACCTGCAAGATCCTGCTGAGCTGAGAGTGTTCTGTGCATCTCAATAAGTTGGTCACAAATGGTGGCATAAACAGCAATCTGTTTCCTCAGAGTTTCCAACTGTTCATCAGTCATGACTTTGACATACATGAGCTCTCCGTTGGCGTCGACATTGACATTGTTGCCACTCTGCTGCCACCTCTGCAGCTGTTTCTGCAATTCCACCACGTTCACCATCTCTTTCTCTTTCTCTTCTGTCTTCTTTGTCTGTCTGTGACGATGATTGTGCTCTGAATTATGATGGTGTTGTTGATTTGATGAAGAGAGAGAATGAGAAAGAGAAGTCCACAAAGGTTGTCAGAAAAGGAGAAAGCGAGAGAAACAGACAAAAGATACAGACATTTTAAACGAGAAACTTGATCCTCTTTAACGCTGTGCCACATGTGACTCCTTCCTTCTTTATTCTTTATTTATATTATTTCTGCGGTGCCTACTTATTATAACCTCTTTTTATAATAAAAAATACAAAAATAGAAAAATATTGAATAATATTATTAAGAGAGGTAAAAATCTAGTACAGTAGAAACAACGTTATTCAAATCAAATTCCACGTTCAGACCTAAATTATGTAGCTTTTGTTTGGACCACTTCATGATTGTCCTACAATCTCCAACATGAGTGTTTTTCTTAATAATTTTATTTAAGTACTTCTCCAAATAAGATTACATTTTTCTTATTTATTTTAGTTTGTGTAAAAATTATAGCTTGCTGCAGTTTCTCTGACTTGTAAATTTATAAAAAAAAATATTAAAATAAATTAAAATTCAATTTTACTATTATTATTGAACTTGTTTTCATCAATGATAACATGTTCTTACCTCGTATCATTTCATATATTTTTTAATTAAATAATTTTTATTTTTATTTCCTAGTTTTAGATAACTATATTATTGGTATAATTTAAATTTTTTTATCTGATATTAAATGTAAGTCAATCTTAATAAGACAACATCTGGAGGAAGGAGATGGTCTTTGGTGAACCACGTATCCTCAACCGTCAGATATATTATATAATATTAAAAGGTTAGGATCTCTCACCTACTACCTATTAAGGTTAAAACTTAAGGTCAAAATCCAAAGGGAGTTGCTCCCTCCACCCCCACACATCTCTTCCTCCACCTCCCCTTTACTTTTTTGCCCCTTCTTCCACCTTTCCTTTACTATTTTGCCCCTCAGTAAAATTTTATTTTTAAAATTATTGTTTTTTAAGTTCTCTGCACATAATCTGATTTCTTCTTCAAGAATTTCTCAGGTGTATCATGCCTTTGAAGGAGAACATCAACCGAAGTTCCCACTGGAAAGTTGTCCCAAAACAACACCGAATCGATCCAACTCATTTCAATGCAGTCTTCACCAACCAAACCCAATTCAGGGAAGCTATCACTCATCACGCGAACCAAATCTTGAGCATTTCCAAGAAATAAGGCATTGAACTTGGCTCTGATTGTCTTCTGACCCTTCCTTTTGACAGCACTAAGAACCACTCTTATAAACAATCCATCATGTATTTTACCGGCAACATACTGCCATCGATGAACAACATCAGTAGCCCCTTGTTCCAATGTTTTTTTAACTCTAAAAACTGTGACAACCTCAGGGACGGGAACCAGCTTGATTTTCCACGACACAATGACCCCAAAGCTAGCACCCCCACCTCGTCTAATCCCCCAGAAAAGATCCTCCCCCATTTTCTTCCTGTCCAAGACTCTCCCTTCAGCATCCACAATCACAACATCCAAAACATGATCCACAAAAAGACCAAATTTTCTCATCATGTTTCCATACCCTCCCCCACTGATGTGTTCTTCTGCCACCTGCAATAAGCCACATATGACATCCTTCAACGGATGTCAACATCCGTTTAAGGCGAAACGGATGTCGACATCCGTTTTGCCTTAAACGGATGTTGACATCCGTTGAAGGATGTCATCCGTCCAGAGGCAGCGTTGCTTTTTCGTTTCGTTTTTATTTTATTTGTTTATTTTATTTACAGTAATTTATATTTAAATTTATAATTTTAAATGTTATATATGATAAACGGAAATGGAGAAATGGAGAAATGGAGAAGAAGCTTTACGGAAGAGAAAATGATAAACGGAAATGGAGAAATGGAGAAGAAGCTTTACGGAAGAGAGAAAGGTAAACGGAAATGGAAGAGAGGAAGATGTGCATAGAAGTAAATCAGAAGTTTTAAATAAATTAAAATATTAAAATAATAAAAATAAAAAATTTTAACTTTTGAGGATATAATTGTCATTTTAGAAGGATATAATTGGCATTTTAGAAAATTGGGGAGGTGGAGGAAGAGATGTGTGGGGGTGAAGGGAGCAACTCCCAAATCCAAATGCATACACATTCTTGTTGGGTTTGGTTTTTATTTTATTATATTTGAGGATGTTTCTTTTGCACCACACAGTTTTCTTTCTGCACTTTCAATTTTTCTATTTTTTATTTTTTCCTCTTCATAATAATAAATCGATAATACAATCAGGGAGAGCTAACTTGATAAAAAAAATTCGAGAGATGTGATAAGAATCGACAAGAAATTCGGTTAATTTTTTTTAGGGAAATAGTAATAAATAATCGTTTCATATGTAATTATATTTTAGACAAAAGTGAAATTAATTTTCCACCTCATAACTGTTTCTATATTAGTTAGTTCATGGTTGGTGCTTTTATATTCAAATTCTGCTTTGATAAAAAAAATTAAGCAAGTTTTTTACTTGAAATTATTGAACGAAAAAATTAAACAAATAAAAGAATGAAATAAAATATCGGAACCAATAATAAAATTTTTATACAAAATTTCATAATCAAATGTTTTCAAATATGATAATATTTCAGGCTTCATCGATAACATTTGAATTTTGAATTAATTTATAAATATTTCAAAATATAGTTTATTTCTAATTAGCTAGTTTATTATGTTTTAGGTTTCTGATAAAAAAAAAGTGTAACACCAAGTCAAGACCTTAGCCGATTTCTAATTGATTCTAAAGAAACCACGTTTGTTCCCTAGAAATGCTAACTTTGTTTTTAGGAAAATTTATATTTAATTAGATATGTTTAATTACATATTTGAAAATAAATATTAAATATTATTAAACTATAAATTAGTATAAACAGAATATGTATTTTTGTGCTATTTTCTAATTAAATAGCTGTATCCTTATCTATATAATTTTTTCGGTTGAAAGAAATAGTCATTTACAGTTTTTAAAACCATTATTATAAAAGTATTATTTGAAGTGTTTTTATTAATGTGGATATTATACATAGTGACTTTCATCATCACGATTTCCTTTCTTAATAAAATAAAGAAGCATAGCAGGAAGAAGCATAGCAGGAAGAAGCATTATCCTGATCATCGGATTTTTACATCCGTGCTGTTGTGATGCTGGTTGAGTATTTTGAAATTTAATTTTGTTGGTATTTATAGAATTTTGAAATGTTGTTAAATATAAAATTTATTGTTCACTAAATTTAAAAATTTGATTTTAGTGTAGTGTTATTGAATTTTGAAATCCAATTTTAATAGTGTTTATTAAATTTTGAAATTTGATGAAGTGTAAAATTTATATTATTTATTGAATTTTAAAAATTTTAAAATTCAATTTTAATTAAGAGTCATCCGTTTGAAATCTAATTTTATTAGTATTATCGTAATTAAATGTAAATTTTATGTTATTTATTGGATTTTAATATTTGATGTTGATTAAATGTCACCTTTAAATAAAGGAAAGAGTTGGGAAGTGCAGGATGCTGTGACTGCGGCTTAAATAAAAAGGGTGTGTGAAATATGGTTTTTAGCCTAATCAAGATCAAAGGGTAATTTAGGAATTTTAAAAAAATTGAGATAGTGGGAAGAAAAAAAAGGGGTGAAGAAGCCTAACTGATAGATGAGATTGTTATTAGTTCACTATTTTAAAAACACTTTACTGTCACTACATATTCCGCTGGTTGGTTCATACCAGACGCCAGCTGTTAATATGAATGGCATGACATGACATGACATTTTCAGTAACTAATCTTAAGGTTATTTTTATAAATCAATATAATTATTTAGTCATAAAAAAATCTATTAAAAGTGCATGAAAATAAACTTAAATTTACTATATTTTATGTTAAAAAAATATCATACAATTTGTTCAAATCCCATGTCAATTAGTTAATACATTTAAAATAATTTGCAAGCAATTGTTCCCGGTGGAAAGACCGGAATACTATTGTTCCGCATGTTTGTTCTTTTAAATATAGATAAGTATGTCTTCACGAACGGGTCCATAGCTCAGTGGTAGAGCATTTGACTGCAGATCAAGAGGTCACCGGTTCGAACCCGGTTGGGCCCTCACTTTTTTGTACATTAATTTTTCAGTGCTTATATCACATTTTTTATGTAGTCACTCTCACCTTATCATTCTATTATATATTTTTTGTATAGTAATAAAGTATACACATCTCTCAGTGGAGTCTTTTAAGAGCACAATTTCACAACTAATCTGAAACCCATGATAAAGAAACGTGTACCAACAAATTTCGAGAAATTGATACTATTAGACCAACTTGATCGTTAGGGGGTGGAACATCTGCTTTAGTTAGTGCTTGCTTTGAAATAACTATTTTCCCAACAGTTTCTATTAGTGATATATTATAGAGTACGCTAACATTGTTATGATAATCTTTCATTTCTTGAAAGACAAGAGACGTGTATTGAAACAATTGGCACATGCGATAAAATAATAGATAAAGGAATCGATTATCTCATTCTAATTCTTTCATTCATAGGAATTCTACGCACGAACAAGCTTTCCTCCTCTCCAATAATTAAAATAATGTATCGTTCAAATTCTTTTGATGATAAGTTTGATTTTTAAACGAAGGATGAACTGTCACTCAATTTTTATTCGTGTCTGAGGACAAGATTTGGTCACAACATTAAATATTTCCTTTATACTATTTCTAAAGTCTATCCACTCTCCTGTGAAACTAATCGATTTCTACAGCCAACAACATCAAATTGCATGTAGATACATCTAACTTAAACATGTTAATTAGCTATGTTCACTCGTATCGTAGGGCAAAAATACTTGAAGCCGCCACGAGAAAGCCTCTGAATTCCGAAGTTCACTCTTTACTTTTTGGACATATTGCTCCAACGTATGTGCATGCTCATTTATGGTATCGCTAGATATTGTATCTTCAGCTAATCTGACTGCTGCCATGTAAGATAATTGAAAGTTTTCCCCCATTAGCTGTAGCTTCCTACATGTTTCGCCCTCGCCAAACATCATGAGGGAAACCAACAAAGATTTCAGCTCACGTCTAGCTTCCACTGTTAGCGACATGCTTTTCAAATGCTCCACCAAGGCCATCTCTTCATCAGGACTACAACAAGGAATAAAAAACTATAAGTAGCGACTCGTGATTAACAAAAAAAATAGCAGAGGATGAGTGACAGGAGGAAACAATAAATTATCGTATCAAGATACCTCCCAGGACGGATTTTTCCTCTCTTCTTCTGACGCCTAGCGTCTCTTGCCTTGCTAGTAGCAGTTGAACTAAATGAAGCAGCAGAGCTTTTCCTGGTCCTGTTGATGAAATGAGGCACACAAATGAAACTTCACATATCAAAAGTACAACCTTTTCAATTTTCTGTGTGAAAAGAATAGTATGGTTCAATCTTGTTATTTATTTAATGAGATAGAAAGGATTAGGTATTTTTTACAATTCACTTTTAAGAAAACGTATGAAGAGTAACTCAATCATGGACACAATTGTTGTCCAGATAAAATAAAATGTAACATTACAAAGAGAGTTATAAATGCGGTAAGATGGATAAAAAAATATGCTTGAATGTGATAATGATTCTGTAACCCCCGAGAGGGGGTGGGAAAAGAAGTGTCAGACTTCACTCGCAAACAACAATGAGTTTCAATTACATGTCATTCTACATGAAGACAAAATAAATCGTTATCACAAATATTATGAAGTAGAGACTACAGTTGTAAAAACATAATAGCACACTGCCAGATTTTGCAGCAGCTCTGTAAACAGTATATTCATTTAATGCAAGGAAGACCAATTGAGTATCATGGCTGATTGGCTATGTTTGTTTTAACATGTTAAAAGGATAAGATAGTACATTCTAAAACTGGCAAATTAGAGATATATGGAACCAAGGAAGTACATACCCTGTGGTGTATGCACTCATTCCACTAAAATTACTGCTGGCTTCTGAAGCAGCATCATCATCAAGATCACTCGCTGCACGTTCCTCTGACTGGAGCTTTGCTGCAAGAAGTAATCTTCTCTGTCGAACAGCCAGGTATCGTGCCAAGTACTTCCCCACTTTCTCTATGCCTTCCTCATATTCACCAGTAACTGTGCTTGCACATTCCAAAGATGCATTCTTAACTGTCTCAATTAAGTCCTCTCTTCTGTGCATAAAAACAACCCTCAAAGCCTCCTCCCAGTCCCTTGCAGTAATCAACAAATTAACACCAGTGTTAACATCTCCACAGTACTCCAGGGCTATTTTGGCGGCCTCCCCAGGTTTACCAAGTGCTTGAAGTTCTTCACAGAGCTCGTTGGCAATAGACAGCATCTGATCCTTTCCCATATTAAGTAACCCAGCAACTGTAAGCACCCCGCTCCAGTTATTGATAGCTCGATAAGATTTCATAGCCTTATCCAGATTGAAACAGGATAAGTAAATTGTTGCGGCATCTTCAAAGCATTTTTCATCACTAAGATGATCCCCCCATGCCTCAAGGAATTGCATCTTCTCAGTGTGGCCAGTGAAAAGTTGAAGCGCCAATGGAAAGAGTTGAGGATTTTCTTTCACAAGTGCCATACAATCATCATAATAACAATCACCAGCAGAAACAAGGTGCCTGAGAGCTTTTTCAAACCTTTTCAGCTTAAGGTCAATATTATATTGCATTAATTGAGTAGGTAAACGCTCCAATTCCTGTAAGAATGGAAGAAACTCTTTTGGATCTTTCTGAGCATTTAATGCCACAATAGCTGCAAGATTTAAATCATAAAGACCCAAAGCAGCTTCGTAGACAGCATCAGAGTCAGCTAACCACAAAAGATGTTTCAAAGCTTCCTCAGCAGAAGGGTAAGACATTCTTCCCCGGTCATCAGCATGAGCCAATTCCTTGTCACGGATCACTTTTATTCTCTTTAAAGCATCTTCAAGTAATGGAGGATCACTACGAGCTAGAGTGGTCAAAATGCAAAGCTCCCTTGCTGGACTTTCTGTTATATGATCCTCAAGAGCTTTTCTTACAGCCATCAGAACAGAAGAAACCTTGTTACCGGCAGGACAATTTGAGGGGGACCCAACTAACGTATCATTAAGAACCTTAGGACAAGGGACAGAAACATAATTTTTGTATAGTTTCTCCATAATATTTTCATTCTTTACAGAACAAACAAACTCGGTTATGTAACCCAGATTGTTGACCTGCCTGACAATTTCAGAAGCTGACTGGGAAAATGCTTGCCACCCACAGTAATCAACAATTACGTTGAAATCTATTCTATGCCTTCTAACCATAAGTAGTGCATCTTTAAAGCGCTTTTGAACTAATGCATTGATAATGGAAACCAAAACCAACTTTCTTGGGTATATACATTCTAGGTTTCCCCGGGTAGTTTGCAGTATAATGGCAGCTTCATCCCCATGTAAAACTCCAATAATTTTAGCACCTCTCTCCCATATATTTATGTAACTTTCGTTTTCCTCTTTTTTTCTATTGCTAATCCGAACAAAGTTACTGTATTTTATATCTAATTCTCCATTAAATATGTCAGCAATGTCAACAATAAAAAGCAAATCATGTTTAGTTACAATAATTAAATGTGTGATAACTTGGTCGGCCAAATTTGAGTAAAATGAGAAGCTGCTGCAGTTGTTGCAAACTATACCCCCATTAACATGCAGTCTGCCAAGCTCATCCAATCCAAAAAGCAATTGTTTTGATGGGCCAGCACTGCCAATTAGCACTAAACTCATCCAAGGGCAAGCTGCCGAAAAACCTTGTTGTTCTTGAACTAAAGATCCTCTACTAATCCCAGCTTTAGATACATATTCTTGGATTTTCCCCCTAGAAAGTTGAAAGTATGCAGTTTGATTATTAGCAGGACATGAAGCAATGCCAATAACCAGATCTTCAAGGGTTTGTCCTTCTGAAACTGTTGTGTGCCATCCCGAACACGTTAGCAATCCTGGAATAACATCTTCAGAACATTCAAGTTCCACTTCGTGCAAATAGAAGCCTTGAAGTCCACCGACAGCTGATGTTTGAAATGAGTCACTACTGTGACTGAAACCATAATGTGAAACGGTTAATAGCTTATGGGAATCCAACCATTCAAGATGTAAAAGGGATCCAAGCACCAATTCTGTATGAGAGGCTTCAACATTGAACTCTTTCCCCTCTAGTTCTTCCCAGGTTTCAATTAATGGAAGCTCCACAACACACAAGCTACCATCTGAAAGAAATGCTGCTAACTGGTTCTTAGAGTTTTTACAGTATACTGCCATACCCCGGACATGAGAAGAAAATTTCAGGCTAAATAAAAACATAGGAGGTGGCATCAAGGACAAGGAGAGTGGGGTTACATGAATGTTGGAGCCATCAACGACTAGTGCAACGGAATTATCCATAACAGCCGTAATCCAAACAAAGTTAAAAACCGTGACCTGACCACCAAGAGTCCAGCAAATTAACTGCAGAGGCTTTGTCGGATTCCACATGAATCTGACTTCATCTCGCTTCAAGAATCTAATTTCATGCTTCAGGTACCAGTGGTTATTACTAAAACACCATATCCTTACAGCATCATAAGTTTTGCATTCAACAACACCGGCAAGAAGATCAGAACTGCAATTCCATTTCAGAAATTTTACTTTTGCGTCCACACTAAACCTGCTTCTCTCCAATCCGTTCCTCTCAAAGAAAACAATAGAGGAACATTCACTTTCATCTTTCCCATCACAAACAGCTGCAACTTTAGCACCGGTGGGCATCCACTCCAAAACTGCCCCCGCAAAATTTCTTGGTTCCGAAAAAGCAAGCAAATCCCCCGAATCTCGATCCCAAACCTTAATTTTTTTAAGCATAGAACCAGAATCGGACACATCACTCATGGTAGCAAAGTATTTCCCATCTCCTCGCCAAGACACAGGAAGAGAGTTCCCTTCACCTGAAAGCACAGAATGTTCACAATCCTAAACTAAACGTCACATAGAAACACAACTTAATCAAACAATAAAATTCACAAATCATGATACCAGTATAAATTCATTCTCTCTCTCATCTCAATTTCACCTCGTTTTTCTCCCTTTTTCACTACACAACTCGCTACAACTATAACTTTCTCTATATATGTCTTTCTTCTTTCCAGCCTTACATCCAAAAATTGAACATCTTCCGAACAATACAAATAGAATCAAAATAGTGCTAGAAGGCGTTGAAATTAAATTAGGGTTTCAGTGTCCTTACTTACGTGACAGTCGCCAGGAACATCATCGTGAAGCGGCGCTTCATACAACACGTCCCAATCGTGAGTCATCACCAAAAGCTGCGCAAAACCGGTGGTGACGGCAATTAGTTCTCCGTCAGGACTGAGAGACACAGCATTGACGCCGCCATCTAGCTGGCCAACGACTTGCGTTGCGCGAGAGCCGTCGTCCACGTTGTGAACCATGAGAAGGCCGTTGGAAGTTCCGATAAGAAGCGCTTCATTCTCCATGAGATAGTCGAAGGAGGTAATGGAATCTCCCGGCTCGAGGTCGACGGTAACGGCGTCTGCCGGTAGCGAAGCGTTACGGCTCCATACACCGGTTTCCTGCACAGAACAGAACACAACAAGAATCAGATTGATTAGAATGAAGGAAAATGAATGAGTGAGCAAATGAAAGTGGTGAATGGTGTTGAAGACGGACATGGAAAGAGGAGAGATGGGAAGTGTAAATGAGATTGTGAGAAGAGAGGAAGAAGATGCGGTTGCGCTCGATGTCGATGGTGGAGAACCGAACGGTTTCGTCGTTGGATTGAAGACGAAGTCCCAAAGGAACTTCCCAGAAGAGTTTCAAGTTGTTCATTGCTCAAACCCTTCGCCGCTTCTTTTCACTTCAGAGTAGGGTTTAACTTGGTTTCCGCAGCCCTGCTCCCCTTCTTTTTCCTCTTATTCTCCGACTCACAACACTGTTTATTATACCTTCTTCGTATAAATGTTGTTTTACATATAGATAGTTTTAATTCAGTACATATACGCGAGATTTTTTTTGTGTTTTTTTATATTGGTAAATATATTATATCAAGAATATTTAAATACATATTATATAATATTTAGAGGTTGAAGAAAAAAATAATGATAATATTTTTAAGTTTATAATTAAATTTTAAATATAATTAACATGAAAATTTATTCATAAGTTTAAAAGGTTAATATATATAAATGTAAATAAATAAATATTACAAAAATATAAAAGATACAACATATAAAAAATAAAAAGTAAACTCTCTCGTAATACAAATAATAAATTAAGAAAAATATATGTTTGATTATATTTGTTATGAATACAAATAAGTGTATGGACATATTGATTTAATGTAATTTGTTAAATTTGTATAATCATTCTATCGATTGATTTGTCTAATATTTAAGGTTTGATTCGTCTAATATATAATGTTAAACTCGTCTAATCAGTATATAGACACACTCATCTAATATATATTGTTACGTTTATGCAATAAACTTGTTTAATGCATTACAAGACACGTATAATCAAATAATAAATACAGTTGTTTAATGTGTATAGATAGAATGTACAATATGTGTATAATTGTTAGACACGTTTAATTACTGTATGGACAAACAAACACCAATAACGTGTGTTGCAAAATTTGTTTACTGAGTGGATGAATAAATTCACCACATGCTTATTCCTATACACTGTTTAATTAGTGTATGAAATAACTTGTTTTATGTTTAATGCACAAAATACATGTCTAATTAGTGTGTGGATAGACTGATTAAATGTATATGGTTAAACTTGTCTAAACAGTATATAATCAAGCTTCTGATATATATTGTAAGATGTATTTAATGAGTGATAGTCTAACGTATATTAATTGATTAATATATTATTTTTTTTATTGCTGAATTTTTATGAAAATATTATTTCATTAGAGTTGTTTTATATTTTATTATCAATGAACATATATTACTTTTTAAATAATATTATTTTAAAACATAAATGTAAAATATATTTTTTAAATTTAATTTTATTAAATGATTAAGTAATTACAAACCTTAAAAAGAAGTAATATAAAAAAGTAATATTTTAAATATAAATCATTATTTAACATAATAAATATGTTAGAAAAACTGTTAATTTTTTTAATGATAGTTAAAATATGATAAGGACATACATTTAAAAAATTATTTATTGATTTATTTCAAAAATCAATTTACTTAAAAAAAATTAAGAATGTAACGTGGATCAAAGTATATATTTTCAATTTATTATTTAAAAGAAATTGACTTAAGATATTCTATTATTTTTATAATGATTATTGATTGACAAAATAATTTCAAATATCATCAAGCTGTGCAGGAGATTAGAGTAAATTACTGTTTTAGTATATAAAAGTTTTTAATATTAAAAATAATTCATAATTTTTGTGAATTGATATATTTAAATAATAAATTTAATTGTTCATTTTGATATATATTTTTAAATATATTTATCATTATTATTGTTCGAATTAAACTATTAGATAGATATAATTGGAGTTTAAGATATTAGTTTTGAAAATTTTAAATTTAATAATCTAATGACAATAAAAAATGATTTAAAAAATAAAAAATAAAAAATAGAATTTATAATACCAGGGATAATGTTTTCTCTATTATATATATAAATATTTGAAATTAACTATTAAATATATAAATCTTTGAAATTAACTATTAAATACAATTTTAATATATAGATGTGATTAATGTAATTATTTATTAAGTAATATTAATTTAAATTTTACATACTAAAATACGAATAATATTTAATAATAAAAATATCTATATTATAATTTAATATAAATATTTTATTGTTGATAATTTTTCTTAAGATATTCTTTTTAAAGGATAATATTTTATAAAATAAAATTAAAATATATTTTTCAAAATTTAATTTTATAAGTAACTAAGTAATAAAATATCATAAAAAAATAACATGAAAAATATCATAAAAATATCAAATAATAAAAAAATTAACAATATAAAAAAATTAATGTAAAAGTGAGGATGTCAAAGTTTAGTTACTATGCAATTAATAATATACAATTTTTTTTCCTTCTATCAATTAATGGATGATTTGTTTTCACTAAGATGGATTTTATTTTCTTACATTCTTTTCTGTGTGGCACTTTGTTTTTGGAAACCCTGGATGATAGTGGATAGCTGAAAATTTAGGGGTTATATTCAACACTGATGTTAATGCTATCCGTTGGAAAGGATGGACATGGCATAAGACCCCTGTGAACGAACCACCAAAACAGTGAAACCTCAGAATCTGAAGTCATGGCAGTGAGAATAAACTGCTCCATTCAAAATACCCTTTCTCTCCTTAACCCTCCCCTCTCTTCCCTCCGTTTCAGAGCTTCTCCTCTGAAGCTGAATCCCCATTTCCGTTTTGGTCAAAATCCCTCTCGAGGAGCTTTGTTCTGCACCTACGCCACCACAGATATCACTCCCTCAAATGCCGAACCCTTTGTCCTCACCACTCCTCTCTACTACGTCAATGCCCCTCCTCACATGGGTAGCGCTTACACCACCATCGCTGCTGATGCCATTGCTCGCTTCCAGGTGAATTTCCTCACCCTCTTCGATTTTAGTTTAACTTAAGTAACTTTGGCTCAATTCCAGAAATGGGTTGAGTTTGGAAATTGGGATAACCTGGCGTAGGATTAGAGATATCTTTTTGATGAGTTTAAAGCAAGTTGGTGTTTTAACTGTTTATTGTCTCCTATTACATAATGTAAGGGGTTTGCGTAATTTTACAGCGGTTATTGGGAAAAAAAGTTATATTTATTACTGGCACGGATGAGCACGGGGAGAAAATTGCAACTGCTGCAATGGCTCAGGGTTCAACTCCTCCTGACCATTGCAATCTCATATCTCAATCTTACAAGGCGCTTTGGAAAGATGTAACTTGATTCTTATTTTTTCCTGGAATTTTGTCATCTTTTTTTAGGTGTATTTTTGAATATTCATAAATATTTTACAATTTTCTTGATATTATTTTTATTATTGGTTGATTGCAGTTAGATATTTCTTATGATAAGTTCATCAGAACAACTGATAGCAAGCATGAAGCAATTGTGAAGGAATTCTACTCAAGAGTGCTTGACAATGGTGACATCTATCGAGCTGATTATGACGGACTTTATTGTGTTAACTGTGAGGAATATAAGGTGATAGTTTGAACTTGTAAGTTGTAGTTCTGGCTAGCAACGTTTCATGTCTAGTTTCTGTTGGCTCTTTTTGTTGAAGGGTCTGTGTAAGTCATGTGCAACGGCTGGTAATCGTTTTGTTAACAATTTTTAATAAATGGGAAAATAGATAGCTTTCTCTGATGATGGAAAATTTTGATTGAGCTTGTTGCCTTCCAAAGATTTACCGTTTTAGTTTCATGACTTTACTTTAAGAATGCATTGCTATCTGGTGCAGGATGAGAAAGAACTGCTTGATAATGATTGTTGTCCAGTGCACCTAAAGCCTTGTGTTTCAAGGAAAGAGGACAATTACTTCTTTGCATTGTCAAAATATCAGAAGGCATTGGAGGAAACACTAAACAAAAATCCTAATTTTGTGCAACCATCATTCCGTTTGAATGAGGTATGGCAACGGGGAGTTTGTTTTTCTCTTGTATTTCTGTCTGTTACCTTTTAAGTATGGTGCACTTTGTGCTGTCTCCAATTTTATTTTCAGAACATACCTGATACATTCACTTGAGAAGATTCAGAACGGACTTATATGATCTTAAGATTCACAATTATAGAATGGATCAGTTATGGTATACTTGAACTTATTTTAGATTTCTCTAGTATTGGAGCTTGAGTTGATAACATGCCCAGCCTATTACCACTCGAGAGTCCTACCATGATGTTGGACCTAACCAATTAGAATCGTAATATTTCAAAGGCATTAAAAAATTATATTTCTGTAACCGACAACATTTTAACATGACTTTATATGTTATATGTTTTTAAGGTCATGTTATTACCCACAAAAGTTTGCAAATGTCCAGGAACAGTTCTTTTTCTCACGTGGAACATGGGCATGGATACTCTAAGATTCTACTCGGACCTTAATATTGTCATCCCTAACTTTTGAGGACTTGGTTACAGTACAAGTTATTCAACATAAACTCTGATCCAGATATTTTTCTATATTAATTGGATATGAATTTGATGACATACTGTTAAAAAAATGTAAATACCAAGCCGTTTGATCTGGTTTGTTGATACAATACCACCCCCTCCTTTATCCTGCCGTACATGGTGGCCCATAAATAGTGTAATAATGCTTTATACCAGATTCATCTATGTATGAGACGTAGGTATCTAATGAACTGCAACTTATTCCTTTTTGGAGAATCTGAACTTGATTTTATTTTATGGTACTGTGCTTAACAATTAATTTCCTCTACAAATTTCCAAGGTTCAAAGCTGGATAAAAAGTGGCTTGAGGGACTTTTCCATTTCCCGAGCATCAGTTGATTGGGGCATTCCTGTTCCTGATGACAAGAGCCAGACTATATATGTTTGGTTTGATGCTTTACTAGGGTAAGAAATATATATTTATAGTTTGTGCATGCTTCCCTAATTTCCCCTGGCTGCATTCTATATTTTTGTTGTTTCTGTCTATTATAATCAATAATTTTAGTTTGTTTATTGCTGGAAATGCATTGCCGAAATTTCTGGAAGTTCACAACCATTTGTTTGGTAAAAAAGATAAAGAAAAGTTTGGATTTCTGCTATTCTGCCAAATATTCTTTAACTAATACAGTTGCTAGTTACCTTTCTAAACTTTTGTTGAATATGTTTTGTTTTCCCTCTTTCATATTTGCAGATATATATCTGCACTATCTGATGATCAAGAGCAACCTGATTTACTAAAATCTGTTTCTTCAGGTTGGCCAGCTTCACTGCACTTGATTGGTAAGGTATGTCATCTGTGTTCTTTCCTATTTTTTTAGTAAACTTGATTTATTGAAGGCAATTTATGTACTTATTGGGTACATTTTGTACCACATGCTTCCATCTATGCATCATTCTCTTATTTGTTTGTGTGTGGGAGGCTGCACAATTTGTTCCAACTTGCATTGAGTTGTCTTTTGATGAGATGCTACCTTTTTTGCATGGTTTATCGCTGCGTCATAAAAATGGGAACTTTTGATTTAAGCATTTGTTTGCTTTATATGTTTTAATATTTTTGCCAAAAAATATAACATGTCAATTTTTTTGTTAAACTTTTTAGTTTCTACTGAAGCATCTGAATTCTTGCGATGGTTTTGCAACCTTTGATGTATGTTAATTAATGGATTTCTTATGAGTATTAAAAGAGATGAATGAATAGCCAAAACATTGAGTTTCTATATATCTTTAATATCTTTTCACTCTGTAGGATATTCTACGCTTCCATGCTGTTTATTGGCCAGCTATGCTAATGTCAGCTGGACTAAGCCTTCCTAAAAGGGTATTTGGCCATGGATTCTTGACAAAGGTATTTGTAGTTGAACTTATTTATTATCTAATATTTCGCCTTGAGGTAACTACAATGGTACAGTTTTGGCCTTGAGGACAAGGCTATTCATTTCCTGGGGAGCCTTCATAGACCTATGAAGGGTTTTGTGAGAAGATTCATCAGATTTGAACTATTAGTGTCTGTGCAGTATTTGTGTCCTTCGGTAGTTATGGATCTGAATTTTTATTGTTTTTGAAGTAGTTGTGTCTTCAGTAAATTATGGATGTGTTTCAGTTATAGTGTTATATATTTTTAGTTAAACATATAATTTAGTCTCTATATGTGTCATGAATTCTTAATCTGATCACTCTATATACATAAAAATGTATGAAACTGGTCCCTATATATATGCAAACATGACGGGTTTGATCCCTTCTGCCATGTTGATTGTTAAATTGCTTACATATTCATAATTTTGCCACTATACATATGGCACATTCTTAATTTGGTCTCTACAATAGGCATCGAATTAAGAATGTGTAAGTGGGGGCAGCACCAAACTGGTAACGTCTATGGGTATTGTGATCAATTTAATTAGTTTTACATATGAATAACGAACCGAGAATCCATCACTCATAAGGACTACATTATCATGTTTTTCTTGTATGTTTTGTGACAGATCCATAGAGTAGGATGTAGCCACTGTGTCAGTTTGTTGTTCATGCTGTTTTGAAGAAGGAAACTCCATGTATGGAGGAAACCTTGTGTAATATTTATGTACTATTCTTCGAACTTGGTGAACAAGTAAACGAGTTGTTAGAGGCTACCTAGATTCTTTGCATATCTAACGACTCTACCTGCCCAGAACATTGCATTCTTGTCTTAACTTTTTACTATTTTCTTGTTTAATTCTTGAGCCAAAATACATTCAATTCAATTCAAATTGGAATAAATTTACAATAACTGTAGTTCTTCGCAAAAGGTTGAAAGCTAAGCTTGGCAATTTGAGACAGTGTAAAGTTTCATAAATCTGTTTCTTATATTAATTTCATTTCATGCAGCAATGCTTTTTATTTTGAAATGTTAGGATGGCATGAAGATGGGCAAGTCACTAGGGAATACACTTGAACCAAATGATTTGGTTGATAAGTTTGGGACAGATGCAGTTAGATACTTCTTCCTCAGAGAGGTGGAATTTGGCAGTGATGGAGATTATTCAGAGGAACGCTTCATCAATATTGTCAATGCGCATCTTGCCAATACAGTTGGTATTTAAAGTTTGCTTTGTTCCTTGTAATATTTAGTAACCAATTGATTTTTTCCTTCTTTCTATTATGATTATAATGCAAAATGTGATGTGTATTTCCTTCACTATTTTGGCAGGAAATCTTCTTAATCGAACACTAGGGCTTCTAAAAAAGAACTGCCAATCAATTCTGGTAGTGGATTCCACCACGGCTGCTGAAGGAAATTCATTCAAGGACAATGTAGAGAATCTGGTAAAACCTCTTTGTAAACTATATTTCTAAATCTATAAATTCAATTTTTAATTTTAAAGCATGTCACAGTTCAGCAGTTTAAGGTAATGCTACCTGTGAATTCAATAACTAGGGAAACCCTCTCTAGCATATTTTTTTGACCTGGTGATGAATGCTACTTGGCTGCATGGTAGCTTTATTGTAACTTGTAATCATTATTCAGAATGCTAGGAATTTCAAATTGAAATATATTGTTTTCACATTCAGTAGGAGACCACTTTGGATTTGAAAGTGGATGTTAACTACTTTGATTTTATCCTGTGTTCTAGGTATTTGGACACAATAAAATAAATATTTGGCATTTAACAATATATTTCAATAATAATCCAGAAAAAATGAAAAAGGAGGCAAAATATGGCATTTAACATTGATGGGTGTCAGAGGCTAGCTAGATACAATTCTGCATATCCAAGGACCCCACCTGAGGCATTTATATTTTTGTCATTTTTTTGTTATATACCATATGAATCTGGAGAACACGCCCTCAATAACAAACTATGAGGGGAGATGAATCAATACTTATCCAATGCGCATCCTATACTACTCAATTTGAGACTTATGTACCCTATAATACCGAAGTCCCTATCATATAAAATGATTTGTTTACAGGTTACATCATTAGAACTTTTATTGTATACTCTGTTTCAAATTTCAAAATAGCAGTCCGACCCTTGGTTTATTATCGAATCTCCGTAGTAGCTGGTTTGACAAAATTCTAAAGCTATTCTTTTTGCGGCTGTTCATAAGTTATGGTAGGAGTTGGCAGTGACTTAAAGTTTACGAATGTTTACTATGTCTGTAGGTTGATAAAGCTCGCATTCACTATGAAAATCTCTCCTTGTCATCAGCTTGTGAGGCTGTTCTGGAGATTGGGAATGTTGGTAATTCCTATATGGATCAGCGTGCGCCATGGTCTCTCTTTAAGCAAGGAGATACTGCTGCTGAAGCAGCTGCTAAGGTAATTTGTTGGATCCTTTTGTATGAAATAGTGCATTTTTATTTTTAATTACATATTAGGTTGGTAAAAGTCTAAACATGATATATTGTTTTCTGTTAAATATCAAACTTCGAATGCTACCAGGAAACAGAACAATGGGTTAAGTTTGTTTCATCCCTTACAAATTAGACAATATTCATTTTTAGTCCCTTATTTATGAAAATGTGTTAGATGTGGTCCGTGTCCAACACAAAAAGATAACCCTTTTAGTTTCTCTCATTTATTGATAGAAGGACCATATGATACATTACTTTATTTGTAGTGATTAAGAGCATATTTAACCTAAAAAGGTTCCATCATCATAATATTTTAAGTTATTACATATTCCATAATTGTTTTCAGCATTATTTAAAATATCATACAGGGTCAATTTGAATAAACTTTTCAATAAGTATTTATAGGAGCAGAAAAGAAGAAGCTAAAACGAATTAAACTTTTCTCACAAGTTAAAATCAACTTGTACATCTTAACTTTAGGAAAAATTACAGTAGAAAGCTTTTATTAAAGTTGAAGCGCACAAGTTTGTTGTATTGTAACTCAAAAGAGCAATTTAATTCATTTTACCTTAATTTCTATTTTTAAGTACTTAGTCAGAAATTTAATTAAGTTCATGGACATCCAAACTCCTTAACTGACAATTATCAATTTTGAACTTTTTTTCCTTTCTTTAAACAAGTATAATACTCTTGATGAGCGTGTTGTTGAATGATAAAAAGTAACATAAAATCAATGTGTCATCTTAGTTTTGATGCTGTTAAAGATAAGCAAATGCCATAGCAATAATTTTTTTATGATGCTGGAGCAGGACCTTGTAATTATATTGGAGACGGTGAGGATTATTGCTATTGCGCTATTTCCTGTTACACCAAGCTTGAGTTGGAGAATATATGAACAACTTGGCTATTCCAGGGACCAATTTGATGCAGCAACCTGGGTCTCTTTCTCTCTCTCATATCATAAACATGCACACTCAAACCAGATTTTTTTCACATACACACGACTTATTCATGGATTTGAACAATATGTTCTGCTACCTATCTGATTTAAGTAAATTGTTTGACTTTATAGAGAGACACCAAGTGGGGTGGACTTAAGGGTGGCCAAGTGATGGCTCAACCTAAACCAGTCTTTGCTAGGATTGAAATCCAAACTGAAGTGGAAGACAAAGGCAAAGGGGTTTCAGTTGGTAAGACTGTGAAAAGCAAAGGGAAGTTGAAGCAAGCTCAAGAAGTCGCTGGAGCTTAGATACCATGTTTGATGTCTTTCCCCTTTCTGAATTGTTATTGTTTTCTCTAACTCAGCTTCATGTAAAAACCAATTCTTTTGCTTATTTATGTACACAAACATTTAGATACATACATGTGCAAGAAGGTAGCATGAGCACATATAAATTTTGAACAAATTTTTGTTTTTGGAAATAAATTTGGAGTGCATCATTTTTAATGCTCGATGTACATCATCATCATCATTCATCAACTACAGGTGTCAATAAAGTTCACCTTCAACCTTCTGTCCTTCACAGAGATTGGCGCTGTTAACTTCCTAATGAAATAAAAATATTTTTTCATTTAAATTCAAACTTAATTTTACTGTTGCAAAACTAGGATGTTTGTGTTAAAGTTTTGAAAGCACTTTTTTCAAATTTCAATGCAAATTTTAATACTATAAATGAAGGAAAAAACATTGGTTCTAAATTCAAAATAATTTCTACTTAGTTAACCATAATCTTTTTTATTCTATATATTACCTGTATAGGAAAATCATACTTGAATGAATGATTGCACATGTATTAATGATTTAATAAATACTGAAATATAATTTGGTATGCTGTGTTCAGAGGTTTTGTTTACGTTCAAATCTTATATCGCTTGTATATATGAACACGTGCTGAATGACACGTGGGGTTGAGAAAAGAATTAACCGCGTGTTGATGTGGGCCGCATGGTTAAGTATAAGTTTGATTGAGATTGCAATTTAGGCCCACGCACGCCATAGTGAGTTTTAAAATAAAACAAGAAGAGGATCAAACGGTTGGTTTCATCGTGGGAGAAAAAAACACTGGAAAACTACCAGGTAACCTAATTTCTCTCTTCCTCTTGCTCGCGCTACCAATGCTAGATTTTCGATTCCATCAATTTATAAATTTGTGCATGTAGTTGCTATGTGTCGATCTTCATTCTCTTTCGTCTTCGCCATTTTAGTTTTCATATGCCATTTAGTTTTTCTTTATTTCTTAATTTCCTTAGAATAATTTTGTCATACGATGAATTTCCTTTCCCTTTCACTTGGTAGATCTGCATGACGATGTTCATCTGAATGCCGGGGCTCTTCTTGAACTTTTCATTTGGTAACTTTCGTGTAACGATCGCATAGCGGAGTGGATATCGCGTTAGACTCCGAATCTAAAGGTCGTGGGTTCGAATCCCACTGTGATCGCTTTTTTATTTCAATAACAATAATTTTCGATAGAAATTTGAAAGTCTGTATTTGATCTGTTTTTGTTAATTCTGGAGTAATTCGTTTTTTTTTTTTAAATTGCTTGGTTTGGTTATGATGCACAACCTTTTTTCGCCTAAATAGTGTTTCTTGATTCTGTCAAATTGAAGTAATAAAGTCAATTGATCAATAATCTAATCGTTGAACTATTAGAGCAAATGTTGTTTTTGTAAGCCGTCTTATATAACATGGGCATTTTACTTGGCTGATTTATGAATCTCCTATATATGATATGCCTATATTCATTGCTTAATTGTGAAATGATTCAACTGATAAGGATGGAAAGACAAGGGAGGACCAAGGCTTGCACTTTCAAGTAACATGTGAGGAATTTTTTGTTGCCAAAATAGTTGGTGACTCCGTGTTACCCTATACAGTTTTGGATGGTGCAAGAGAAGAGTGTAGTGAATCCTGAATGTGAACCTTCCGGAATTCTGGCTCCACTTGGATGACGTGACCATTGAAATAATTAAATTTGTGGTTTGTTGGTATTAGGACTTCATGTTAGAAAATCATTTGGGTAAAACTTAGATATAGTTACTTAAATGATTTTGGTTCTCAGCTCCCATAAATTAGAGTTCACCTCTAATAAAGTTTAGCATTAAAAAAATTTGTATGTTACCATGTTACCGAAGTGATACTTTAATTCTAGTATAAGAATAACTCCAAAATCATATGATAAACTGTATCTGACTTCCGTCAAAATCAAAAGATCTTGTGAAGAGGCAGCTTGTTGAACTATTTTTTTATATTAAGTTCAGTCAAGCATGCTAAGCAAAGTTGTAGGATTTTAGGGCTAGTTGATGTCTTCAATTATCATTAATGTGCTTGCTGGCATGTAATAAAAACTACGCATTATGGATTTTGGTTTATAGTTAGCTAAAGTAATAGATGTGATGCTCCTTTATGTCCACCCTCTGCCTATCTTATGGAGCTTGCTTGTTATTTTATTAAGTTACTATTTCTAGGAGGTCATTCAGCTGCAAGGTTACAAAAAGGATGACTCGAAGTGTCTTAAAATATCGATCATCCATATCAAAGGTTTGGCATTACCATTGCTTAATTTTCCTTTGGCATTACCATACGTCAGTCACTGAAAAGTTTTGGCAACTTGGGGGTGTCAGTGTGTGGATACGCATAATAGTGAGTGTTTTGTCCTTTTAGGTTGAGTAATGATCTCCGATGTGGTGCCAGTAAAAGTCTGGAAAAGAAAACATCGCCCTGAAAATGTCCCGATATGGTAGGCACTCCTCCCAATATTTGCTTTGTGATAGATAATACTGGTGATAATCTATTATGCTTTGTTAGTTAGGTGCATACTGATAGTGTTGAAAGATGATGAGCAGAGTCGTTTCCATGAAATTATAGACTGAGGTCCAACTTAAATGGTCGAAGAGTGTAGTATACTAGCTCTCAAGCTTAATGAGATAATTGAGGACGTGTTCATGTAAATTTTGGAAATGTGCTTTTGCGGTTTAAGGTGCTTACTAAAAACATAGTCTTGCTTTGTATATCATTGCGAACTTTTAAGGGAAAAATGGGCTCGCCCATGGCATGGATATATTTGGATGTCATTATTATTATTTTTGTTTTGTCGTTTAGCCACCTCTAAAACGTAGTTTGGCATTTTGTAGCTCAATTTTAAAGTTTGAAGCCGAAAGATCTCAAGGTATCTGATAGTGAGCGTGCTATCCGTCAATGTATAAAACTAATTCTTATCGCTATGATTATTCTAATTTAAAATTTGCTGGCGAGACCCACACACTCAGCAGTTTAAAATTAGTTTTATTAAATTTAATTAAAGTCCAATTTTAAAATAATTGTTGCTTAATTCTGTGAAGATTAGAATTAGTTGGAGTCTTGTTGTAAATATTTATTTAATACACGAACGGACTTCAATCCTTTTATAATTTATTTAATTTTACTTAGCATTTTTATGATACGTTTTTTTTTTGCTACAAATGCTCTGCAAAATTGGATTTACTTTTTATTCCTTTACATTTTTTAATTTTGTGTCAACTTCAGCCGTTACCTTATAAGAATCAATTCTTAATTTCTTATTAAGGCAGAATTTTCTAACATTTTTTGGGAAAAAAATTGAAATATTGATTATCTAACTAATTTGTTATAATTCTTTTCCACGTTAGTTTTCAATGGCAAAGTTCAGTTTCTTCTGCAGATGGATATCTGTTTTAAAGTTGAGTAGTAGAATTAATTTTAGTAAAATTTTATTTGAACTGCTTTTGTTATTCAACTGTGCATCCAAATTAATTTTGATCATCGTTCCGGCTGGAACTGCGTACTGTGAAATGAAATTGATTTTATAAATGAATCAAACTGGCCTTATAAGTTAAAGTGGAAGGGGTTTGAATTTTTAAGATTTTAGAATGATTCAAAATTGTAGTATGAAAAAAATAACATTGTGAGAAGTTTCGTTTTAATGTCTTCATGTATTTCATTTAGTGTGGGGATAATTTGGAAATAAAATACAACTTCGGTGTCGTCTATAAGCATCTTAATGTACGACCACTAATAAGTAAGTGGGAGAATATGATGCAATCAAGCCAATAACGTGTTTTGTATAGTGATGGTTACTATGCCATGCTTGATGGAGAAACACGATTGGGTATCACCGTCTATTGGTCCCATGCCATAACAAACAGCCCTTGTATTCTTTTAAAGTTGTCGTGTGATTATTCGTAAATGATAATTTAGCTAAATAAACAAATAGAAGTTGGATACTGCAATTTTAAATTTGCCCTGTAAAACCCTATAAAGGATTATGATTTTTGTCATGTTTAGGTGTACTTTATATCAATAAGTGTAATATTATGCTTTATATAAGATCAGTGTTTGGTTTGATTCTAGGCGGTGGGAGAACCACACGTGAAGATTATGTCGGAATTATAATTGTTACATTACTCTCGTGAATTTCAATAATATATTTTACGAACATCTAGATACTTTTATATCGTTATTAATTATTTATTATCATAAATAAGGACTAATTAATATTATCGAAAATTCCGAGTTCACAAAATGTGGTTAATCTTTTCGGACGATGTTTCATTCTA
Organism: Vigna umbellata; assembly: GCF_029865625.1. Taxonomy (NCBI): domain Eukaryota; kingdom Viridiplantae; phylum Streptophyta; class Magnoliopsida; order Fabales; family Fabaceae; genus Vigna; species Vigna umbellata. The sequence continues at coordinate 47,841,849 of NC_142172.1, read as the reverse complement.
TATCAAAAGTACACAAAACTTAAGCACCTTCTTCCCGCGGGTTTTTACTTTATATATAAGACAGAGGGGAGAGTGAGTATGGAATCTATCAGATATTATTTTAAAAATTATTACTATGAAAAAAAGAAACTTACGACCAGAGTAGATAATTTGTGATTCTATAAATAAAAAAAATTATTAAGCTATTCCATATTTAAAATAAATAAAAGTGTCATTGAGACTTGTTAAAAATAAGGACGATACTTTAAAAGTAATGAAGATACATATTATCTGTTCAACACATAAAACGGAATAGAAGCTACTGTAAGGAAAAAAATTGTTTTGTACACACTCCCAGCAAAACAGTGTATTTTAATTACTTTTAACAAATAATTTTGATAAAATGGGAGACTTTGTTTTTTTTGGAGAACAGTGAAAAAGAGAACCGGGCCCCACCTAAAATATTCGTTAATGGCGGGCTCCTCTGTGTCGTTCCCACGCAGAACCAACCTCAGAGATGGAAACGGGAACCGTTGATTATGAAACAGACGACGCGGAAGCCCGTTAAGAGCGAGGTCAACCCTAGGAAAACAAACGCCGCGTATCCCAACGCTACGGCTATGTCCATTTGCACGCAGAATGCATTGCTCGCCCTACACGTGTCCATCTCCTTCAGCGTCCTCGCCATCGTCGTCCCCGCCGCGTTCGCTGACAACAGCAGGTACGCGAACACCTGCACCGCCACCACATCACATCACATCACTCCTTCACACACACAATTCAGAGTGAAAGAATTAAAGAGAGAGAGTATGGAATTTGTCGAATCTTATTTTGATTATGACCTGGTCATGTCCGAAGTCGAACCATATTTGCAACACTTCGGGGAACAGTGTTACGCCTCGTGAAATTTCCCACACCGACGCGCCCATTTCGAACACGGAGTATACCGCCACTATCGCATTCGCCGCAAGAACGAACCTGAACGGATTTCGGTAACTTAATCTTCAATTTCGACACGAATTTTGAAATAAACGAATAGAATATATAAATTAGGCCTGAAATAAAAAGAAATTAGTTAGAATAAGAATACCTGAAGGTGTCATAGTGGTACCAGTGAGGTGTATCGGAGCCACGAGTGTTGGTGAGCACGAAGACGGAGGACGCAAGGGAGAAGGAGAAGGAGACTAGGCGGAAAACAAGTATGAGGAAGTTGAAACGGCGTAGTTTGTGTTCCGCCACTGTGGACTGGAAGCGACGGTTGTGCGACGGCGAACAACTGTTATCACCGCCGTTGCGAAGCGGCTGAGGGGATCGCATGCTTCGATTACTAACCTTCGAACTCTATTTCCTTGTTTCGATTTTCATCTTGCTTATTATGGCGAAGGAGTCACGAGAGAGAAGGATGTGTGCAGTGTAGAGTGTGAGTGTTGGTTTAACTTTTAATTTATTGGTGTGAAGAGAAACTGCGTGGAATGTGTTCGATAAAAGTTGTTCGAGACAGAAAGCGTGCTAACAGCAGGCATGGCCGTGACAAGGTGTGGTCGCTCCTAATCTCCTGTCCTTTCATTTTCTTCTTCTTCCATCTTTTCTTTCTTTCCTCTTTTTCCCTTTCAATTACTTAAATTAAAGAACATCTTTTTTATGATTATAAATAATAGTTATAGCATCGTGGTGATTTTTTTGTTATCGATAGAAAATGTTTCTCATAATCACAACAACGTTACGAGTTTTTGTTTTTTCTTTTCTTTGGTTGTTTTTCCAAAGTTGTCACACCACACTGTGAAACGCTGATGCTCATTACCTCTTCCTGTTGGCATCCTTATCTTCTCGTAAAGAGTCATTATTGTGTCTATGCACATTTCAGTGGGGTTGCTAATACGAATAATCAATAGGGATTGGCTACTTCTTCCAATTGTTTGACAAAACCAGTTTTCATCCTTCTAACTAACTGTTTGAATAATATTTTTCATCTGACTAACTAAGTATTTAAAAACAAATGTATTTTCTTCACTTATTGGATATGGAAGGTATTAACAGATTTTTCATGTTTCTATCACCCAAGAGGTGACAGGCTGTCCTAGTTCTCATTTATCACCATTGTTTTTCTGATTTCTCATTGTGTGTATTATTTTGATTTTCTGTCCTATTCTCATTGACTCTAAGTGGCATCCAGGCGTCATTTTCTATTCCGAACAAAACAACTGCTTTGACTTTTCTTAGTATGTCAACAAATAGAAGTATGCATTTATAAGTTGTGTCTTGTGGGACCATTTTCAAATGTTCCTTTCATATGCTGTTGCTATATTCCTTGAGACTTTTGAGGACTTACCTAGTTCAAAATGTGACTTTTGAGGACTTACCTATATATTAACCTTATTGCACATTTGACATTGGTTAGGTGGTCCACTGTATCAAATGGTTTAACCAGAAGATTTTTTACTATAATAATAAATGGTTGAAATGAGCTTCAAACAACCTTCTATGTAGTTATTCTTATTTTGTTTTTTGTTTTTTTTTATTTCAACATAAAACTAAATAGAAGCCTTATCACAATCACTTTTACACCACCGTTGGTAGCACATCTTATCAAAGAATGGTTGCTTCTGTAATTAGCAATTGCTTAATGAAAAACAGTAGTTATTTACGGTTTTTTGTGAACTGAGAGAAATGGGTGAAAAATCAACTGACACAAGAAGTTGCGAACATCTTGGGGGATGAATTTTAGTGATCCTCGGCACGAGATTATGACTCTTAAAGTTACTATGAACATAATAGTGACACTAATTTTCGTCTCTTATTTTGATATTTTTGTTTAAATCTCGAACTCAGCGTTTTTCTTCTCATCTTGTTTGCAGTTTCATGTAATCAATCCTCCTCTTCTGTTCAACCTAGGTATATAATTTTTTCTACCATGTTTTCATCATTTTTGTTTATTGATTTTTCTCATGGTGATATAGCCTTCATGTTACTAAGGTTATTAACATTGGTGAAGTTTCTTCTTTGGGGAGTTGCGGTGACTCTTTCTCCTTAGAAGGAGATTTTATAAGGAGGTTTGCGCTTCTCCTCCTCCTTTTAATTATTGTTAGGAAGGCTCTTCTAGTAATGGGGGCTAATCTTTACTTAATCGCTACTCAAGTTCAAGGGTGATAAAAAAAAGGTATATTTCAAGTAGAATCTAGTACCCTGAAGAGGAAACACAGAGACAAGTTATCTCATATTTGAGTTTCTGAGTACCAGTGGATATCGAACGGGGTCAATTCCTATGCCTTCAGGTATGTCTTGATGCACCCTAATAATAGAACATAAATAACCATCATTGTGAAACCTGTTCTGATAAAAAGTTAGTTAAAAGTGTTTTTGGGATATATTGTCTATTTAATTTAACTAAACTATTAGATGTTTGTGCTTTTACACTAAAAAATATATTTCATGATACAAAAGTATCATTTTAGTGAAATATTATTTTAGTACAATATGATTTTTGAAACTTTAGTACAATATTATTTTAATTATATTTGATAAATATTTTATCGTCTTTTTAAGAGTTAAAATAGCTCAGGATAAAGAAATCATACTTAATCAATTGAATGAAGATGATTTTACATTTATAATCACATGTATACTATTTAAACCTTTCATCACCTCTAGGTTTTATAAAATGGAAAGACATGTGAATATGTAATAGAAATTAATACAACTTTTATGTATACTTACATACTTACTCTAAATATCTCCTTTATAGGTAACATTAAACAAATTCACTTTTATGTATACGTACATACTTACTCTAAACATCTCCTTTACTGGTAACATTAAACAAATTCTCCGACGTTATTATATGTACTCTGAATTTTCAGCAAGGCTAAGGACCCACCATGTGGGCCTGACAGGTGAATGATTAACTCAAAGGCTCCACCTATTTATTATTAGCTGATAAATCACACTTCATTCCAAGATGGCAATTCTTAAGACAATTTGGCTAAAACAAGGGGAAAAGAAGAAGAGGACAGTTTTCACATTCTATTCTAAACCATTATCTCACTTATTACAAGCACTGCATTCTAGGACTATTTCAGTAATACAGGGAACAAATATAATCAAACCACAATGATTCGTTTTAGTAAGAAAATGAATTAAAACAAAGTGAGATCATTTTCATAAGGTTAACTCTATTTTTCAATATTGATTTTGTGGGAGAACAAGATGTAGAAGGGTCCGGGAGATAAAAGAGAGATAGAAAGAATGTAAAAAATGTGATAAATAAGTGAAGAATTAATTTCCTTTTGATGGTGTAAATATTGATTAATCACAGTCATTTTAAGTATTTTTTTTAATAGTAATAGTAAAAGATATTTTCTTCTTACACATGAAAATCTTAAATTAAATGAAACTATTTAATTAACATTAAGTAAAATCTTGATTTTGGAATAAAAAATATTATCAAGATAAGATATTTCACTAAAAGTAATTAATTACTTTTTGTATGAGATCTGTGATTGAGAAAGCTAACCAATATTTCATGCCAATAAAGTGACTAGAATGAAGTAAAAAGTAGCGAAAAAGTTAAAGTAAAATATAAAAAAAAAGGTGAAGATGCTTCTGAAATATAATAGTTTAATGGAAATGGTGCAGATGCAAAAGTAAGTAAGAAGGATGAGATAGCTTTACCCCTCCGCTAACCGCTGCACTTGTTGTGCACACGACACGCTGTCGCTCATTTTTTATAAACCAAACCGAATCAAAACCACTGCACCAAACTGAACCAAAACCACTGCACCACTCCGCTGTTTATACTTATACACCTTAATCAATCTATCAAATCATTAAATATGGTAAACCTCAGGTTAAGGAAGATCATATCTATCACTATTATTATTCTGCATTCAAAGCTCAGTTTATTGAATCTTATAAAACGCGTATTTAACAAAATTTACACTTATTAAATGAAAATTTCTTATATATTCTCGTACCAAAATATATCCGAGACTTAATGGTAATTTGATATAACAGTTTAAACAATTGATAATATTTTTTCTATGAATTTTAAGCCGATAATTTATATATATTTAAACATGTAAACAAGGGACGACTTAGTTTTTTATGCTCTAAAATAAGCAGCCCAAAACCTATGATGCACAAAAACATGAACAGAGTTGTAGCTGACCAATGTAATAAAAAATCAGCAGCCTCCAAAGTCAGAACTAATAAGAATAAGTTATTCTTATAAAACAAGAATCTAGGTTTAGGATTTGTATTATTTTATGAAGAGGTCGGTGTCAACATATATAAGTCATACTCCTTCTCTTACAAGCCTATGTTATATATATATACACACACCCCTTCTGTTAAGCATCATTGTCACTGATAACAACAGATATCTGCACACCAGAATCACAAGAAAGAGGGTTTCATTTGGAGTATTAGATTAATCACAAGATGAATTGTTTTATGGTTTGTCAATCTCGTTTGTGGGTAGTGACCATTGTGTTCTACACATGCGTTTTGATTCCACTGATGCAACTCAAGAGAAGCATCATGGTGTTGTTCTCTTGTGAGACCAAAGGTGTGGCCAAAGACATGGAGTTCCAGGAAACTCCTTCTCTACCTGTGGCAAGGTACCACAGTTTAAAGGGCCATAGCTGTGATGCAGAGAGAGAAGAAATTTGCTCCATTTGCTTGATGGAATATGAAGAAGAAGATGCAGTAAGCAAATTGGGAATGTGTGGCCATGTGTTTCATCTCAGTTGCATTGAACAATGGATACTTCGCAATCAATTCTCTTGTCCACTCTGTAGATCTTTTTTGTTTTCTCATGTACATGCTCAGAATTAGATTCATGTCTGTGTTTTGTAATTGAATTTTGTTAGATGAAAGTGTTTGTCAGAAAACATAATTGAAATGTGTTTAGGTTAATTTAGTCATATAAATTTTTCATTGAGGTTGTTCCTGTTCCTTAACAGTTTTTGATTTAAATTAAATTTAAAAAAATGTAAATAAATTGCTACATTAAAAGAAAGGATAAGTGTGGAAATAAAAGTAAAACTATTTTCTGAAAAATATATGTTCTTTTCTTCCAATGGAAAAAAAGAGTAAATGAACATGCAGAATTAAAAAAGAATAAAAATAGGAAAATGAAAAAGGGGAAAAAGTGAAAAGATCGAGATCACCGAATGCAGAAGCAAAGTAGGTGGTTTGAGCAATGTGCATTGCGTAGACATATAAATCGTTGAATCGAATTGAAATGCGAAGTAATTGAATGAGCGATTGGTGTGAAGATGGAGGGAATTTGGGAGAACATGCTTCGAAACCATCAGAACTCGCTCAAATCCTTATTCCAGCGCAGCAAGCCTTCTTCGCCGGACGCCTTCGCCGCCGATGACTCTGTCAATTCCTCCAAACCCATCCCTCAGCTGTCTCCTCTCGCCAACTCCGTCGTCTTTCGCTGTTCCAAGTTATTATCATCACTCTTTCTCTCTCTTTTTTAATTTCGTTTTCATTTTCATTTCATTACCCATGAATGCATTTGGTGGTGTGTTCAGGATCCTTGGAATGTCCACGCAGGAATTGCAACACTGTTTCGATTCGGAACTCCTTCCCGACTTCAAAGAGCTTCTCACCTACGCTAGACACCTCTTGGAGTTCTGTTGCTACAAAGCGCTTCACAAACTCAGTGAAAGCTCCGATTTTTTAAACGACAAGGAATTCCGTCGTTTAACCTTTGACATGATGCTTGCATGGGAGGCTCCCAGCGTCCACACCCTCCCAGTTCAGTCCCTTCTCTTTTTCACGCATTCATCATACTTTCATCATCATTATGTAATTCTTCGGTGCATTGCAGGAAACCCCCAGGTCAACTAAAGAGGAAACCGTCGGGGAGGAGGATGACTCCGCCTTGTTTTATACAAGTTCCACAAATATGGCTCTTCAGGTTTCACCATCAATACAATCCTATCCCATTATCCTATGCTATAAAATTGAAGAGAGAAAAAAAAGGCTGTGTACTATCAGTGTAAAAAGCTCATATACTGTCATCCAATCACAGATTGCCATTTAGGTTAAGAATTTTGCACTGCTTTTCAATCACAAATTGTTATGTAGAATAAGTGTGTTGTTTTTCTTTTTTCTTTTTTGCAATAATCAACTTAGAAGTTATATCGTCATGGTTTTTGATTGGTTGACACTGGAGATATTTTTGCATTGATGGTACAGGACTATTAAACTCTAAATTTAATAGTCATTCAAGTATGAAGTTGATGATGTGATTGCAATGTTTTTTGTTTAGGTTGATGGCAAGAAGACGGTTGGTCAAGAGGCTTTCTCGCGGATTGCTCCTGTGTGTGTTTCCATTGCTGATGTTGTAACTGTTCACAATCTCTTCCATGCACTCACGAGTACTTCCGCACATAGGCTTCATTTTCTTGTTTATGACAAATACCTAAGATCACTTGATAAGTAAGATTATTGTTTATTCCTTCCACTTGGTTACCTTTTTTGTGTACTTCCTTCATTGCTGAACCTTTGTCTTTACTAACGACCAAATAGTGCGGTGTGATCCATGTAGTTAACCTACCTAATGGAATAAGGTTTTGTTGTGTTTGTTGTTGTTTGTGTACTTGCTGACACTAGTTGCACGCAGGGTTATAAAGAATTCTAAGAATATGATGTCTGCGTCTGTTGGAAATCTTCAACTTGCTGACGAGGAGATTGTCCTTGATATTGACGGGACAATTCCAACTCAACCTGTTCTTCAACATATTGGAATCGTTGCATGGCCTGGTGAGTCGTTCATTCTAATACCCAAAAGCCGATTTTATTTGTTGAAATAGTCTAGTTGTCGATGCTGATTTTAGTTCTCCAACATGTTGGAATTTATTACTGTGATTATTACAGATTCAAATAGCTTGTATAGGTGGTTAGCAACTCTCACTATTTAGCACAATGCTGCTGGAGTCATTGAGCTACTAAGAGCCCAATCAGTCACCAAGGGCTGCACTCAAATATTTGTAGTTAATTACTTCTACAAAATTCCCTTAGTTGCTTTTTTTGCACCAATTAAAGGAAAACCCTTGTGCTGGTTAGTTATCATGAATGTCTATTTGCATGAAAAAAATCATGGAATAATCTCCTGCATTTATGCTCAGGGGAAGTCTTTTTAGGACCTTAATTAGAAGCTGATTTGTAGAACGCCAGCAAATTGGATTGTGTGGAATGAATTAAATTATTTTAGATCACCTTTCCTTGCTGCTTTGTGTCTGACTAGGAACCCATTTTCATCTTGCTAAGTAATGATCCATACATGTTTTCCACCTTACTCAGTTGAACCTCAATTTTCTGACCTTTTTAGGGCGGTTGACCCTGACCAATTATGCTCTGTACTTTGAGTCGCTGGGAGTTGGTATATATGAGAAAGCTGTTCGATATGATCTGTGCTCAGACTTGAAACAGGTCATAAAGCCTGATCTAACTGGACCCCTTGGTGCTCGCCTGTTTGATAAAGCTGTGATGTACAAGTCAACTTCTGTGTATGTTATCTGTTGACAAATTTCACCATACTTGTCTGTACATTTCATTACCTGTCCACTTGAATATGATTTTTCACTATGTATTGACAGAGCAGAGCCTGCATATTTTGAATTCCCTGAATTTAAAGCAAACTTGCGTCGTGACTATTGGTTGGACATTAGTCTGGAGATCTTACGTGCACACAAGTTTATCAGGAAATACAACCTTAAAGAGACACAAAAACTAGAAGTACTTGCCAGGGCTATTCTGGGCATTTTCCGTTATCGTGCAGTTAGAGAAGCTTTCCGGTTTTTCTCATCCCACTATAAAACTTTACTTACTTTTAACCTAGCTGAAAATCTTCCACGGGGAGACATAATCTTGGAAACCATTGCACATAACTTAGCAAATTTGACTGCTGTTTCTGGTAAACGTGATGTTCCTGCCTCTAAAGATACAAAAGGGCATCTATCAGTGTCTCCAGCTGCAGTTATGGCACTTTTCTATCTTGGATTCAGATCAAAAATGATGGTTGATATTTGTGAGGGAACAATTTTTGTTAGTGATATGCAGGTTGGTGAGATACATCCCTTGGAAATTGCAGTGAAAAAGTCCCTTCTGGACACTGGAAAAGCTGAAGCTGCACAAGCAACCGTGGACCAAGTGAAGGTGGAGGGAATCGATACAAATGTTGCTGTAATGAAGGTTCACTATTATTTACATTCCATACTCCTTTATTTTTTTGGAAAAAATAAATCTGAGCTCCTTTGATTATGGAAATTATAGTGAAGTTAAGATGATTAATTAGAAAGGAAACTGACATGAATTTGTTATAATATGCTTTATATCCTCAGTTAGATATAGCTTTGTTGTTGTCGTTGTCGAAATATGCTGCAACTAAAATTGAAAATGCTCCTTCATCTCGTTATTTTGCTTCATACTTGAAATGTATTTCAATTTTAAACCTGAAAATATGTATACTGGGCTGGCTTAGGATATCCATTGAATTACTTAGCTTCTCAAACTCAAAATATAAAGTTTCCCAAGTGGATGATGGAAAAATAAAAGGAACTAATATTTTTTGTATATGTGGTATGGTTAATTCTTTTAACTCTTTGTAGGAACTACTATTCCCCGTCATTGTATCTGCTAATCGACTACGGCTGTTGGCCTCATGGAAAGACTTCTACAAATCGGCAGCCTTTTTGCTACTCACGTGTTATATGATTATAAGGTAATTGTTTTATTGTAAAATCAGCATATGATTGGATTTGGCCCACATTAACATCCTTTGTCATTTTATGTGTTTTTAAATTGGTGAGTTCTGTATAAATGTCAGTACCTCTCTCATTTTTTGTTAATAGGTAGCTTTCATTCTCAACTCTCACATTTTTTGTGTTGTTTCTTGTCTCAAATTTTGTCCCGTCAATTATAAATCTAATAATCATAACCACTTTATCTAAATCCTTAAGGGTATGTTCATTTTGAAGATGGATTTTAGGGAGAGTGGGTGGGTGAATTTGAATAGATTTGGAGGTAAAGTTTGTGTCCTTTCTTTTAAAGGATTTGGACGTGAAAATGAGTGGATTTGGAAGTAAAAACTGTGAGAGTTTGTGAGTGATTTGATTGATATGATAAATAAAAAAAAGTTTTAATAGATTAAAATATAAGGTTACCATTTTGCCATTAAGGTAAAAATTAATATTTTATTAATATTATTATTTTATTATTATTATTATACATGTAATATATATTATTATTATTTATTATTATTATATAATATAATTATTACATTTTTTTTAGACTTGTCTTGGAGAAATTTTAATATTCATAATCCTAGTACTCTCAAAGGTCCCTGAATATGGTAAATGGATCAAGAATCACAACAAGCTATATAATCAAGAACCCACACATATGCATGCTCATGGAATCGGTTCCACAAGCCCCAAAACCAATTCCCTTGCCTTTAACCCTTCATGGAATTGGTTCCACTACACCCAAAACCGATTCCTAACACTCCACTGTCACAACCGTTCATGAAACGCTTTCCAGGACCACCTTCCCATTTGCCTTCACCACCATGGAGGTCCACCACCCCACCACCCACGCTGCTATTGGGTTACACCCATTTTACCATGTGACCTCCTATGGAACTCACCTCAAACATTGTGAAGTTGAATACCGCACTATTTCCACCAACACAGACAAAACTCCGAAACAAAAGTTCCCACCTCTTAGAACTAATAAACTGAACCACCCACCTTAATATAGTAGGAACATTATTGTAAAAAATCACTATCACTCTCAAACTTGTTCAACACACGAGAGATGGAAGGATGATGTGATCCTGCTAATCCGTGCTCTCCATCGCTTGCTTGCAAATCGTTGGAAACAAACACCATTAGTCATCACTAATATGCTTCACGTAATCTACTTGAATAGTAAATTAGTGCAAACGGATGCGCCCTAAGTAATGGGTAAGACACAACAATGATTTCCTTAGTTTATTAGCATTTTCCTCACACATATAAATGGACAAAGCTCAAGTTGATCACTATTAGGTGTTGAGTTTTATGTATTGATTATTGAGAAATAATTGTAAATTAAACCAAATTACAGTACAAGAGACTCAAGAAACACAAAAAAGCAAAGAAACAAATCAATATGGAAGGATATTGATCAAATGTATTTTTTATATTATTTAACGAGTGCATGTCTGATGTTACGTCTAATTACTTGTCCTGCCTTTAATCTGTCCATGATGTTTTTCGCACCATTCTGCATACAGGGGGTGGATCCAGTACCTTCTGCCATCCATTTTTGTGTTTGTTGCAATTCTCATGCTCTGGAGAAGGTATTTCAGAAAGGGAAGGTCATTAGAAGCCTTCATAGTAACTCCTCCCGCAAATCGAAATGCTGTAGAACAACTGCTCACATTACAAGAGGCGATTACACATTTTGAAGCAGTCATTCAAGCTGCAAATATTACTCTCCTAAAGTTGAGAGCTCTTCTACTTGCTATCTTACCACAGGTGAGTATCGTAGTCATGCTCTATTTCTACGATGAAAAAAAACAAAATGTTGTGCATGTAGATGGTCGAATACAAATGAGGTTTGTGCAGAGTTTCATAATCCAATGTGAATGAAGTAGATATGTTATTACCTAAAAGAGATTTTCTTTACCTAAAAACGATTCCTTAAAGAGTTAACCTTTTTCTGAAGTTTAGCATTTGTTGTGCAGGCAACAGAGAAGGTTGCAGTAATACTTGTATTCATAGCAGCTGTGTTTGCTTTTGTTCCACCAAAATATATCTTTTTGGTAGTATTCCTTGAGTATTACACAAGGGAGATGCCATGTAGGAAGGAAAGTAGTGATAGATGGATAAGGCGGATTAGAGAATGGTGGATCAGAATACCAGCTGCTCCTGTCCAGCTCATTAAGCCTGAAGACTCCAAAAAAAGAAAATGATTTCATACGCCCAAAAGCTTCACATAATTTTCTGGGTAATATAATTTAGTTCCTTCATTCTTCTCCTTTTTTGTCTATTCTTCAAGTATGCATCCTTCTCGTATTTGGCAGCAAAGTTGTATAATACTCTCTTACCTCTTCTATGCTTCCTCAGGTAGTTTGGATCTTTTGTACGGCCCCACAGTGATCTGCTAAGGAAGTTTTGACAAAAACAAGCTTATTTTCGATGTCATTACCTTTAAAATTCAGTAGATATAATAAGCAATATGTTGATGTAATAGAATTTGATCTAGGCATGACTAAATACTGGATTGTGGGAAAAATATGTAAATACCCAAAACTGATCCTACGAAAACGTACTCAAATTCAATTTATTCTTGAGTAAACACCACACAATTCTCATAATTGAACATGAGTCATTTTAATCTTTCTTTGACGTTCAGTAAGTATTTTCAAGATTCAATTTAGCTTGTTAATAGTTTGTTGTAGACTAATTAATACGCGTGTATTTATTTTTTGAAAAAACTGATTATTTATTAAAATTAGATATAAAATAACTAATGGAACGACGTATTGTGTTTATGATCTTGAAAAAAATTGTTGATTTTTTATTTCTTCAGGTTTTTATTAACAAATTGGATGTTTCGTAAAAAAAAAATGTTCATCTCTCTTTACATATTCACTTCGTAAAAAAACGAAATAGTAATACAATGTTTTCCCCCCTACTCTTTTACATATAACACAAGATAATGTGAATATTTGCACATAATTCCTACATTTCGCAATGGCCTTTCATAACTTCTGTATCCTGGAAAAAACACCCCGGAGATCCAATTTGCACGAGTTCTGAAATCTTCTCTACTTCTGACAGAATATAGACTACTTGATTCTCTTTTATACATTTTCTGGCCAGAACTCTCTGAAAAAAGATCGTTCAAACTCCTTCTCTTGCATTTTCTTCTCCAACTCCTGCATCTTTCTCATCCGTTTAGACAATGTTTTGCTTTTCTTTTGAGGTAAATGATCCTGAAATTATTTACAGCCAATGACAAGCAGTAAATCATTAACAGTAAAAAACTAATGATGCTGCCACAGTAACATGAAAACGTCAAATATTCAAAATCAATAGTTTTAGTGCCTCATAGTGCCTTATTTACGGCCAGTTATTGTTTGCAGGGACTGTTTGCAGTAAGACAGAGAATGCACCATTTCAAGGTTGCCAAACTAGCAAGTTACTTTACAATTCCAGCGATGAAAAATGAGTTGAATCACATGAAAGAATCATTTGTCTCAAGCAAACTTGGTCAGATTCAAACTTATGAGTCTAGGCCTGACGAACAAGTTCAGCTTGTCAACCCCTTTAACACCAAAAGAATACCCTCCAGAACAACTCCATTTGGTTAGTGTTCCTTCAAGTTTTCTTCTCGAACACCCACACCAAATTTTAGGAAAAAAAAAAAGGAATTTGAAGAATTAGTCTATTTCAATCAATTAAACTTGGAACCAACATTCTTCAAGTAATACAGCCTTTTCCGTTCATCCTCCAACTCCAAACAAAAAGGTAGTAATTTCATGGTTATGTCATGCTTCTGGATATGTCAAGCCAGAGTTCTTTCTACCACTTAAAATTGTTTATGTAAATTTTTACACAATAGATGCAAACAGAGAGATGGTATAAAACCCTAGGCAGTGATCTAAAAGACAATCTTAAGAAAATATTACCTGTTGACTGGTCTCTTTAGAGGAATCGCTATGATCCGGTTTCACTTTCACGGCCTTTTTCTTCACTTTATCTGCTCCCAAACCTCGTTTATTATTCTTTACATAAGTTTCCACGGGTTCTAATCTACCCTGTTTCCATAACAAATTATTCATCAGAATTGTTGTAATCATCACAATGGTTATGCTATTTCTGTTCCCCAAGCATGTGTTTTTGAATTAAGAACATTTAATGCCCAGGTAAAGTGTTACTCTCTCTTTCCTAAGTGATTCCTAAAGTAAAAAAAAATTACACAAGTAATCTCCAAAGAATTAGAAATCAAGAAAATGGTCTATTTTGAACTAATACGAATCAACAGAAGGGTTGAATGTTACGAATTCAACATTTACAAACATTTTTTTGAGAGCAAATTCCATCATTCAGTTAGAAAGAGAGAGAGTAAGAAAGAAAACCTGCTCAGATACTCCAAGACCAGTCCCTTCTTTCCAACCTTGTTTCTTCAATAGCTGCATAAAACAGCACCCCAAATTATATTTTCACGAACCAAGAGAAAAGAAATTATAAAACCCAAAAAGAATCACAGCACATAAAATGCAATACAGCTAAGAAACAAAGTACCTGAAATCCAATATTGGAAGAATTTATTGCCGTTGCTGAACCCGGCATCTCTTCCATGGCTTTTCGACCTTAATCTGCATACCCAATTGAACAACAAACATTCATACACTGGAAAAATCATGATCAAATCAAAGCATTTAAAGTTCCAAAAATTCTTTTTGAAAAATTGATCATTTAATTCCTAAACCCCTTTTCCTGTTTCAATTACGACTTTACAACCGTCGAAAAAACCACATCCCCACCCCACAAACACCCACAATACTAATCGAAAGAATTGAGTATGAATTTGGAGTATGTTGCTACCTACCTTGGAACTCGTCAGAATTTAGAGAAACAAATTGTGGTTTTTCTTTTATTTTTATCCCCTTCTCCAAATTTATGTTTTGCTCTTTTTCATTTGTTTTTCAATTTTTTTTTTAGTTTTAAGTTATTATATACAAAGAAGCCAGATATCCCTAATGGGGTGAAATATTTTGACTCTAAGCTAGGGAGTTTGCTTTCTGCACCCCGTGATTAATATCTGCACCCCTATGTTAATAGGAAAAATAATAACATTTTTCCCAAATCATATATCCAGTCAATCCTATACTCAAAGCAATTATTAATTTCTTAAAAAATAATCACAGTTTAACCGAACTCATAATACACGTATAAAAAAACAAAAATAAACAAATAAATAAATCTCCCTTACCTATAATTTTTCACTTTTCCTTTCTTTTTTTTTTCAAAATCCAACCTTTAAAACATTATTCTTCTTACCTTAAACTTTTTTCCAAATTTTGATGTTCTATTTATATATATATATATATATATATATAATATATATATATATATATATATATATATATATATATATATAAAAGCTTAAAGCCTAATATCATAACATTTATAAAAAAAATACAATAGTCTATTCTTACTTGTTAGAATCTTACAACAATATATATTACTATATAAAAATAGCTCATAATTAATAATTACTATATAAAAATAGCTCATAAAAATAGCTCATAACAATATCTAAAAATATCAACTGTTATTTAATAATTTTTTTCTAATTAAATAATTATTTATCAAATTTTATTTCTTAAAAATAAATCTTTTAAATTAAAACAAATCCTTTAAATTATACTTAAAATAACCATGTTTATGTAATTTTTTCAAAACATTAAAATGTCTAGGATTTCCTCACCATTTTTCTTTAGACTCTAAACGTTTTTTTGGCATTTATTCAGTTTGGCTGTAGATAAACTTTCTCTCAAACACGTTCATTTCGCTGGCTCAAAATTTTCAATTCAACCCATTTGGTTTTCCATTTATCTACTAACTCACCTTTTTTGTTGTTTCCTTTTTGCAGAACTTTGAATGAAGAAATGGCGCTGTCACATTCCATCACTCTGCCCTTCTCCTCTTTCGTTTCATCTAGGGTTACAAAACATAGCTCCAATTCATGTTTTCTTCCCTTAAGCCTGGCAAGTATATTAATATCTTCTCCTTGCAATTTTTCTACAACCCTTTTGGTTAAAATCAATTTCTTCATAGGTTACTCTTTTAACTTGAAGAAAACAAGAAGGCAAAAAGGAAATGAATTGAGATTTAATGGAATATTTTGTGTAAGAGTTCAGCACTTGCAATTCATTTTCATCGTCTTATGTTCCTTTTCTCCGAAGTGTTTATGGAGAAATTCATTCAATTAAGGTTTAAGTTTTGAGTGTTATCTCATATAAAGTTTGATAAACTGTTATATGTCTCTCAAACAGGATGGTGATAGCAGAAAAATAAGAATCTCAAGCAGAGTCCAAGCACTCAAATCTGACGGTGGTAAATGGAAGAGAAGGAAAGAAACATCTAGTGACTCTGATGATGACGATGACGATGATGAACAACTGGGTCTGCTAAAAATGACCCTTACCGCATGAGTCTGGAGGAGAGACTGGAATGGAGGAGGGCGATAAGACAGGTTTTGGATAAGGAACCCAATGTAGAAGAGGAATTAGACCCTGAGGAAAAGAAGAAAAAACTGCAGAAGCTTATGGATGATTACTCTCTTGTTGTGGACGAGGATGATCCAAACTGGCCTGAAGATGCTGATGGCTGGGGATTCAGCTTGGGTCAGTTTTTTGACAAAATTACTATTAAGAATCAGAAAAAGGATGATGACAATGACGATGATGTTGACCGTCCGGAAATAGTGTGGCAAGATGATAATTACATTCGTCCTATCAAAGACCTAAAGACTGCAGAATGGGAGGAGACAGTATTCAAAGACATAAGTCCCTTGATTGTTCTCGTGCACAATCGATATAGAAGGTTAACATCAAGCTGTTGTTTATTTTGTATATTTTGCAATCAAATAAAAGTAAATGTTCTTAATTTTATTTTTAGGCCAAAGGAGAATGAAAAAATTCGGGAGGAACTGGAGAAGGCTGTGCACATCATATGGAACTGCAGATTACCTTCACCAAGAGTAAGTAGTCAGTAAAATTTTATACCTTTGGTTCCTGCTACTTTAGCATGAGATGTTTTTCTTTGCTTTTGTCTCACGACCTGGCACTTCTCTTATGAAAGTGTGTTGCAATTGATGCTGTTGTTGAGACTGAACTGGTAGATGCACTAAAAGTATCAGTATTCCCAGAGATTATCTTCACTAAAGCCGGCAAGATTTTATTCCGTGACAAAGGTATATATTACACACAAAATATTTTAAAAAGAAAAGAAATTTCGGTTTCCCGTTTCTTTAATCTCTTTCCTTCTGACTTTGCATAACTTCCATTTGGTGGTCTCTCAGCCATTCGCACCGCAGAAGAGTGGTCAAAAGTCATGGCTTACTTTTACTATGGAGCAGCTAAACCACCCTGTTTGAATAATGTGACATTTTCCCAAGAAAATATTCCTTCTGTTGTCACTAATAATCCAGTGTCCTGAAAAATCAAGGTCCAAATTTTGAGTTCATCGTGCTGAAATATTTCAAGGTAAAGATGCCTCTGACATTAGCCTTTGTATAATGAATGCAAGGGGAATGTATAGCTCTATTGAATGCACATAATATGATAAGAGGCAAGAAATTTGTTAGGGCTGGCTCTTTTGATGACTGTTCATGGATGCCAACAGAGGAAATGAGCATTACACTTAGCTTGTTGGGATGAAAGAATAAATGAACATGGAAGATGAAAATTCGAGACAAGGTGACTAATTTGGTACTGAGTAAAAACTTCATGTATCCTTGGGGCACTGTGCATATTCTGAGGATTCATTGAGTCATTTTTCGTATAAATGAGAGTTATTTGTAATAGATATATTAAAGGGTTGTAAGAAGTAGTATTGGCTAACAATACTGTATGAGGTTTTGATAGTTAGATTCTGACAAAATAGAATATGGTGGCAAGTAGTTTTATAATTGCATAAAATAATTCATTTTTCTCTGTTAAATCAAATTAACGTGGTAGGAAGTAGCAAGTATTATTTAATGTGTTTTGAAAAACTGTTTCAGATGGTAAGTAATATCTACTCAAACAAATTACAAAAGAAATCACAACTGGGGAATAATTAATTTATAGAAATTACAAAACCAACTTGAACAAAAACATATTTAATGATAATTTTTCTCTTAAAAAGTAAAAGTCTAAAATGTTTATCATTTTCTTTTTATTCTACTTATAAACTTATTAGTAAGAAGTATTACTTGGATTTTTAATTTAAGTAAAACCTTTTATATGAATTTCAAGCGTTACAAATTTAAAAATGTAATTTCTATTTGTTTTACAAACTGTTTGTTGATTATGATCATGGTTAGGTGTATAAGAATTAACATATTTATCCTACGAAGCATCATAATTTTAACAAAATTGTAAAAAGTTTTATCTGCTCTTTTAATGTATTCACTCACATCGAAATAAATACGTGTACTTATTAACTATATGAATCAATGATGCCATCACAAACTATTTTAATCCTTCCTTTTTTTTCATCTAGGCTGTTTTAAAATATATCAAGATATTCTAATGACTCTTTTCAAATAGAGATAATTTTTTTATAATAATTAAACAATAAAATCATTTTCAATAAAAATTAAATATAAAATATCCTGGGACCCCATGTTGCGTCATAGTTGGATGAGTCTTGAGACGAACAAAATCCACCTTTATAAGGCAAAGCACAACTAATACATGACCATCATCAATGTCCAATCATTTACTGAATCACTATAATTTTACAATAAATTCAAACAAAATTTGCACCAATTTATAAGAAATATGGAACGCCTGTCCTGGGCCCTCTCATCTGATTGTTTTCCTCTGTTTCAGTGAAAAATTTAACTTCTCTTTCCTGTCACAAAGAAAAGGTACAAGTTATAAGAAAATGAGGTTCCAAGATATCTACTATAATTAGCAATTTTACATGCCCATTCATACTTACCACATTTTCAATTTCATTCCACTCCAAGCATATTTCAGATATTAAACTAATAAATGGTTAAAGCTAAAAATAAAGTTTTTACTTATATTCATGAAAAAAAATACCTTATAACTGTTAACATGATCTCACTGATGAAAGTATTCATAACATGTCTAATAAAAAACATAATAAAAACAAACAAAATTAGTTATGTTGGAATGCAGTTGAAAGACATACAAGCCTTGCATTTGTTTGTCCGTATGAATTGAACACATGTTCAGCAAGTTTTTACAACCATTTTGGCACCCTGATCAACCAATGAACTAAACTCACTACAAGATTTATAATCTATTCCTGACACAGTCATCACATCACAGCAAATTTAGCTACACTAAATTGAAAAAATTTCATGCCAGGTAAAAAATAAAAGATGAAATTACATCATAATTCCATTGAAAGTTCAACAGTGACCACCGGATAACATAAAAACCGCGAGGCAACCATCTCATGATAATGGAGTCGTTATAGAATGCAATTAAGGGAAAAGAAAAGCACCAGGATACCACAAATTCAAATGAAGTGACCGTGATTAAAATACAGGAAATAGATTTACACAACACAAAAGGCTTCAGATGACTCACCATATTTTCATTGAAACTCAGAATAGAAGCTACATTTCCACATCGGTAACAGTAATTAGGTGCAGACCATACCTGTAAATTTCCAAGGGAATCACTATTAACCACTTAATATTTATGAGACTGAAATTATATTTGAAAAAGTTAGGGTAAATAAAATGTAAGGTAATGTAATTCATATACGAAACATACAGTTACAAGGCCTTTATCTTGGAACATATACTTGAGGCCTTCTTGAACAAGTTGATGTGCTCGACAAACAAGATCAAGATTATTTATGTGATTGAACTACATTAAAAAAATGCACTGGTAAGATTAAAGCATAATATTCAATTCTAAAAGCAATACGAAATAGATTGCATTACCTCAGACGTGACCCTAGATCCAAATAGCCAACCTGCACCACGGGGACTGACTGCCCATGTTTCAATATCTTCAGGATCACTCCACATTAGATCACAGAAAGGACCCTCGTGAGGAATTTCACAGTTCCGATCAATGACCCTTATCTGCAATAAAATAAAATAAAATCCACCACTATCTATTAATCACGATAGAAAATAGCTTTCGTTAAGACTGACAAAAACCACAATTCATTTATCATAATAATTATCCAAAAAATTGAGAAACTAAGTATTTTCTGGAGTGGTTATTAAAAAGCAAATCTAAGTTTTTTGTGCACCAATATGATTGACAAATTTAAAAAGTAATTCAAACAAAATACCAAAACTGTTAGCAGTGAAAGATTCTAAGGTCAAACAAAAACAGGTCACATAATTAAGTTAGAATTAAAAATAAAGAAAAGGAAAATATACATGTGTTCAACTTTTCGTGTTCCTGCCAAAAGTCAAAGTATTATTGGAATCATGGGGAAGAAGGATCAGCACGCAGGCTAAGTTAAAAGACATTTCACATCGGGAAAGCAGAGTCAAGAACCATAAATTCAGAAACATCAAATATGCAATTTGACAGTACATGTAATGTTTCCATGAACAGACAGTGTATGAAGGCATTATAAGGATGACACATTGACACCATGGTGCAATGTGGGTGCTGAAAATTGAATATTGTTAATTGAAAAGATATATAAAACAATGATGAATCCAGAAATTTTTCTCCATGCGGCAAGATAATAATTTACAATATTTTTCACAAAGTCCATGTTTTATTAAAAAACAAATATAAAATTCTTTATTTTGAATATCATATTATATTTGAGCTTTGACTACAATTGTAATATGGGGGGACGATATAATTTTTTAATGGGGGCAATTTTTTTTCATACGTTAACAAAAAAAAAATTAAAAAAGAAAAAGATCTTGTGGGGACAATTGCCCTCACAAGACATAATGTGCATCCGCCAGTGCCTAAAAACAACACACGTGAGGCAACAGTATGTTATAGAAGTATTGTGTTTGGCTAACAATTAAGAAGGGGGCTAGAGAACCTGATCAATTGAGCGAATGTCAGGAGAAAGGCCACCATGAACACAAAGCACCTGGGTCAAGCATAAGATGTAGAAGACTTAATTTTGAACAAGCAACATCAAACAGAAGTCAAATGAATGCAGTATGCTACCCCCACTAAGATGCACACAGGCACATGAAAGATAGATACTTGAGAGAAGAGAGTAAGAGGTATTTACAGTTCCATCAATAATTGCAGAAAGCGTTAGATAGTCAAACACATCTGTACAATAACGCCATGCGTTGGCATTGCCGTACTTCCTCTGGCATTCATCATAAAATCCGTAGACCTATCAAAACAGAAAATTAAAAAATAATCATGAATCAGCATTATACTTTGGCATATCTGGTCTATGTTTCCACAATTCATATCTCCATTATTGAAGCTAGCATTATTATTGGAGAAATAATGCAAAACAATTATATTTTCTATATAAAAACCACCATCAAATTATAAATCAACAGACTTTTCATTTTATTTCCAATCCAGCTATGGAACCTGACATGGGGTCAAAGTACAAAATGAACCATAGAAAATAAATCATGGCTGACCTCAAATTTTCAGAACCCTAGGCAAATTCGTGAAGGTGAGAATAGAGGGAAGGAGAGAAAGTTTAAAGATTTGTTTATATTAGCGATAAGACATATATAGAAAGTTGTATTATGTCCATAATTACCTCTTTCAAAGTTAAGCACCATCACCTCTTCATTATTTTCAAAATAATGGATTGAGTGATGGAAAAATCACTTTTCATCCATTAAGATTTTATTGACTAATTATTTTTTTATAATAATTTTTTTATTTTTCTAATAAAAACATGTAAAGTACTAATAATAATTATACAACTTTTAATTTTAACATGTGTATATTCGGCCATTTTTCAGTGCCCTCCATAATTTGAGGTCCTGAACAGTCGCCTACCTTGATTGTGCCCAGGCCCCTCTGAAATAAACATTAGCACACGCTACCACCACCAAAGCTTATATGCAATTTTCCTAGCCTGTAATTTTCCTAGTCAGTTATTATTAGCTAGCATTTTACAGTTGTTTGATAGCTGCCAACAAACAAAACATTTCTGTTGTATTCCAGACAATAATGGAATAATAATAATAAGTGCATGACTGAGTTCTTTAATCCCTTTGTTTCTCTCGTATCTCTCTACTCTTGACATATATTGTTCCTCTTTTCTCTTCCCCACTTAAATCTGTCAGTGGTATCTAGAGCCTAACTGTCCTGGGCCACCAGACATAATCTTTCCACCAATGAGCACTGGAACACATGAAGTGAAGAAAACCTCGTTCAAATTGAGCAAATGCCTCAAGGTCTGATATACTATCAGACATGGAGGAAGAACAATGATTCTGTCAAAAAGGGAGAATTGACAACCAACCCAATTAAAAAGTATGGAATTTCTGAAGTTTCCAAGGGGAGATGTTATAGCTTAAATACTTAAATGTAAAGAAAGATACTTCGAGCATGACGAAACTCCTAATGTCATGAAGATTGCGGGAAGACAACTTCCCAGACTGGATGAGTACGTCAAAAGCCTAGAATGATTGTTCTGGACCTACTCACAACGTACAGTGGAGCTAGATGTGTGTGTGACAGTTTGACATTAGCAGAATTTAAAAGTAACTTTGATAATTTCATTGCAAAGCTCACCAAGGACAATAGTTTCCATCAGAAGTGGATGAATCTGGTGAGCAAAGAGGGTTGATCCACTAAGGGAAAGTCATAAGCATCCTACTGCTCTTCAAAAGAGTGCTAAAATCACCATGAGTTCATATAGAAAGATATTCTGACGCTAAGAAAGAAGTGATTGAAGGCTTAGTGGGGGATTTGTTGAGGACAAGACCCTTGAGAACCAGGGTCCTCTTTTGAACAGGGGTAAAGTTATGTGAAATAGGAAAAGACGGTTAGCTAGTTAGTCAATCACTATTGGGCAGATTTTATAATTATTAATGTTAAGCAGTTATCTATAAATGGAGCACGACTATGGTATTTTAGACAAGTTGGAACTACTCGGTTCTTCAATTCATATGCTACTCTCATCTCTCTATCCTTTTTGTTCTATTCTTCCCTCTTCTTCCCCTCTTTCCTTCTCTTATACAGGCAGGCTAAATACTTAACAAATTATTTAATTTAAAGAACTATAAATTGTTAGAATCATTGTTAGAGTCTATCCTATCGAAATTTGTTATTTGTTTGACATATTGTTCCACCCGCTATCAAACCACTCATTAATGTATAATCCTATATACAAGATGTATATACCTCGGCATGAGAGAGATGTGTTGGAAATCTCACATCGACTAGTAATAAGACCAGTATAGAATATATAAGTGGGTACAAAACTCAACTTACAAGTCAGTTTTGTGAGGTTGAGTTAAACTTAAAGTTCACTTTTTAACACTGATAAAAACTGAAAAATCAGGCACTATTTTAATTTATTGTGCATATATAGGTAATACTACTAAAAGAGAACAAATGTAGTTACTACGTCAGAAGCAGACTAAAGACAATGGATAAACCTAGGTATTTAGGTGGCTGCCTCACCTCTACCTCATTTTGTTTCCCTACCTCCCTCTCCTTATCACCATTCCAATTTAAGTTCACAATGCTTACTGCATCCGGGTAGTTAACAGAAAGTTACATGAGGTCACATCTCTAATAATACTTATAACCCCAACTGTCAATAAATGATGATGCACATCACACAGAATCCAGAAAAATCAAGTGAGCACATACTAAAAAAACAAAACTTTCCACCCTTTAAACTTTAGAAGGCAAGGTAAATATGTTACTCTGCAATATTCCAATATCAAGTAACGAAAGCCAATAAAAAAGCCTTGTCAAAGCCAGATGGCAGAAGACACATAGAAACCATGGAAGATAAGGTCCCTAATGGTCATAAATTCCTTAAGTTTTCGTAGCCATTTTCAAATTTCAAACAAACCAACCATCTCCTAACATTGATTATAGCTTAGGAAATTCCAATCAACTACATTCCCAATTCATGCTTAAAAATTTCAAAAGGACTAAATTTAAAATTGCCAATAATCAACAATTGGACCCAGGAAAAAAACTGTGAATTCGACAACACTAGCAATGGTGAAAAATTAAGTAAGATTGCATCACTGCAATTGGCAAGCTAGAGTCATACACATGTAATCACACAACTAAAACTTTCTAATATCATAACTAACTAGCATGCTAGACTGACAAGATTCAAAAATATTTTATAGACCCCTCCCAGTTGAATAAAAATATATAAAATTCAGTAAGTTTAGAATGATTCATGTAAAGATTTCATTCACAAGGCGTACCTGGGTTAATTGTCTACTTTCATGATTTCCACGTAAAAGAGTAATGTTAGCTGGGTATCTATGAAATTACAGAAAAATAAAGGATCCATAAATTTTAAAAGGAAAAAAAAAAAACTATAAGAATAACACACTAATAACTGCTTCTCAACAAAAGACATAAATAATACAGCAAATGAAAGATGCAATATATCTAGCGTTTGAGCTTTAAACATGACCAATGAAATCTAGCAATTTACAATCATATTTTTCGTGCCATGTTAAGCTGTAGAAAAAACCTTTACAGAAGAGCCCACTGAATAATATGTTAATGTTTGGCACTTCATGCAAGAGCTTGGGCATATTTCAGAAAGCTTGATCAATCTTATTCCTTCCAAGGAGAAGAAACTAAGAATTGCATACCGTTTGCAAAATCTTATCAGATACTTAAATGGTGATCACAGAACACAGACAGAAAATAAATGTAGAAACACTTTTGCTTCCTTCCTTCCCAAACCTCACTCGCAATTTGCCTGTGAATCCCTTTATCATTACCACCTTTTTATGCTTACTGACCCCTAGCACTACCCACACCACATAAATAGTTCCTTCCTTTTTTACACGAGACACTAACCATTATTATCCTCCTTTTCTTCCTACTTTACACCACAGGACCAAAGGGTCAAATGGTTTAAATCCAAAAATCAAAACCACAATTAATGCTCCACTCTAGAATTTGAATAAAAAAATAGAAGACCAAATGAAGTTTGTGGTTCAAATGAAGGGACAAGCTGTGTAGTAAGAACTAAAATAGAAGCATTTAAAACTATCACTGAATTATCTATATGATCATATTCGTAAAACTGTACTGTACCACTTGCAAATGGATGTGTCTGTCAAAAGTCAAATATGCTAGCAATTAAAGACTGTGGTGAAGTATCGTGAGTATTTTGGTATTATAATTAAATAAGAATAACTAACAATATATATGTTACTTATATTGTCATCCAGTCGTGGATTCTTGAATATGCAAGATTACTGACTTTTATAGTAATTACCTTGAAAGGTATATATCTAAGGCATTTTCTAATAAGTTAACCATGTAAAGATCTTTAAAATGAGATGGTATTAGACACTTTGATGATATATGGGACTTAACCTTAAAACTCTTCTTAAATGCCATCGGCTAAGACAAATTCCAAGTGAAAATCTTATTAACAACTCATGCAAAAGCAATAGCATGTCAAGAGTCAAAACAGGTGCAACCATACAATAAAAGGACATACCTAGCTTTTAGAAGTAAAAGGATGGTGAAAACCTCAAGGCTATTGTAACCTCGATCAACAAAGTCTCCCTGCCATGCATTTACAAAAATATAAAACTCGAAAAACAGATATTTAATCATTGAAGTAAATGCAAAAAAAAGGGTGTAACAAATACCATAAAAATATAATTTGTCTCGGGCACATGACCCCCAGTTTGGAAAAGTTTCATCAGATCATGGAATTGACCATGAATATCACCACAAACAGTTACCGGACTATTGACAGGCTGCACATTGGACTCCTCAATAAGGATCTCTTTTACCTGAGGTATTTGAAAAAAACAAAACTTTTTGTTATGGGTTCAGTAGAAACAAAAGAATCTGCATGTTAGTATAAAACATATTTTAGTAGTATCGCCAAGGTGCACAAATGAAGACTACGACTACAGCAAAAATAGCCTTGAGAACCACTGTACAGCAATCTCTGTTTATTACCAACTTATCAACCTCACTCGTTCCCCATAGCAACCGCACACAAAATATGTCTAACTTATCACCAAATAATACAAGCATGTCCAGCAATAAGCACAATACAAACAAAGGCAGCCCAAGCCAAAATGTAATCGTTTTCTGGCAGGATTTCAGAACAACACTAAAGATCCTTTTGAGATTGAATTAAGTTGGCCCATGAAATGTCACTGGCAAAAAGGACTATTTCTACTCTAATGGACTATGATATTTTCTTCACATGCTACTATGAGTTCTTATACTCCAAACTCTCATTTACTGCAAACGGCTTTTAATAAAAACTTTTCAATGTAACTATGGACTTTATTGGATAAACTTCTCCAAAAACACTTGAAGGAGATAAAATCAAATAAGATTCTCTATAAACTAAAATTGGCTTAAGCACACATTGGGTTACAAATAAACTCGTTCCGTATTTTCTTCTACAAAGTTTATCCAAGACATTGGCCGTTAGCATAAAGGAAACAAAACAAATTATTTAGCAATGAGACAATTACATCGATAAATGACCGGGTTGCAACTGACTTTATTAAATACCATCCTCTTCGAATTGGGTGCAATACAAAACATAAAGAGTGAGAAAGAAAAAACTGTAGACATACGATACAAAGACAACACTCAGAAATTTTCTTGGGAAAACAGTTCAAGAAAAAAAAGGATAAAACCGTCCATGCATATTAATGAAAGAATCCGAATAATCCAATTCCGCAACAAAGACTTGGATCGAAAAGACAATGGAAACAAAACGCACAATCAGATTCCTAATTAAGAAAAAAAGGGGGAAATGTAAAGAGAATAAAGGGTGGGCATAAGAGAGTTTTGGAGTACATATTCGCAGAGAAGTTGAAGCTCGTCTTCAAGAAGATGTTGGCCATCTTTAACCTTCAAGATCCACTGGTCCAAATCCATCGTCTCCACAAAATGGTAACGGTTCGGTTTCAGTAACGAAAGGGCAGAACAAGAACCACGGATGTGAACGATGGATTAGGTTGAAAGGAGTCAACAAACTAGCACTTATATTCGTTAACCTTTTTTCTCCTACATTGCTCTCGCCTTTTGCTTATAACTGTTAACACTATTTTGCCTTAAAATAACACAAATCAAGATAATTAATTTATATATAAAAAAAAAGAAAAAAAAAACAAATAGGTCTTCCAACATGATTATCGATAACAAAGTGCGAAGGAAAAATGTACGTTTCACAAGCCATACCTTTGTATTATTTTTGAAAAACGGAAAGACAGTGTAAAGAAGACATCACATTTACAATCAAAGAAATTATTGTGGAAATGTGAGTTGGATCCCATGACTTTTTTTCACCCATGTAACAAAAATATTTATTTAACAAAAATATTTATTTTTGCTGCTTTTGCATTGTTATAAGTTCAACTGGGTTATTGGCAATTTAAAGGGAAATTACAAGAAAAAACAAGATTTTAAACTGTTGATATTAATGAGATGGTTGGAAATAGATAATTAAGGATTTTTAATTAAGAGGTATTTACTAAATTTTGTGTTTTTTCTTTTAGTTATTTGGTAGTCATTCTACCTTATTCGTGTTATAGTTGTTTGAGCGACATTCATTCCATCTTGACTTGTGATAGGCAGTATAGACGGTTAAGTCTAATATAATTTTATTTAAGTTGAATTTTATTTAATATGAATTTGATTTAAGTATCTCACCGTCTACTTACATTTATATCTAATTGTTTTAAGATCGATAATTTTTATCAAACACTCTTTCACACTAGATTATCTTAAACATTCTTAATCAAATTTCTTTCACTTTATCAATGTCTAAGTCTAAATCGTATGGATAGATACCTATCAAAACACTCTCTCGATCAAGGAAGTAATTAATAAATGCAATCACCTACAATAAACTTGATTATAGGTTATAGTTAAAGTTACTTAAGACTATGACCATCTGGTTTCATGGCTTCCAAACAACAAATATATACCATGTTAAGAAATAGATTTTAAATCTAATGCAACTCCACAAAATCAGCTTGTAAGGTGAGATTTGCACACACCTATATATTATAAATTGGTCTGAAAATTTGCTTTCTATTCTTAAAAAATCCATCAAAATTCATTCATTAAGGACATACTTTATTTTTAATTGAAATAGTATTTTCTCCGCTTAACGGGTAACTTTTTTTTGTTACCGATGGGAAAGTCCTTCTCATATGAAATTGCATAGAAGAATGTAAAGAATTATATAATTATATATATAAGAATTATATATTAAGTTAAGATAGTGTGAATGTAGTTTTTGCATTCACACTATCTTAACCGATTACTAATACTGAAAAATTTTTGAATTTCGATGTGGGACTTCCAACACTTTCTTAACCGTTATCGATATTTAACTTGATTTTCAAATTGAGTAAATTCCAAAATAAATTTGACTTAACCCAAGACCATTATAGATAGTTTATTTGTACACCTCCATAATTTTATTCTTACATCTCCACACACTTTGTTTTTAGTTTTGTTCTTTGTTGTATAATTCAAAAGTCATAAGATGTTTTTCAAATTGTATACTTAAAAAATAAAAAGCAAAATAAATTTATGAAAATGCAGGTTATAGAAATTTATTAAAAGTTTATTCCCTTCTAATAATTCTAACCCATACTTTAATTCACTCAGTTAACTTAAGAATTAATGGATTCAACTCTACCTATATCTTTATTTATATAATTTTTTACTTTTATTCACTTAATCCAATGATATTTACTTTTTCAATCAATTTCTTTTATTTATTTATATTTGTTTTTTAATAGAATCGAGTTGTCGTGTAAAATCTGGTATATCTCTACTCCAAGCTAATAATATCCTCATGTGACCCTTTATGATACAGGTACCCGATTGCATATATGTATTTAAATATGTCTATACCTGGTAATAAGTCTAAGTATTAGCATTTATGTTCTTTCCTAATTGAATTTGTCATTTCTATTTTAAAAATATAATTTTATTTCAGGAAAGTTTAGATGCTGAAATATTGTAATGTTAGATTAAAGTGTTAGTAAACATTCTGAGACGAGGTTGGCTAACATGTTAGATTAAAGTGTTACATTCTCACACGTTTTAACTAATATTAGTTAAAACACTTTTAACTAATATAACTATTTTTCATTTATCTTCTACTTATTGATATGATCAGAATGTAATAAATGACAAATTATATTTTAAATTGGAACGAGACTATTAGAATTCAGTACAGATTTAAGTTAAAAACGTGTAGATCTAACTTCTTAAATTTGTATATCTCAACATTCTTTTATAACATATTCATCCATAACAAACAAAAAAACATTTATATTTCTTTATTTATCTGAATTAAAGTGAACAGATTAAAAGAGACTATTTTTAGATTTTTTTTTTACTTTTTAATTTTTTTAAGATACTAAGATCTCCCCTTTCTAACTCTTTAAACTATTAGAGCAATTAAGAACATAATTTATTTTTAGTAATGATAATATTTAAAAGAAAAAGGAACATCAAGGGTAAGTGTGATTTGGTATTATTTAGTTGGATAGATAATAGCCCACAGATTCCTCCCAAACTATAGAATTATTATATAATTATTATGTAATTAATGGTTTCTTAAGCTCCACCAGCAAGGCACACGAAAACCACGAAAATCAAATATCCAATTATCCGTTCACACCGAGAAGCAAGGGTTTTCTGCTACTTCCCTTCTACACAACTTTCAAAACACTCTCAACACTACTTCACTCACTCTTTCCCTGTTCCAAATTTCAACAGAATACAATATTAATAACAATAAAAAAAAAAGGGAAAAAAATTGAATATTTTCAAAATATAAAGTTAAAGATTGGAAAATAATTGCATCAAATGGTTCTTCAAAATTTCCGCTTAAACTTAGGTCGCATTTTCTGCATTCCCCTAACCGTTACGGTTGTTCTCTCCTCCGCCGTTCCCTTTCCTCCCGCCGCCGCCACTACCACTGCAGCATTCTCTCACCACCGCAGTATCGCCGCCTCCGCATCGCCGATGAATCCGTCGCCGCTGTCACAGTCTCACTCTCCGCCTCCTCCGGTGGCGAAGAAGGTGGAGCACGCTATGGAGATGTTCGGCGACGTGAGAATCGACAACTACTATTGGCTCCGAGACGATTCCCGCACCAATCCCGAGGTGCTGTCTTACCTCAACCAGGAGAATGCCTACACCGATTCTGTCATGTCTGGTGCGAATCCTCTTTTTTTTTTATCCTATTTCTCTTTCACAGTTTTTTTTTTTAGTTTTCTTCTTACTTTTGATTTATATTTTTCTTTTGAAAATACAATCCGCCCAAGCATGAAAGTGTAGCACAGTCTAAGCACGACTGTGCATGTGTGGATTTACTGAGGAGTCTTGGTTACAGTAGCATAAAGGCATCGTTGGTTTTTTAATTGATTGCACGGACTCGTCTTCTTGGTTATGAATTTATGAAGTTTGGTTCTCGGGAAGGGAATGGTACACTGTATTTGGTGCGGTGACAGACGAGGAAAATTTGAAATAATTTGGATTTGCTCTCTTTTCTGTCTCAGTTTTACATTCCATCTGGATTATTATAAAGCAACAGTTTAGGCAAACAGACCAACTTTGACCTGTGATTATTCTACGAACAACGAAAATTCCGAGCTAGTAATTAATTCACAACTGATATAATTTGATATAAGTTTGTAGTCAATTTGTATATATATTTTTTCTTAAATTCAACTGTGCACAAGACAAAACGCCTCCTGAACAGTAGATCCTAATGGCTATAGAAACCATGCCACCATCAGATGCATCCATGCTTTCTAAAGTTTATTGCCAAGCTGGAGGTTGATTGATGGGTTGGTTCCGGTGTAACTTGAGGAGTGCTATTAACGCACTCGTGTTAATAAAAAATTATTGAAAACTACAAAATCATGACAATCATTAAATAAAAAGTATGATCCCCAAAATTCTGAGATTTTTAATAAGTTTTGACTCATAGCATACTGTATTCAAAAGATTGTGTTTCAAAGTGTTACAAGAATTTCTCTTATGACTTTACAAGTCAGTCTTCTGTTTCGCAATATATAGAAATGATTCATCGATAAACTGAGCAAATATAAATGGGTAAAAGGCTCTAGGACTGTGTGGTGCGGACTTAGGAATTCCTTTGCTGTATCTAACCTCTTCACCGCCATGCACACTCACTTTTAAAGGAAATTTATTTTGATTAGCAGAGAAAGTTATCCTCGTTTTCTTTAAATTTCTAGGAACTAAGGAATTTGAAGATAAGCTTTTTGCTGAGATAAGAGGAAGGATTAAGGAGGATGATATCTCTGCTCCTTTACGCAAAGGGCCTTATTACTATTATGATAGAACTTTGGAAGGGCAAGAATATGTTCAACATTGTAGGCGCCTTATATCTGATAGCCAAAAGGTGCCATCTGTGCATGACATCATGCCCACAGGACCTGAAGCTCCTCATGAGCATGTTATTTTGGATGAGAATGTCAAAGCACAACATCACAAGTACTACAGCATTGGTACCTTTAAGGTTAGATCATAGTATTTTATTCACTTTCATCTGTCTTGTTTCCCAACTTCCAACTGCTTTTATTTTATTTTAAGCTACGTTTATTTTCAGGTTAGCCCAAATAGCAAGTTGGTAGCATATGCAGAAGATACCAAAGGAGATGAAATATATAAAGTCTATGTCATTGATGCTGAGACTCGAGCTACTATTGGAGATCCTCTTGTTGGTGTAACAGGATACCTTGAATGGGCTGGCAATGATGCTTTAGTTTACGTCACAATGGATGAGATTCTCAGACCTGACAAGGTGGGCCGTACTCCTCTGGAATCAGTATTGTTGTCCCATTCAGTTCTAATAATATTTCGTTTTTCAACAATAGCAGCAACAGCAACCAAAACTTTTCTCCTACTAGACGGGGCCAGTTAAATAAATCAAACCATACCATTGTGTTCTTTCCAAAATCACCATTTCATTCAAGATCACTTATTAATGATCTTACTTGGTCTTTCTTGGTCTACCCGTACCTTTAGTTGTTGAACAATCCTTCATCTTACCAACTACTATAATTGGAGCCTCTATTTCCATCTTAAATTCAACTCAGCTAAATCCCAAACTGATTAGGAGTGAAATTGGCCAAAGTTAACTTGAAGTTTAGCCTGATAAAAATGCTGAAAACAGGAATATGTGATTTGTGATTTACTGTGTGATGATGTGGTTCGATGTGGCAGTGGTACTGAATGTTTTCTGCCTAATTCGTAGCCAGACACTTAGTTCTGATTGATTAGGGTTCAGTTTTTGCTTATTAAGGGGAAAATGTTTTCTTTTTAATTTGAAAATAATAGTTATAATAATTAGGCTTGTTTATTAAAAAGAGCTAAAAACTCATAATCTGGAGGAAAGACTCTATCACAGTTTCTTTTTTCCAAATATGAAACAAGCAGGTCCAAGCCTTGCTCCAATCTGGTATTTAGATATGTTCACAATGTTTATTTTTTTCCATAAAAAGAATTCCCTTTCGGTGGTCTCATTTCTAAATCCTTGCACTTGTTAGTTGTCTACTTTCTCCGCTAACATCTTAAGTAAATACAGGTATGGTTTCATGTGCTGGGAACAGAACAGTCAAAGGATACACTTCTTTACCAGGAAAAGGACGATATGTTTTCTCTCGATCTTGAAGCTTCTGAAAGCGAGAGATATTTGTTTGTTGCTTCAGAGAGCAAAAATACAAGGTTCAATTTTTATATGGATGTTTCTAAGCCTGAAGAGGGTCTTAAAGTTTTGACACCTCGTGTTGAGGGTATTGACACAACTGTCAGCCATCGTGGAGATCATTTTTTTATTAAAAGGAGAAGTGATCAGTTTTTCAATTCGGAGGTTGTAGCTTGTGCTGTCAATGACACCTCTTCAACTACAGTTCTTATTCCTCACAACGAAAGGTAAAACAATCTATGTATCATTGCTGCTCAGTTGCTTTGTGCACTCTGGCCGTAACCTTGATAAATTATATAGCGACTTATTTTATGAATGTGTATGGACCACTGGGTAGTTCATTCAGATATAAAAATTACACATTAATTAAGAGTAAAAATCTTTCTGAACAATGCGGTCATTTATTGCTAATTTCCTACTTTCTGCTTTAGTTACTAGAAAAAGATGAATTGTTCTTGTACTAGATATAATATTCCCCTTTTAAAAGCCATGTATTAGTATGTGTCAGTTAAGCCGGCATTCTAATAGAAGGCTATTTTCTAAGATGCTTTGTAAGTAATCGTTTGCTGCTTATGCAACTTTCTTTTCTTTGTCACTTTTGTTGTTGTTCCATTAAATTGTTCTTGATAATTCAAAAACTGTTTTGGGTTGTTAACTTTCAAACTCAACTTTGGTCAGCTGTTCCTTGGCTGGTGGTATTATATTCCAGTACAGTTTATGGTGAACTGATTTTCTGCCACATTATATTTATATGACGATCCTTATCATCTCAACATCCAAAATCATTAGCATGAATGAGAAACAATAAAAATTCATGGAGCTTGTGTCTTTCTCTCTAACCAAATCTTACATTGAATTTTTTTTAGTGTTAAAATTCAGGAGATACAACTTTTTAGTGATCATCTAGTAGCATATGAGAGAGAAAATGGTCTACAAAAAATAATCGTTTATCACCTTCCCCCACTTGGTGAACCACTAAGAAGCCTTGAAAGCGGCCAAGCAGTTAGTTTTGTTGATCCTGTATATTCAGTGTATTCTTCGGATTCAGAGTTTTCATCAAGTATTTTAAGGTTTTCGTATAGCTCATTGAGGACTCCTTCCTCTGTATATGATTATGATATGAAGACAGGCACTTCTGTTTTGAAGAAGATTAACTCGGTAAGTTAAATGGGCTGGTAAACTTAAATTTTTCCGTTTTGCATCTGCCCTTTTTTCAGTCTTAACAGTTTGTCATATAGACTTATTTGTTCTATGCAAGTTTTTGTATTCCCCGTTGTTAAAGTGCTTCTTTCTGGTATATCATAATTTTGACCTTTTGAGATGTTATGCATACCCATGCTTACCTTGGCTTTGTTATTCTGATTGGCATTCATAATTTTTTAATGATTTCTTCATTTCATATTTGAGTTGTTATTGTGTGCTGGTTTTTTCTCAAGGAATTTACTGATGTTTGATGGATTTCGAAAGACAGCATATGAAATGCTAAAATTTGACTTTTGACATAAGTTGTCTCTTTGGTAAAACTGTGACGAGGGACAGGTCGACTTAGCCATATTTGGAGAAATACATCAAATTACTCCCTAAAAATAAAAAATATTCTAGTCCCTAAAATTACGAAAATAAATTCTAGTCCTTAAAATTGGCTACTATCAGTCATTTCATCAAATTACTCCCTAAAAATAAAAAAATATTCTAGTCCCTAAAATTACAAAAATAAATTCTAGTCCTTAAAATTGGCTACTATCAGTCATTTCAGTGCTTAAATTGGTATTTGTCAGTCAATTTGGTCCTTCCACAATGTTAAGGACCAAATTGATTGATGGCTGTCAAGTAAGGACCGAAAAAAAAAAGAACGTAATGTACCACAATGCCAGAAGGCTCCTTGCAATGTGAAGGTATGAGAAAGGGATGTCGTATGCGGCCTTGTAGGATTTTCAATAGCACTATAGCGCTACTGTAGCAGGTAGTGGTCTAGATTAAACCCTTCCTGCTACAAGGGCTGCTGTAGCGGACCACACACTGAGCTGAATAGTGGCACTGTGTGTTGATTCAAAAACATCCGGGATTTTTTGGAGGGAAATTTTTGGGATTTTAATTTTCAAAATTGGAATATGTGGATGTGATAGAAGATTATGACTGATAAAATCCCACTAGTAATGGCTTTTTTCTGTTAATTATGGATGTTATTAATTTTGTGGTATATATTGACTTGTATTTTTTCCTGATTCAAGACACTAATGACCTTTTATTGTTAATTATGAATGTTATAAACTAGTAATTTTATCATTTTATATAGTTTAAAGGTATATAGTATACTTATTATATGAATTATAAAAGAATTTCAAAAATAGCAAGTCAGCCGCTATAAGCAATCTTGCTATAGTTATTTTGGAGCTCTCAGCAACATTCCATTTTCTGGGATTTAAAACATAGTGCAAAGAGGTTGTTTACATGACCGATCATCAAATCATAATTCTATCGTTGCCCTCAAGGACCATAAAAATAAGGGTTGTTTTTTGGGAACTGAACTGATTGATTTGGTTAAGTTTAAGTTACCAAATTGACCTGTGATACCAATTTCAAGGATCATATAGATGCATAATATTTCAAAGGGTTCTGAGGCAATATTCACGGTATTCGGAATTTGTGAACTATTATAAATTCCAACTTATCTAGGCTTGAAAAGGTGTATGGTAATAATGGAAATAGTTATGGAAATAATGCCTCTTTATTTTATCGTCATTGTTATTGTTATTAGGTTTTCTTCTTTTTTCTTTGGGGTGGTTTAATTATTCTGTATGGTTCTATTTTACTCAGGTTCTAGGAGGTTTTGATTCAGCACATTATGTCACCGAAAGGCAGTGGGCACCTGCTTTGGATGGAACTTTGATTCCCATTTCTATTGTTTACCGTAAAGATGCTGTGAAGCTTGATGGATCAGATCCATTACTACTTTATGGATATGGATCGTATGAGGTAAAAACATATAAGTTTAGATAGATTGAATTGCATACAACAATACCAATTATGAATTCTATCCTTTGATTTTTTATGGGATAATGGATGAAAGTTGCTAGCTGCTGTTTTCCATCATTCTTTAATGCTTGCCACTTGAAAGTAAAAGGGATGTACTTTTTTAAAAAATTTGCTGCTAAACACTCACATTTTTCTCTTATTAGAAATAAGATATAGTCCTATCTTTGTATTATATCATTTAAATACAACATCCCTTCTGATTGCTTTATGTGATTATTGATTCAACTAGTAAAGATAGTTATTTGTTTACTTCAATGTTTGCTCTTCTATATATGGACGGTGGGCACCATATGTTAGCCTGTCTGTTCCTTTGGTTACAGATTTTTTCCGTTTAGGAATCTGGTCTTTACACCTTTAAACATTTCTCCTTCTGTTTCTTCTAGAATTTATAATTTAGTGACCTCAAATTGTCAACAGATATGCATAGACCCCAGTTTCAAATCAACAAGGCTTTCATTGTTAGATCGGGGTTTTGTATATGCCATAGCTCATATACGTGGAGGTGGGGAAATGGGGAGGCAGTGGTACGAGAATGGGAAGCTGTTGAAGAAAAATAACACTTTTACTGATTTTATTGCATGTGCCGAATATTTGGTTGAAAAAAAATTCTGTTCTAAGGAAAGACTGTGCATTGAAGGAAGAAGTGCTGGTGGTTTGCTAATCGGTGCAGTTCTTAATATGAGACCAGATTTATTTAGGGCTGCTGTTGCAGGGGTACCTTTTGTGGATGTTGTGACAACAATGCTTGATCCAACCATTCCTCTCACTACTTCAGAATGGGAGGTAATTTTTTCTCTTATTCTGCCATTCCATATGGACATTTGAAGACATTTTGAATTGGGTTTTGGAAGAGGATTTGTAGGAGTCAAGATAGTTGATTGAATTAATGTATTCTTGCTTATTGATGATAATATGCTAACGGGACATGTTTCCTTGCTAAAATGCATGAATTTGTCTAGCCAAGCCACTATAAAAACCGCTTCTACAAATTTGTTTCTCATAGTATACTCTAATCTTGTTCAACCTTGCTGTGCACCCTATCATTTTCCATGTTTTTTAGTGGGTTTAACTGGGCCCTTCCTTTTAATTTTGTTGCAGAAATACTGTTTTCATAATTTGATTTATGCATGGTCTTGTGATGCCTTGGATCCCGTTTATGTTTTAGTTTTTTTACTGGGTCCTTAGACCAGTGAAATTGTTTTAGCGTTCTTTCTCGTCTTATTTTCATAAAATGTATCATATTATAAATGTGGAGTTATTTTTTTAATTGTCATACTATTCACTTGTCGTTTAAACTTATGCAATAAGAGGCATTATACAGCCATCAAAATTATTCGAGATTATTATAATTGTGCGGGTCTTTGTTTCACATGTGTAATAACATATTTTGAATTTCATTATTCAAGCTAGTCCACATAGTTCTATGATGGTATTTCTCTTGTTTTTTCTTCTTCACAAATGAGATTGTTTCCTTGTGTTACTGCAGGAATGGGGTGATCCTAGAAAGGAGGAATTCTACTTTTACATGAAATCATATTCCCCCGTTGATAACGTGAGAACCTTTTGGCTGTGCTTGATGCCTTGTTGTTTCATTGGCTATCATTCTTTTTCAGTCCGAGCATAATTTTTAATTTTTCTCTTGTACTATATGAATTTTAGGAATATTTTTTTTCTAAGTCCTCTCTCATTTTACGCAGGTGAAGTCACAGAACTATCCACACATTCTTGTTACAGCTGGATTAAATGGTAATCATATCTGACTCAAGTCACTAAAATGTTCTTCGTTTTTAACTTTAATACTTAAAGCCAGATCATTCTTTCTGTTTTGTGATTACTGATAAATTGGCTGGAAAGACATCTTTGGTTTTACGCGTGACATGTGCATCTTACATCCGCTTGTGCATGCTGTAGACCCACGCGTTATGTATTCTGAACCTGCGAAGTTTGTTGCAAAACTAAGGGATATGAAGACTGATGATAGCATCCTGTTGTTTAAATGCGAGCTTGGTGCTGGACATTTTTCTAAGTCGGGAAGGTAATCTCATATTTCTCGGTTTTTTCTACCTGTACTTTAAATTTAAGAAAAATTTTAAGTAAATAATAATAATCTATAACTATATATAAAGATAATACACCTCTTTGGTGTCCTCTTTTATTTTTTCATTTTATCCTCTTAATTACTTTGTTAAATTTCAAATAATTACTCATTATAAAATAATTATTTACTCTTTTATCAACCACTTTTCAAATTTAATTAATTACTTATAATAAAAAAATTATTTACACGATATTATTTATAATATTTTTTGTTTCAATAACTAAAATTTATTTATATATATATATATATATTCAATTTTGTCTTTTAATTACTATTTATAAAATTTAAATAATTTGTAGATATTTAAAAATGCTTACACAGCATTACATAACGGCTGTGTACACTAATAATAATAATAATATTAATAAAGTATCATTGATATTAAACATTTTCCAGTCACGTTTCTTAAAACGAAAGAAAATGTGTGAGAAGATTTTTGTCTTGGATTGTGAAAATTTCTGTTCAATGCTATTTTTTGTCTTGAATTGCAAATTGTTTTCATGACAAACAATTTTTTTTGCATTCTTATCATAAGATATCTTACGGCGATTAGGTTGAAGATATTTGGATAGACAGATTATAATGAACGTTTTTTGGAAAGAGATATAGAACATGGAAAAGATGACAATACATATAAGGCAAAAAAACCCAACTTGGGAACTAGAGAGGCCATTTCGTTTGAGAAAATGTTTTCTACTTTTAATTACAAAATTACGGTCTTATTTTCACTTCGTTTCTAATTTATTTGCGTAGGAATAAATAAGAACAGAAAACAATAAAAGCCTAATTTCATAATATGCTTATTCAAAAAATTGAATATAGGAAATAAAGTAAAAGTATGCTAACATTTTTATAGGTTTGTATAAGTTAGAAAATGGAGACAAATGATTTTCTAAAACCAAATGCACTTACTGAAATCTTTTGCAGAGAAGTTAGATAAGAGACTTTCTAAAAATGTTAATGTAAGTTGGTTTTTATTTATAACAAATTTATTTATTTTACCTTTTTATTCTTTTATAAATAGTTATTAAAAAGTTTACCCAAACTGAAACAATAAGGAGATATTTGTTTTATTTAAATTAAATGCACATTAATCTTAACATACTAAAATTATACTTTTGCTCAGAGTATAATTTTAATATGAACCAGAATATAACGCGAGTCTTGACCTCGTTCTACCTCTTCTATTTTGGTGGCAGATGGTATGGTTTTACCTTTTGTTAGTCATTAATGTTTTTCTTCTACCTTTTGGAATGATAAAAAATTATAATCTTGTTCACTTTTAAAAATTAAAAAGAAAATGTTGCTGAAATGGAATCAGACAACTGTAGATTTTCTTTGTTTTGCTTGTTCATGTGTTGTGTGTCGATGTAGATTTGAGAAGCTCCAGGAAGATGCCTTCACTTATGCATTCATCATGAAGACTCTAAACATGATTTAGTCTTTAGATGCATGTGGTGCTGATGCCGTCCAGATGGGTAATTAAAACATCCATGGCTTGAGTGAGAGCTTATTGTGTCAGACATTTGGGCCATCTTAGGAATTAAATTGCTAGCAATTTCAGACAAAATCTGATATTGCCTCTGCAATACAGAAACCTGTCATTTGTACAATTGAAGTAGTAATTTATATTACAAATAAGAGAATACGGCAATTAAGGATGAAGCATATGTGCTTATCTTTTAAAAAATAATGTCTGAATTACTGTTAACCTGGATTTTGGTTGACAATATATTATCCACGGCAGTGTTTTTTTATCTTAAAAAAGGCAAAAAGACCGAAACACCCCCGACTTATTATTCAAGTTGAAACCTGATTGCTCTTCCCCATTGATTTCGTTGCACGCCCTCTGCTTCTACTGCCGCTGAATAGTGCTACCACACGAAAGAACAGGCAAGTTTTTTTTTCCTTTTACATTCCCGATTAGTTATCCTGGAAATTTTCTGGATTTGTTATTCTGGAAACTTACTGGATTGCTCTTCTGAAACGGTGAGTTGTTTGCATTATAGTATTCAGAATTTTGTCTTTCCTGAACAGCTTTCTAGAATGTCCAATCCGTAACAAGTTTGTGGATTAATTCGCAAGGGTAAAACTAGTATTTTAAAAGTTATGGGGTGCAGGTAGTAATTAGGGATACAGAAGCCTATCTTAGATCCATGGACTCACATTTTATATCTACAATAGAACAAATTTGTTTACATAAGCAATTATTTTATGTGAAACATATATTAAGATAATCTTTTTATCTATAAACAAATAAGATCTGTATTGAAATAATATTTTACCTCAAACAACTTTTTAAAGTAATTTTTATTTTCTTAGTCGAGTTTTTTCATTATAAAATAAGACATGAGAGAATTCCAATAGCTGAACTGCACAAGGGCTCAGACCTATTATCAGCTAAATTAACCATTTGTTGGTATGTGGTGTATTAAGCTTGATAGCAAATTTTATGAAAGATAAAATGAAAATATATATCTCAACTTGTTGAGAACTTTTGACTAGAAAGCTTCTAAAACTAATTGAAATATATAATGGAACTTTGATTTATGTAACAATTGAAATATCTAACTAATTATAATAGGACATTTAGATATTAAATAAGAATGTATAAGAGAAGAATAAGTCTGACTCTGATTCTAAGACCACAGAGATTTCTGTATTATAAATAGTATGTTTATCTTCCTAATATTTTGTTTTATTTGAATTATGTTTGTTAACACTTTATTCCATCCTCTTTTAACATCCTCCACCATACAACTCTTTATAACATGAACCAACTGATAGTGATTTATATATATAGCACAACATTTAAAGTATTAGTCTAAGTTATAAACCAATAAATTTGTAATGTACATTATTGAGTTTTAAAAAAAATCAAGAAAAATGTTATCATTTTAGATAATTATGGTGAAGCTGGATATCTTAATTTGTAAGAAGTAAACAAAAGAAAAAGTGTCACTCCAGCTAACATATTTAGATATTTGATAAAGTGGAGAAATCAAACAAAATAATTCAATCACACCAGAAGGATGGGCCCTGACCATTGCGCAAATCTAGAAAAGCTTAATCCTTCCATATTTGATGTAAGTAGGATTCATAGATACCTATTTGATATCTATCACTATGAGTACCTTCTTATGTTAGGATGGCCAAAAAGGTTGAAATACATCTTAAAAAATTAAGATGATTAAGATATTATTTGGAGAAAACCTAGTACATTAATCTTTTAATGTTAATTTCAACTTTTAAAATTAGACTTGTAGAATAGTTAATCAATTTAGGATGTTAGAACCCTAACATTTTTATCATTATTGCAGTTAATAGTTGTTAGAACCCTAAATTTTATGGATAGGATTACCATGTTAAAGTCAGAACCTTTATACCTATAAGTCTTTTGAAGAGACACCTGGCCAAACTTGAAGAGTCTCAATTTCCATTTCTTTGCCTCCCCAATTATTTGTTAGCTTTGTTTTCTTTCTCACTTTTTTTTTGTTAGTCAATTCAATTTGACAAGCTTGAGGTGAGGTGATGGATGCCTTGCTATCCTATTCATGAATTAGTAGGCATGTCCTATTTTTTTATTAAGCACCCATCAGAAATTATGTGAATTTTTTTATTTTAAAGTATAAAATAATTTTTCTTTTTATTTGTAGTTCATTTAAGACTTGAGTTTAAAATTAATCTCACAGGAATACTTTGTAAGATAGAATAAAGAAATTAAGAATGTCTTATAACCATTTTTCAGCTAGTTATAATCCACCAGTTGCCAGTTGAAACTGTTTGATTAAGGTGATAATGCCATGGACATATGTTGAATTCAATGAAGAAGTGGATCTTTCTCTTTCCTCAGCCAATGACTGCGTACTCTTATTAACCTTTTTTAAGGATCCATTCCAATGCATTGAATTTTGTGGGCATTGATTTTTTGGTTTGACTTTTCTTTCATATTTTTAACTATATTTCTATTTTTTTTTTATAAAAAAAACATAAATATCCCGAAGTCTTTTAGATTTCAAAAGATTTGTTTGTAAAAATACACTTTTCTTTTATGATTTTTTATTTTAAATTATGTAAGCGATTTGGCATAAAATTATATAACAAAAAATTACACAAAAAGTCATAAAATTTTAGTAATGAAAATAATTAATTAAAATTTGCATGATTTTGAAAATTAGATCATTTTTAATCTTTTAAAATCTCAATTAATTTTTACCACATTTTCTTACCCTAAAAAATATTATAGTTTTAATTAATATTATGAGATTCTTTTATAATTTTTAAAAGTATTGGCTAAATATAAAAATGCTATGGAAACTTAATTGAATTTATCATAACAATATCATTTTATTATTATTTTCTTTTTTTTCCTCTTTATTAAAATTTAAAAGGATTATTAAAGTGTATGAGTTTCATCTTGCTTCTTTTCTTCTGTCTTTTTTTCAAGTGTATGAAAAGAGAGATATTAAATTAGGGTTTTTCATCTTTCTATTTTTTTTTTTATCTGAACAAATCATCAAATAGTTATCATAGAATTGAATAACATTATTATACACATAATCTATTATTAGATGACAACCTCAAAATCCTTGACATCATAATAACTACAAATAAATTAAAAATTATGTTATACATAATATTTTCACACACTCTAGAAATCTAACTCTATGAAAGAATGAGTCTTCAAATTTAAAATTCCATATAATACAATGGTATTTTCAATTCTCTACTTAAAAATGATAGTTAGAATATAATTTTATAAATATAGGTAATTGTGTACTCATGATCAGTTCATTCTCATATTTATAAAACAACATCAATGTACACAACAAGTGCACACTTTTAAAATTCGATGTGGGCTCTGCTCCACTAGCTTCAATATCCAAAGCAGTGGAAAGAATTTTCTGAGAATTATGGTGTTCATCAAACATATCTATGCACAGTATACACATACTATATATATATATATATATATAGTAATAAGAGAATTGGATCTCAAGGAACAATACCGATCTTGAATGTCAATGCTAGGAGTATGACTGCTAATAAAATCAGTATAAAATTCATGACAGCGTAAACTGTGCGATTGAACAAGTTGGATGACAACATAAAACCAACTCATGCATTGTTTAGTAAAAAAAAGAAGATAGCTTTTTGAGTGAAAGAGTCAAAGATTGATAGAAATATAAAAATGAATAAACCTGCAGACACAACTGCAGAAGCAACGGCATGATGAAGTAAAATTTGAAATTGGAAGAAGTAAGAGAAAACATAAGAAAAAAAACATTATTGTTTATGTTAAAGTTTTGCAGTTGTTCCCTACCTGCAGCTAATCTGTCTGTTGTGGACAACATTTTCACACATGATTCTGTAACCAAACGAAGGCTGTGTGTGAATGAGTGGATATGCAGATGTAGGACCCTCTTAATAGGAAGCACTGGTTTGGACTATAATGTTAGCTTTTAAGAAATTTGGGACCCTTTCTTAAAAGTCTTCAACTTAAAGTCTGCAAAATCCAAATTTCAGTTCAACCACAATCATCCCACATGGACCAATCTCTTTGATGGCGCAATCACCGCAATCTAATACCAATGTTCAATCACTGCATTTCCATTATTCCTTCACTCATTCCATTCTCATATATCTCATTAACACACTCTAATACACCACACAACTTGATAATTTCATGACCCTTTTTCCTCATTCTTTTCCATTTGTAAAATACTATTCAATCAAATACTAAAAAGAAAACTAGAGTCTGAGTAACTGGTGAGACCATAGCCCACAACTTGACTATTGAATGAAAACAAAACCAGTCCCTCTGGCTTGGCTAGAGGCCCTACGTGGTTGAGATGAGTGTTTCGTTCACTCTTTCCTTCTTTCTTTGGATTTATTTTCTAATTTTTGATTAGACACTCAATAAGACAATCCAATCTTCTCCTTATGCAGTCTTTACCTCAAATTGAATGTCATTTTTACTTTTTCATTTCTTAAGTTCAATACCATTTTCTGTTGGAACCAAAAGTATTCTTGTGTGATATAAAAAAAATTATTTCACAGTGGTTTGGAATTTAAAAGTGATTCTAAATAAACTTATTATTTTTAAGTTGAAAGTGGTCTCAATTTCTAATTTAAGTCAAAATTGAATTTCATTTGATATTTTGCTTCTCTTTAACTAAAGATATTTTTTTTTATCATGGATCGATATGATACTTCTTAAACTTATTAGAAAGATAATGAGACTTGATTTCAATCATTGATATTATTTTTAACTCAAAAATTTTAAGAAAATGATCTATTCAAAATTTAAAAAATATGAGTTAATGAATTTTTATCCAAGATTCTCCTTTCTATTCGATACTAGACTTAGACTTATTTTTAAATCTTACATATGGGACTAATACGTGTGTGATAAAAATAAAATCTCATTATTTTTTTTATTAACCAACTCAAATAATCTTATATGTTAATCCTACAGATAATTTATGATTAAACTAAAATAATCTGGCAGCAATTAATATATCCTATTATTGATGGTTGGTTTTCAATTGATACTGTTTTCCTCATCATTACCAACCACCACTTTCTGATTTTGATCCATATTCACATTAATAAACCTTTTTCATTGAGCGATTCGAATCAGTTTTAGTAAGAAAATGGTGAAGTTATGCACATGAGAGTGAGTGATTGTTATGGGAACAATGAATAGTGTCTCTAATTGTTCTTGTCTTCCATGTTTTGCTACAAAAGTTCTTCAAGCTGCTTGGCCCATTAGTTCATTAGTTTTTTATAAATGTAAATCACTAAGGTTAAAATAACAACTACCTAATTAACATATATGCTAATTCAGTTTCTACTTTTGCAATTTAAATGTACTAATCACAATAGACATTTTTAGGGTGTCTTAAATTCGATATTATATTCTTAAATACACTTACTTAAACTTATGGCAAATTAACTAATTTATAATTTATGCCATAGTTTGCAATTGTCATGAAAACATATAGAAACTCTAGAATTCTAAAAAAACACACCAATATTTACTTTTACTATTGCATTATTATGAGTGAAGTTTATA
Organism: Vigna umbellata; assembly: GCF_029865625.1. NCBI lineage: Eukaryota > Viridiplantae > Streptophyta > Magnoliopsida > Fabales > Fabaceae > Vigna > Vigna umbellata. Next base: position 47,797,025 of record NC_142172.1, on the reverse strand, counting down.
GAACCTAACTTCGATGGATTTGGTGACACACCCAAAAAAAAGTCATGAGAACACAAAAAATTATTTTACCACTTTTATTGGAAATTTTCAATTATCTATCATAAATTTAAGATGAGTTTAAAGTTTCATGATGATTAAAAATAAATAAAATGTACATTATATAAGTATAATTACTCATCCATTTATTATCTTTAGTTTTTTAATTAAAGATGATATCTTAAATTTTTTATAGATTTATTAAAAACGCATTTGTGTTATTTTTTTTTTCACAAAAAGTCTGTCTACATCTTTAGAAGACGTTATTATTATATAAACATTGTTTATATTTAATGTGTGTAAAAAATAATTTACAATCATTAAAATAATATTTTAGAAGAAACAATTAAATTTTCAAAACCATTTCCGTTTAAAAAAAAAAACAAATCTTTATGTATTGTGTACACAATGATTTATAATTGGATTTTTATCCCAAAAATAAAAAGAAGAAAAAAACTTGGCAAACTTTCAGTAAGAATTATACAGTGCTAGAGACAGAATCTCTGAAACCATGGCAACACTCGAAGACAGTGTTGTTCGATAAATAAATAATGAATATTTTTAAAAAATGAAAATTATACTGAAAGACACATTTCACAACAAAAGGAAAGTCATTTTCAACATTTCGGTGACTATGAAAATATTCAATTATCATAATATTATGAATAATGATAATTAAGATCCCTTAAAAAAATTAAAATATAAAAAAAAAGAGAAAAAGAAAAGATTCTCTCCATCATCAAAAGTGGTGGGTAAAAAAAAAGTATTGTGTGCTTGCAAATTTCTTGCATAATTACAACAAGTTTCGAATATATTCATACATCAATTCATCTTAATTATTGTTTAAGATATCATCTTTAGTAAAGCACACATCTAAATAAAATTAACACATTAATCTGAATAAACACACGGCCGTTAACAAAAATATATAGGCACGATAAAACTGTCATGCTTGTAGATAGGTCTAAAAACAAGATAAAACAAATGATATATTCCTGAATTATCCAATCTATAAATTATCCATTTATTAAATTGGAGTCCTGGATGAATAAATCCATAGGATTATGCTCTCTTGAAGCATCTTCTTCTTTATCTCTATCTACAATACAATAAAAAGTAGTGTTAACTAATAATATTGAAACACAAAGTAATAAATAATTAAAGACATATTTACTAATAATTAAAGACATATTACTAAGTAAAAGTTATACATTTTGAATAATTAATTTAATTTTAATAAAAAAATAGAATTTAAATAATTAATTTAATTAATTTGATTTAATTAAAAAAAAATAGGTGGGTTGGTGAGCCAACCCGACCCACCACGGGTTCAACCCATGTGAGCCGGGTTCTTAGTGAGCAGGACCAAAATTGGCTCGCATAAAAAATTTGACATTTTTTTTCAACCCAACCCGGCTCAAACCCGTAGTGAGCCAGGTTGGCTCACGGGTTTCAACCCATTTTGACGGCTCTAGTATTTTTGTTAAAGGCTCGTGTCATTACTATAAATTAAATTATTATAAAAAAATAAACTAAAGATGAAGCAAAAAATAGAACATTGTAATGTTTTATATATATATATATATATATATATATATATATATATATATATATATATATATATTATTCATATGATAAAGAGTGGAAATTGTGTTGAAGGAAGGAAGCTAAGTATGCTTATTGATAGAGAAAAGTCAATATTCATCCTGCTTCTAAAAAACAAATAAATAGTGATATTTTGTTCCATGCTATTTAGTGAGAAGGAATCCACCAAATAATGTACCTATTTTTCCATCATATCATGATTTCAAAAAAATAAATAATAAGATCTATATTTAAATAAATTATTTAAAGTTAGCTAAAAAAAGTTATAAAATTTTGAAAAAAGAAACTTCACCCTTGATTTTTCATATATTTGTTAATACTAAAAATGTAGTAGAGAATCTATTATTAATACTAGTTTTTGAAGAAGAAAAATTATTTCTAGTGGAGAAAACTCTTTTAAAGAAAATGAAGAAAATGATATTATTGTTAATGACGTTTGTGACATGCAAATTATAACATGTTTGGATTATCATTTCTTACATGTTAAGCATACTTGAAAAATGTATATATTATTTGCATCTTTTGCTTTAAACGTGGTTTTTAAAGTTTTACGACAGTAACACAATCATATATAAAGTAAGCCAATCCAAAATGCGAAACATGGATTATAAATATCAGAGTTTAATCTTATTTATTATTATTTTTATTATTATTATTATAAGATACTTTATAAATTTTCCATTACTTTTTCTTAAAATAAGACTGATAAACATAAGAAAAAAAAATACAAGAGACACTTCCATCTACTAAAAATATCATGTCTTTAGCTTTGTCTTTATTAAGAATAAATGTTCATTTTAGCAACTGAATTTTGTAATAAATACTAATCATTGTATTGTTTTTTATTTACCTTTCATTTATTGTATGTTACACTATTTTTTCTTTAGTTTTCAAATTAAAAGTTGCACAAACAATAAACAATAAAGAGAGAATGATAGGTAGCATTTCTTACAAATTCAATGGCACGAGTAAATAACAAATATTATATTATGTGTAATGATTTATTTTATGATAAGATTTGAAGATGGATTTAAAACACTGGAAATGAGTGGATTTAAGTAAAAAGAGATGAAAATGAGATTATTTAGATGGAATTAATATATTTTTGGTTTTTATATCTCTACCAGAGTAAATCCTTATAAACAAATACAAGTTTACAATTGACATGTTTTTTATAATTATTTAATGAGAAAAGTGCTAATAAAAGAAATTAAATTTATTTGAATTTTTTATAAATTAATTTTAAATTAAAAAATATTTATTTTTTCTTATTAACTTTACTCCTCTTTTATTTTTATTTCTCATATTTAACACCGAGTCTCCGTTTTTATGAATAAATTTAATTTCTCAAATAAAATTTGAAGTAAATTTTCCTGTGTTAATGTCATTAGTCATTATTCAGAAATTTATAAGAGAATGACAAATATTCTATTGTTTTTATTTTAAAATAATAAGAACAGTACATGTGGAAATTTTAAATCTGAAAAACGAGAAAATAAATTATCTAATCAGTGTCTGCTGTGCTTAAGATCTTTTACAATATATGTCAAAAAATGTAGATTTACAGTAATTATTTTAATAACTATATATCATAATCAATTATTTGTTCATAGTGTAAAGAACTTTATTGTCATGACATGATACATAGAAATTAAATTTAAACATAAAATTCTAAGAAAAAAAAGACTATTTTACTTATAAAAATAGTCCATTAATAATTATGAAAGCATACTGTTTTTTTAAATATGTGATATTTTCCTATAAAAATACAACAAAAATAAAGGTGGTATTAGTATTAAAAAATGCTTAAGTTTTATACATTGTGACGGTAAAAAAAATTACGTCATTAAAATTCTATCAATTATTATACATAATTATATTTTGTTTATAAATTAAATTATTTAATTTTTAAACTTTACGAAACTCATAAAATATTCTCTCCAGGAAATCCCATTATAGTCTAACATGGAATTATGTTTATCACAGTGAAAAATAAGAAGTATTTCATATATTATTTATTAAAATATTTTATGAATTTTATAAAATTTTAAAATGTAATGATGTATAATTTCATTTTAAAATATATATTTTATATTAATTTAATATGGAATACATATTTAATTATATATATTAAAAATTATCAACTATTTTTTTTCATTATTTTGCTTAAAAACTAAGAATACAGTTGAATGAACGTGCGGCGTACCAAACATCCAATTTATTGTCGCCTCAATGGGGTTTGTCGTGGGCCATTCTTTTTTTTTTTTTCATTTTTCTATTCTCTCCTTTCAACATTTTAGTAACACATTTCTTATTGATGTATTTTTTTAAACCTTCAACTAATAAAAAAATCATATAATTATATAACTCAACAAATTATTATATATGTCAATTTATTCAATAACATTTACGAATTACTTTCTGAATATAAAAAATATTAGGTCTCTAGGTATGATGACTACATAGCATTGTCAATACATTCTGATTTAATTACAATAGTTGATTAAAATAATTAAAAAAGAAATTAAAAGCTTAATTGTTATTCTTGATCAGCACTACACAATGATCATGTTTTAAAATATATTAGCTTATTTAAAAAAAAATTATATAGGTTAATTTCCTAGGAACAGGAAAAAATAGAAGTCCAGAAGAACAATCTCAAGAGATTAAGAACTCTAAGTAAAGAATAAAAGAACCAATAAAACAAATGGAATGTGTTCAAAGAAAATGACATCAAGGGTTAGGTTCTTCAATACTTACATGTAATAAATAATACACATAAATATTTATATAATCATGAAAAGATTGGTTAAATTGAAAATAATAAAACTTACGAGAAGGTGAATTTTGTTTTAGAAAATAGGAGAGTGGAAAGAATTTGATTTGAATCTGGTGCGCTCCAACGTTCAAATAGACCAAGGATCCTCGTGATTCATCAAACGGTCAGAAATTTCCATGTGAAGTTCTTTAAATTGATCCCAGGCTCGCTGGTAAAATCCCCCTTCCATTTCACTCACAAGCTCTTTTCATTCTTCTCTGACTATGTATCTATAAATATCAGAAACTGCATGCAGATCTCCAACAAACAAAATTACAATGCTTATTTTTCACCATTTTTATCATCATTATACCTTCTTCTCTACGTGAAATAATACAATAAGAACCCCAATGTCCCACTGTTACTTTTTCAACCCTTCTTCTTTTTCTCCCTAAATTATACTCACTCTTCTTTTCAAATTTCTTTTCAAATTTCCCAAAGTTCTCTTCTCAGATCCCAACTTCACACCAATCCCTCGTCTCAACAGACCCACCTTCCAAAAATGCAACTTGGGACATGTGTGTTGAACCTTGTTCTGATATTTTCACTTCTCGGTCAGTTCTCTGGAAGTGTGTCAGAGTCATCGTCTTCAACACCGCAGGCACCAATCTGTTCAGAAGAAGACAGGGCTTCACTTCTGAGCTTCAAAGCAGGCATTTCGCAGGACACGTCACAAACACTGTCCACGTGGACGGGCAGAGATTGCTGCGATGGTGGGTGGGAGGGAGTTCAGTGCAATCCATCCACAGGACGAGTAAACATGTTGCAGATTCAAAGGCCGGAGAGAGATGATGAAACGTTCATGAAGGGTACTCTTTCTCCATCTCTGGGCAACTTGCATTTCTTGGAGGTAATGATCATAAGTGGTATGAAGCATATTACAGGACCCATTCCTAATAGTTTCTCAAATTTAACCCACCTTACCCAGTTAATTTTGGATGACAATTCCATTGGGGGTTGCATTCCTCCGAGTTTAGGTCGTTTATCCTTGCTTCAGTCCCTTTCACTCGCTGGAAACCATCTGAAAGGACAGATCCCTCCAACATTTGGGGGTCTGAGAAACCTTGTCCAGCTTAATTTAGCAAGAAATTCTCTGTCTGGTCCTATCCCCCTCAGTCTTAAAACCGTTATAAATTTGCAATACCTTGATCTCAGCTACAATTTGTTATCAGCTCCCATCCCGGATTTTATTGGGGAGTTAAAAAATTTGACTTACGTAGACCTTTCCTCTAACCTTCTAACCGGAAAAATTCCAGTTTCCTTGTTCGGCCTCGTGAATCTTTTAGACTTGTCCTTGAGCAATAACAAGCTCACAGGGAACATTCCAGATCAGGTTGGAAATCTGAAATCCCTGACCAGTCTTCAACTCAGTGCCAATCTGCTCACAGGGCATATTCCACTGTCCATATCAAGACTACAGAACCTTTGGTATCTCAACGTATCGAGTAATTGGCTTTCAGATCCCTTACCAGTAATCCCTACCAAGGGCATCCCTTCCCTTTTGTCCATAGACCTGTCTTACAACAACCTCAGCCTTGGAACTGTTCCTGATTGGATCAGAAGCAAGCAACTCAAAGATGTACATCTTGCTGGGTGCAAATTGAAGGGAGATCTTCCACACTTCACGAGACCAGACTCTTTGAGCTCCATAGACCTATCAGACAACTACTTGGTTGATGGTATTTCAAATTTCTTCACTAACATGTCCGGCCTGCAAAAGCTCAAGCTCTCCAACAACCAGTTGAGGTTTGACATATCTGCAATCAAGTTGCCAACGGAGCTCTCTTCCATAGACTTGCATGCAAATTTGCTGGTGGGTTCATTATCAACAATAGTGAATAACAGGACAAGCAGCTCTTTGGAGGTTATTGACTTGTCAAACAATTTCATTTCGGGACACGTTCCAGGATTTGTGGAAGGCTCAAGCTTGAAGGTACTAAACGTGGGAAGCAACAACATAACAGGTCCTATCCCAGTCTCTATCTCAAATTTGGTATATCTTGAGAGACTGGACATCTCAAGAAATCACGTATTGGGAACCATCCCCTCAAGTCTAGGTCGGTTGCTGAAACTAAAATGGCTTGATGTATCCATAAATGGATTAACTGGCCAAATTCCGAGTAGTTTATCACAGTTAACTAGCCTAAAGCATGCAAATTTCAGGGCAAACAGACTGTGTGGTGAAATACCACAAACCCGACCATTCAACGTCTTTCGACCGGTTGCTTACGGCCACAACTTGTGCTTATGTGGCAAACCTTTACAACCATGCAAGAAACACGGAAGCATGGGTCAGTGAGATGCTGACTCTATCATACTATATATAATATATATAAATGCTCATGTCCTGCGACCATTGTTACATAGAGCAAAATAGAATAGGCATTTCTTTTCTAGGTCGACCACAATGCAAGTTCAATTTTATAATTCAACATTGTTTCTAATAAAATATGCACTCATTTTATTACGTGCTTAGATTGTAAATTAGAATGGTCTCAACGGCTTTTTTTGTGTGGGCACACTAAAAAATATAACAGTAAACACCGGTACATGTGGACCTGGCTTTTAAAGGTTGACCACAGCGCTGAAGAGCACCCTGTCCTCAAAGAATCTTATCCAGAAAAGCATGGCGTGAATCAAGCCAGCAAACGCAAAGCAACTCCTACAACTGAATGCTACGCACATGTCAATGTCACGAATAGCTGTAGCCATACACCATACATCGATCGATTACCCTAAACATATAATAAACAAGAAACCAAACTAAAAGGCATCGGCCACGCACAGTAATCCATCAATTACCTTAAACGTAAAATAAGCTAGGTCCAAAAGTAAAAGGCATCAGTCTCTTGTAGAAAACAATGTGGCTACTATTCATCAAATATTTCATGGGAACATTACAAAAACAAAATGTTGCACTGGGATTTCAAAAGCATTTTAAAAAGAAACACCTACACGTTAGCCCCAAACTAAAACATATCAAAATTTACAACCTAGTCTGACTACGAAATTCAGCAGCCTTTCCATAACATTTATAAACTCTAAGGAGTGCCAAAGCGCCATCACTACTCTTCATCGGTTAACTCCTCTTCCACTTCTTTTACAGCAGTTTCCTTATCAGATCCAGCTTCATCCTGCACCAAAATCAACCTAGTTAGAACAAAAGAGCAAAAACAATGAACAAATAACATGAAATATATGATCACAGAATGAATATAAAAGAAAAACATACTTCTTCAACTTCACCGGCTTTATAGCTTTCCATAGCCTTCTCATATTCTGCCTTGAGTTCAGCAACCTTATCCAAATAAGGCTTCTTATCCTGAAATATCAAGGGCATGTCGAGAACATTACTTAGCATCAAACAAGTAAAGAAACACAAACACTACACAACATTTTTACTTACTTCCTCACTCATTGACCTCCACTTCTCGCCAGCCTCCTTCCCAACCTATAATTTACCAACAGACAAGACAACCAATAAATGTCAACTACAATTCACTTGGTTAAAGCAAAGAAGGAATTAAGCATATTTAATATACCCTTTTAACATCCTTTGAATCAGGATTAGCTTCCTTAAACGTTTTCCTAAACTCATCCCTGCAACAGATAATTACATCAATCACACGCACAGGCAAACAAACCACGGAATCGTAGCACAGCCACATACAAACAAAATATTCCTTACAAAAAGACAAAGAAGGCCGTGGGAGGACGCTTAGGCTTGTTAGGATCCTTGACCTTCTTTCCCTTCTCTACCTTAGCCTTTTTTGCCTTTGGCTCTTTAGATTTCGGTTTCTTCCTACACAATTTCAAGAATCAAATGTCAATAAGAGCAATCCAAAACACTTAAGCACAAATCACAGAAAAAGAAGGAATCAGAGAAATTACCTCTCTTGCTTCTTAGCGTCGGCAGCCTGGTCCACAACTTGCGCATCTGAATAACCAAACAACAACAAAATTAATACGAAGTCACTGAAAAACAAAACAACTAAGACAAAAATAAAAAATAAAACTCGTACCAAGGTTCATTTTGATTTTAGCCTCAAGGCTGCAATTGTGCATGTCGATAAGCGCCACTGGCACATTCTTCTTGCAATCGCCGCTGCAAAGAAACAAAAAGAATACACTCTCACATCAACAAACAAAAATAACAAAGCTGGAAGTAGAAGATGCTCTACAATTTCATCGCGTCGTAAACAAAAGGAATAAACAATATCGCAAAATAAAGTCCAAAACCTAAAAGGATAATATTAAGAACAACGTAATCAATTTAGACCAACGAATTAAAAGAAGTTACAAGGAGTAACGAACCATCGCGAAAAAGCACTGCCATCTTTAGCGCGAACAAGAACGGAAGCAGAGCGAGAATCAACCGCGTCCACTCTCTTCCTCGTCTGAGATGCCATTGCTAATCGCAGTTTCCTTCTGCAACTTCACACTTCACTTGATTCGAAGAAAGAACACAAAAGGCTCCAATTCGCAATTTGCAATATATAGTATGAAATCAAAGGAGGGAAAACTGAATAGCCACGCTTTTCGTTTTAGCGCCAATAACCGCGCTTTTCCTTTTCATTTCATTTTTTCCTTCTTTTCACTCTCGCGCGATCCATTTTCGGCCCACTCATCGTTTTTGTTAAAGTGGACCCTTGCAACAATTTTTGTCAAGTTTCCGTTATTGGGCCATTCTCCGGGCCCTGGCTAATTTGTCAAGGTTTTTTATTTAAAAAGGGTAGTTTCTACTTCTACTTCCATAAAATTGTCTCAGCACTTTATTTAAAAAAAATCTCATTTTTGTAAATTTTAAAAAGTTATTATCTTTTAGAAAAACGAATTTCAAATTACGTAATGAAGTTAAAAATGACTTCTAGTTGTATAAACGAAAAATTGAATAACTTTCTGGTCATTTTTTACTCTCAGATTTCAGAAAGGGTAGAAACGGAATATCATTTGTATGAAGTGCATGGAAAATTTATGGAGGTGCAAGAAGCCCATCTTTTGATCTAAGCCTCCTCGAATTTGATATATAAAATAACAAACATTGTTGAGAATTACACGTACTAAGGGCGGTGAGTTATATACATAATTAAATTTAATTGTTATTACAAAGCAATAATATTTTCTCGTTTTTCAAGAGTCATTTTATTTAAAAAATAATTATTGTTTAAGACTTTGGTTACAAGTTCCATCCATCAAATTTATTTAATTTACAAATAAATTGAATTCGAAAACACCTACGATTTATTAAAAAACAAATACTAATTACGATAGCACAAAACAAAAAAACCGTTTACATGTTATAAGTTATAAACATTATTACATTAATAAATTAAATTTACAATAACATTGATTAATAACAAGAGGAGTAAAAGTAAAATCGTTTTTCTTTGCAATAAACCCCTTATAAGATTTTCAAATAAAGCTCTTTATTACTCACATTGAGAATTTTATCGTGGAAAAACCATGTGGAAAAAAAAATCACAAAACGAAAGAACGTTGCATTGTGCAGAAGCTGGTGCTGTCTATTGCACTGCATAACTCTGATATCTGATATCTGATATCTGATATCAGAGAGTGATCGTGACTCTGATATCACAAGGCCTAATCGTTTATAAGAAGATTATGAGCATAAAAAACTAATGAAAAGATAAAGGAAGTAACACTGAAGTTCTTCCCATTTGATACACACAACAGATATGCATGAAGCAAAAATTACACGTAGAAGCCAAAAGGAAAAAGTGAAGTGAGTTTTAACTTGCAGATCTTCATCGTCGCATATTGTGATGGGGAAGGTGTTGGGTGGGACAAAAGAAGAGAAAACTGCCATCGTCAAAGTTGAGAGAGTAACTAAGAGGGTCGTAGTTAAAGCTGTTCTTGGTGGAACAACCCTTCTTCTTCTTCTTCATTTGCCTCTTCATGTATGCTCTCAACCTCCATAACCAACTCCTTCTCCTGCACTTCACAGCCACCACCCCAGATTCAGATTCAAATTCAAAACAACAACCACACATCATAACCATCTCCACTTCAGCAGACCAGACAGACAAACAAAAGGAGATGAGAACAAGCTAACACTCCTTGGTATTATATATGCAGAAAGATGAATCTTTTGTGTATCTATGTTTCGTGAATGGCTTGGAGGAGAAGTTTGAAGGGTGGCTTTTTCCTGTTTCCTAGGAACTGATGTGGCAGTTGTCGTGTTTTGTGAGAGAGAAAAAGTAGGGTCATTACTCTTAACCGGGTAAACCAGTGTGGTAAGAAATAGATAGACTGACACGTTTATACTTTCTCTTATTCCAATAATAATTGCAGTTATAATATACACTATAACTGCATTTCTTTTAAGTAACTGTTGGCATATAACATGTTTCAACTTTTTTGTCATATGTTACTTTTGTTTGTGTTGGATTCACAGAAGGTGTGGAAGTTGTCGAACGAACGTGATAATATTAGTGTTCTGATTCAACTGATAATATTATAGTCAATATATAATATAATAAAATGAAAAAAAAGGAAAAAAATATTTAAGTTGTATTTAAACACCTAAAATTACGCTGAGAATATTGATATCGTTTTCCAAAATATATGATGGATGGATGTATATTTGACTTTTGATGGATGGATGATTGGATATAAATTATTACTGGACGGTATCATTACCGGAAGTTTGGCTTCTTTCTACGAATATAGGGTAATTTTACGTCGAAATTACTAATGTAATTTTTTTTTTCCAAATTACAAGTATAGGCCACGTTATTGAAATATGTTGTATTAATCTTTAATAATACTTTAAAATTCGTTTAAAATTGACATAACTTTAATTAATGTTAACAATGTATGATTTGATTTCTTTTTCTCCATCCAAATCAGAGTCGTGCCATTTTAGAATATTTTAATATAGATATTATTTGTAATTGGGTTATTCTACTTCTTACTTTGCCTGTGGTGGGTATTGAATTTGGTATTATGTAAGCATACCAATAATCTTCGTTTTATATAGGATAAAATTGGACTTCATAAATTTAATTCATATTATAATGGCATGTTTTTCACAATTTATTAAATTAATTTTTAATAAATTGAATTCCTATTATAATGACAGCAAATTTACTATTTATTAAATTAAAAAATAAGTTTTATTAATTTTGTTTTACTGTTATCTCTTTATTCATCAAATAAGATCAATGAATTTAAAATAAATAATCACAAAAAAAAAACATTTTCGTTTTGTTTTACAATAAACATAAAAAACATCATAATAAAGTCATATTAAATTTATGAAATTTTACACAGCTTTTATGCAATATTAATAATTAGTCTTATCAAATTGACACGATTTTCATAATATATATATATATATATATATATATATATATATATATTAATACAATTTTTTTCACAAAAAAATTAACAATACTACACGACTTTCATATAAAATCAATGACTTTCATATATAATCTCAATTTAGATTTTTTTTTTGCCTCTTAATTTGAGTAATTCTTAAGGACTTTAATCTTAAACACATTTAATTATTATTTAAACATAACTCGTAAATAGAACGCGAGTGACTATGTGAACTTTTATAACTTGAATCACATTATCTTTAAGAGTTTTTGATAGAATATGTCATTTTTGTTTTAATAGCAATGTGGTTTAAACATTTTTCGTCCAAATGTTAAAGAATCTAAAAAATGATTTGTATTTCATTTTAATTTACCGCTTAAGTAATATCAACCTATACAAGTCCTCTCACTTAAGTAAATTTTGTGAAATATCTTTATTTTGTTGTATAAGTTACACAAGAATTTTTTTATATATCTATTTGTTTGTTTGCAAATTAAATTTGAATGATTATGATATATATATATATATATATATATGATGTAATTTTAATTAAAATTATACATTTTAAATTGTATGTTAATTATTTTTGTGATCATGTGAATTAATTATGAAATCTCACGTTTAACAAAAGTTCTTTTGTTTCAACGATTATTTAAATATTTTATATTAAAATATTAAATTATGAAAAGTTAAAAAAAAAACATAATATTTTAAACATACAAACTAATGTTGAAAAAACTAATTCTTAATTATGTGATTGTCTTAATTATCAACTTTTTGAACTGAGCCATATGCTAATAATTAATACATGTTATTATTATCTATTTTATGTCCATTTGTGATTGAGTTTCTTATAAAACGATAATGTATGAAAGTAATATCAAACAAAATTGTTTACATCGATATTGATATTTATTTTCAATATAACATAAAACAATAAAATCAATGTAACTTATATACAACATAAAATCAACACAAATTCATAATAAAGAAAAGTTGAAATTATAATGCACTTGTCAAAAGCATGAAATGCATGATCTCTCGTGTATATATACATGTGTGTATGTGAGAGAGATAGACCATTGCTATGGAAATGCAGTTTCTCATTTTCCCTCAGATTTTACTTAAGTGAAGTCAAACCATCTTCAACCCTAGTATCCGTGAATGCTCAGCTGTTGCGTTCTTCCCTTTTTTATCCAAAGATCATTTGTTTTTCACACATTCCTCAGCTCAAAAGGCAACCCTCGTTTACTCTCTCGCAGTTTTATATTTTTAAGTTTTCTTTTTTCCCAATGGTCGAGGTTTTGGTGATTTTGCACGCTTTGAACTTTGGTTCCAATATTCCCTGTGCAATGTGGTTGGTCTGGTCTGGATGTTTATTTCCTATGGTCTTCTTTTACAATTGTTCTGTTGCTGTGGTTTGAAACATGGATTTCTTAAGTAGTGGAAATACATGAACTTCGTCTTTTTAATGTGAGAAAGTAGTTCTTTTTTATTTTGTATACAGAATGGCAGTGTGTATGTTAGTGACAATTTTCCTTTAGTTTCTATTATTATGGATTTCATTATTGTTGTATTTTTGTTAGAATTTATTAATGATAGGGTGGAACACTAGTAGATAAAAGGAAGAAAAATGATTTGGTTTTGGTTTTACTCAAATTTATGTTATTTATCTGGAGGATTTTTTTTAGGTATTTCAGTGATTGTTTGAATTTGAACTCTACTTGTGTATTTAATTGGTAGTTGGTTTAAAAGATCCTTTAAGGAGGATGAAAGGATGAGATGAAATGAAGGTAACATACAATTTGGACCAAAGAGTTGCGTAGGTCTATGAATTTGCAAAAGTTTTTTCAGTCACTTTTAGTAATCCCTTCACTTAAAGGATGTAACCATGTGCTTATCTATAGTGGTCAATTGATGGAGTGGTTTCTAACAGTAGCCATAATGGCTGCATTAGTGGCCACAAAAGTGTCTTTTCGCACTGTGTTGTGGCTCTATCATGATATATCATGACTCCAGAATTCTGTTTATACGCCTTGAACTTTGTTTGGATATTTTTTGGGGAAGTATTCTACATAACTTACCTCTTTTCTTATTCTATTCCTTCCTACTTTTTGGGAACAATATTCTTCCACCATCTTTGGTGCTTGGAAAGGCCATAACTCCACACTTTGCAATTTCTAGTGAATCTTCATATCATTCTGGAATGGGTGATGAAAGGTCTGCTGAAAACGACGAGAGACTTATTTATGAAGCAGCATTACAGGTATTACATGCTGTTAATTGTTGTGTTTGTATATTTAATTCCTTAAATTCTTAAAGTTCTATGAAGAAGATATTCCCTGTGTTAAGTGTGAACGGAAATCATCTAGTTGACATATTTTATCTTGTAAATTTAATGAAATTTTTTTACTTGAGTTTGAAGCTGTGTTCAGGACTTATATGTGATAGGTTGTTAAAGTTGACTGGTTGGGAAATTGGTGGGATCCACTATTTCTCACCTATTTCTACCCATCTTTCTTTCTCTCTCCTAATCTCTTTCTATTTTTCTTCAAACCAACACCTTTAATGCTCACTTTATTTCTCATCTATTTGCACTCTACCTGCTTATTTCTATCTTACCTCTTTCTCTCAGCTCTACCAAACATACTCTAAATGAAGTAACACCCCATAACGATAGTTAGTGCATGGAAACGTCAATAAGTTCTAAAGTAAAACAGTTAAGCCAAATATTGAGTTTCACTTGGTTTAGTGTCTAATCTTATGCTCTATTGATGTTTGTCCAGCATCAATGCGATAGTTGCTTCAAATTTTATTTTTCAGTGCTCGCATCTGTATGTTATACTCATAGGAAATTGTCAATTGTGAATTTGGTTATCACAGGATATCAGTCAACCTAAAACAGAATATGACTTACCTGCTGGTGTATTGTCTGTCTCTCTTATGAGACATCAGGTATCCTAGATTGTCTATTCAATTTCTTTTATTATTTCTGCTCTTGGCCATTTGTTTCTGAGTACTTTATATTTCAGAAAATTGCATTGGCTTGGATGCTTAAAAGGGAAACCAAGAGTTTGCATTGCTTGGGGGGATTTTTGGCTGATGATCAGGTCAATGTTTGGTGATAATTTTTTTAAGCTACAGCTCTTTAGCTTTAATTCTGATTATTGTTACCTGAATACGAAAACCTTGTCCAAGCAGGGTCTTGGAAAGACTGTATCAATGATTTCCCTCATTCTGGCATTGAGGTCATTACAATCAAAATCAAAAACAGATCACTGTGTGCAACCATAAAACTGAAGCTTTGAATTTGGATGACGATGATGTCAACGGTGGTATAGATGTGGAAAAACATAAAAATAGTGTGGAAGCTGATGATTTGTTTCCTAATAGGGAACCTAGTAGTGCAACACAGGCATCTGGTAGAAAAAGGCCAGCTGCTGGTACCCTAGTCATCTGCCCTGCCAGTGTTATGCAGCAGTGGGCCAGGGAACTTGATGAAAAAGTTGGAGATGAAAAACTTTCTGTCTTAGTTTATCATGGGGGCAATAGGACTGCGGATCATGTAGAACTTGCAAAATTTGATGTGGTTCTAACAACGTACTCGATTGTGACTAACGAAGTTCCTAAGCAACCATTAGTTGAGGATGATGATATTGAGGACAAAAATGGGGAAAGATTTGGGTTATCCTCTGAGTTTACTGTTAAAAAAAGGAAAAAACCAATTAACGGAAGTAAGAAGGGTAAAAAAGGTAGAAAAGGAATTGACAGTTCCAGGGAATATAGTTCTGGTCCTCTTGCAAAAGTAGATTGGTTTAGGGTTATTCTAGATGCGGCTCAAACAATAAAGAATCATAGATCTCATGTAGCTAGAGCTTGCTGCAGCCTTAGAGCCAAAAGAAGGTGGTGCTTATCTGGAACGCCTATTCAAAATACTATTGATGATTTGTATAGCTACTTTAGATTCTTGAAGTATGATCCTTATGCTGCATATAAATCATTCTACGACACCATAAAGGTTTCCTATCTCTCGGGATAGCATTCAAGGTTACAAGAAACTTCAAGCAGTTTTAAGGGCCATAATGCTACGTCGTACAAAAGGTGAATATACTATTCCGATTTCTCATGCACCAATTGATGATAGATTTTACATTATTACCTTTTTCTTGGTGTATGGGTTTTCGATATCCTTGCTAAATTCTCATTGATCCCTGCTTAAGTCTAGTCGTACGGTAATGTTAAGTCTAAGCAGGTGGCATGTCAGGTTTGGTTTCTCACGTTCATCTGATAAGGGAACTACTTAATCCTGCATCAAGCATGTCAGATTTGGAAAATGTCCATAAACACCACTATGGGAGATGGGAAAACTTGTTATAATACCATTTCATTAGATGTCAAGAAACTTAGCAACTTTGGTGTTTTGTTGCACGCTCTTCTATAGCATATTAAAATACTGTTTTGCAATATCTTTTTTTTCTCTTAATTTGCTCCACTGTAAGGTAGTTACTTGGGCTTATAGTGGGTAGTTTTCGGATGACTGCCAATGCAACACCACGCAGGGATTTAATAGAAGACCATAACATAATAACAGATCCGCTAGTAGGATATTTTTCCTTCATTGCTGCTGGATTAGGGAATTTAATTTATTTATCACGAAAGTATAGTCTGTGCATAATATTACATTGTCAGTCTGTTTACGTTTTATTGGAAATATTCAGATGTTTTTATATGTTGGAATTATTCCTTTTATTTAGTGAATTCATCCCTAATCTCTATTACCATTCCCACTGTGTGGAATGTAATAACTTACTATTTTCTCTTAATGTTTGATTATATTTGTTTAAGGGTGTGTACTGAACATATTAGCCATCTAGGTTTTCATTTGTGTATTTGAGGTGAGTTTCCCTTTGATTTATAGTCAAATATGGTATGAGTTCTGTTCTATACCATCAATTTATTGCATTTTTCTAGGAACTTTGCTTGATGGGAAGCCAATAATCAATTTGCCTCCTAAAACAATTGAGCTCAGTAGTGTGGATTTCTCCGTTGAGGAACGAGCCTTCTATACTAAGTTGGAATCAGACTCACGCACTCAATTTAAGGTTAGTTCTTCAAATTGGTTTATATTAATACCAAGATACTTTTTAATTATAGTTTTTTTTGTTTCTTTTAAGTGCAACATCTAGAAATGTCCTTTTTCTAATGACATTTCAAACTTAGTGATTAGAAACTCATTTTGATAGTGATAGAAGTAATTGTCTATTTGCAGGCAGAAGGATAGAAACTTCACTAATATTGGCAGACTTTTAAGATAATATTCAACCTATTAATTTTGTTGAGATGATAGGGTTTTGGTAGGGAATGAACACAAAAGATTAAGAATGCTCTCTTATCTATAACTAAATTAAATCTGTGTATCGAGAGTAATTCTATGTTAGGATTTAAGCACAACAGGAGAGACCAACCCAAAAGACCAGGCCATTAGGTTGGAGAACCTCTAGGTTTAAGTAACACATCAAGTAACTAACCTACTCAATGTGGGACTCTAAACATTGCCATCCACTTTTAAGAGTTGATGTCCATGACGACTTCACTCTATGAAATGGTGGTATCTATTCTCTCTTTAAAACGATTTCACTCATTTTTCACTCTTTGAGATATAAGGAGCTAATCCTATATAATCAGAAATATTTAAATTATATATGTATTATTAGGAACATTTTTATTATTTTCGTATCACATCTTTATTATTGTTGGATGACCAAATCTCCTCTATTCATGGTATTGTTTGTTCCCTCAATTTATAAATAAGACAATTTCATAAACGTACGGTCTGATTTCGATGGTTTCTCTTCCCTATAGTTTAACATGATACCAAAGTCCTTTTCAAAACCATGTTAGCCCAGTAGCACTTTCTTCAGGGATTTTGTTTTTGCGAACCTTTCTACTATGTTCACTTTTATTGTTCCTCCTCTCCTTAGTACTTTTTGGTTTGGTCGACAGATGGTGTCCGGAGGATTTTTTGGGAACCTTTTTCCTAGGTTTGCATGTTCAACTCTAATGAAAAATTAGTTGACATGTTCACCAAATCTTTAAAAGGACCAAGGGTACAGTTTATTTGCAGCAAGCTACATATGGCCTATATGCTCCAACATGAGCGGTAGTGTTATAATTATAAAACCAAGAATATCTAGATTAGGTATCTATCATTAGGAACATTTTATTTTATTCCATATCATATATTTGTTATTCGAGGATATCAACTCTTCTTTATCTTTTTTTTTTCTCAATATAAATATGGCGCTTTGTGCTGTCTTAGAAACACGTTTCATCTCAATGTTTCTCTCTTCCATGGAGTTTAACAAAATTGATAACAGATTATTTCTTATAGATATTCTTAAATAACATTAAGATCTTCCAGTAGAATTGGTATTTTGTGTGCATGTATATGTATACATGTATGTGTGTGTGTATTCTCGAAATTCTAACAAAGTAATAGAACGAATCAAGTCCATCACACATTCTATTTAGAAACTACAACATAACACAAACACCTTATATACCACACATCACATAACTATTTGATCATATGGTTTAGAGCACTCGGGTATAGAATATTTCTGATGGTAAAATTTTAAATTAATATAGCTGTTGAGTCTTTTGATAACTAGTTCTAAAGTGCTTATGCTTTTATGCTATCAATATAATTCCATTGGTGATTTTCTTAAATTTTGCATGATAACTAGATTGGTTCTTACTTCCATAAACGTACAGAAGCTTCAATTTTGTACTTATTAAAAGCCTGATAAGTGCATTTCTGTCAGATTCCCACCTTGTTGCATGGGTGAATCAGTTATGGGTTGTCATATACTCAATATATAAGAAGTGCTGGGGTGGTGGAGTTTTTAAACTTCCCATCTCATTCTTTGTATCTAATTTATTAAAAGTCTAGCATACATTTTTGTATTTATAGAATTTTTTTGTACATTTGATCTTTTTATATCTGAATTATTGTGAATCTTACATTAAAAGCTCGTTCTTTGCAGGCATATGCTGCTGCTGGGACAGTGAACCAAAACTATACTAATATTCTTTCAATGCTCTTACGTCTCCGACAGGCTTGTGATCACCCACGTCTTGTTAAAGATTTTGATTCTGATCCTGTTGGGAAGGATTCTGTTGAAATGGCAAAAACTCTTCCAAGGGAATTGCTGATTAATCTGTTTAAGTGTTTGCACGCAACCTTTACTATCTGTCATGTTTGCAATGTGAGTTAAATTCAAATCCTCTTATTTTATGGTACTCTAGATCCTATATTGTGCAATTTTTTTAACATTTGGAAGTGGACTTCATGGTTTGAAAAGTAATGAACGGACTTTTAACTGCAATTTGTATGGGTATTCTTTTAGGAGTGTGGTGCGTTTACACTCCCCATGGACGTTGTTTGTTTACTAAATTGGGTTAAGTTGAACACCTGTGTTCTATTTAAGTAATGTGAATATAGTGATGAGTTTAACAATAAGTTGGTTTTTCAAAAATAGACATGTTTATTATCCGAAAATAATAAGAATAGTTTTAGGGGAACGATATTCTATTTAAACAGGTTTTTGTAGTGTGGGAAAATATCCACAACGGCCGATTGCATCTCAATGCATTTCACACCTAATTGTTTTTAATTTAATCTTAAGTTTATTGTTGTTATCCGTGTCTTAATATAATTTTTTCACGCAACTGATATTTTTGTTGATAAAGGAAAAGTTTGTTGAGAGGAAGAGATAGTATAAAAGACATTATCCTCTTTTTAATGGTACAATATTTTATTCATTGATTGTTGTATCTATGTGACATTTATCATAATTGCTTAATTGAATTTTGTTGGTAGTAGCGAATTATTTGGATAAAAATTCCTTGAATATCTCTATATTGATTACGATAAAAAGTCTCTAGAATATTCTTATTCATATAAGCTTATTTTTGTTTCCTTAGTTTAAGTTTGATTGTTATAAATAAAGGTGATGAAATTGTGACTTGTGCCAAACGTGTTTCCCTCTCTGAATCGGCATATCATAGAACTTTGAATGGGTTGTGTGGATTGAACTAAATCATTAGCACAAAAATTTGAGGATATAAAAAATAGATGCCGCCGTACATTTTGAAGCCATGAACTAAAATCTTTAAATTCCTACATGAATATGACCCAATTAGCCTACAAAGCGTAGGGGAAAGAAAAATTACCTCGTCTTTGTAAAGTATTTTAATTGTAAGGGGAGAAGAAACTTGGAGGATTGTCATGTTTAAAGGAGGAATCGACAAGACCTGTCATGACATCAGAAAAGGGGTCCTTAAGAGATGAAGCACTAGAGGGAAGTCCTCTTCAAAAAGTACTAAATTAATCTTACCGACAATCCAGTACGACATGATATGGGATAACAAATAGCAGACACTTTCATTGGTGGACTACTTCAGGATAGATTCTAGGCTCTTGTAAGTAAGTTGGAAACGATCGATATTCAAGAATCGATATTTATTTACCAACTTGAGAGAGTAATGTAAATAATAGATTATTAGGATAAAAATATCATCAACATCTCTATATTGATTAGGAAAAAATATCTTCAAAATATGTTTATTCGTTTTAGCATATTTGTATTTCTTTTTTCAGAGAGTTTAATAATTACAAACAGAGGTGATGAGAATGTAATTTGTGTGATTGTTATCAATAACATAATTCTTTATTTCCCTATGAACTTAAAGTGATTTTAGATTTTGATTTATCATTTAACCTGTTATAATGGGTGGTAAGTAGAGATTTGATGTCAATAATGGCTGTGGCTGATATGCACTATATTTTAACAGGATCGCCCTCATGGCCCTGTTATTACAATGTGCGGCCATGTCTTCTGTTATGAATGTGTACAGGAATATTTGTCTGGTGATGATAATACGTGCCCTGCTGTTAATTGTAAAAAAACAATCGGTGATGATCTTGTTTTCTCTAAAGTTACTTTGAAGAGTTGTATCTTTGATGATTGTGGCACTTCTAGTTCTTCAAATTCACATCTTAGTGATTATTCGCTAGTGCAACGGGATTATTACATTTCATCTAAAATCAAAGCTGTTCTTGAGGTTCTGCAGTCAAATTGTCATGTAAAAATATCTAATTCTGACTTACCGAACTCTGGATGTTGTAGAGATTCGCCGTCATGTTCTATTGATCTAGAGGTTGATGACAGTGATTCAGAGGGTCGGGTTGCAAAACACGCAAGAAAGGATTCAAAGTCCACAACTGAAGGACCGATAAAGGCTATAGTTTTTTCCCAGTGGACTAGCATGTTGGATTTAGTTGAGACATCATTGTGTAAATTTGGTATACTGTACAGGAAACTTGATGGTAGGATGACTCTGGGTGCAAGGGACAAAGCTGTTAGGGATTTCAATACTGAACCTGAGGTTTGGCCCTTCCCAACATTGTTATAGCTGTAACTTTTATATGCGAATCAATAAATGGCACAAATCAATGAGAAACTATTGTTAGTAGACTAAGTGGTATAAAATTTAAGCCTCTTAATAATGGCTATATCAATAATGTTGTTGCAATTTTAATCGGTATATTTTGCTTCTACTTGGACTTCAATTATCTACTGTGTTTTAAGTGTCTCGATTGCCTGATTAATTGAAATATGTTTCAGATAACTGTTATGCTGATGTCACTAAAGGCAGGAAACCTTGGTTTGAATATGGTTGCTGCTTGTCATGTTATTCTTTTGGATCCGTGGTGGAATCCAACAACTGAAGATCAAGCTATTGATCGAGCCCATAGAATTGGACAAACTCGTCCGGTTACGGTGACAAGGATTACTATTAAAAATACAGTTGAAGATCGGATACTGTCTCTTCAGGTACAATATCCGCCAGTTTAATTTTCTTGTATGTGCCAAAATGAGTTCATACATGGTGGCCATTTCGGATTTAGGTGAGCAGTAGTGAGTGAGGCTTAACAGCCAATCGGACTCTACAAGTTCTTAATTGTTTTCTCTTTCACCTTGAACCTCTCCTTTTTAATATTTGCTTACTCTTGTAATTCATTAAGCAAAATTGGGCCTGCAAAATTAACAGAAGTTCTATTATGGTTCAAGGAGAAAAGTCAAAATTAGCACATGAGGTGATGTTTTTTTAAAAAGGTTATTTATTTAGTAGGGTTTGATATATATGGGAGGGGGGAGTTTGTGTGATTGAGATGAAGATAGATTGCATCTGTCAAATAAATTCTCATTATGATCTTGTGTTGTACCATTTGACAGGAGGAAAAGAGAAAAATGGTTGCATCTGCTTTTGGGGAAGACCATGCTGGTGGGTCTGGAACTCGCCTTACAGTGGATGATCTGAAATATCTCTTCATGGTCTAGACTCAAGACCTCTTTTGCTTCTTCTTCTCATATGATGGATGGATAATTTGAAGTTTTGTTTTGTTTTGGGAGATTTGGCATGGAGTTGGAATGGTTGTTCTGAAGGAGGGGTATGACTTTTTTGGTAGGAGAGGCTTGGTTGATCCAAGTGGTAATATGATCTGTTTTGAGTCCACAAGGGCAATTTTGTCCTCCATGCTTTTATATTGCTGAAGGCTGTCTGTAAATATTCTTATCTAATTGTAATATGGTTTATGATAATATGACCTTGTGCAACAGCCCTTCCTTTCGTGGCAGTGTATAGTTTTCTTGCCAGATTTTGAATTACTGATCATACTGTCCGGCATTTATACCAAGTTTTACCGCAAGCTTATGTTTAAGCTAAAACATTTTAATACAAATTATATTTGAATGATTATGTATTATATATATTTATGATGTGATTTTAATTAAAATTATACATTTAAAATGGTATGTAATTATTTTTGTGATCATTTGAATTAATTATGAAATTTTACGTTTAACAAAAGTTATTTTGTTTCAACGATTATTTAAATATTTTATATTAAAATAT
Source organism: Vigna umbellata (assembly GCF_029865625.1). NCBI lineage: Eukaryota > Viridiplantae > Streptophyta > Magnoliopsida > Fabales > Fabaceae > Vigna > Vigna umbellata. The sequence goes on along the minus strand of NC_142172.1, from coordinate 47,774,242 downwards.
TAAATTATGAAAAGTTAAAAGAACATAATATTTTAAACATACAAACTAATGTTGAAAAAACTAATTGTTAATTATGTGATTGTCTTAATTATCAACTTTTTTGAACTGAGTCATATGCTAATAATTAATACATATTATTTATTGTCTATTTTATGTCCATTTGTGATTGACTTCATTATAAATAGATAATGTTGTGACAGTAGTATCAAACAAAATTGTTTAAAAATTTGGTTTCTCAATTTTTTTTATATCGTTTTTTTTCATATTTTAAAAATTACATCGATATTAATATTTGAATTTTTTTCAATATAATACAACACAATAAAATCAATGTAACTCATATGCAACATAAAATCAACACAAATTCATAAAAAAGGAAAAGTTGAAATTATAATGCATTTGTTAAAAGCATGAAAAGTTAACATAAATTATCTATCATATTATATATTTTCTTATATCACTTTACCTTTTATTACGATAGGGAGATATTCACTTTATATTTGGCACATAAACAACTAAAACTAAATATTCAAAATCCTGATTTTTAACGGAGGATATAAGTTTTGATAACTGATTTGTTATACACATTTACTGAACAATTATATATATTTTTAGTAAATACTTATATCTTTATTATAATTTTATCTTTATTATTTTAGTAAATACTTGAATCTTTATAATTTTAATAAAGATAAAATTATATATATATATATATATATATATATATATATATATATATATATATATATGTGTGTGTGTGTGTGTGTGGATGTGTTGTACTTTTATTAACAGATATATAATGTATTTTTATCACGGTTGATAGAAATAAATGTTTAAATAAAAATTTATTTAATAATTTTTCCGTTTAATCATAAATTAATATGTATTAATTAGCGATTAAGTAAACCACTGCGACTTACAAATGAGATTTTGAAAGTAAAGGTGAAAGTTGTAACACACATATACTATGAAAGAGGGAAAGAAATAAAACTTGAACTTAGTAGGATTGGGGCACAAGTCTGAGATCATTGCTATGGAAGTGCAGTTTCTCATTCCGTGTTTCTCTCAGATTTTGCGTAAGTGAACTCAAACCATATTCAACCTATGTCGTTTTTATACTCTCTTACTATCGGTTACTGCGTTTAGGTGCAAAGATAGGGAGAACCCTAGAATCTGTGAATGCTCAGCTGCTGCGTTCGATCATTTATTTTTCACACATTCCTCATCTCAAAAGGCAACCCTCAATTACTCTCTCGCAATTTATATTTTTAACTTTTCTTTTTCCCCCAATGGTCGAGGTTTTGGTGGTTTTGCACGCTTTGAATCTTGTTCCGCTATTCCCTGTGCAATGTGGTTGATCTGCTTTGGATGTTTATTTCCGTTGGTCTTCTTTTACAATTGTTACTGTCGTTTGGAGCATGGATTTCTTAAACAGTGGAAATACATGAACTTTGTCTTTTTAACGTGAGAAAGTAGTGCTGTTTGGTTTTTTATACAAAATGGCAGTGTGTATGTTAGTGGCAATTTTCTTTTAGTTTCGATTTATTATGGATTTCATTGTCGTTGCACTTTTGTTAGAATTGATTAATGATAGGGTGGAAGACTGATAGATAAAAAGAAGAGAAATGATTTGATTTTGGTATTACTCAATTTTACGTTATTTACCAGGAGGGAAATCTTTTTAGGTATTTCAGTGATTGTTTGAATTTGAACTCTACTTATGTATTTAATTGTTAATTGGCTTGAAAGATCTTAAGGAGGATGAAAGGATGATATGAAATGAAGGTAACGTACAATTTGGACCAAAGAGTTGCGTAGGTTTATGAATTTGCAAAAGTTCTTTTAATCATCTCTAGTAATCCCTTCACTTAAAGGATGTAACCATGTGCTTATCCTTATTGATACTTCTTAGTTCATACTACATTTGCAGTGGAGCTGTTAATACTTTATTGGGGGCATTTTTTACTCATTCAATCTAAGTAATAATACTGTTTTACTATTTTACGATATCTTTTATCTTCTGTGAATAATCATTTTTATCTGTAAGAGAGTTTTTTTGGTGGAACTCATTTGCTTCAACACTTATTCCATAGGTTACCCTTATAATATAATGATACTTATGTCGTGTTATATTTTCTTTTTCTTACCCGTTCCCCTGTATTGGTTTGATTTACATGTAAAAGGAATAATGAGATTATTACCACATTTCTATAATATCTTAATTGCATTTGTTTATTGTAAAAAAGTAGAAATTATATAGAACTCAAGGTTTACCCTTGTGTGGGTTGCTACAATATAAATGCTTGTGGGCAGTTGAGTATTTGATTTAATATCAAAGGAGTATAGAACAGTTGAGTATCTGAGTGAAGGTGTTTTCATTTTGGGAAGGCTTATCTATAGCAGTCAATTGATGGAGTGGTTTCTAACAGTAGCCATAATGGCTGCATTAGTGGTCACAAAAGTGTCTTTTCACATTGTGTTCTGGCTCTATTATGATATATATTGACTCCATAATTCCGTTTATACGCCCTGAACTTTGTTTGGGTATTTTTGGGGGAAGTATTCTACATAACTTACCTCTTTTCTGATTCTATTCCTTCCCATCTTTTAGGATTACTTTTATACTGAGTTATTTCTTTCTTCCTTTAGATTTGCAGTTCACGTTTTTGTATTTTTTCTATCTAATTTGTCATGTTCTTTTTTGTTTTAATTTCACCACCATTTTCCTTATTTTATTTTTTACTTCATTAGTGTGTTCTTATTGCTCCTGCGTTGATTGTGATTGTGTGCAAACTGTGACTTATTTATCTCGAGTCTCTTTAATTTTACTTTCATTTTTCTAGTATTTATATGTTCATGGAGTAGTACACATTTGTTTTTGTATTATAGTCAGTGTGCTTCCTGTTATAGTGATTTTAGAGAGTTATTTACCTACACACCGCAATCTGGTATTGTCATGTGGAGTTCGATACTCATGATACTTTATGGCTACAGGTTGGCACAACTTTTTATGGTTCTGTTTGTAGATTCTAGGACGGCTGAGGGAACATATATCGTTATTTCAATTTCATGGGTGAGTCTATATATATTAGTTCGTCAGATGACGATGAGTTGGAGGAGATAGATGTTCAAAAGAGAACTCTTCCGCAATGGGCAACAACTTTTGAAAGGAGTTCAGGTGCGTGATCTTTAGTAAAGGTCCCGTTTGATATATATATATATATATATATATATATATATATATATATATATATATATAATTTGTAAATTAGTTATCATCATACCTGCAATATTATGTGCAGACTATGGTAGGCGGAATAATTCTTCAAGAGGGTCAAATAGTTCAAACCTAAGTTCTTCTAGTGTTTATAATCATTCACAAATCAAACCTCATACACTACCTGGGTCCAGTACCAATGCACTGAACAACAGAATTGCACGAAGAGATGAACCTTCCTACCGTGCTCAGAATGGAAACACAAGTCAGCAACAAACAGTTAATTCCCGAATTTCAAACTCTGATGGTGTAGATCATGAGAAAATGTCATCTCAGCAAGCTTTCAAGAGGACCCTTCCTTCAACTCTTCAGCCTTCTGTAACAAGGGCTCTTCCTTCTCCTTTATTTGTGTCAGACATCAGATCAAGCAACTTAAAAGATAACCCAGGCAGTAGTCATCTTCATGATGCATATAAGAATCATCGCCAGGGAGTAGGGCCTAGCATGTCCGGTGACAGGGGCTACATTCGTGACAGTTTTATCAGGGGCCATGACGAAGGTCATTTATTGTATCAAAATAGTGGGAACAGGATTCTTCCACCATCTTTGGTGCTTGGAAAGGCCATAACTCCACACTTTGCACTTTCTAGTGAATCTGCATATCATTCTGGAATAGGTGATGAAAGGTCTGCTGAAAATGACGAGAGACTTATTTATGAGGCAGCATTACAGGTATTACATGCATTTCATTGTTGTGTTTGTATATTTAACTACTTAAATTCTTTAAGTTGTATGAAGAAGATATTCCCTCAGTTAAGTGTGAGCGGAAATCATGTACTTGGACATATTTTATCTTGTAAGTTTAATGAAAAATATTTACTTGAGTTTGAAGATGTGTTTAGGACTTATATGTGATGGATTGTTAAAGTTGACTGGTTGGGAAATTGTTGGGATCCACTGTTTTTCACCTGTTTCTAGCCATCTCTCTTTCCCTTTCCTAATCTCTTTCTGTTTTTCTTCAAACAAACAGCTCTAATGCTCATTTTCTTTCTCATCTATTTGCACTCAACCTGCTTATTTCTATCTTACCTATTTCTCTCAGCTCTTTCAAATATACTCTAAATGAAGTAACACCCCACAACAATAGTTAGTGCATGGAAACATACAATTAGTTCTAAAGTAAAACAGTTAAGCCAAATGTTGAGTTTCACTTGGTTTAGTGTTTAATCTTATGCTCTATTGATGTTTATCCTGCATGATTTGTGGAAGCTGCTTCAAATTTTCTTTTTCAGTGCTCGCATCAGTATGTGTTATATTCACAGAGAATCATTATTGTCAATTGTGAATTTGGTTATCACAGGATATCAGTCAACCTAAAACAGAATATGACTTACCTGCTGGTGTATTGTCTGTCTCTCTTCTGAGACATCAGGTATCCTGGATTGTCTATTCAATTTCTTTTATTATTTCTGCTCATGGCCAATTGTTTGAGTACTTTATATTTCAGAAAATTGCATTGGCTTGGATGCTTCAAAGAGAAACCAAGAGTTTGCATTGCTTGGGGGGGATTTTGGCTGATGACCAGGTCAATGTTTGGTGATAATTTTTTTAAGCTACCTCTTTACCTTTAATTCTGATTATTGTTATCTGAATACCAAAACCTTGTTCAAGCAGGGTCTTGGAAAGACAGTATCAATGATTTCCCTCATTCTGGCATTGAGGTCATTACAAACAAAATCGAAAACAGATGATGTGCACAATCATAAAACTGAAGCTTTGAATTTGGATGACGATGATGACAATGGTGTTATAGATGTGGAAAAACATAAAAATAGTGTGGAAGCTGTTGATTTGTTTCCTAATAGAGAACCTAGCTGTTCAACACAGGCACCTGTTAGAAAAAGGCCGGCTGCTGGTACCCTAGTTGTCTGCCCTGCCAGTGTTATGCGACAGTGGGCCAGGGAACTTGATGAAAAAGTTGGAGATGAAAAACTTTCTGTTTTAATTTATCATGGGGGAAATAGGACTAAGGATCATGTAGAACTTGCAAAATTTGATGTGGTTCTAACAACATACTCTATTGTGACTAATGAAGTGCCTAAGCAACCATTAGTTGAGGATGATGATATTGAGGACAAAAGTGGGGAAAGGTTTGGGTTATCCTCTGAGTTTACTGTTAAAAAAAGGAAAAAAACAATTAACGGAAGTAAGAAGGGTAAAAAAGGTAGAAAAGGAATTGACAGTTCGAGGGAATATGGTTCTGGCCCTCTTGCAAAAGTAGGGTGGTTTCGGGTTATTCTAGACGAGGCTCAAACAATAAAAAATCATAGAACTCAGGTGGCTAGAGCTTGTTGCAGCCTAAGAGCCAAAAGAAGGTGGTGCTTATCTGGAACGCCTATTCAAAATACTATTGATGATTTGTATAGCTACTTTAGATTCTTGAAGTATGATCCTTATGCTGCATATAAATCATTCTACAACACCATAAAGGTTCCCATAGCCCGAGATACCATTCAAGGTTACAAGAAACTTCAAGCAGTTTTAAAGGCCATAATGCTACGTCGTACAAAAGGTGAATTTAGTATATTTTGATTTGTCATGCACCAATTGATGATAGATTGTACATGATTACCTTTTTCTGGGTGGTATGGGTATTCTGTCTCCTTGCTAAATTCTCATTGATCTGTGCTTAGTCTAGTTGTTATTTTGATAATGTTAAGTCTAAGCAGGTAGCATTTCGGGTTTGGTTTCTCATGTTCACCTGATAAGGGAACTACTTAATCCTGCATCAAACATGTCTTGTTTGGAAAATGTCCATAAACACCACTATGAGAGATGGGCAAACTGGTTATAATACCATTTCATTAGATGTCAAGAAAGGTAGAAACTTTGTTGTTGTGTTGCAAACCCTTCTATAGCATATTAAAATACGGTCTTTCGTAAAATCTTTTTTTCTCTTAACTTGCTCCACTGTAAGGGAGTTTACTTGGGCTTATAGTGGGTAGTTTTAGGATGACTGCCAATGCAGGACCAAACAGGGATTTAATCGAAGACCATAACATAATAACAGATCTGCTAGTAGGATATTTTTCCTTCATCGCTGCTGGATTAGTGAATTTAATTTATTTATCGTGAAAGTATAGTCTGTGCATAATATTACATTGTCAGTCTGTTTACTTTTTCTTGGAAAGATTTTTAGATGTTTTTATATGTTGGAATTATTCCTTTTATTTAGGGAACTCATCCCTAATCTCTATTACCATTTCCACTGTGTAGAATGCAATGGCTTATTTTTTTCTTTATATTTGACTATAAATATAATTTTATTTGTTTAAGGGTGTGTACTGAACATATTAGCCATCTAGGTTTTCATTTGTGTATTTGAGGTGAGTTTCCCTTTGATTTATAGTCAAGTATGGTATGAGTTCTGTTCTATACCATCAATTTATTGCATTTTTCTAGGAACTTTGCTTGATGGGAAGCCAATAATCAATTTGCCTCCTAAAACAATTGAGCTCAGTAGTGTGGATTTCTCCGTTGAGGAACGAGCCTTCTATACTAAGTTGGAATCAGACTCACGCACTCAATTTAAGGTTAGTTCTTCAAATTGGTTTATATTAATACCAAGACACTTTTTAATTATAGTTTTTTTTTTCTTTTAAGTGCAACATCTAGAAATGTTCTTTTTCTAATGACATTTCAAATTTAGTGATTAGAAACTCATTTTGATAGTGATAGAAGTGATTGTCTATTTGGAGGCACAAGGATAGAAACTTCACTAATATTAGCAGCCTTTTAAGAAAATATTCAACCTATTAATTTTGTTGAAATGATAGGGTTTTTGGTAAGGAATGATGACAAAAGATTAAGACTGCTCGCTTATCTATAACTAAATTAAATCTGTGTATCGAGAGTAGTTCTATGTTAGGATTTAAGCACAACAGGAGAGCCCAAACCAAAAGACCAGGCCATTAGGTGGGAGAACCTCTAGGTTTATGTAACACATTAAGTAACTAACCTACTCAATGTGGGACTCTAAACATTGTCATCCACTTTTAAGAGTGGATTTTCATGACGACTTCACTCTATGAAATGGTGGTAGCTATTCTCTCTTTGCGGTGACTTCCCTCATTTTTCACTCTATGAGATGTAAGGAGCTAATCCTACATAATCAGAAATATTTAAATTATATATTTAGTATTAGCAACACTTTTATTATTTTCGTATCACATCTTTATTATTATTATTATTATTAGAGGATCAAATCTACTCTGTTCATTGTATTGTTTGTTTCCTCGATATAAATAAGACAGTTGTGCTGTCTCAGAAACGTACGGTCTCATTTCGATTTCTCTTCCCTATAGTTTAACATGATATCAAATCCTTTCCAAAACCATGTTAGCCCAGTAGACCGACTTTCTTCAGGGATTTTTGTTTTTGCGAACCTTTCTCTCCTATGTTCACTTCTATTGTCCTCCTCTCCTTAGTATTTTTTGGTCTGGTCGACTGATGGTGTCAGGAGGATTTTTGGGAACCTTTTTCCCAGTTTTGCTCTCATTATTCTGATGTGGCAATGTCAAGTGCAGAAGCAAAATACAGGGCAGTGACATTAGTCACTTGTGAGCTCATATGGCTAAAAGAACTCCTCAAACAACTTAAATTTGAAGATTCCCAAACGCACCTTGTATATGAAAACCTGGCTGCATTACACGTTGCATCTAATTTTTCTTTCATGAGAGAACCAAATATATTGAGGTGGATTGTCATTGGATTAGAGAAAAACTAGAGACCGGAGACATCACCAGATTTGTCAACTATAATGAACAATTGGTTGACATGTTCACCAAATCTTACCAAGGGTCGAGTATATTTGGAGCAAGCTACATATGATCTATATGCTCCCACTTGAGGGTTAGTGTTATAATTATAAAATCAAGAATATCTAGATTAGATATGTATCATTAGGAACATTTTAATTTATTTGATATCATATATTTGTTATTAGAGGATATCAACTCTATTTTTTTCTCTCAATATAAATATGGCACTTTGTGCTGTCTTAGAAACACGTTTCATCTCAATGTTTCCCTCTTCCGTGGAGTTTAACAAAATTGATAACAGATTATTACTTATAGATATTCTTAAATAACATTAAGATATTCCAGTACAATTGGTATTTTGGGTGTATGTATGTGTGTGTGTGTGTGTATGTATGTATGTGGGTGTGTGTGTATTCTCGAAATTCTAACAAACTAATAGAACAAATCAAGTCCATCACACATTCTATTTAGAAACTAGAACATGAAACAAATACCTTATATATCACACATCACATAACTGTTCGATCATATGGTTTAGAGCACTCAGGTATAGGATATTTCTGATGGTAAAATTTTAAATTAATGTTGCTGTTGAGTCTTTTGATGACTAGTTCTGAAGTGCATATGGTTTTATGCTATCAATATAATTTCATTGATGATTTTCTTAAATCTTGCATGATTACTAAATTGTTTCTTCCATAAACATACAGAAGCTTCAATTTTGAACTTATTAAAAGCCTGATAAGTGCAATTCTGTCAGATTCCCACCTTGTTGCATGGGTGAATCAGTTATGGGTTGTCATATACTTAATATATAAGAAGTGCTGGGGTGGTGGAGTTTTTAAATTTCCCATCTCTCTCTGTATCTAATTTATTAAAGTCTAGCATACACTTTTGTGAATTATAGAATTTTTTTGTTCATTTGATCTTTTTATATCTGAAGTATTGTGGATCTGACTTTAAGAGCTCATTCTTTGCAGGCATATGCTGCTGCTGGGACAGTGAACCAAAACTATGCTAATATTCTTTTAATGCTCTTACGTCTTCGACAGGCTTGTGATCACCCACGTCTTGTTAAAGATTTTGATTCTGATCCTGTTGGGAAGGATTCTGTTGAAATGGCAAAAACTCTTCCAAGGGAATTGCTGATTAATCTGTTTACTTGTTTGGACGCAACCGTTACTATCTGTCATGTTTGCAATGTGAGTTAAATTCAGATGCTATATCTTTTGGTACTCTAGATCCTTTTGGTTGTCTTATATGAGTTATGGTGTTTTCTTCCTATATTGTACAATCTTTTTAACATTTGGAAGTGGACTTCATGGTTTGAAAAGTAATGAACGGACTTATAACTGCAATTTGTATGGATATTCTTTTAGGAGTATGATGTATTTACACTCCGCATGGACGTTGTTTGTTTACTAAATTTGGTTAAGTTGAACACCTGTGTTCTATTTAATGTAATGTGAATTTAGTTATGATGAGTTTAACAATAAGTTGTTGGTTTTTCAAAAATAGACATGTTTATTATCCCAAAATAATAAGAAATAGTTTTAGGGGAATGCTTTTCTATTTAACGAGGTTTTAGTAGTGTAGGAAAATTCCACAACGGCCTATTGCGTCTCAATGCATTTCACACCTAATTGTTTCTAGTTTAATCTTAACTTTATTGTTGTTATCCGTGTCTTAATATAATCTTTTCACGGAACTGATATTTTTGTTGATAAAAGAAAAGTTTATTGAGATGAAGAGATAGTATAAAGGACATTATCCTCTTTTTAATGGTACTATATTTTATTGATTGATTGTTGTATCTATTTGCATTTATCATAATTGCTTAATTGAATTTTGTTGGTAGTAGCGAATTATTAGGATAAAAATACCTTGAATATTTCCATATTGATTAGGATAAAAAGTCTCTAGAATATTCTTATTCATTTAAGCTTATTTGTGTTTCTTTAGTTTAAGTTTGATTTTTACAAATAAAGGTGATGAAATGTAATTTGTGCCAAACGTGTTTCCCTCTCTGAATTGGAATATCATAGAACTTTGAATGGGTTGTGTGGATTGAACTAAATCATTAGCACAAAAATTTGAGGATATGAAAAATAGATGCCACCCTACATGCTGAAACCGTGAGGTAAAATCTTTAAATTCCTACATGAATATGACCCAATTAGCCTACAAAGCGTAGGGGAAAGAAAAATTACCTCGTCTTTGTAAAGTATTTTAATTGTAAGGGGAGAAGAAACTTGGAGAATTGTCATGTTTAAAGATGGAATCTCCGAGACAAGACTGGTCATGACATCAGAAAAGGGGGTCCTTAAGAGATCAAACACTGGAGCGAAGTCCTCCTCAAAAAGTACTACATTACTCTTACCGACAATCCAGTACAACATGATATGGGATAACAAATAGTAGACACTTTCATTGGTGGACTACTTCAGTATAGATTCTAGGGTCTCGTATGTTCCGACTTCAGGAGAGTAATGTAAATAATAGATTGTTAGGATAAAAATATCATCATCTCCATATTGATTAGGAAAAAATATCTTAAAAATGTTTATTTGTTTCAGCATATTTGTATTGTTTTTCAGATAGTTTAATAATTTCAAATAGAGGTGATGAGAATGTAATTTGTGTGATTGTTATCAATAACATATTTCTTTATTTCCCTGCGAACTTCAAGTGATTTTTAGATTTTGATTTCTCATTTAATCTGTTATAATGGGTGGTAAGTAGTTATTTGATGTCAATAATGGCTCTGGCTGACATGTACTATATTTCAACAGGATCCCCCTCATGGCCCTGTTATTACAATGTGCGGCCATGTCTTCTGTTATGAATGTGTACAGGAATATTTGTCTGGTGATGATAATACGTGCCCTGCTGTAAATTGTAAAGAAACAATCGGTGATGATCTTGTTTACTCCAAAGTTACTTTGAAGAGTTGTATCTCTGATGATGGTGGCACTTCTAGTTCTTCAAATTCACATCTCAGTGATTATTCGCTAGTGCAGCGGGATGATTACATTTCATCTAAAATCAAAGCTGTTCTTGAGGTTTTGCAGTCAAATTGTCACATGAAAATATCTAATTCTGACTTACGGAACTCTGGATGTTGTAGAGATTCGCCGTCATCTTCTATTGATCTAGAGTTTGATGACAGTGATTCAGAGGCTAGGGTTGCAAAACACACAAGAAAGTATTCAGAGTCCTCAACTGAAGGACCGATAAAGGCTATAGTTTTTTCCCAGTGGACTAGCATGTTGGATTTAGTTGAGACATCATTGTGTCAATTTGGTATACTGTACAGGAGACTTGATGGTAGGATGACTCTGGGTGCAAGGGACAAAGCTGTTAGGGATTTCAATACTGAACCTGAGGTTTGGCCCTTCCCGACATTGTTATAGCTGTAACTTTTATATGCGAATCAATAAATGGCACAAAGCAATGAGAAACTATTCTTGGTAGACTAAGTGATATAAAATTTAAGCCTCTTAATGGCTATATCAATAATGTCGTTGCAATTTTAGTCGGTATATTTTGCTTCTACTTGGACTTCAATTATCTACTGTGGTTTAAGTGTCTCAATTGCCTGATTAATTGAAATACGTTTCAGATAACTGTTATGCTGATGTCACTAAAGGCAGGAAACCTTGGATTGAATATGGTTGCTGCTTGTCATGTTATTCTTTTGGATCTGTGGTGGAATCCAACAACTGAAGATCAAGCTATTGATCGAGCCCATAGAATTGGACAAACTCGTCCTGTTACCGTGACAAGGATTACTATAAAAGATACCGTTGAAGATCGGATACTGTCTCTACAGGTACAATATCCGCCAGTTTAATTTTCTTGTATGTGCCAAAATGAGTTCATACATGGTGGCCATTTCGGATTTAGGTGAACAGGAGTGAGTGAGGCTTAACAGCCAATCGGACTTTACAAGTTCTTAATTGTTTTCTCTTTCACCATTAACCGCTCCTTTTTAATATTGCTTACTCTTGTAATTCATTAAACAAAATTGGACTTGTAAAATTAACAGAAGTTCTATTATGGTTAAAGGAGAAAAGTCAAAATTAGCACATGAAGTGATATTTTTTTAAAAAGGTTATTTATTTAGTAGGCTTTGATATATATGAGAGGGGGGAGTTTGTGTGACTGAGATGAAGATAGACTGCATCTGTCAAATAAATTCTCATTATGTTCTTGTGTTGTACCATTTGGCAGGAGGATAAGAGAGAAATGGTTGCATCTGCTTTTGGGGAAGACCATGCTGGTAGGTCTGGAACTCGCCTTACAGTGGATGATCTGAAATATCTCTTCATGGTCTAGACTCAAGACCTCTCCTTGCTTCTTCTTCTCATATGATGGATGGATAATTTGAAGTTTTGTTTTGTTTTGGGAGATTTGGCATGGAGTTGGAATGGTTGTTCTGAAGGAGGGGTATGACTTTTTTTGGTAGGAGAGTCTTGGTTGATCCAAGTTGTAATATGATCTGTTTTGAGCCCACAAGGGCAATTTTGTCCTCCATGCTTTTATATAGCTGAAGGCTGTATGTAAATATTCTTATCAAATTATAATATGGTTTATGAAAATATGACCTTGTGCAGAGCTCTTCCTTTTGTTGCAGTGTACAGTTTTCTTGCTAGCTACTGTGGGTCTAGCTGTACCCTCCATGCTGGGCCCCCCTCTCCGGTGTAGATTGACCAACTCGATGTGGGCTCTTATTTTAGAACAAATTCAAAAGTTTAAGTGCGTATCCTTACTGTTTGCAATTTTGAATTTTTATTAAACACCGTTAGTCTATAATTGAAAATAACTTTACTATTCATTGATTGTGCAGAAATTTTATAGAAGTAATTTTGTTTGATTATTGCTTTGTAGAATTTGATTTTGCTTCGAAATTTTGGTTTGATTAAAAGTAATAAAAAGTAGCTTTTGCATCTGTAGGGGCAGTTATATGAAGTTTTACCGCAAGCTTGTGTTTAAGCTAAAACATTTTAATACAAGTATGTAGATACATAAATATACCTTCATTCGACGTAGAGGTTTTTTCTTTCTTTCAATCTTTCTCTTTTTGGTGTATATTAGGTATTGATAAATATTTTGAATGTCTCATAGATTATTTTCATTTTAATATTCACTTTTGCCAGTCTTTACTAATATGAAGACACGACGGTATTTTGTATACTTGAATGACTATCGAAATTCCTAAAGAATTATTTTTTTCTTTTGAAATTTGTCAGTATTCCTCTGATTTGATCTAACGAAAGTAGAATGTGTGTGAAATGTACTGATTATTTGTTTTAGTGTTGAACATAGAAAAAAAATGAACTGAAGGTAGTATCTTTGATTTGTAAAGAAGCATTAAAAAAACTCTCTTTGCTACAAAAGAAATTATTCATTACGAATGCAACGCGTTCATTGAGCTAACTGGATGATCGCATTAATGTCAATGCCATATCATAAATTAGAGCAAATTCAATTTTTATTGTTATCAAAAGGTATAATGCTGAGACATAACAGCATTGACGTAACAACGAGGGTATAAAATCTTAAGATTTTTTGAAGGGTTTTTTATGTGCCTGTAGAGATGCAAAGTATATCCTACATGATCTTATTTTCTAATCAAAGGGTACATTAATTGATTCCTTTCCTTTCACCATTTTTCACCAACAGGTTCCCACTTTATGGTGGGCCTATAAAGTGCTTACAAAGCCAAAGGACTGGACACGAAAAATATCATTTTCACTGCTAAAATTATCAAACACATTGATGCATTGACGTGAATGGAACATGTAAGGCTGAATTTGGTGCTAATAATGAACCACATTAGGGAATAAAAAGAAATGGAGAAGGGTGATTTATGTTAATCTTAGATCCTTGAAAAGAGAAAAAGCAAAGCAGAAATGGCTTGGCTTTGCAAAAGTGAGTGGTGAAATGCACTCGAAACAGAGGTCCCAACAAAAGGCAGAGCAGAGAGTCCCTATTGATGGTTTTCACATGCCCATAATGGTGGTGGCTCCCCTTCTTCCCTCATCATTCAATTGCACTACCAGCTTTCACACTGGGGAATCTCTATATGTGAAAGAAAGAAAGAAAAAAGAAAAAAAGAAAAAGATGTCAGAGCAATGTCCACCCATCAGTAGTAGTGAAGCTAAATCATTTCCCACCTTCAAATTCATTAAAAGTGTTCTCTTGGATCCTCCTCAATATCACACTCCACACCATAAACATTACCCATATCAACTTTTCTATCATTCTTTTGACTGCTCTCTCAGTTACTCTACCAATCTTTGACCACCCATTCATCACAATTTTCCACTTACTTTTAGCATCTCAAAATCAAAACCCAAGCACCTTAATAATAATAATAATATTATTATTATCTATTATAATTAATGAGCACATGCACTAAAACTAGCAAAATTCATATGGTTGTTGATATACATGGGTATTATCACTTAACAGACATTGGGTCCGAATCCGACAAACCCATTAGCTCCATCAACAGAAATCTGAATGCCCTCTTGCTGAATGTTGCCAATGATGGAAAGGGCAGAAGAAGAAGGAGCAAAGGCAAAACAAAAGGTTCCCACATCATCCACTGGGATCAGAAAGTTCCTAGCTGGCAGGGTCAAAATAGGCCCACCCGAAAAGTAAAACGAAACGGTCGGAACCCGAACCGATACAAACCCAAACAGGTCATAACACGTGTCAAAAATCGACGCTCCGGAAGCCCGTGGCAGGTTGGTGGTTTGGGCTATAAACCCATCGCGGAAAGCCTCGTAAGCCGCCGTTGGCAGCCGCGTCACAGCGGTGCCGGTGTCCATAACGACTCCGCCATCACCCATTTCGGATAATTTGAAAACATCTTCGGGTATGGGTATCCGTAGCCCCCCAACTCCCAGACCCAAAAGCCCAACATAGTAAAAACTTGGGGCCCGCGGGTTGTGGATCAGGGGAACCCACGCTGCTCCCACGGGCATTGCTTCGCGTCCGAATTCGAGTAATCCGGGGGATTGGGTTCCCCTGCTAACTAAACAATAACTAAAGGCCTCGCCAGTTTGCCCACCGAGCTGGCCCACGAAGGACATGGGCCCACCTCCGAGGCCCAGAAGCCCAGCGGCGCCAACGAACATTCCCTGGTTGCGGTGCCCGCACCCGATTGCGACGTTTCGGATCAAGGTTCGTCCGAAGGTGATTGTTTCAAGCGCGAGTGTTCCTTTAGTGTAGGACCCGTCTCCGTAGGAGACTTCGTACCGGCAGCGTCCCTCGTGGCAGCCGGCGTTGTCCACGTGGCTGCACACGGTGGACTCGCAGGAGACGCCGGCGTAGGAGGAGGAATCGGCTGGGTTGAAAACCGGGTCGGATTGGTGGTAGCATTGGGTGCAGGGTTCGCATTGGACCCATATAATGTCGCTGCCTGAGTCTATGACCACGTATTGGTTCCGAGGCGGGCTTCCAACTCCGATTCTGACAAAGTACTCCCCGCTTCCCTGTTCCATACCCGAGACCACATCCGACCCGAATGCCTCCGAGTCCAAGGTGGGTTTTCCGGAGGCCAGGCGGCGGAGGAGGGCGGCGACCCTTCTGGAGTCTCGCTTTATTCGGGCGTTGAACCGGGTCTGGTGGTCGTGGGAAGTGTTAAAGGTGGGAACTTTGTCTCTGTGGACTAGTTTTAGTTTCCCTTTTGTTGATGATGAATCAATGACAGTGTTGGGTGTTTGGTGGTTGTTGGACGGTTGTTTTGGGGTTGGGGTTGGAATGAGTTTGGTCTGTGCGAGGGTTTGTTTTACGTCGAGTTGTTGGAAATGAGGGTATGATAGGTTGTGAGAAGAGGAGGTGCTTAGAAGGAACGAGAGCAGAAGCAGAACTGTGAACATGGTGCTGTGTTATTGATGTTTTAGTTGTTGGTGTGATACGGATGCGTGTGTGTTGTGTTGTGTTGTGTGCAGAGCGAGGAGGAATTTATTTGGTTGGGTTTTTGGTGTGTAGAGGGAAAAGGGGTTTACTGTGGAAATAATTGTACGTAGAAGAAGTTTCTGTTTTTGTAGTTTAGTGTTTGGAATGATTTATACGAGTTTTAGAGGTGAGTGGAAAGTTGTATGCATCTTTGAGAATGGTGCATTGAGGAAGGAGTGGAGCGATGTGGTGGTGAGTTACAGCAAGATGGAAAGGTAGTTGGTGGTGGTGGTGATGGCACATAGTATTTTTGTTAAGGGATTTATTTGATAGTGTAAAACATCGTATTATCTATTGATTTTGTATTGATTATGCATTTTTGTCTTTACCTGCTACTGCAATTGTGTGTACTAGAAGTGCTCAATGGCCAAATGAAATGACCAACCGATAGTGTGCTCGTTTAGTGAGTTTTTTACTTTTATTGGAATGTTGTCTTTCATTTTTACTGATGATGTTATTGTTGTCACTTTATTAGTACTAAAATTAACTTGTGGGGAGGAGTGACATGGTTTTGAAGAAAAGGATGGCCCCTTGAAGGGAAAAAAGGGGCGACCAGACGTGTTTGTCTGTGACACTTTTTTTGGGTCACGCCAACATGATCTGTTTAATAGGAAGAGAAAGAAGGATTGGTATCACTGTTGTGTGGGGAAGAAAGTGATGATGGAAGTACATTGACATTTGGTAAAGCTGCAACTAATTTCCTGGTTACACCAGAAAAATTAGCAATGAATAGTAGGTACACTCTAACAAATTTGTCTATGTATATTGCACAGAAATATTATCTAGCAATTAAGCCTTCAAGTTAACAACATCTCATGAAATGGAAATCAGGTATCTCAAATGATACTGTGCTATTCAATCTATTGGCAGAAGGGAAAACAGAGTTACACGTTATACTGTACGGCTAGACCTATATAGTTAGGAAAGAACCACTGAAAATGAGTTGCATACGTTTAAATTTATGAAATTCAGATAAACAACATAGTCTAGAATGGAGATAGGACATCTTTAATAGTGAACTGCAAACTAACATTAAGAGTAAGTGTTACTTAACAGACAGTTGGTCAAGATTGAACTCTGATTAGAGTTTTACTAATCCTAAACTCATATAACAAAACTATGAGATGAAAAGTAAGATAGTGGGTCAAGATTGAACTCTGATTAGAGTTTTACTAATCCTAAACTCATATAACAAAACTATGAGATGAGAAATAAGAGGTAGTTGATTACATTTATTATGAATTTAAGATTTTTAATCGATATAATTACTAACTTAAGGATTAGAATGTCTTTTGACAAGTATTTTCAAAAGTATTTTCAAACGATTTGAAGTGTAATGGAGGAAAAGTTTGATCAAAAAACGTTCAGAATCTTCTCTGTTTCTCCATTAAATTTAGTTGGCTGTACAGTGTAGCGTGTTTATTTTAATTGCACTAATTGGTGAAAGAATTGGTAGCCATGTTGGTTGAAAGTGTTGTTGATGATGGACATTAGAAGAAAGAAATAGGAATTATTAGTTGTGGAATAGAGGCTTAACTTTTCCATCAATGATTGCAAAAGAAAAAAAATTGTGGATTGCAAGCATTAATTCATTCGTTGGGCTCTCTGCATTATGCATGTGTCACTTTTGAATGCATTCATGCAAAATCACTATTGTTTTCCCTGGTTTGGGTTTACAAAGAAGGAATTTTAAGGGAACTTAATCACTTTATTGACTAAGATATGCGCCAGCTTTGCAGCTTTGCCTTCACCTTAAATAAAGATTAAATTCTCTCTTCCTTTCTCTCTCTGTCTCTTTCAATTCCTAATCCAAATATCCAATGAGTTTCTTGAATAGTTGAACCTTCAAAAGTGGAAGACTTCTAACTTCTTTTAAAAGATAATACTGTTGTTATTCAAGTATCGATTTTATAATGGTAGCCTTTTTAATGGAAAACTTTCAATGGGCTCTTTGGACACAATCAATAAAGTAAAAGAACACGAACAACTTACTAATAAAATAATACTAATAAAATAATACATTTTTCTTCTAATAATTATCTCATTAATTACTTTATTATTTTGCAACACTTAATACTCTCAGATTGTGATCAAGTATATCCCAGATATAATAATTAATTATATTAAATGTCCTGTGTAGACTAATGTGATATCCTTACGAATATATCTCAAATACAATAATAAATTCTAAAGATGTTGATTCAAACTAGGATTTGTAAACAAAATTGATATTGTTGTTGGTACATGTAGTTCGGTATTGGACCCAAATTCTGAATTTGATTTGGAAGATAGATAAATTGTTCGTATATCAATCTAACCACATGTATTACCTATTTTAAACTTATTAGAACTCTTGACTAAAACAATTGTCATGATCAACTTTTTTATTAAAAATAAATTACAAATTCTAAATCGTGAGTGGATAGATACACTGACTATGCAATACTTAATTGTTTTTATCGAATTTCTAAGCGTAGACTTTTCAATAAGTAACAAGATTTGAATAGATGGAAAAATCTAAGGTTTATTCTTAATGAATTAAAATATAAGAAAAAATTCACTTATAAAATACTCTTAAACGTTAAAATTAGTAACAAAAATTGTAATTTTTTAGTTAAAAAAATATTATGAATGAGTGTGTATTTTCAAAAAAAAAATGTCAAATATATTTATAAAATTTTTAGATTTGCGAGTCAATATGATAAAATTGATAATATAATATTAAATAATAATAATATAGAACTTTATCCTAACTAATAATAATATTGAATATAATCATACTGAGAAAATTTATAATAATTATTGGTATATATGTAAATTTTTGTTCATATTTTATAATATATTCGACAAGATAGGTATATTAATGATTTGAGAAAATATTGGTGATGTTGGGAAAAAGCACAATATATTTATATAGAGGACACAGAGAAGAGTGGAAGGTGCACAACCATAACGCACATGTCTGTTCTCCAATCATATGTATGACCATGTCCATGTATGCATCAAACAATACCATAATTCAACAACATACATGTCTATGATTCTTTATTTTACATGTTAGTGGCATGTTAAAAAAAATAATGATACTATAACACACTTTTATTTTCATTTGACATATAATATAATAAAATAGTTATAAAAGTGTAAACTTTTGTGTTTTTTCAATAAAAGAAAAAAATAAAAAATAAAAAATGATAATTTCAATTGAATGTAAACAATTTAGGTATGTCAAAGAATCATTACTCTTTAAAAAAATTCAATCAAGTCAATAAACAACAAAATTACAAAAGAAAAAAAAAGCTGTCTTATGTGCCCAAAGTTTCTTAATAGATAGTTTTCTTTATATATATATTTTTTCAATATTTACTTAATATAAAGACTTTGTTGGTGAATAATTTGTAAATGTTTCCATATGGATGGAGTAGTTTTTTTTTTCATAAATTTGTGAATTTTGTAAATGAATTTTAATAATAATTATAAAAAAAACTACTTTGTTTTCTTAAAAAAGGTTTTGTTTTAATTTTTGTTTCAATTTTTTCATCTGTTAGATGATTAATGCTCTAAAACTCCTTATGTATTCTAATTTCAATCTAACTAAAACCCATGAATCTCTTCGATCATGAAGGATTGTTTGGTAAACATGAAAAAAAATTAGTGCTATAAATAACTCAATCAATCAATAAATAGGAGAAAAATCACTTTGAGAACAATCTATATCTTTCATAACATTCACTAACAATACCTTGTGGTGGACTTTTTTATTTTTTACTTTAATTTTGCATGATAATGACTTATTATTTTACAGAATGTATCTTGTTGGCTGAAAAAGTGATTCTTCTTTTGTAGTCCAAACCGTTCTTCTACTGTGATTAATGATAAAATAGAGATTAAAATTGTATTAAAGTTTAAATAACTTTTATTTTCTCTCGATTAGTGGGTTGCTAGTTTAAAAGTAGAGTGTTTCCTTTATCACATTATATTATTAAAAAAACTCCAAAATGACGGCTGAGCTCATCCTTTGCATGGCAATATTTGGCAGCTAATATTGATTAGAGTGATAGGCCATCTAGGTTAGGTTAGGAACTTAGGGGCAAACCTTCCACACGTGTATCATGATTTTTGAAATTTTAGGTTTGGAGTCTTTAAATTGTATTTTAGAGAATAATCACATACATATTTCTAATAATCTATCATAGTAATTTGTTTAAATCCTCGAAATTAATTTAAATCACTCATAAATTTATGAGTTTTCAATTAATTTTATTTATTGGATAATTTTTTTTTTATATTTTAGGTTTTTATATTAATTCTTTTACTAAGATAATGATGTGACACTAACATTTTTTTTTATCGGTATTATTTTTTTGTGTTTTTAAAATACACTGATTTGATATATTAGTTTTTTTAAAATATAAAATTTAGTGTGAACCAAGGTTTAACATAGGAATAACAGATAACATACAAATTTTTTATTTATTTTTTTTTATATTTTCTATGTATTTTTTCATTAGAAAAATGTAATATTTTATGATTAATATAAAATGATATCAAGTAAAGAATATCATTTGTCGTTTTCATTTTATATTATTCACCCACAAAAAATCATATATTTTTAACACCTACAATCAAACAAGACGACAATTTATAACAAGGAATCCAATTAATGGAAAAAAAAAATTACAAGCATTCAATTAAAAAACATAAAAAAATTTAGTACTAAACCAAACAAATTTAATATAAACTAATATAAAATTACTCAAATATATTAAAGATTTGAAACTTAATTAAGTTATATTTTTAAAACAAATAAAACGCAATATACCTTCATTAATATATACCATCAACCTGGTTATTTATTTATTATGAAAAAAATACACGCGATAATTAGCATTTTATGGTAATTCCTATTGGATTAAGACATAAAGTCCAAAAAAAAACATATAGAAATGTTTGCACTACTGAAAATAAAAATTTAAAAGATTTGGTGTGATGATATGGTGAAGAAAGCAAAGGAATGAAGAGAGACAAGATACAAAGGATATTGAAATGTAGCAATAGTTATTGATACGACAAGACCAACCATGAAAGATATTATTGTTAAATGTGAGATAATAGTGGGATTGTCACAAACACAATACAATATTAATATTTCAGTTCTAGAAAATGTACAAGGACATGCACGACTTCTCAATAATTGATACATTATTACTACCTAAAAGTTTCTCTTATATTTTAAAACAACAACAATGGTTTTTCCTTCTTTTTTCCACTCATAATCGTCTATTTCATATCTAAATTGCAATAGTTGGAAAAGTTCATTTGGTGCATGCTTACGAAGAACCAAGTTAACCTTTTTCATGGAAGAGACTGATATTTTTTTTTTATATTTCAATTTTTAATTTAAAAAAAATAGACGACAATAAAAAGAATGATAATTTTGATAAAGTATAAATAACCAGTTTGTAAAATAATTATAGGCTTAATACCCTATTTTGTCTCCAGTTTCGCTCGACAATGTCAAATTAGTCCATCTTTTAAAACGTGCGTCAATTACGTCCTTACTTAATAAAATTTATATGAATGAATTTTCTTCCGTTAAATCCGTACAAACGGCGTTAATTATTTTTCTCTCTCTTCTATTAACGTCGTTTGTACGGATTTAATTAAAGGGATTTCATTGATATAAATTTTAGGTTTAATGTCTCAATATGTCCCTATTTTTTTTCAGAATTTGAAATAGGTCCCTTTATTTTTTTGGCGTCTTAATTGGGTCCTTATTTTTGTTAATTTGATGCAAATAAATCATTTCCGTCAATTTCATCAAACGACGTTAATGAATGTGTGACGTGGCCTGAGGACCATTAAACCTAAATTTTATTAAGTAAGGACGTAATTGACGCACGTTTTAAAGGATGGACTAATTTGACATTGTGGAGCGAAACTGGGGATAAAATAGGGTATTAAGCCAAAATTATACGAATAGTCACAAATTAAAGTTTTGCAATAATTTTTGTTCTTACTTGAATATTAAGGATGGAGGTGAAAAGATTATTTTTTGACTGTTTCCATAATATGGAAAAGAGTTTCTTATTGTTGATTGAAAAAAATCCACCAACAAAACACTTTTAAATTGTGATCTTGGTATATGTTTATGAGATGATAAATATTAATAAAGAAATATTAGTCATGTTTATAGGATTATAGATATTATGTAATAAATGATTTTATCGTGGGAGAGTTTAAGAAGATTTACGTATTGACATTACATGTAAAACACTCTTAAAAGTAATGACTTGGATAGTATTTAAGAAAATTAAATTATGAATATCTATTATTTATTTTTAATTAAATAATATATTAAAATAAGTTTTCAAACAAATCTTATATGAAATTAAGTATATTATGGTAGATATCATAATTTTGTATTATTGACATGCCAAAATTCCTCAAAATTAGTAAGGGAATTGATTTCATAAATAAAGTGGAGAGCTGTTTATTTGATCCCATTCAATTCTATCAACACCCAGTGTAAAATATTCTACATTGATACTTCAATAAATAATTAAAGAAAAATTTATATAAGTTATAGTTGGAACTATGGAGAATAATATCTTCCACCTTGTATTAATACCTTATATAATTCTTAAAGTTTATAGCCAGAGCATTGTGAGTCTATTTGTTGTTGATAATAGAAGGTTTATTTTATAAATCGTAATTAAACGTTTTGTTACCTCTCTAATTATAATATAATATTATTTAGCTTAAAAAATTTTTATTTTTCTTATCAATTTCAAATATTACAAATAGATTTTTCTTACTTTTGTCTAATTTTTTATTATTTTTTTTCTATAACTGACTTGCTGTATATTTTGGCTTTTAGAAAATTGATATTTATTTCATAATTGAAACTCCATATTAAAACGCATACCAATATAAAAAGGAATCTCAAAATTAATAGAAAATAAAATTATTTTCCCCTACTTCTTTCATTATTATATATATAATTTTTTTTCGGATAATTTTTTCAAAATATACATAATTAAAGTTTAATAAATGTATAATTATAATTAATAAAAATAATATAAAAAATCTCGTAAAATATGACAACACTCTTTTTTGAGTTGGTGAAAAAATATGTTTTATTTTCAGCTTTGATATAATTTTTTAAAAATTGTTGTTCTTCGTCACTTTGATAAGTATATTTACAAATTGTCATTATAATACCAAACCATTATATATATACCAACCTTCTCTTTAATGAAATGTATGTCCACTTCAATATAATTTGTTTTATCATATTGTATTGAACTGTGGACTATCTTAATCTTATACTTTTTGTTACAACATTCTATTTTATCTTGAAATCTTTCAATATAATTTTATATTATATGACTATTTTATCTTGTAAAAGTTACTCACGTGATGTCAGTTCTAAAAAATTTTAACTTTCCATAATTTTCAAAATACGACTTATTGAATAATATTTAAAAAAAATCACAGTGGGATTTTTGGAACAAGATTTCTAAAATATATAAAATGAATTTTTCAAAATTCTTTTCATGTTTTCTCTTTTTTTCTTCTTCCTCTGTCAAGGCGATGACAATCACATCACAACAGTAGCGATGCGGACTGATAAGAGTGCAATTAGTAATAATGAGGTGTTGCAAGCAAAAGCCTCGACTGACTCTCTAAAAGTATACTACAATCTTTTCAGCCTGTAAGCGAGTTCTTATTAATAAACTTACATCAATTTGACTCAATAATACTTATGCTACTAAAGGATGTTTCATTTTACACCTCAAACATTTCCTGCTTCAACTTTTTTAAAAATTCTTCTTTTAACTTTAATAAATATTTTTTAATTCTTTTTTAAAATAACTCCTCACCGTTAGGGATTTCAATATCCAATTCATAAATTTTAGTTTAAATTTTACTTTTAAATTTAAAATTTAATAATAATTTAATTTAATTTAAAATTTTAATATTATTTAATATACATTTATATCTTAATAATTATTAAAATATAAT
Organism: Vigna umbellata; assembly: GCF_029865625.1. NCBI lineage: Eukaryota > Viridiplantae > Streptophyta > Magnoliopsida > Fabales > Fabaceae > Vigna > Vigna umbellata. The sequence goes on along the minus strand of NC_142172.1, from coordinate 47,750,206 downwards.
TTTTATTATTACAATAGTTATATTTAAAAATAAAAAAATAATTAAAATAAAAAATAATATAAAATCTAATTTAATATATTTAAATAAATTAAATTATATTAAAATATTAAATCAAATTAAATAATTATTAAATTTTAAATAAAACACAAAACTTTCAAAATAGTTGTTTATGGATATGCAAACAATTTTTTTCTTAAATTTTGTTTTTTATTTAAGAGTTAATTATTTTTAATTTAATTAAAAAATGTATTATATTTTCATATTTTAATAATTATCAAAATATAATTTAATAACCACCGTAAATAAAAAAATCTAACTTACCTTGTTTATTAAACATAAATTAAAATTACACGTGGCCATGAACTAATAAACTAATAAACTCTGAAATCAATAACATGAAACTAATAAGATCTGTCCAAAATATTCAAAATCGAGAAATCTCTCTTGGCGCCAGATTGATAACCTTCCCTCTCACCAAGAGCGCAACTAACACCCAGTCGTCACTCACTCTACGCCGGTCAGAAGTTATCATCATTGTCTTCTCCACTCACAGTTTCAAAATTTCCGTCACCATCTCTTAAGCAAAACGCGATCAGAGGCGAAGGGAGTGCGTGGAACATCATGTATTTACAACAATAAATTCTAAAGTTTTTATGGTGAAATTTGGGTGGAAAACAATTTTAGGGTGAACGTTTTGGATTGGTTCGATTGCTTCTCATACGTGACAAAATTTTAGTAGTCGTATTGCTTTCAATTTAATAAATTGAGTGAGTCAAGAATGTAGGTTTAGGTTTGAAATGCAATTTGTTGCTGTTGTAATTGGCGAAATTTAATTGGGGGCTGAAAGCTTTCCGGTCCCCCTGGTCTTCACCTAATTGTGGAAGAGGGGAGGTGCATTGAGTATAACCTAATTGTGGAATGATTTATGATTTTATTGAATTAAAAAATGTATAATCATGAAACCCCTATTTATAAGTTGTCTTTTTTACGGTGAGTTTGCCATGACTTCACTATTATTTAAGATAATGTTTTTAGTGAGGGTTTTTAACAGTCAATATCTAAAGTGTGTATGGACAAGTTCTTCTTTATACTTTATGTGTAATTCTGCATCCAATTAAGCTTGATTTTCGTTTGACGCTAAACCGTTTTCCCAAATGCTGTGTAGTCCAGTGGTTTTGAGTTTGAATTTGAAAGAATTAACAAGGTGAGAATTAACAAAGATTTGTTTCATTCCTGCTTTATTGTAGTTACGGTTTTTTTTAAAGGAAATAATATATATTTTGAGAGTTTGAACTATGATTTTGCTGTTTTTGAGTGATTTAATGGTTCTCAACGCATCATTTGCATTCATATATTCATTCAATCATGTCCATATCAGTTCCATTGCATAACTTTGAGTCTTCTTGCATAATTTTGAGTCTTCTTGCTTAATATTGAGTCTTCATTCTGACATGCATTTCATCAAACAGTTGGTGCATTCAAGGGTTTCACTCAGGCATTTCTTCAAACAGTTTTGGTATTCACATTTCCACTTAGCTTTTCTTCATTCTAACTTATGTTTCCATATATCATTCATGACATTCTATACATGCATTGCTCATTCCTAATCACTCTGGATTAGTTTCATACTAGATTTGCATTTTTCTCATTCATATTATCATACATTGTGTACAGCAGCATTGTATATTTAGTCCCTTGCATCATATCCATTTCATTCTTTATACTAATAGTTGTTGTATCCATATTTGTTTATAGTTTTACATTGTAAATACCCCCCAATTTTGTGATATTAATCATGGTTAAGCTCTTACAAGCTAGCTACTAAAATTAGAGTTCCTAGGATTGACTCAGGTTTCCTCTATACATTAGAGGGGGAATTTGATTTTTTACTAGAGTTCTATGCGACTATGGGCTCTATCAGAAGAAGCTACGGGATAGGATGGAAAACATGACAAATGTTAGTCTCCTTGGAATATTTCTTGAGCAATTGTTGTATTACAAACATTTATTGATTGAAGTGATGCTACTTTTATTATTACACAGCAATTATGGTTCTAAACCTTTGTTTCTTAATTGTGCTCTTGCTATCTTTTCTGGCTTTACTGAAGTAGAAATTCGAGTTTTGCAAGCTCCTAAGGTAGATTATTATTTAATTATGTTAGTACTTTGTAATTTTTATCCTGCACTGACAATGTTATTTTTTTTTCTTTGTCTGAGTTGTAGCTTCGTTTGTTGCTGCTGTTATCTATGTTTTGTTCCATTTGGAATTGCGTTCAGTTGTAGATCAGAGAGGAGGAGGACTTCAATCCAGGACATGGGAGGTGGAACGTCAATAATAAGGTATTTAATTCAACTTTTGATCTACATTTTTATTTTCTTAGTTGAATTATGTTGAGATTTGGCTGTAGTGAATAAAAATATTACAAAATCACATTAAATAAAAAAGTCATGACATAAGCGCATTATTTAACTGTATTTTTTGATAGTGAAAACATATTCTCTCTTACCATAAATAAAGAGAATTCAATTTTATTTCGTTCAAATATTATATATTTCATTTTTTCATTGAAATTTCTCAAGTTTGAACACACGGTCAGACTATAACCACAATTCCATTACCTCTTGAGTTGTTTATTCTACTGTTTTGTGACTTATTGCTGCCTGCGCCATTGAAGATGTATCAACAGTTTCCCATAATCCGGAAGGTTTTCTTTGATGACAGGAACTTGTTTGAAGTTTTGTGTCCACGCATGCAACCGAGGAAATCTGTTGGGTTCAATTAATTTCAACCCAACAATTTCCTCCAAGCCTTCCAACCAATGGCTTAGGCATCCGTATGCTATGTCCACCATTCCAATGTTGTTGCCTCCAAAGAATTTCTTCTCCCCTAGACCTTGCTCTTCGATTACTGTTATAGTTTCTTGTGCTCTTTTCCATGCACTTGCTCTTTCTTGTTCATCTTTGTAAGGTCGGAGAAACATATCAGTGATAGAGGCGATCTAGAAAATCAAAAGCACACCAGCAGTTAGAGAATATTACGGAAAAAAAGTTGTGAAAAGTAATAGAGATGAAATAAGAATACCGAATCTTCTCCAAATTTAATCCAAAAGCGAGCTAAGGCTTTCTGATGGTTGTCTTTTGGCAGCAATGGGTTGTGTGGCCATGTGTCTTCGATGTATTCAAGGATGACCATAGACTCTGGAATGGCTCTGCCTCCATGAATAAGCACTGGGACTTTCTTGTAAACTGGATTGGATTGCAGAAGTAGGTCGCCTTTGTTGTGTCTGTCAATCTCTATGTACTCATAACTAATGCCCTTTAACTTCAGAGCCCATATCACCCTATGAACGAAAGGGCTAGACCAAAACCCAAGCACTTTAACCTCTCCCATTGTTGCTTATTTTCAGTTGCAGTGCAACATGGAACCTTATAATAACAATAACATTCGTCTTATCTTATCTTGGACTAAGTCAAGGAGCTTATTCCAATTCGTCTTATCTTTCCTCTTTGGATATCTCGTCTTTTATTCCATCGAATTTTTCAGTTACGTATTAAAATCAAACTCTGATAGTTTTTGTTTGTTTCAGATATCGAATTTGCTTGGGAAGTCTGATGGAAAGAGACGTATTCCTAACAAAATCAAGAAAAGCGGTAATTTTCAAACTGTGGTATCCACTTTTCTATTGTCTGCTATTATTAGTCACAATTTGTCTTAAGTGAGGTTGTTTCCATAATAAATTGTAAATGATCCACCATTATGAATCCTATATTACTTAATTATATTTTTACTTCTGTTAGACTACTTGTTCTTTTGGTAACAAGAGAAAGTTCATAAATTTTGGTTTTGACTTTGATTTTTACTTCACCTCTTCTTACTTTTATATTCATTTTACACCTCTTTCTTTAACCATTTAAATTCACATATTATATTTTCTTTTATTCACTCGTCTACAAAACCTCCTTAAAGAGACTAAATTTTCAGTAAGCCTGTTTTCTAACCCCTTTGAACCCATTACCCTTGTGTAGCAGATATCATATTCTTCCCTAACCCAAATGCACAAGGCTCGTGAGCTATGGTTGTGGAAATGACAATTTTTTTTAAATTAAGATATTTCATATATGTTTATATAAGTATTATTAAAAAAATATTGTATTACAACATAAGATGTTTATTATAAATTTAAAATATAATTTATATATTCAAATTATTTATTTATTATAATAAAATATATTATAATATAACTTAAATATTTATAGTTATTTTTTGGATAAAATTTATCAATCAACGATGAAAACACATGCAGATAGTCTTCTTGGGTTTTCAAAATCCATCCAAAAAAAATTAGGGAAACTGATTTTCTTCTTTTAAAAGTAGAGGGTTACTTCCTATATCATCCCACTTTGCTCCCTGTTCTACCATATTTATTTTTAAATTCTAAAGCTATCATTTATATTTCAAAGTATCCTACGTCCCCACATCTTTCTTTAACGGATGTCAACATCCGCTGAAGAAAAAATTCTTCAACGAATGTGCCACATCCCCTGAGTTTTTTTTTTTTATTTTTTAATTTATTGTATTTTAAATTAATATATAAATATTATTTAATTTTTTTTAAATTATTACTTAATTATTTATAAATTAATTTTATTTTATTTAATAAAACAATTATTATTAATTTAATTTATGTATTATTATTTAAATAACAATTAAAATATTTTTTATAAATGTATTAAAACGGATGTGTCATCCCGTTTTTTCTTTTTTTTAGTTTTTTAATTTTTTATATTTTAAATTAATATATACATATTATTTAATTATTTTAAAATTATTACTTAATTATTTATAAATTAATTTTATTTTATTTAATAAAATAATAATTATTAATTTAATTTATGTATTATTATTTAAATAATAATTAAAATTTTGTTATAAATCTATTAAACGGATGTGTCACATAACGGATGTCACCACATGCGTTGAATTAGTTTTTTTTTTAGTTTTTAGTTTTTAATTTTTTATATTTTATATTTTAAATTAATATATAAATATTATTTAATTTTTTTTAAAAATTATTACTTAATTATTTATAAATTAATTTTATTTTATTTAATAAAATAATTATTATTAATTTAATTTATATATTATTATTTAAATAATAAATAAAATATTTTTTAAAAATCTATTAAACGGATGTGGCCACATCTATTGAAGTTTTTTTTTAAATAAAAACAATAAATTAAAATATAAAATATGTAAACAGATGTTAATATCCGTTTGAAGGTGAAATAGATATTGACTTCCATTTTATAAGAAGAACGAGTTAAGTACGAGGTGATACATAGAGGAGTTAGTGGTGAAGGATGAAGCAACTCTCTTAAAAGTAACCAAGTACATTGCCTATTCTGAAAGTTTCATAACCGTGTCCAAAAGTAACCAAGTACATGGTCTATTCTGAAAGTTTCAGAACCGTGTCCAAAGAATGTCCAAATTAAAAATAGTACTAATACCCAGATTCGGAAAAACCGAATAAACTCTGAACTTTTTCAACGATGTCAATAAAATTAGAAGCTAAAGTACTGTGTGTTACATAGTTTTCAACCAATCTTACTAAATTTTGTAATCAGTTTTTTATTACATAGTTAACTGCCAATGAATAGTATGTATTTAATTATGCTTTGAAACATAACAATAGTATGAATAATTACCAGATCAAAACAAATCCTGGGAACAATTACTAATAATCATGTATAATAAAAAGAATCAGTTTAATTAATAAATAGGTATCAATTAAAACAACTAAACTCTGATTTTCCTAACTAGAAAAAGGTGAGACTTGTTTCAGAAACTAATCAAATGAGAAGAATATATCCTTGTAATATTTATAATAGTTCTTTTCTCATTTATTCGATATGGGCTTAGTATAATGTCTTGAAAGTACATTTTTTAGTGTTTTAACACATCGTACATAAATTCTCAATTCTAATTTTAAAAATGAAATAATATTGTATTATTTTGGTAACTAAAATGCATAATCAGATATAAAAAAAACGACTATAATAAAAGTGCCACATAGTCTCATGTGAATTATTAATTGAAGAATATGAAATGATTTCTTAATAAACATTGTTATCTTGCAATTTAAAACACGTGTTAACAGAGTCGTTCACTTTTATTATTATATATTTTAAATGAAAATACTAAAAAACTATATTATTGCCTTCCTACATGATTCATTAACACGCCTACTAGGAGGCTTATCCATGCTTGAGGGTAATAAAAGGAATAACAAAATATAAAAATGATCTTATTTATTATAATGTATATATTATTATATCATCATAATAATACGGTTCTCATTCAAAACATTATCACTCATAATAAAATTGTATACAAAATATTGTAAACTAAATCTTCATGCTAGCTATATCTAAAAGGACTTCGCTTTGCCCATAAGGGTACATTGTTGTGGAAGCATTTTACGTACACCTTCTCCATCAAAAAGTACTAGCAATTTGTTTCTCTACAAACACTACATGCATGCATCAATTTACATGCACGTAGCTCTGCTCAGTAGATGATGATAATAATAGTTGAGATGAAGAATGTGCCAAAAAGCACTCTGATTTCTTCTAACTATTCTGATCCAGCAGAAGGCACGCCATTCTGAGCTATATCCGTCTTTGGTTTCTCACAAGTCACAACAATCTTATCACCATTTTCAACGTCTTCGAACTCTCTAAAATATGCCATTCTCCCCAGATCTTCAACTTCATCCATGACGCGATCAAGTTTGGCCACCATCTCCACAAGCAAAGAAGTGAAAGCTGCAAAGGGTAAAGCTTCTGAGAACTCAAGGCTTACTATCGCAGCCTTACTCAGTTGTGTCCTTAAAACCTTCTTTGTAAGCTCCCGAGAGTGCTCTCTGGATCTACATCCAAGCCGAGAAGAAGAACCAATATTCTTAACACTTGGTAATGATGTTCTGGTGTCTTCTTCAAGCTTTTGGTCATGGTGTTGAACTGCTTGAATTGGGGTGTTTATGGCTCGACTATTCCTGGAACCTAGTACAAGTTGTGGTTGTGATTTCAAGGCACTGTTGAGGTCTTGTAATGCTGCATTGAGATTGTTGGAGAGCATTTCAGGGGAGAACTGACGATTGTTCCTTATGCTGTTGGCCAGTTCCCTTAATACTTTCGAAACTTCCTCTCCAAGTCTGATGCAAGAGTCTTTGTAGAGTGCACGAATTGATTTTGGTGTCTGATGAAGGAAGTGTTAATAGATAAATAGTAAGATTATGGTAACAAGCACCCAATGAGAAGTTAGTTTTCTTAGAAACTCAGATCTGATATAAGTTTTTCTTAGAAGTTTCATAGCCTTCTAAAACGACAGGGTTAAGGATACTTTCAAGATATGCTTACGTTTTTGAAAGAGTAATGATCTTTTGATTTACATTTATCTTTTGGATTGGAAGTTCAGTCGATGGAAAAACTCGCTTTCTTAAGTGTTTTTTTTTCTAGATGATTTGATCGGTACCTGAATTTCAGATTGCAGACATCCATGTAGTGCAACAACAGTGTAACTGAAATAGCGAAGTGCAGCTCCAACTTTTGCATATTGATGCCATGGGATTCTGTGACAATATCTTAAGTATCTTGGTTCCCAGCTTGCTTGTAATGCCTGTTTTCCACACAACAATTCACACGTGAACTTGTATCACAAATCACTAATTTCTGACATGTTTCACATAGAGAGGAAAGAGGCACTGAATTACCAGTGTTTCATCGGTTGTTTTGGAATCTAAAACAGCCTTGTAACCTTTGTAAATAGGATCCTCAGACGAATCATCTTGACATGTTGATTCTTCGGAATCATTAAAATATTCCCTGACACAGACTGCGTGATTGTTTAAGCCATCAATGATAATCTTCAACAGTTATTTGTTTTGACAAACTTTCAGTGTATGTTCATTTTAATTACCTTGTATGCAGTTGGCCAAGCCTTCAAGCCTTGATATGGTGTTGTTGTGGAGGTCTTCCCCTGACCAGTTTGGAAACACCAATATGCTCATCACAAGGCATATGGCACAACCTATGGCAATGGTGGAAATACGATCTTCTGCAATGCTCCAGACATCATCAATGCGATAGCTTGATACAGTTATCAAATTAAAGGTCAGGAGAAAGATCAGAACACCATAGTCATAATTCTTCTTGATATAGGGGATAAACCTCACATAACTTGTCATTGTTCCTGGCAACCAAAAGCAAAACAATGACTCAAAAACATATTTGGTAACTCCATACACAAGACAGAAAACCAGGTTACAAGTTATTTGCTTTATAGATACTGAAAATGACAAACATAGGCCAAGAACTTGAACGATAACTTAATCTGAAGTGTTTGTACTTTGTATGATTGTGTCTAGCTATACAAATCAATTAAGTTTCTCAAAAGTTTTCAACTTTACACACTTCTATGGCATGGCAACAGCAAAATCAATTCACCAGATCTCTATTTTGGTAATTCTCCAAAAGCCTTTGAAATTGTATTTAAGCCGAGGAAAGTTTCTTTCATGACATAGTAGTAAATGGTTACCTATAATGAAAACTGCAATAGCAATGAAAACCGCTCGAAAAATCCGACCAGGGGCATCTGCAATATATTCAGTGAGAAATGCCAATGATGCTGCTAGCAGAGTTCCCAATCCTCTATTCAGTCCTTTGGATAATGTTGCCCCTGCAATCAGAGAAAAACCAAAAGGATGAAAACAAAAAGGGATGCTTCAATACCTACTGAATGACCTTGCTGAGATTCACAAAACAAAACAATGTGACTGAGATAACCTTACCTACAGTAAACTCCATCACCACAACCACTGTCATGACAGCCCACATAGCATTTTGCCCAATCCCATTGAACAATGGCTCCATCAGATACAGCAAAGAAACTAGTGTTAAAGCTATGCCAACTTTGAAAGAATGAACCACCCTTCTCGGATCCTCCTTGCCAACCTTCCATGTTTCTCTCCCGGCCAAACCAGGAAACCTTTTCACCTTATCAGCAAAGCAATGAACATACCCCATTTGCACAGAGCATCTGTTACTCCTAACATCGGTTTCAGCCATAGAACCTTCAAACCCTTCACCACCTCTGATTTCTGAGCACAAAGATCGTTAACGTGTTTCCGTTACGATAAAGGGTATGTTATGCTTTGCTTAAAAGCCTGTCACAAAATGACAAGGAACATGCAACAAAGACAGAGGGAAAACGTTTCCCTCTTAATGATGGACACCGATGATATATTGGATACAGACAGTTCCAGCCGTTTTGTTGGTGTTTATAACAGAGAAATATAATCAAGTTGGTTGCATTCGTAGGTACTTATAATGTCAATGTTCAGTGGATAGTTATCGTTTAGGTGACCAGAATCTTATATAACAATTAAATTCCCACAACCAACTTTTATACCAGAAAATGTTAACATGGTTCATTACCATTATTAACTATTTTTTGTATATAGAAAAATACAGATAGATGTGTACTAGAATTAGCAAGGATTTAATGTTTTTTTTTAAAAAAATACTTGTTAAGTTTCCATAATTATATGTTTTAGATGTATTTACTGTTCATTGTAAAAGACAACTGTGTGGACTAACATTGACCGTACACATGGCACAACATTCTTGGTGTTAATGGTTAATTTGGAAATTTGAGTACAGCTGATATCTGCTTTTTTAGTTGCAGGAACAGGTTGATCCTATGTATACATGTGACTATTAGTGTCTAAAATAATCTTAGTTGTCTTTTCTTTTGAAAAATAATAAAATAGGTTGTTGGTTGTAGTCATTTTCTGTCTCGCTTATCAAAAGTAGAGCAAACCTGCTTATCTTTGTTGGTTGCAGTATTGTCGCAAAGTTTTACTACAACACGTCTCTTATTTAGAAATGCTCACATGTGATGGCGATAAAGTTAGATTTTTCTCCATAGAAAATAGAATACGATGAAGACAGGGAAAAGAAAAGAAAAGAAAAAGTAAAGGTAATTATAGAAGGTAATCAATATCATGACAAAAATAATTATAAATAGTGAAAATTTGTTCCGTAGGGACAGAAATTAACGTAAGAAATTACAGTTTCAGGCTATTGTCCGACAAAATTATATTTGATTTCTTATTTTGTCTTTACTTATTGTTTCTTAGGAGCTTAATCTTAGTCATCCCCTGATATTGATTTTGTTGGTTGTCACTGTAACTCACCTACTCTGATTTTTAGCTTAAGTGATACTCTTTATAGATGTTTATTTTATTGAATAAAAAAGATGTGGGAGATTGATTGAGAAAAAAAATATCGATCTAAATATAACAACCGACTTAAATGTTTTATAAATAGTTGATTTTTTTAAATAAAAAGTAAAATATATTAAAAGTTTATTAATGAGAATTTCATAAACTCATTGTAAATGTTTATTTCGTATTAAAAACATATTAAAATATCTATGAGTAAGTAAAATAATATGAAAAACATGTAATATATTAGGCTATAAATAATATTTTACACTTTTATTATATTATTATTATTATCATTATCAGTTTATCATATTATTTTTTGAATAGTTTTTTTTTTATATTTTTCTAATGTTATTATGTTTTACATAAAAAAAATCTGTTGGACTTTAAAATGAGACACAACAATTCAAAGTCAATTTCTTTCCGCATTCCCATGTTTTCTTGTTGCACTCCATACTTTCTAAATTTCAACTATACCCCTTGTTAAAATTAATAGAAAAGGACAGTGTATATATATATATATATATATATATATATATATATATATATATATATATATATATATATTTTGTGTGTTTTAACTATATTTTTGAATTGTATAATTTGTAGATACTCTGTAAGACAAATTTATATTTTAAATTGTACAATTAATAATACAAATTTAAAAAAGAATAAAAATATGAATTAAATTTTGAATTGTATAATTTGTAATATAAATTTACAATATAATTAAAATGAATTTTAAATTTTAAAATTCATAATATAAATTTATATTTCAATTGCCGTAATGCAAATTTAGAAGACAACATGAGACCCAAAATTTTTAATAAGGGACAATTAAGTCATTTTGGTAAGATTATGAGCCCATGAAGAAAATATGGGGGTGCAGGAAGAATCCCCCAATACAAAATTGCTAGAGAGAAACCATGATAAGGCCCAACCCAGTTTGTGGTGGGATCTATGAAAAGCAGCGAGTCGAAAGGAGAACACAAAATCTACACCCAAAACAACAGAAAGTTGCAGGAGGGGAGCAGCGGAGCACGAAATTTTTACCCAGGTGTGTTCTGCATAAATCGTGACCTAGAAACACGCAGATTCAGTGTATTTGTGTAGTGAAAAACAATTCTAGGGTTTGGAGAGTGAAATGAGCAAGTATGGTTTGAACCTTAGGCCACCTAAGGCAAAGAAACAGGCACCAAGGCCCTCCCTTGCCACCCCTTTTGGATTTGATGAGGATGATGATAATGACGTCGAGAGGGAAATTGCTCTTCAGGCTAGCAAGAATAAACGTCTCAAGGAAGTAAGTTGATCTTTCTGTGATAGTTTCCTTGGTGTTTGATAATTTGCGTTCAGTGTTCATAATCGGGCCTGTTGTATTTTGCTTCTTTGTATTATTATCTTACTTTCATTTTCTTAGGTTGAGGAGCAGCAGAAGAAAGCCTTGGAGGAAGATCCATCCGTATTTGATTATGATGGAGTCTATGACAAAATGAAAGCGAAGGAAACTCGTCCATTGACCCAAGATCGTGAAGAGAGAAAGGTAGCTTGCAGTTCTAGTGATCTTCTCTTACTTACAGTCAAACCGCCACTTTGTTATGTTTATAACTATGTAGAATCGTATTGTCAGGAACTGAGAATCTCTGGCACCTTGCATTTGCATAATAATTAGGTTAATGACTCAGGTGATTAGCAGCATGAAGATATGCATCATTCACTTCTTTTTGTTTTTGGATTTAAATATCCTTTCATTTATTTAAATTTTTAAAATTGTCTTTATGCTAAGATACCACTGAAGTCATTTTGCTATGCTGTTGGATTGTCTTGAATCTATAATAAGTAATCTTTATTTATAAAAGAAATTGCCAAATCATCTTTATTGTACCCTTTCGTTGTTTGGGTAGGGTGGTCCGCATTACATAGGACACAGGACATAGTGGACGATGCAATGTCGCAGAAAAATGCTAGATGTAAGGAGGCTTATATACAGATGATAGATAATTAGATTATCGGGTAGCATAGAAACATATTTTCCTGATTAAGTAACTTTATATAAAATTAAGATTGTGAGATTTTAAGGTTTAATATTTTTCAAAATTCCAAGATTACCGTATAAAGGTGTTAGTGTGAATCTGGGAATTGGTGTTTGACATGTATGAACACAACACAACTCATTCTCAAGGTTAGGAAATTTCATTGTCAAGGCCCTGTTTGAATAGTGAAAATGGTCTGGTGTGGGTTGCTCTGGGTTTCGAATAGGCTATGTGAGTATTCCTTTTTAATTTTTTGTTTAAATTTCTTTCTTTTTTTACTTTTGAGAGCTAGTGTTTAAATTTGTTAATTTTGGGTCATTTGCTAAATGACTTCGTTACTCATCATCAACCTGTAATCTTTGTGATGTAGCCAAAATATATCGAAAATCTGATGAAAAAGGCAAAAGAGCGAGAGCAGCATCGTGAGATTGTTTATGAGAAAAAGATTGCCAAAGAGAGAAGCAAAGACGACCATATCTATGCTGACAAAGACAAATTTGTTACAGAAGCATATAGAAAGAAGCTTGCCGAACGAGAGAGACAAATGGAGCTAGAGCGTTTGCGTGAACTTCAAGAAGAAAGAGATGATGTAAGTTCCTGTCTTTTAAATTTCACATAGTTTTTTTGCCATGTTTTCGTATCTTTTCTGTTGTCAACCTAGATTCGTAATGGATTTAAGATGTTCTAGTGTTTCCTTTCTTTTCTCCCTCATTTTAGTGTATATATTTTTTCTTTAATTAAACTGGCATGGTCTTTTATGGTCTTATTCCTCTCTCTCTGTTCTTATTATTGACATTTTTTGTATTTTAATATTTGCATAGGTTACCAAGAAGAAGGATTTTTTGCTTGATTTTTATTCAAACCTTGACAAAAATGTTGCTTATGGAGCAAAAGATGCCCAAGCGAGGAAACGTGAGAAGCAGGCTGAGAGAAGAGTTGCAGAGAGCCATGAGGGAGAGAGCCACGCACCAAATGACCATGAACAACGTAATGGGTCAGATGAAGTGCAGCATTCATTGGACAACCCAAGTTCACTAGTGGAGTCTCCTGCAGAAAAGATTGGGGAACAGGGTGAGGCTTCTAATCCATTAGACACGAAACCAAATCCTGAGGCTTCTTCTGCGGAAGCAAAGAGTTCAGCTGAACAGCCATCAGCTTCTCAACCAAAGCCCGATCATCATAAAAGAAGTCTGGATGCTCTGGCTGCTGCAAAAGAGCGCTTTCTGGCGCGTAAGAAAGCAAAGGATCAATGAAAATTTCCCTGCCTTTGTTCACATGCTGGTGACTCATTTGGTCTTCAGTATTTCGTGCCTGATTTAATATCCATGATATCTGTTTTTCTGTAAACCTTAATGCCAAAGAGGATATCTGTGAAAGAGTCATAGAACATGATCTGGTATACATGGTTAGTGTATGATATTTAACTTTTGGGTCAATTCATGATTCACTTCATATGATCATGAACTTTTCCAAATGTTAACTTAATTCCATGCTGTTACTGTTGTGAATAGATTTGGGAACCATTTTATTTTCCAAAAGTCTAACAAATAGATTTCTTAATTCCAATGAAAATGATCACTTTTGATGGCTCCTGCTTTAGACTCTGCAAACTATAATTCTCTAGAATGGTTTTTATCTTATCTATACGATATGGGACCTTGGCATCAACGCCTTAATTAAAAGTTTGTCCATTTTGATTTGCCTGGTTCTCACTTTGGTTGTACATTTATTGAATTGTAGCTTAATGAGGCATGCTAGTGTGGAATTGAAGGGCTTTAACTGAATAAGAATTCATCTTATTTAGCAATTCTTTCTAATAAAAATTATGATGTCAAGGTATTAGCTGAAAATACCTTATCCAGTAGAGTATTAGCTGAAATTTTTTTATTGAAAAATTTGAATTAGTTGTGAGATTTTAATATTATTTTAAGAAAATATTATTAGGTGGTAGTGTTATGACAATTCTAACTAATTTTAACATGATTTATAATTAAGTGTTGTCAATTTTTCTTGTAGATTAAATTTTTTTAATGTATATCATGTAAAGATTAGTCAAAGCTATACATAAGTAATAATTCAAACTATCTGATAATTTCACCATATTAAGAGTTTCTTTGAACCATTTAAAATTTGTTAAATTTCCTACTATTTTCTTTATCCCTCTATCAAAGTCACAACCCTAGTTGATAAAAAAATGTCTAGATTCACCAGGTTAGAATGATCATCATAAGTTGATTGGATGATGAAAAGCTTTGCAATGATATTAATGTTTAAACTCAACCTTTGAGTAAGAATACAACTCAAAACCTTTCTAAATACCTCTCATTTCAGAGGTATGTGTATTCTTCTTCACTTACAAGGGAGTGTGTGATTTTTCTTTCTTTATATTTAATCAAGGATTGTAATTTTTTCACTTAATATTTCTCTAATTTTGCACATAGTTTTTCCTTATCAATTATAATTTGTGTTTGAAGATGTTGCATATAAATTCTTAATTTTCTTACTTCTAAAGGGATAAGGGGTGATTTCAACAATTATTTCTTAACAGACACACTGTTATCTTTCTGATCTTGCAATTAAAACATCTGTTAACAGAGTTGTTCATTTCTTTATTACATGTTTTCTATCAGAAGACTTAAAACTACATTACTGCTCTCCCCACATATGCCTTATTAATACTCCCTAGTTAATCAAATGCATAAGAGGGAAAGTCATTGTGAACTATCTTTGGTTTCTCACAACTCACAACAATCTCATCTTCATCTCTGAACTCTCTAAAGCGTGACAATTTGGCCAAGTCATCAACTGCATCTATAACATGATCCAACTTTGCCACCATCTCCACAAGCATAGAAGTGAAAGCTGCAAAAGGCAGTGCTTCTGAAAACTCAAGGCTTGTCATCACAATCTTACTCATCAGTGGCTTCAAAACCTTCTTGTGTCCCTCCACTGACATCTCACCGGAAAGTTCTCTGGATTTGTACTCAAACATGGAAGAACAATCACTCCTAACACTTGAGAATGACACTCTAGTGTCTTCTTCAGCATGTGTGCTTCCACCAAAATTCTTTGAGCCTAGAAATAGTTGTGGTTGGGATTTCAACTCATCGTTCAGATTTTGTAGAGCTTCATTGATACTGTCAGACAGTGCTTGAGGGGAGAATTGACGCTTATTTCTTATGCTATTAGCTAGATCCCTCAGTGCTTTAGACACTTCTTCTGCAAGTCTGATGCAAGAGTCTTTGTATAGAGCTCGAATTGATCCTGGGGTCTTAATTCATAATTAAGGCATGTATTAATAAATCATAAACATAACAAAACAATAACAACACTTTTATACCAGGATTTGATCCAACCAACTATTGCAAACATGCTAGCCAAGAGAATCATGTTGTTGACCTCTTCATGTTTACTGATACACCCAACTCTCAAGAAACTGTTGCATGTCATAGCTAATTTCTATGACATTATTAAATCTTTTTCAGAAACTGAAAAATATAATTACACACTGCCTAAGTTGGTAAGACTATGATTTTAGACCATACAGTAGTTTCTGTATCACTATGTCATTTGCTATATCTAGAAAATCATAAAAGTAGAAAGTAGAAACACATTTTTCTAGCTACAATAGTCTCTTTTGGTACCTATATGTGTATCATCTGTAACCTTTTGTTAGAGTAATATCTGTTTTCTGAATTATTTGATTGAGATATATAGTACCTGAATTTCAGACATAAGACACCCATGTAGTGCAACAACAGTGTAACTAAAATGGAGAAGAGTAACCCCCACTACTTTATATTGCCGCCATGGAATTCTGTGCCAATAAGTTGACCATCTTGGCTCCCAACTTGCTTGCAGTGCCTGTTTAATTTCACAGTCCTATAAGATCTGCTGCCACAAACAACAGTAATTTTGGAAATGTTCAACTTCACTATCAGGAAAAAAAGGTCACAAGAGTTACCAGTGTTTCGTCTTTAGATTTAGAATCTAAGACAGCCTTGTAACCTTTGTATATCAGATCATCAGAAGCATCTTCTTGAGTTTCTTGATTTTCAGAATCATTAAAGTATCTCCCAACACAAGCTGCGTGATTATTTGGACCATCAATGATATATATGTATATTATATATATTGAATAAGACAATAAAACTATACGATGATATAGTATTTTTTTTTCCGTTAAGAATTGAACTTTAATTTTAACTACATCTCACGAAATTTAACACCATCGATGTAGATGTAGTATAACAAATAATAAATCTCGTTAAGATAAAATCATGATTATAATATTATATTAAAATATAAATTTTAAATTTAATTCAATCTCACACAATCGATTTAAAATTTACGTCTAATTATATGTTATAAAATCACCTTATACGAGATCTTGAGTGTTTGTTTAACATAGTATAGAATACCTTGAACAGAGTTGGCTAGGCCTTCGAGCTTTGCTATGGTGGAGTTATGGAGGTCTTCCCCTGACCAGTTTGGGAAAACCAAAAGGCTCATTACAAGGCAGAGGCCACCACCAATGGCAATGGTTGCTATACGATCTTTTGCAATTGCCCAGACATTATCAACTCTGTAACTTGATACAGTTATCAAATTGAAAGTCAAGAGAAATATCATAACACCATAGTCATAGTTCTTCTTGATATGGGGGATGAACCTCACATAAGTAGTTACAACTCCTGCAGATAAAACAATTCAAATGTTGTGGTTTGATCTGCAATTATAAGTTTATATGCAATCTCTCAAGTAAACATAACTTTTTTTTTGTTTAGTCACTATATCAAAACATCTAGAAACAGCTATCTATATATAAAGTTACCCTTCTTTTATGTAAAAACATATTTAATAGTTTGTGATATTTTGTCACTCTATAATTTGAATATTAGTAAATTATTATTTTTAAAACCAAATTTGGTTGGCATAAGTAGTAATAATTTGTACCTCTAAATAAAGTTGCAAGTCGAAGAAAAAAAACTAAAAGATAATATAATAAGAAACTTTGAAAATAAAAATACTTAATCAAGTGTAAATAATTTGTGCTGAAATCAGAGTGTCTTTTATTATTTATTCAATAATAAAATTTCATATATAGTAAACTTGGTTATCTTTAGAATAACTATTTTAGAAGATGTATCAGCGGGGTTTTTTTTTTATCAATTGATAATGTAAAATAATTACTTTTAAAAAATAAGCTCACTTTTATCTGTGATTGTGATTAATGTCTAATGAATTATAAATAAACACTATATATTTTTCCCACAGTGCTAGCAGTCTTTTTTGTAAATAAATTTTAGGAAAAAGGAATACTACCTCAAAATGCAAAAACTTTAGCAAGATGCAAGATATATATATTTTAAGAATTCACATTTCACATTTTTCACAAATTAGCAATTCAGCACCCTTTATATATATATATATATATATATATATATATATATATATATAAGAAAAGTAAGAAGTGGGAACACCATGTGGTGAAATCTAACGAGGTCAATAGATGTTTGTTAAAATCAAACATCAGGATTTTTTTTAATAAAACTAAACTCAGTTTTAGTTTAAGAAAATCAAACTCAAGCTTTCATTTAGATTTAGTTAAATAAATTAATCAAGTGTTGCAGTTTTGCATAGTCAAACTTAAAATTTCAAATGTTACTCTTGATTATATATCTTCAATCTTACAAAATTGATTTTATTCTTAAAAGTGTTATAATAGATCGAAATTATATTTAAATTATTTTTAGTCTCGATTCTTGAATAATCTAAAATTTTTAAGTATTTGAGTGGATAAAAAGAGAAAAGAATATTTTTAACCTTGAATTTTAAATTATTTAGAAGTATTATTGGATGTGATAATATGTAAGGGATTTCCTTATATATCATAAATTAGTTTTATATTTAGTAGGTGAGAGCCGAAAACTAAGCATAGATTCAGTAATGTTATAAGTGATCATTCTTACCTAAAATAAAAACTGCAGAACCAATGAAAACAGCTTGAAAAATCCGACCAGGGATGTCTGCAAAATACTCCACAAGAAATGCCAATGATCCTGCCAAAAGAGTCCCCAACCCTCTATTCAGTCCTTTGCCTAATGTTGCTCCTGCATCGTAAAAGGATTGAATTATACCATCTATAAACATCATAACCAAGATGGGTTGATCATACTTTTGATCAAGTTGTGATTTGAGTTTACGTTTAAAATATTCTCTACAAATAGTATGTAAAAAAACACGATAATGTAGCTTGGCTTACCTACTGTGAATTCCATGACGACAACCACAGTAAGAACAGCTGACATGGCATTTTGTCCAATCCCTTCGAACAAAGGCTTTATGAGATACAGCAAAGAAACGAGTGTCAAAGCCAACCCCACTTTCAAGGAATGGATCACCCTTCTTGGATCCTCTTTCCCTACTTTCACTGCTGTTCTCCATGCCAAACCTGTAAATCTTCTCACTCTCTCACCAACACTCTTCACATACTTCCAAATCCAATCACTTCTCATGCTTCTGTTGCTTGCATAGTAATTCGTTTCTTCCATGGACTCTGAATTTCAAACCTCAACCCCTTAACAGAAAAATGGCTATGTTAACGTTTAAGCATGCAGAAGGTGACAAGGAAGGAAGAGTGGTTAGTAAGAGAATATGTGGAGAAAACCAGCCTCAACACAACTGTTTGTTCATGAAGTAACCAGAAGCATAGATATATAATAAAGGGTATTTTGTCTTTGGTTACGTAGCATCGACAATATGTAGCACCACTTGTTATCTTTTGCATGACTTGTTTATTGTCAGATAGAATTATTTAGACCTGCGTGTGTGGTTTTTAATTCTGACACATCATAGCAGGTTTAATGCTAATGTTAATTCTGAAGTTGACAATTGCTGGTATCTACACATTCGTAATTGTAGCTCGGTATAGAATATTTTATGATGGTGTGAAAGAGAGTGAGTGAGAAAATGAAAAGAAAGGAAGAGAGATTGTTCATATGTGGAGAGTGAAAAACAGTGACAATGTCGCTTTGAACACCTTACAAATCTTCACTTGAGCCTGCAGAAAGCATTTGCAATGGAACCAACCTTTCTTTCCTCATTATTCCCTTCAAATTAGCTCAAACATACCACGTTAATCCTCTCTAATATTTGCATTTCCTTCCATTCTAACATTATTAACTCCAAACCAAACGAAAAAAACTAAGATTTAGGACTGTCACATAAGCTATATTTTGGGTTTATTCTTAAGTAAAATGATTGTTTGCTAGCAATGTGGTGAGGTTATTGCTTATGTATGTATCTAAGGAAGCCTGTGATGTTCCCATTGAATTTGAGTTGATTTTTACTTATTTGCAACAGTAACTTACTGGTTTTTTATCTTCAATTTCTAGTTGAGTGACGTTACTTTTGGATACATGCAGTACAAATGTCTCATTGACACACCTGTTTCTCTCTATTTTTACTCATACATCGTATCATAAGCAAAAACATGTTACAATTTTTTTCGAAGTTACCAAGCAGATTTTAAAAATATTATGAAAATGACAATACACTAAAATCGTAATAAGCTAACACGATTTCACAATAAAATTATACCAAACTGACATAACTTATCTATCTTTGTATTTTTTCCTTAAAATCTATTTGGTCATTTAAAAATAAATAAAATTTCAACATCACTGTTTTGCCACACTTTAGTGTCACTTTCTTTGACAATAGATTAGCATTTTGGTGTCTATATCCAGATATTACTTTTGTTTTAATATATTATTAACATGCGAGACAGCTTGTCTCTTGGGCTTATATTAATTTAAAATCAATTCTGCAAAAAAATCCCACTCATATTAGCTGTGACAAAAGCAATATAAGCACCTAATGTGATGATAAACCACGCAATTTGGTACTATGAGCGCAGGAAGGTTAACAGAATTTATATGAAAAATTAAAAGTAAACAGATCAAGGAAAAATGTATTTTGATCATATGAAGTTGCACTAGCTGCTTCAGTCAATCATCAAGCAGAATCACCCCACCTGTTGGGTCAAGTTCCAGACACCAGCCGCAGTACCCTCATTCTACTTAAGACTATTTACTTTATAATAAAGCTTGTCTTTCAAATTTTAAGCTTGTGTATTTTTACTTTTCCTGGTTCAATTTTTTCCATGTCATTTTTAAAGTTTTATGATGAAACTACATGTTTCAATATTTTGATTAGATAAACTTTGCAGTTATGAAATTTGTTAGAAATATTTACTTTTAAATATTTCTTATCCAATCCTTGAAACTCTTGACAACACTTTCATAATCTACAGAAAATGTCATCCAAACCCTAAGCTTTGAGATGTCAAACTAATGAGGACTTGTGATACCAAATTGAATAAAGTGAAAAGGAGTCTAACTCTGTTAACCTAATCTTTTATTTCCAAAATCCGAAATTGTTGATTTTCTCATTAACGTTTTGGTAAACATTATATAACTGCTACTTGAGTCCAAAAATATTCTAAGAGTGGTACATGTATATTGCCCATTGAGAATTGAGATGTTCTACTTAATTAATGATAGCCGAACTAGTGATTTGAAAATTTGTATATTATTCTACAAATTTTACAATGAAGTTGAGATCCTATCATCCTCCAACCGATCTCAGGTGTGACTCAACGACAAGTCACGGTGGATCCCATTAGCAAATAAGAACTCGCAGATAATATGAATGGAAAGAAGCAATAAATGTTGCCATTGCACAAAAAGCCCACCAGGATAGAGACTAAGGACCTCATAGGGCCTGAAACATCAAAATTCTGTCATGTCATTGTCTTCAAATACTGATTCTTTGCCACTAGAATTATGCCAAACATTTCTGCGTATCCTACATTAGAAGATCATAAAACATTTTATTCACTAAATGTTGGTAAAAATAAACAACATTGGTAAAATTAAAAGGGGGAGTAAGGAGCCGCCTTTACCTAACATTAATTTACCGGAACTCATCGTGGTAATCACCATCATCATCTTCATCATCGTTGAAAATAGCACTATAAAATACATATGGGTTTTCAATCATCTCAGTCAAAGTAAGACGCCCATCCTTGTCCTCATCTGCCTGTCATAACATTATTTCAGGACTTAATATAATGGTCACTGATGAAATAAATGTATGATGTTATGCAACAGGTGTTGGTAGTGAGTATTGAGCTATCTCTGTCAGTATTAACTGCTTTCCTTAACATTATTATTACAATGTTTAATGAGATGTAACCCAACAGGTGAAGAAGTGCATATTGAAGCCATCGTTAAGAAAATTTAATCCAATAGTAGCATCTAGTTGAATGATCTGTCATGTAAATCATGCTCCACAGATATAACTCCGGAAAAAGAAAAAAGCACAAAGAATGGTTTACATATAATATTCAGAATACAGATTGATAAATACAAGGAATGCAATGCAACTCAGTTCTCCCAACAAAGAAAAGAAAACCATCCCCTCTCCCTCTTTAAAATATTATAAAAGGGGCAAGGTTATCAAATTAACATATATTTCTTCACATTGTCAAATGGCAGATAAGCCCCCCCAGCTCTCCCACAAGAGTGTTAAAAGTGTTCTTTCCCTTATCTTAAAACTCTGCATATCTACTAAAACAAGTTTTCTCAGCACATGAAGTGGAGATAAATCTTGCTGCAGTGATCTAAGCAGTTAATATATCAAAATTGAGACATTATTTGATGACCATGAGCAAAAACAAAATGTGCATTTTCAACAACTAAAACTGGAAATTAGAGAGGAAAAATGGATTACAAAATTAATTTACTTGATAAAAAAGTTCTCCAACAAGCTATAGTAATAATATTGAATACAAGCAGACAACAAATTTCAATTATTCTCATCCAGAAAGAATGGGAACTCATTAATGAATGATTTAGATTTTAAAGAGATCAATCAGAAAGTACAATAATCAGTTACTACCTAAATAATTTCAAAAAATAAGGAATCTTTAGTGATTAAGAGGCCAAGTCATTATGCTATCACCAATAAATACCATATAAATTGGTTACAGTCAAAGACATTATTGATCAATAAAAGATAGAACCATCAAGCTACAGAAAACTGATCAAATTTATGATAAACATCAAATCAAGTGGGAAACACACCCTTTAAAAGGGAAAAATCATATTAAATACCCCACTAAGAATTCCGTATTGCTGGATGTGAGGCTTAAAAACCTCGTCCCAATCCCAAGTCATTGTCACAGCACCGCCCCTGAGAACTGGTTCATTCTACAACCAACTATCATAACAATTGATAAACACTTCAGGAACCTGCCTCTAAAAGCTAGATGTTAAGAGAGGAAAGTCAAATGCTAAAATACTCCTCCCCACTCCTCAATGTGGGACTTAGAGACCTCAGCATACCTTTTAATTTATTATAATCTAAAGCAAAAAGCCATTTACTCATAAAAACGAATGTATGTATAAGTACCCAAACAAATGGGGGAATCCATCTTCAAAAAAGGGGTAGTAAGAGGGGAGGAACAAACACTTGAGTACTACTTAACAGAACCATTTACTCATAAAAAGGAATGTATGTGATAAGTACTCAAACTAATGGGGGGATCCATCTTCAAAAAAGGTGTATTGAGAGGGGAGAAACAAACACAAGAGTAGTACTCAACAGAACCTCTGTTCAAATTAACTCTGAAACCAATTGATAGGTACACAACAAGCACTAGAGGAACCAACCTTCTAAAGCCAGCTATTGACAAGGATAATCAAACACTTAGATACTCCACCAAGCATCCCATACTACTTGATATGGGACTTGGACTCCCCCAAATATCTCAGTTCCTATTAGTATGTAATCCATGTTAAGCCAATATCAATTGAATAAATAGTCTTTTGCATGATCGGATGACTTTAAAAGAAAGAATCAGCACCTTAGCCAACAAGAAGCCTGTAATTACTGTAAAGTAAAATGGAGTACCTGTGAAATGATGTAATCGGCTTGTTGCTTTGCATAATAATGCTCAGATGGATGGAGTTTCTCAATTATGGGCAGTAGTTCAGCATCTGACAAGTATCTGCAAAGATTGAGATGATAACCCAAAATAAAAAGATAGTATACAGTTAGGAGACTATTACAACAACTCAAAGAAAGTAGACTAATGATTGTAATACAAAGGTGAATACCCGTCCCCATCCTTGTCAAGCTGACCAAATAACACTCTGGCTGGAGCATCCATTGAATTATCAGAATGATTCGAGTAATTATGACTTTCATCATCATAGTTTCTCACCAAATCAAACAACCCATGGAAAAATTCTTTAAAGTTGACCTTTCCATCTCTGTCTGTATCTCTTTCCCTGTAAAAAAAGAAATGGGTAAATTAAACAATAGTAAGCCAAGACAATCATATAAATCAGCTTATTGCATATAAACTAAAGATGGAATTATTGAAAGTCACATATCATATTCCTTTTTATCAGGAACACAAAATCCAAATTTACTTGTTTAAGGTTAAGAATATGGAGTTATTGAAAGTCTAAAGACAACTTATACAATCAAAAGCCTAGAGACATAAACAATAAAGGATACATACGTAGATAACACAACTAAGATATGTATCACAAAATATTGTTTTAGACCAGAATACCATAAGATATCTTCTGTCAACAGCAAGCATGTACATAGTGGACATATATGTGTATAATCCAATATTTTGGAAAAAAAGAAAGAAAAGAAAATTATCTAAAGACTAAACACTGTCAGTCTCACCCTTCATAGGTAGAAAGCTGCATACGATACCCAGACATGCAAAAATTTATGGTTAAAAAGAACAAGTGTCCATGTATCAATTAGAGAATTCTTCAATGTGTATAAATATATATCCTGCAGGGTTTTTTTCATTTAAGCAATTCATCAAAATATTCAGTCTTCATCTAAGACATATGTGATAGATTCTTAGTCTGCTTTGATAAAAAAAAAAAAAAAAAAAAAAAGAAGCAAAAGATCCAAAACCAAAATCAATTCTTTCATTTTTATTTTGTTTGTTTACAGGTTGGTGCTAGAATCCAATTTTCAATCTCTGGTCCTCAGTTTTGTTTCCCTGTGGTTTGACAAGAGACTGGGAATTTCTCATTTGGGTACATAAATCTTTCTCCTATAGGAATGTTTCCCTATTGAAGATTTTGAAGGAATGAAAGACTTGAGGTCCTTGTTTAATTCTAAGCCGTGTTTATCAGTCCCATGTGTGGTCGCTTGAGACTGAAATAGCTTATAGTTATCTACTGTCGTAATATCTTGGTCATTCTTATGTCAAATGCAATTATTATAAGAATAAATATACAGTTATATTAATAATTTTTTTTATCAGATTATCTTAACTGTCAAATGCTTAATGATTAAGTAAATAAATCTATAATATGCAGTATTACTAACACAATCATATAGTATGAAAAAACTGATTGTTAAAATATACGAAGAAGATATTCATTAGTATCTTGATTATATTATCTTAACTAATTAGTTTCTATATTTTCTTATAAAATTAATTTTAATCCACTGCTAGTATAAAAGTTTACATTGCCAACCTATTAGAAATTATGTTTAGGATAACTTTAGTTATAATAAAAGTCAGCCAAAATACAATAAAAGACAATGTCTAATTGTTGATAGTGCAAAAACCATTCACATTGTCAATAAATGCATACTATTCACTCTTTTCTTATTATCTCCTAGGAATGCTTTCTGTATTTCATTATTATCTCGTTATACTTTTTTTTTGTAATGATACGTAAAAATAAAGGGTTGGTGATTTACACTTTGCATCACATTACATGTCACTATACGCAAGAAAAATATTCAAATTCTCTACTCTATCAGCTTTCTCCTTCAGTACCTATACACCATCTGTAAAGCCTGGCAACCTTACTGAGATGTCATCTCAAGATTGGTAGTTAGCAACCAAACCACCAATAACATTCAAAGCAGCCATACACTTCCAAATGCTGTTTTCCTGCACTTAGGTCATCCCCAGGGACAGCTGTCATCTATTGCGCATGATGCTGCATCCGAAAGACTTTCTTGTCAATTATTCATGTGCCATGCTTGTCTCACTGTTCTCTTTTAGATCTGTGATATTTGGAGTTTGAACCTCTATTTGGAGGCGTCAATTTAGGTCTGTAAATTGGAATGTCGTTGTTTATCACCTTCTCTTACTATGTCTAGCCCTTTTTCACCTTTGTTCACCACCTTTTTAATGCTATTTTGGCCTTATTATTTTTGGTTACTGTTTGACTCGTTTACAATTTACATAGCTAGCTAGCATGGTATCAAGTGCCAGACACAGATCCTGCCTTTGGTCCTAGATGTGGTCTAGCCCTGCCAGTTTTTGTCCTAAGTGCAATTTGGCTCCAACTTTTGTACTGTTGTTAAATAGCCATTATAGTGATCCTCACAATAGCATTGCAAAAATCCTACAATCCGCTATTGTAACTCCACCATTGTGCAACTTCCCCAAAAAAATCATGCTAATGCAGAAGTGATGGTTTTGAGACTGAGAAGTGGGGTCATGGTTTAGATATGGGACTACCCGTGGCTTTTTCCCCAGTACCAATAATGTCCCACTTACATAGGAAGTCTTCAACCTCTCCAAACGGAAACATTCTTCATGCAAGGAAGGACTTCTATACTCCTCGATTAATGTTTTTCACCTCCTGCATCCTTCTATCACCTCTGGAAAATAGAGTAGTCTTCAATGGGTTAGCAACTGAAGTTGAAGATGTTGCAACCTCATTATAGATTTTGAGGACTAAGAAGGAGAAGAAATAGAAGGAACGGGCAATAAGAATGATGATTATTCGGAGGAAGAGGAAGAGGAAGAGGAACAGGCAAAGTAAAATGAACAGATATTTTATCTTAACATTTAACTTCTTTTTAATGTTTCCATGAACAATTGACTTTTGATTCAGTATTATACTAACTATTGTGCAACGTTTCATTCGCATGCAACTTATTTTTTTTATACTCTGTTAATTGATTTATTTCAACTCCTATATGACTTCCACTTCTTTTTTTTCCTGAAATTATTTGATATATGATGTAGAAAACTTTTGGCTTTCCACTATACACTATCAATAACACTGAGTTTTTGTTCCAAAAGCGACCTAGCCCCCACCTGTCTTCTATCCAGAATGCCTTTGCTTGTCTCCAACCAATGTGGTCATGGTGTTCCTTTTTCCATTGACATTTATTTCGGTGACTTATTTTCTCCAACGAGACATACAATAATAAGCTAGTAAGGTTTTGACTGTGATTCATATGAGCCCCTATTGTTATCCTCGTTGATGGTGATTTCTCGTATTCCACTGATAAGACATGTGGTGATGAATTCCTTCCTTCCTTGGTAGTGCAACACTCCAATATCTCAAGCATCCTTCATTTGCCTTTTCGTTTGGTGGAGCGCAACTTACATATTCTCTTTTCCTTGAAGGGGGATTTTTATAGCATAATGAACTAAATCTTGACAAGGAGAATTAGAACAATATTCAGCACACATCATCTTGATTGTGCATTAGAATGATCTAGTAAATTTTAGAGCATTGGTTTACAAGTT
Organism: Vigna umbellata; assembly: GCF_029865625.1. Classification (NCBI taxonomy): domain Eukaryota; kingdom Viridiplantae; phylum Streptophyta; class Magnoliopsida; order Fabales; family Fabaceae; genus Vigna; species Vigna umbellata. The sequence goes on along the minus strand of NC_142172.1, from coordinate 47,723,279 downwards.
TCTTTATCATCCCATGATTTCTTTCTTTAGTTAGGATTACGATCTAGTATTAGTGTAAATAATTATTGTTAACACATCACGAATTCACAACACAAAAATATTACCCAAAGTTTCTATTCTCTCTCTATACCTAAGATATAACTGATAACCCTGCAATTTCAAGACTGATATATTGAGCCTTCATATAGACTCTTTCTGATATTTGAGTTACCTGACTTCCTCCTTGCACAACCACTGATGAAGCTTAGGGTTTTTGCTGTCCGCCGGGTGCAGAAAGCTAGGAAAACCAAAAAGCAAAAATAAGGAAAAGTGGAACGGATCATCATGGGTTTAAAACAAACAAGCTTCCTAGCAAGTAGTAGAGGCCTCACTCATTGAATTCGGTCAAGTTTAGAACACCATCTCTGTCAGCATCAGATGCATTAAAATGCTCTTCTTTCCACCAACCGATATCATAACCGAAAGACTCGTTATCTGGTAAAAATAAAAAAACACAACATTCAATAGACAGTCACAATGATTAATCATCGGTATCTAAACGCACGGCGATCTCAAGTTCAAATCCATAGCACGCAACTACGTTAGTCGATTATAGTAGTGTTACTCGGATCTAAAGGCTGGAAAAGGGGACAGGCCTGCATTTTGAGCCCAACTGGGAGGATCGTACTCGGAGAACGAAACAAAGCCATCGTGATTCTTGTCGTGAAGCTCCATCTCCCTCTGGGTGCGATGCAGGACCTCGCGCTGTGCCTGGTGGAGGTTCCACTGAGTCAACTCGTGCTCGGTGACGAACCAATCGGCGGGGTCCACGTCGATCTTGGGGAACAAGAGTATCAACCTGTTGGTGACATTAAACTTGTCCTCGTCATTCAGGTAATCCTCGGCGTCCATGAAGTCCTCCCACTCGGGCTGGGACTCGTGAGCCGGGGCCGGGTCCGGGTCCGGGTCCGTCTCCAGCTCCGGGTGTTTCTGGTGGATTACCTGCTTCTCCCACTCCTTGTCCTCCCGGTGCCGCTCCAGCTCCGCCACCAAGGGGTCGAAGGCCACGGCGTGGTGGCGCGACGGTGCTAGGGTGAAGTTGGAGCGGAGCTTGAGGCGGCGGTGGCGGTGGCCGGAGAACTTCTTCGGTGAATGGGAGAGGAACAAGAGCAGCACCGCCGCGACAACTATGTAGACGAATATCAACGTTTTGGCCATCGCTAAGGGACAGCCACCAGATCTGATTCTGCAGTTTCCAATTCAATTCAACTCGATTCTCCCCGCTTTTATCCCTTTTTTAAATCTCATTTCCACCTAATTACCATTTACCCAACTTTTTAACTGCGCTCTCTGATTTTCGTTTTACCTTTCAGACTCTTCCTTTCTGCTCCCAATTACGCTTTTTCTGTTTTTCTCTCTCTTTCTATTCCCATCCACTGTTAACGATTTCTTTCTTTTCTCTGAAAAGATACACTTAATCACTTCCTTAATTCTTAATTAATTAATAAATAAATTAAATTCTAACAACTTAACAAAAACTGTAATCCGGTAGGATTATTCTGCATGTCATTTTTTAAATTATTACTATTATGGTAAGCGATACTGTTTTTACAATTAATGAATTTAATATTCGGGGTCGTAATACAGTACTTAATGTCCAATCTTAATTAACTCAAATTTATAATTATTGCAAAGACTGATAACTTTATTTACCTTCATATTTTATATATGTTTTACTACATAATTGCGTGATTCGTAAAGTGTTAAGGGACCACTAGCACATCATGAGCTAACTAAGTCAAACTTGACATTTGACTAGGTTTCATCTTTTTGATAGGTAGGTTAAACGTGACAAGGATCGTAATCATACACATTAAAAATATACATATAATTATATATATATATATATATATATATATATATATATATATATATATATATATATATATATATATATATATATATATATTAAAAAGTAAAATGTTTATAATTTGTGGAAAAATGAAATATATTTTTAAAAGAACTTTGAATTATTTTCATTTTTAAATATTATTAAATTATAAGTCTAATTATTGATACCAAATAACTTAAAAAAATTATTGATCTGATTAACAATATTGTCAAGTATGTCTCTGTATTATAACATTTGTGTTTATATGTTGACATGAACATACATGACAACATTATTTGTCATATCAGTAATCCTTAACGTTGTTAATGACAATGACTATATTTTTTTGTTTTTATTTATTAAAGATTAAACAATATTAAAATTTTAGACAAAAACAAAATTTAATTTCACTTCATATACTAAAAATATATTTAACCTAATGAAAGAAAAAAAAGAAGAGAAAACCATCTAATTGAAAAATAGATCTACCAAAATAGAAAGCATAGACTAGCAACAATTCCTTTGAGAACTCTTATTATGTTGGTGTGGCTAAAGCTACAGAGGAGGAGAGAGATTTGGGCATAATGTGGAGACAAGTACAAGAAATATATTTTTGAATCCAAATGATGGAATGTATATTCTTAAATATATATATATATATATATATATATATATATATATATATTAGAATATATTTTGGAATATACATTGGAGAATGTATTTTTTAAATATATTTCAAAACATATATTCTGAATGTATTAAAAAATAAGGTGCAGAGGTAATTTTTAACTTTTTATTGTAATTTTAATGAGAAATAATTTTGGATTTATATATTGTATTGGGGTGTAGGAAGAAAAAAGCAAAGTAGATGAAGAAAACAATTCTATTAGATGAGCTTATAAATTGTAAATTTAGCCCAGCCCATCTATAATGGGTGAATTCAATGGGTTGAATCATCTAAAACAAAATTTTAAAAAAGTTTTAATGTTGCAGAATATACAATTGCAGAATATGCAATTAATCATTTGAAAATAAGTGAATCATATTGAGGAAAAAAGAAGAGATTGTGTTGTTTTTCTCATCTTCATCAGCTTCTGCTATTCCCTTTGATAAGAAAGAAACATCCTTAATCATCAAACATATCTTCAAGTGATTCTACAGACTTGAAGTTAGCAATGGCTCAAGTCCCACATGGATTAAGACAAAAATTGAAACTGACAGAAACTACATTAAAACGAGTTTGCATTTGTCTTAGGAAAGCATCTTTGCGCTTGGGGCAATGACGCAGCTAGTGAGGTTCTAACCGAGGCGCGTCTATTGCTGGTTGAAAACTATTTCCAAACCCCCTCTTAGGCCTGGGTTCAGCCTAGGCCTTCGAGAATTTCTGAAAGGACTCCCTTTGGGGTAAAGTCCTGCAATTTTAGTTTAAGATTATTGAAAGCAGATGTCCTTTGGGGTAAAGTCCTGCAATTTTAGTTTAAGATTATTGAAAGCAGATGTTTCTGGAAGGACTCCCTTTGGGTAAAGTCCTGCAATTTTAGTTTAAGATTATTGAAAGTAGATGTTTGGCCTTTTGTTAAGTTCTTTTATTTAAAATTTTAAGATAGTTAGTTTGACTAGAAGAATTATATTTTGGTTCATTTGAAGCATATGTAATTGAATTTCTAAGTCCATTTTTTAAGGTTGATTTGAAGCTTAATTTGTTGAGTTCGTTAGTTTATTCAAAATTAGATTTTATTGTGACAACTACCACAGTGATGAAGAATTTGCCAATCTTCTTTTCCACAAACCATTAATTATATTAAACACTCATCTTTAGCACTGTCACCACGTGACTTCTCAGCAAGCTCACTTTATGACATGATATTACATGTTATTATTCTCTAAATCCAGAAAAAAGCATTAAGATTCAACTTGTATTTATTTTCTGGTTTAATTTCCAAAACAATATGGCTCTCCCTTGGTTTGGGTGACAATTTTGCAATATATTAATATACAAGATTTGTTTCCTTCCATCTGTCACTATGGAATCATGCTTCCGAAGATATAAAAACATTTGTCTGGACACTGGTATTGTATTTTAAGAGGAAAAAGCAACCAAACAGTCCAGAATATTATCTTAACTAGCTGTCGTTCAGGTTATCCTGTCAGGACCTCTTTTTACCAATCAAGGTTGCTGATGATCCGAGGTTGAGTCATCACACAAAATCATCAGCTTCAAAAGTCCGTTAACATATATTTTGTCAGATCCTACCACTCAATGTAACTACTCAACCACAATTTCAATGCAAAGTAAAAATTTCTTTTCATTTTCTTATCAAGATCTAATTTTCAATACTATAAGGGACATAGTCTTTCACAAGGAGTCCAAAAACATCTTTCCATGTGAAGGATTTATGAAAACTGTGCCTGATTTTCATTCAAGGACTGTGGTTTTTTGAGAGTGTAAGTATTTTTCTCCTTCCTTCAGTTTATCTGTTGAACTGGCTTTACTTGATGAGGGTGTTTAGGGTTTAGAGTTTAGGGTTTATCTAACACTGAAATTGCAGTGAGACTGGGGCAAACATGTTAAGCTTAGCGGCTCATAATTTTCAAGAGGGCATACTGGAGAGAGTGTTTAAGCACTTTTTCAGTGAGATGGAGAGAGAGGCTATTGAAAGCTTCCAAGTGTTATCTGTCCAATATATTTTATCAAGAGTATGAACCAAGGCCTGAAAATTTTGACTTTTGGTTTATAGGTATCCTGAAATATCCAAAAACTTTGAAATATCTTCAGCAGACATTCTTCTTGGTTGAGTGGTAACAACCACTGTTTGAGGTTGAAGCTTCATGTTGATATACCAGAGCTGCTAAAAAACATGATAAATGACAGTTACTATTGAAGATATTGGACTTTGTCTTTGATAAAACCAACTTCATCGTTTTATCCACTGTGTTGGATGCATCAAATTAGTCTGTGACAGCAAATGAAGGTGCCATTTGAATTGTAGAATTGGTTGCTAGCATATTATTGACTCAAGTTAGGAATACAAAAGTTCATCTTTGGTGCTTCTCTATTGTAGAAGACAAGCCGCATGACTGGCTTTTAATGCTAACTAGTTAAGGATCAACTTTAGAACATTTTTTGTTCAATCATTTCTAAATTGATAGTGTAAATATTTTCAGAACCTCTTTACAAAGTTGCATTAGAGTTTGTATTGTTTTAATCCAGTTCATAAGTCAAATTTGAACTTAAAGACGTAATGCATTGAAGACGTAAAACTCCTTAAACTTAAAGAATACTACAATCGAACTCTCAAGAAAAAGGACAATTCTCCATCCTTTTGTGCAATTTTCAGTGGAGTCAATTTTTCTCAAGCAAAAGAAAGTAAGCTCTAGAACATGGTCGATTCTCTGCAATTTCTTATACATGTAAACCATTTGTAGGTACCCATTTGACAACGCCAGCAACTGAAACTGGAAAGTACTAGATAATGATGCAAAGATAATATATGTATATATCAATTCATTGAATTTGATCATTCCTTCCAAATTTCAAAGCACAAAACTTTAATTCCTCTTTAGCAAGTGTAATAGAAGCAGTTGAAGAAGATGATTTTGGCCATTCGCTTTTCCACAAAGCTTTGAAGTATGTCGAACATTCTTCTCTATTTCCTTACTGTTCCTAAGCACATGACTTTCAAAGCCAACATGCGGCTGCAGATTACTTTCCATTTCTGTCATAAACAATTCCACGTTCCTTTGTTATGTTCTTTTACATTATTTATCCCTAACCATAATCACATCCCTGTCAGCAAGCTCACTTTATGATATATGCACCTGACCCAACAAGAAAAGCTGATGGCTTCGTAAATGACTGTCTGAGATTTAGTTTGGTCTCAAACCACGTGAGAGCATGGGCACAATGCTATTAGTTGCTGATGATATCAATTTCTTCAATGATGAGTCAATCACTCAAAAACAAGATAAAGGGATATAACTATATACAGAGAATGGTCCCCTTTTTTTCCCTTGAGAAAAAGAAACAAAGATTCTGCTGATTCTGTTGTCTCCCACATCACATGTTGGCACATGTCCAATCACCTTGCCTAATGCTTACTGTTGAAGGGTGTACGTGAATCTTAAACGCCATGCAAGTGCCATCATGAAATCCCACAAAAAGTCTTAAACAATATTTTAGCATTGAGATTTCATGAATTTAGTTCTCTTGACCTGTGTTAGACAAAGGAATATGTTAATTAAGCGTATCTGTTAACTGCAATAGATGGTATAAATCAGGTAGTTCAACCGATAAACTTCATCATCTCTTTACTTTTTCCTCACAAGAGAATATGCCATCAGAAAGTTCAAATGCCAACTCATAAAGCTCTGGTGACACATCCTCACATGAGGTGTGTATTCATCATTTACTTTTTCTTGCTTGATTTCCAAACATGTTTCCAAAACAGTGCAGTTATAGATTGGTTTGTGTGATAACATTTGGCAACATGCTATAAGCAGGAATGCTTTTATTTCCTTACTTGGATCAATCACCATGGAACCTTGCTCTTGAAGGTATACAAACCTTTCTCTAAGCCTCTTAGAATTAATCTTTAAGGTTCCTTTTTTAATTTTGAAAAGGTTGACTTGCTGTGCTACTTTTTCCTAAAAGCAGCCAAACAATCCATGCATCAAAATATTGTCTTGAATAACTTTCCCTTCAAGTTGTCATGCCAATGCCTTTACATCTATCAATTGGTGATCAAAGGTTGAGTCATCCCCCCAAAGGTGAGATTCACCTCCTAGTTTTCATCTCCTTAAATACCTCTTCAGAATAAGAGGGCACCATCAACCCAAGTGAAAATATCTTCCTTACAAATCTACCAGAGCTTCTTTCACCCTGGTTTCTCTGATACAGCAGAAACTGCTATCACCTCGGAGACTGTTAGGCCAAATCTGGTAACACTGATCACCAAACATGCAGACCTCACTTCTTCATAACCTAGTTGTTGGAACTCCAGCCATCTCAGCAACTTATGATCAAATTCAAAAGCCGGTTAACAGATACTTGCCTGGTCCTGCCACTCAATGCCAACGTTCAACCAAAACATCAAAACAAAGTAAATTTTTCTTCTTTACTGACAAACATCTAACTTTGTTAAGACTTGTTTACATATATACCTGAGATTGTTTAGCTTGGTGGATGGAACTGATTCTGTTTATGTAATATTGCAGTGAGATTGAGGACAGATATATCAAAAACTGTTATGAGAAAGTTAAGCCTAGGGGCTCGCATTCTTCGAGTGGGGGGAGTGGAAAACGTGTATAAGCAGTTTTTTAGTGTGAGAGAAGGAGAAAGGCTTTTGAAAGCTTCAGAGTGTTATCTGTCCACCACTTCTGGTCCTTTAGCAGGTTTTCTTTTCATATCCACAGACAAAGTTGCATTCTGTAGTGAGAGATCAATGAAAGTTTTCACTCAAACAGGCCATATGTTGAGGATCCGTTATAAGGTTAGTGACAAACTTCAAAGCAATCTTTTGCAATTTAACCTTCTGTTGGTAGTTCTCTGACTAACTTCTTCGAAGTAAAAATGCACAAGTTGATTTTTTGACTTACAAAAGATTTATTCATTTTACCTCCTGATTTCTTCTCCTTGAATAACTTTATCATAGCCATCTTCAAATTTCTCTGTTCCTCCTTATCCAAGATTCGTTGAAGTTCTGAAGTATATTTGGAAATGTGCAGGTTGCCATTCCACTGAAGAAGATAAAGTGTGTGAATCAAAGTAAAAATGTTCAGAAGCCAACCCAGAAGTACATAGAGATTGTCACGGAAGACAACTTTGATTTCTGGTTTATGGGTGTCTTAAAATACCAGAAAACCTTCAAATATCTTGAGCAGGCCCTTTCACAAGCTTAGTGAGCTGAGTGAGTAGCAAAATCCACTTTTCAAAGTCGAAGATTCATGTTAAGAGGACAAACAGACACAAAAGATGAAAGCTACTAGAATTTGAATGCTGTCATTGAAAATGTCGTGGTTTGGTAAAAGGGATTTCAGTTCATTGTAAATAAGGAATGGATGTGGTTCATGAGATGAAGACTTGGATGCCAACAAATCTCATTGTGAATCCAAGAATTCAACATCATTTGTTGCGGAAGGGACAAACTTTTCGTATAGTGAAGGAAAAACAGAGAAATTTGAGGCTCAATTACACATTGATTTATAAGCTTTTAGTCAAATTTATGTATAACTATTCAGGAGTTTAACGATTATGTACAGTGATTGTAAAAAATCTTACATTGTCAACCAACGAATTAATTCTATTAGTATAACTTTGCACGTTCTGACTTCAAATACTATAAATTCCCAAGAAGAACAACAGTCATGTGAACTTCACTTGGATTGTGCATGAATCAATTTACAACATAATCAATAAATTTGGTATCTTCAGTCAACCTTCGTGACCGAGATAGCAAAAAACAATATATTTTAGGTTAAGAATGGCAAGTATAGGTCATTTTTTATAGACTTTTCTTTACTTTGTCCAACTTTATCTTATGATCTAAGGTTGAGTCATCACACCAAAGGGTCGGGATTCATTTTCCAGTTTCCATTCCTTCAATAAAATCCAGGTAGTTGAACTTCTTTATCAATGTATTTGTTCAAAACATTAATGCAACGAGGTTTTGAATTTTTTTTTAATTTATTATTTAACTTGTTCTTTGTAACTCTTTCATGAATTTGGGTTCCACATAGAAGAGAAATGTAAATTTTAAACAATATATAATTAGAAAAAAGCATAAGTGTTACAGCTTAAGATTTTGATAAGAGGTGACCATATTTAGACAATGATTAATTGAGTCTGACAAACTAGTCTAAGTCCATTACAGTGTAATACATAGGACATTCTTTAATATCATAGAGATACTTATATATTTAATATAATTATTTATTATGAACTTTTGTGTAATTGTAACAAATAGGTGCCACTTTAATTATAAACAAAAAAGCATATATTAACTTAGCTTTTTACTGGAACAGTATGTATGAAAAATAACTTTCCTCGTCCTGTCAAATTTCAAATATTTTAAACATATTTTTGGATTGGTGTTAAATAATTGTTCCAAAAGAACATTAACAAGAACTGTAGCTACAAGTTACTCATGTTTATTCTTTTCTTTTAGTAACTGGAAAGACTTTTCATATCCAAACTTAAAGTATTATAAGGAGCATTCCTTTCTCCTTTCTTCTATTACTAAAAGAATCCCATACTTAATTCAATATTTCTTCTGACCTTTTCAGCATTCATTTTTATTGTATATTGTTCTCATAGAAATGGAGACTTTTGATGTTTTAAATATTCTATTTTTTCTTAAAATAAATAATAATGTAATATTACAAAATATAATAAAATTGATTGAATATATATATATATATATATATATACACATATATATATACAAATATTTATGATCCAAAAAGGTATAAAAACAAATTAGTTAAAGATACAGTAAAATAAATAATAAAAATATAATGTCAAAGGTGTCACAAGCATTACTCAAACAGAAAACAAAGAAGAAACTTCTATATTATAAACTTGGATATATAAACACACACACACACATATATATATATATATATATATATATATATATATATATATATATATATATATATATATATATATATAGTACATACATATCACCTTTACACATTAAACAATTTCTGCAAATGCTTGTTATTAAACTATGAGAATGTCAAAAACTCTTCTGATACAAGACTTTCAAAGCCAACGTGCTGTTACATATGCTTTTCATTTCTGATTTAAACATTAAACAATTTCACATTCCATATAGATTTACTATTTTTTCTTTTAATCATCCCTTCACTCATAGCCCTGTCAGCATTCTCACTTTATGCATGGATATATTTTGATTCAACAAAAAGCACTGATGGCTTCGTTTACGACTGCCTCAGTTTGAAGTTTAGATTCAAACCCCCAAAGGCATCAGAGCGAGGTTTTAGACTAATGACATCAATTTCTTCAAAGGTAAGTCAATCACTGAAAATAAGATAAAGCATAATCTACATTTGGGGAATGGAATGATCCCTTCCCTTAAAAAAGAAAGAGATTTTTGTGTTGTCTCCATGTCAGCATATATGTCAGCTTGTCTAGCTAGTGCCTACTTTGTGCACACTATATGCACCCTATGCAATACCCAACTTGGAACTTTTCATAAAGTCTTAACATTATTTTAGCATTATTCTTTCATGAATCTAGTATCTCATTCAACCTCCTGTTAGAAACAGAAAAAATTATGATATTTTACATTAATTGCAAAAGGTTCACATAGGCAATGAGATAGACTTAAGAACATGTTCCAACAGTGGAAATCCGGAATGATCTAAGTTTCATATTGAAAGAATAATGAAACAAACACTAATGAAATCTGAATCCAATCATATTGACACCAGTCTCTACCCAAAACCTTAAGGCAACAAGTTAATAGGTCTTTCACCCTTTATATAATGTTCTACTTTCTCATTTCTATTCAATGTAAGACTTAGACTCACACTTAGATTTCCAACAAAACATCGTATAAAAAAAGACTTATAACTCAATGTTTCGAAAAGTGGTGTTATTCATGTTACATACATATAATATCTCCACAATGAATCCTTCAAAACATTTCCTTGAATGTAACTCTGAGCTTCAAAGCAGACATTACCTCAACCTGGAAGTGGGATGAAAACCAGGTCTCAATTTGAGGTAAGAACAGCAGCAAAAGGCAAGGCTGAAATGGCCTTAGTGATGCAAGTTGATGTAACTAAAAGTATTGCAACTAGTTGGTGTATTTCATGAAACAACCTTTTACAGTTTAATTGCTTTAAGTGCATGGCTCCAATGGTTTATGTGACTCTTATTTATTTACTTCCATCAATCACCATGCAGCCTTGCTCCTGAAGATACATGATGGTATCCTCTTAAAACAACCTTTCAAGGATTTTTTTAGTTTTGAAAAAGCTAATTTGAATGCTGATGCACAATCTTCTTACTTTCTAAAAGTAGCCAAACAATCCATGACGTCAAAATATTATCTGTAAGAACTTTCTTCCATGCCACTGTGTCAGTGCGTTGATATCAATCAGAAACGTGGTTGATGATCTAAGGTTGAGTCATCCTTCCAAAAGGAAAAAATATTCAAGTTTTCATCCCTTTAAATAGCTCTTTGCAACACAAGAAAATCATCAAAACCAATAGCAACCTTTAAGAAGTTCAACCATTTTCTTCACCTTCTGCTGTTGATTCTTTCAATTACACAACAGAAACCTTAATTATCAGTCATCAAACATGCAGACTTCATCACTTCTGAGTCAGCTAGTTGTTGGAACTTCAGTAACACATGGTCAGCTTCAAAAGCCAGTTAACAGATTAACTGGTCCTGCAACTCAATGTCAATGTTCAACTTCAACATCAAAGCAAAGTAAGTTTTTTTCTTTTTTCAAATGTATTCATATGAATATCTCAAATTTTTTAGCATGGTGAGCCGATCTAATTCTGTTTATCTATGAAACTGCAGTGAGACTGAGGACAAATATATCTGAAACTGTGAAGAGAAAGATAAGCTTAGGGGCTCGCATTCTTCGAGTTGGAGGAGTCGAAAAAGTGTTTCAGCAATTTTTTACTATTGAAGAAGGAGAAAAGCTTTTGAAAGTTTCTCAGTGTTATCTGTCTACCACATCTGGTCCTCTAGCAGGTTTTCTATTCATCTCCACCTACAAGGTTGCCTTTTGCAGTGAGAGAACAGTGAAAGTTTTTACTCAGAATGGTAACATGTTGAGGATCCGTTATAAGGTTGTTATTCCATTGAAGAAGATCAAATCCATGAACCAAACTGAAAACATGCAGAAGCCAAGACAGAAGTACATTGAGATTGTCACAGAAGACAACTTCGAATTCTGGTTGATGGGTGTCTTAAAGTATCACAAGACTTTCCAATATCTTCAGGAGGCAGTTTCTCAGGCTTAACTATACTGGCTAGCAAAATCCAGAATCTGAACTCAAAGAAACAAACAAAAGTTTGGCAGTTATGATCGAAGATACTGAGTTTTATCTCTGATAAAAGAGATTTCAGTTCATTGTAAATATTCCTCTTACATTTGACCTTCAATCACAGTGAATGGATGTGGTATGTTAGAAACCAGTGAAGGAAGATTACAGTATAGGAGTAGAAATTAAAGAGAAAACACATTGAAAAAAATGGAACAAAACTGCTAGCTGCCAAATTGTATGAATTTGAGACTAAATTAGACATTGATTTAGTTTTAACTTCTTTGTTACATTTTAAAGAAAGGATTTTTCACCTTTATATTAGACAAACACCGATAACATTAGAGTAAATTAAATTCATATCACTCTTTATTCAAAACCTTAAGATAATATATTGTTTTACTTTCTCATTTCTATTTAACGTTTAACGTGAGAATTTCCCACATGTTTTGTATCCTGCAAAAGAGCAAGCCTGAGAGAATTATTACTTGGAGGAAAAAATAAATAAATAAGAATCATCACTCATAACATTACTTCTGTAACAAAAATCATAAATAATAAATGGAAGCAAAACTGATATTAACAAAAATTAAAACTTTTGAATGCAATCACAATTTCTTCTAAAGTTGTAAAAGAACTTGGATGAATGCAAAGTTGTGCTTGAATCAACAATTTCTATTTTGAAGTTGTGATTTCAAATATTACCTACACACAAAAGTACCTTTTCTTTTAAGAATCTACTCATTCTTATAATTATTATATAAATTTTCACTTTATTTGTAAATTTCCCTGGATTACTTGATGTATTAGAAATAATTTTTGAAAAAAAAAATAGATACCTCTAAGTTAAACAAGTGAAATTCTCAAATAGTGGACTAGATTTTGTTCAATTTAATTCTTTAATGTTGCTTATATCTTATCTTTTAATTCTCAAATAGTGGACTATAGTTTTTTTGACAAATTTTCAGAAACCATGACTTTGTTAATTTGTTTTTACGACAATGCTTATAAGATAAAATATGTCCATTCTGTATATTGAAGTTTGCTAATATTATAAATACTATATATATATATATATATATATATATATATATATATATATATATATATATATATATATATATATATATATATATTGATAATTTCTATAAAATGTTGAGATACCAAATTTTTAAAATGTTTTTACTAGCTTAATAAATATTTATTTTAGTAATTAAGTTAACTAAATAATTAAATTACACGCATTGAGTAATTATATTTCAACAGAATGATTTGGGACTTCCATACTAAAGCCTTCAAGTTTCCCCACTTTGTTTGTCCATTGTTCCTTTTACCTAACTTTTTGGATGGTAGCTTATTTAGTAAGCATGTTATGGTGTGATATTCCAATGGTTTTAGCTTAAAATAAGAATCCATATTATATTTAGCACTTTTTCTAATAAAAATTATGACGAAGATTACCTTCTAAATGTAGAAAACACTTAATACTTTTATTCATGAGTATTAGTAGAAAAAATTAGACTTACTAGTAAGATTTAAATTTTCAATCTTTTTTGTTTCTCCTTAATTAAGAGAGTCAAAATCCTAAAATTAAAAATTAAAAATTTGTCAAATAATTTAATTGTTTCGGGTATATGGTTGAGAATAACTGTCTAACCTTCACACATACAGATATTTAACAAAGGTATTCCGACATCAAGTCAACAATCTAATTGATAGGGTATCACGGTGAAATCTTAAATTTGTAATAAATATAATCACTTACTTTCTTATCTCATACTTATAGGTTTTGAGATAAACTTATGATTAATAAAGTTGTAATCACACTAAATGTCTAATAAATGACACTTACTAATAAATTTGATTATAAATTATTTTTAAGGTGGTCTCAGTATTCCTACGAGTATACGGTATCGTAACATTATTTAGGAATCAAAATTTAAGACAATAAAGAACAGTTAAAATACTCCTTTCTTCATGCTTCCGTGACTTACAATATCTATATAATGCATAAAATTGTAATCCAAGAGATAGAATTTGAAATATAAATATTTCTACTAAGACCATGTGTATAATAACAAGTGGATCAAATCAAGGCATGCTCCTAAGGTCATGTGTAACAAGTGGATCAAATCAAGGCATGCTCCTAAGGTCATGTGTAACAAGTGGATCAAATCAAGGCATGCTGTGGATTGTTCTACAAATTGTTACTGAAAAGGGTGTGTTAGGTACAAAAGTTAGTTTTGTGGGCACACGATAAGAGTTTTACAAAATCAATGATAACTTCTTATACCTGTAAACCATTAGTTGGTACCCACTTCACAACTATGCTGTTCTTTCTATCAGTCACACCACTTGACAACATGCACAAACTTTACACACACAATGAATCGTCATAAATCAGAACCACAACAATTTAAACAACATTCTGGTATACTAAACTGAATCTTTTTCCTCAAATTTCAGGGCCACAACACAACATAAATACCTCTTATTAGGTAACAAGAAATGATGTTCTTTTCCTTTTCAATATACAAAATATTAACTGATGACAGAAGGAACTTGCAGACTGAGCTTTCCGTGTGGGACATGGGGTGATGTGGGAATGATTTGGCCATAATATCCTTTTCCACAAAACATTGAAGTATGTCTTCTTCTATTGTTTCTAGCACATGATGTCCATCTCTAACCTTAGACACTCCTACTTTTCCTTAATGTTTGAAAATAATATAAATATAAGTCTAAGTTTAGGTATTAGATAACAATGATAAGTTAAACACCATGTAAACATAAACTTAATATTTTGAAGATTTAAATTATTTTAAAGTTTTTAGACTCAAATCATATATATATATATATATATATATATATATATATATAATTTGTTTTTAATTGACTTAAAAATACAATACATCAATACATATATCTGACCTAAATGATTTGTCTATGTCATGTACCATTCTTTTTCTTTTAGAATTTAACATGGCACTGACATCTAGCTAACTCAAATTATGATAGTCTTTTCACCCACTTGATAAAGCACACTAGCTCAAAAATGATTTTTCATCCTCTTGAAGGATGCTCCTCTATTCATATGCATACATGACATGACTTGAAAAATTAGAGAAAGCCATCTGATTTTGATAGTTGTGATCTTCATTCCAGAATTCCTCAAAAACCTTGCTGAGATTAGTTTTCAATACCAGCTTCATCTCAGACATAAAATACGCACCTTAAATTGATGTAGGTTCTCACGTTTACGACTGAAAAATAAATATATTTAAATACAATGTGGGAAGGGCAAAGTTTTCTTCTCTTTACTTTATCTAATAATAGTAAAACTTATAGAGGTCTGCCATCAGAAAGGTGAAATTCCAGCTCAGAAAGCTTAAATGACACCTTTCCATTTGCATTTTTGAATAAACTAAAGTGGAAATTGACGTGTTTTGTCATCATGCACGTGGCACTGTCTCAGCAGACCAAAATATTTTATTTTCCTCCACCCATTTTCAAAAGGGTCGCATTTTCTAAAGGCTAAACAGTTGGTAGTTATTATTATTATTATTATTTTCCTAAGATATCAGAAAAATATTGCCCTGTGCTTTTCATTTCGAACCTTATAATTTCTTTTTATGGGGTAGATGGAAAATTTCTCTTATTCTCTTTCCCCATTTTCATGGCAAAACTTCCAGCCAGAAATAGTAAACGTGACAACATTATCTCTGTAGATACATGAAACATGAAACAAGAACAACAGGTTCTGTCTATAAACCTTGGAAAAATCATAGGTGTAGTTTGAAATATATAGAAATAATGCAAACCAATGACCAACCTAGATTGATCAATATCCAAATGAGCTAAAAGCCAATTATTCAAGTCCAATCACGTTTCAAGTTTTTATATATTCAGAGATCTTACATTGACATTCAACAGAATCAATACAGAGGGATACTTTGAACATCAGAAAGTTGCCTTTAATCTTTAATAAAAATAAACATATCTTTCTTTTTTTTTTTTCTTTTTTCTGGGGGCAACCGAACATGCAAATCTTCAAATTTTGAATTACTTTTTTCCTTTTAGTCTTCATGATGATCCATATCTGACTCACCCAGCAAAAAGTTAGGAGTCAACTTGTTTCCTTTTGGCCATTTATATACCCTTCTAAAATACAAGGATTCATCAACCAAAGTTGTTAAGAGTTCTTGAATATTATCTCAAGAAGAGCATTTAACTTCCAAAAGATAACAACAAAAATGAAGGCCACACTTATTCATGAGCTTGCTAATGGAATTTCTGTCACCTCCACATACCATGGTGGGAAATCATCAAAGAGATACTATTTGCCTGATGCTCGTGGAAAATACACCAAGTCTATCACTAAATCAAAGCAAAGTAGAACACATCACAAATCTGGATTCTTGCAAAGAGTCCGAGAACATGGTATGTAATCTTTAAAACCTTATGTTCAATTCTCACTTTTTCTCAACTGCAAAACATAGAACAAGCACTGTTTCATGTTTGGCACAGAACTTTAAGACACAGCAAACATTTCTGTCATAATGTTTGGCACAGAACCTTAAGACACAGCAAACATTTCTGTCACAACAAAACAAAGCTCTTATTGATTGGTTAAACCTGTTGTAATTGTAACAGCTGTGAAGCTTGGACCAAAGATAACAGATACAGTGAAAGGGAAATTGAGTATGGGAGCAAGAATTCTTCAGGTTGGTGGAGTAGAAAAAGTGTTCATGCAACTGTTTAGTGTTGCAGAAGGAGAGAAGCTGTTGAAAGCATCACAATGCTACTTATCAACCACATCTGGTCCTATGGCTGGTCTTCTCTTCATATCCACTGATAAAGTTGCATTTTGCAGTGACAGATCCATCAGGGTCACAACCCCAGATGGAGAAAATATCAGAGTTCGTTATAAGGTGAATTTCTTAATCAATTTTTCTTTGCTAGCTATCTCTTCAATCTTTCTTCATACTTTTTGCTGATGTTTTACTCTGTCATTTCAGGTCTCCATTCCCATTACAAAGATAAAGTCTGTGAACAAAAGTCAGAATGTGGAAAAGCCTTCGCAGAAGTACATAGAAATAGTTACAGTAGATGATTTCGATTTCTGGTTCTTGGGTTTCTTTCATTATCAGAAAGCTCTCAAATCTCTTCAGCAGGCTGTTTCTCAATCTTAGAGGAAAATACTGCATCAGTAAAATTGTTTGTCCCATCTGCTTCTTCACTTATTCTGTGAAGTTGCAAAGCTTCTCAAGATGTACAAAGATTTTACATAATTTTGTTAATGATATATATGATTTAAAAAAAATAAAAACTGCTGGTTTTTATTCTTTTGGTTTGCTTGTTGAACACAGAAAAGTTTATTCTTTGAAATTTTTTAACTTTTAAAAAATAAATTTTGAGTCTAAATCAATCAAACAAAATTAGGTTGTAGAAAACTTATGATTTTCTTGATCAGAGAACTCTGTCAGTAGTTTTTTCTTCTGCATTTTGATACGTTATTTTTATAATTTAGTACCCTTGTCAGCTTATAAGTTAAAATTAAGGTTCATATCTCTGTATTGTGTTTATGTTTATTTTCTTAATTGATTATTATTTGATTTTATTTAATTCTATTAGGTTTTGTTATATTATTTGGTGAATTTATTCTAGATTACATATTTATTCCTATTTTCATTTATTTGTTAATATTTGTATTATTATATTTCTAATTTATCTCAAGAGATCAATCTTATCCTGAATATATAGTTAGTATGTATTTTCTTGAGTTCAATTGATAAGACTTATAAAATTTCATTTTACATAATTTTATGTGTATCGCTTGATTGACTAATTTTATAAAATATTTTCATTTTCATAAATCAACTCATTGATTATTTAGTTTTAAGTTTTATTAAGGATTAAACATATTTCTAAACATTAATTCCTTTTACTATTTAATAAGATTTTTGTAATGTTGTTTAATATATAAAAAATTTAACGCAACTAAATTAAGAAAGTTGTATCTATTCATTTTAAAGTTTGTTTAACCCTTACATTAAAAATTTATATTTATTCATGTTTAAAGATTGAAATCAAATTATATCAAATTTTGAAATAAAAATAAATTTTAATTTAAAAAAAATTAAGGATATAAAAGATATTTAACCATTTTATTAAATATGTTTAGTTCCATAAGTCAACTCGATTCCTTTATTAAGTTGTTAGTTCTCAATTTTTTAACACATTATTATTATTAATCAACTTTATAACTAATTATGACTTCCTACGAAAATTAATTATGACAGAACTGAGTCATAACCTGCACTGTTGCTTGGGAAAGGATGGAAGTTGTTTGGCAACGTGACACTTTGTGAAAGTCGCTTTCGCATTTCTTCTTCAAATTCTTTAACGTACAAAATTAAAAATGGCATTAAACAATTTTCATATAATATGATTGTTATAATGTTTAATATGATTGATATAATTTTCTTTATTACACACTATGGATCTTCTATAATTCCTTTAACTCTATTTTTTTCTGGGCTTCACACTTAAATATATACCATGGATGAAACTATTGGAAATCTAAGTGTGAATCTAAATTCTACGTTGAATTGCTTTAAAATTTTTGATAAAGAGTAGTATTGATCCCTTGTATAGTTGGCTCAGATGTTATTTTTCTAAATGATTCCTCCCTTATTTCTCAACCCAATCATATTCCTATTCCACCTAATATTTAATATGCTTCCTTAACTAACTAGGTCATTAAGAGATAATAAGTCTTCTAATACATAACATTGAGATCAATGTAATTTTAATGGACTTTTTAATTTTAAATTTTTGAAGCAGTATGAAGTTTTAAGTTTAAAAATATACAATAAAAGTGGTAGCAGAAATGATTTATAATTTATAGGTGTAATTCCAAACTGATTTTTGTTAGAATAAATAAAAGTGGTAGCAGAAATGAGTGGAGGGGACAAGACAAAAGAGTGATGGTAGCAACTATGAGCCATGACAGTCCATGATTGTGATAAGGTAATAACAGCAACAATTATCATGTTGCAAAGAGGACCTCAGAATATTCAGGATGGGAACGCTATCTTGACAAAAACATAAAGCTGAATCACAAACTAAACAGTAAAGACGATGATGCTGTAAACATTCCCTGTATATTTTTATTCTAATTATATTAAGGTTTTCAGTTTTTATAACTATCGTTTAACTATGACACAATCGAAAATCAAGCGATTTAAGGTAATCTTAGTTTGAAAAAGATGATTAAACATATATTCAGCAACAAGAGAGAAAAACAAAATTTGGTTGACCATCTTTGTATTTTGTTTAGCAAAGTGTGGCATCTTTAGTTTTTCAATGAAAACAAAAATCGACCGTCATCAATTTTTGTCACGTAAGCTAAATCTAATTCTCTATAGCATACTCTCTATGTGGACATTTTTGGACATTTTTGAACGTTGAGCCACAGAACATTGTCCATAACTATATATCACCTATGGGGTAACTCAATTTAATCCTTCAAAATCAGACGAGTCATCAGCACAAGTCCGCCAAATAAAATAAACATAATCAAGGACTACTATCATAAATTTAATAATCTCGTTTCCAGAAGTTGAAGGATATGAAAATGGTGTTGAAGTAGGACTTCTCACAGCCTTAACATCTCCCATCAGAGTCTTATAAAGATTCACAATGACTATCTTGCCAAAGCTAATGATCATTTTATCTGAACCTATTTAATCAAACACGGTCATTTATTTCATTCGAAAATTTTCCCAAGACAGAAAAGAAAACAAGCATCTCACATAGAGAATAAAATGTAGAAGAAATGGAGCAAAAGGACCAAGCAGTCAATGATTTCTCAACTCAACCTAAAACTTATGACTACTGTGAAAATATAAATAAGGTTCATCAGCTTGCACTCACGGAACATTCATCAATGAAACGTGTTTAGACAATTGACTTACTGAATAGAGATGAACAATGCCTATACATGTCACAGAAGATGACAAAGTAACTATATAGGAGAATCGAAGATGAAGTCCTTAATCAAATCAAACACTGTTGATGAGTCGCAAAGGAACAGAAAGTATGGTAGAAACAGTTTCAAACCTCTCCTTTTCCAAAATGCAGAGACAATATCTGGTGTATCTAGAGAGCTTATCAGAGTCATGCCTGTTCCCTTTTTAGGTAAAAAAAAAAGAGAAAAACTAAAGATACTAGGAGCAGCGTCTTTAGACATCGCTCCATCCTATAAAGATAGAAAAATATCCTGAACCACGAAATTCTCCACCAAAGTGGTACAACTAGTTTATAAAATTAATCTCCTGTTTCATATCGTATGTTTTCCTGCCCATTAATGCAGTCATGTTCCAGTTTCTCTCATTCTTTGTTTGAAAAATGGCAGCGCCTTTCTGTTGTTCCTCTTTCCTGGCCACTAGAGTATTTGTGCGACAGACAAGTTTCAAATTAAGATTCTCATTCTAGTTTAACAGAGCAGGGACAATAATGAAATCGGATACTCACAAAACCCATGCTAATCAAATTGCTCGAGAAATGAAAGGAAGTGTTAGTTTCATCTTCAAGCTACCAGCTTGATTCACATGAGTAAATCTTTAGAGTTCAATCTTTTCGGATGCCTCCCTTAACGAATAAGTGATATTCGTAGCCTCTTTACGTTACTCACACAATGGACATTAGACTGGTACTCAAATGCTTCTTCCATTGCTGAACTGAACAGTGACCAAAAAAAAACTTATGGATGCTACCTTAAGCTCTGTTCTGCACTCTTCCTTTCTTTCCCTCTCCCAAGTCCTAAACAACATCTCTTCTTCGAGGAAATAAAGAATATCAATAATCTCAGGGAAACCAAAACCAGAAACAAATGCACGGGGTTATGTATACTTATTCAACAAACAGAACATATGACATGATTGAGTCGAGCAACCAAAAAGGAATATGCATAACAGGGAGAAAGTACAAATTCGATTGAGGTAGTGTGATCTGATCACATTGATTCAAATGTGCTATATACAAGTATCTTAGCATCCGATAGCTAAGAAGCCAACTACATAATAAAAGCTTCAAATAAATAATAACATGGTGCAAGCTTTGATGAAAATCCACTAACAAAAAAGAAGAAATTCAGAAAGCACGAAATATATTACAGAAATGGCAGGACAGAAGAGAGCGGAGCAAAACGGAACATACCAAGCGGAATCAAACAATGGTCCTTCCACCTCCACCGGAACTCGAAGCTCCGTTCGAATTCGAAGAAGCAGCATTAACCACTCTCTCTTCCTCATATTCCCTATCATCCGTTGGAAGCTCAAACCTGCAAACAGGGCAAGAATTTCTAGAGCTCAACCAAGGAACAATGCAATCTCCATGATACTGATGCCCGCACGGTAACCTCTTAGCGGCCTCTCCAACACCCAGCAAATCCTTACATACAGCGCACACCACAGTTTCACTCTCCGACGCAATCTTCACCGTCGGCAAGGCTTCCACCGCCGACTTCGACGCCGGCGGCGCTCCTCTCCTGCCTCCGCCGTCGGTCTCCGCCAGCGTCTGCAGCAACGCCTCGTACTCCGCCGCGTCGACGTAATCCTCCGGATTCCCGACGTAGCGGTCGGATTCCGGCACCCTGAGGCGGAACTCAATGGAATTGTCCTCCAGGCCCATCAGAATTTCTGCCCAATCCAAGATCCGGTTCCGCATGCTCCTCGTGCGCGTCGCCAAATCCCTAATCCGAAGACGAAGCAGCTCGCGCCTTCTCCTTCTCAGATCCTCGTCATCTCCGTGCGGATCCTCGTTGCCGGAGCGATCCTCCGCCTCCTCATGCTCCTCGAACTCCTCGTCGCCGTTATCGTCATCGTTCTCGATTTCGTTCTCCTCTTCGTTGTCCCAGCCGCCCAGCTCGATCCTGAGGAAATCGGTCTCCGGAGAACGGCTCGGCGGCGGCGGCGGCGACGCGTCATCATCACGTGCAGATTGCGCGATGAGGCGAAGCACCTGGAGGAACTGCGAGCCAAAGTAAGGGTCATCGGAGGAGGCGGAGGGCGTGCGCGAGCGCGACGGCGTGGGGATGGTTTCCACGAAGCCGTTTTTGCACTCTCCGCAGACGACGTCGGGGAGATTGGCGGGCGTTTCAACGGAAACGCGCTTCTCGCAGTGATAGCACCAGTATGGCGGCGGAGGTGCGTCAGCGGCTTGAGGCGGTGTCTGAGACGGTGGTGCTTCCGACATGGTACGGCGGAGATGGAAGGAGCGGAGATAAAAGAAATGACAGGGTTTGTTTGGAAGGTATAATAAATGGATAATAATGTAATAGTAATCATAATAATGATAATAATATTAAATAACAAATAATAATAATAATAATAATAATAATAATAATAATAATAAAATGATAATAATAATAATAATAATAATAATAATAATAATAATAATAATAATAATAATAAAACAATAGTTGTCTAGTTATAGTCTTTTATTATCGTTGAATTTGGTAAAGGATCTTTCTCATTTTTTGTTATTTTAGTTTTTGTGTTAATTAGTGGGTCTCATCTAACGTCTCATTTTGGCCAATAAAGAATTAGAAAAATAGTAATGAAATGTCTTCAAGTTGTGGAAAATTGAACTTTTCTCAACTCATTTCATAACTTCTTACCATGCAATTATAAATGTCTTCATCAGGGAAACCCTAAAAACTACATTTTACTTGTTAAGAACCTTACCTTAGGGAATTTTTTTTAGCCTAGGAAGTCAAAGAATCAGAAATAGAAAGAATAATAAATAAATAAACTAGTAAAATATCTAACAAAATCATTCAAGTGGAATCAAGTTAATCCTTCTAATAATCTGGCCAAGGAACAGTAAGTTCTAACCTACACATCTTAAAAAATCAAGTTATAACTATTTTAACCTACTTTAATTAATAAAATATATTTTAAACTGACCATAAGTTTTTTATTATTAAAAAAAATTCAAAACCACTTGTTTATTAAACTAACTCATAAACAAGTTAATATCTACCTTTTTAATGAGTATTTTTTTCTTTTGAGTGGATTTGAGAGAATAGATTTGAGGGGATTTGAGAGATTTGAAGATAATTTTTTTTGTCGTTTATTTGAATGAATTTGGAGGTAAATGAGAGTGAATTTGGAAATAAAATTTGTCAGAATTAATATAGAATTGTATTGACATGACAAATTAAAAAAATTATTTTCAAATTCATTCTCATTTACCTCCAAATTCACTCAAATAAACGACAAAAAAATTTATTTCAAATCCTCTCAAATCCCTTCAAATTTACTCCGTCAAATCCACTCAAAAGAACAAGGTCTAACCGAGTCTAAATCTGTTATAACAAGATGAACGATAATCATTACTTTTTTTTATGGTTTATGTATGTACATATTAATTATATGAATTATAAAGTGGATTAAATATACTTTTCACATCTAAGTTTTAGTTGAAATTAAAATTAGCTTCTTTTTTTCAATTTTAATCTAATTTAATTTTCCAATTTTATAAATAAATAAATTTAGTTTTTTAACTAAATTTTATTAAATTTATTCAATATTATTAAATAAATTTTGGTTAAAAAAATTAAAGTAATTTATTTCACAAGTTGAAAAATTAAATTAAATTGAAATTTTAATTTTAAATTTTACTAAAAATTAAAAATATATTTAACTCTTATATAATTTATTTAAAACACATTGATAACCAATGAAAGACACAGGTGTCTTAAACAAAATGTCAAAATAAATACTCATAAACGTAAAATGCAAGTTTTCAGTCAAAGATTTTGGCCTCGTTAATGAATATGTAACAAAGTCCTGAAACATTGATAGCGTGTACCCTTTTCATCTTGAAGTAATATAAATTCTAAGTGCACCCTCCTAATTTTTAATGTGATGTTTTACATTTTCTAAATTTAGTTTCAAATCGTTTGTTCTGGAAGAGTTAAGAAAAGTTTTCTAAAACATTCAGTACAGTATTTCTTAAAATAAAATTAAAAAAAAATCGAAACATAAAATGAATTTTTAGATGAACTTTTCATAATAAATTTTTTGAAATAAACTTTTCAAAACGTATATGACATTGATTAAAATTTGCTTTCCAAAATAAATTTTTAAAATATATGAAATATGTTCTGGAACATAATATTTAGAATAAGATTTGTATAATCTATAATAAGGTTTTTAGAATATATGAAATATTAGAATGAAGTTTTCTTCTTCTTCCTCTCTCACTGAAAAAGTGCAGTAGAATGGATAATGGAGTTAGAGGCAGCAGGAGAAATGTTGGCAGTGACAGGAATAAGGTAACATTCACCAAGAAGAAATGTCTCCCCCTTTTCACTATCAAAGTATCTCTGCAAATGATTTCATACGACCATCCTTCATCTTTCCACCACTAATTAAAGGACTCTTCTGACTTGAAACACCATTTTCCTTTCTACCAAAAGCCCACCATTTTCTCTTATGCTGATTGCATAATCTTTTACTCCCATTAATCAAATCAACCAAAAACAAGTTATCAAGAGGTAGATTACAGATACTTAAAAGTGGTGGATTACAGATACTACCAGAATCCACAACTCTTTTAACTTTTCTTCTAAATTTCATAAAAAGGATCGAATTGTACTAATTGTAATACACAAAACGGGGTTTCTAAGCTCATATTCAGTGTCAATCATGCGAAAAGAGCAGATTTCTATACGGCAGGAGAACGGAAAATAAAATAAGACAAAAACAATTGTTCTCTTCAAATTTACAACCGAACTGATTAATAAAATATGATACATCGGACACCATTTTAGTACACTTACATGATACATGGGTTGCACAAGAGAACTAACATCATCAGAGCAGATCACATTCTCATCAAATTTACAAAGGCACGCCTTATCAATAAGTTTACGAATGAAGATCTAACGGTGAAACCAATCCTTTGAAATTATTATGGTATTAAAGAAGCACAGCAGGCTCACTGATGCTACCATCAAAATTAATCTTGCAGGATTCGGGAAAATGGAAACCAGCCTCGTCGAGACCAGCCTTCGTAATGTAAGGGCATGACCTCACGTCCAAGTATTGCAAAGAACTGCATTTACCCGCAAGAATGCCTATGCCTGTGACTGTGATCTTTGGACAATTACCAACCTTCAAAATCTTCAAACTCAAGGCAGACTCTTCATTGCTTATGAACTGAAAAGAAGCATCAGTCAACTCTTCACAGCAACCAATGTCCAGTGCCTCAAGGTTTCTGCATTGACTTAAAACACATCTCAATGAGGAATCAGAAATGTTTAGACACCAATCCATCCTTAAGTTTTTAAGGCTGCTTCCACAAGCAGTAGCCAGCGACTTTATGGCATCGGCAGAGACATCCCGGCAACCTCCAACGATTAAAGTCTCCAGATTACGACAGCATTCGGCCAGGGATAATATGGTTTCATCCCCAATTTTGTAGCAATCTAAGAGTTTCAATGTTGAGTGAAGATGAACAAGCCCTAGAAATACTAGAAACCCCAACATCACTGACATTACTGCATTTATTGATGTCCAGAAACCTGATCCGATGACACCCACTTGCAAGGTATATCAGTCCATTGTCAGTGATACTTGTGCACCCTTGCAATCCCAACTCCTCTAAGCTACGACAGTTTTTTGAGAGAGCTTCTAATACACCATCAGTAACAAATCTACAACCAGCCATGTGTAATATCCGCAAGCCAGAACAGCCTTTGGCAACGGCTGAAAATCCCTTGTCGGTCAGCTTTCTACAGTAAGACACATCCAACGACTCCAATAAGGAAAGACCTTCACCAATAGCTTTCATTCCAGCATCTGTAATTCCTGCATATTACACAACAACATTGCCCTGTTAATCATAAAACTTGAACCCTCCAGCTTAGAAAAAACAACTAACTAAATAAAGGACACCCTTTAAAAGTGTTGTCAAATCTTTGTTTTTAGTCCTCCGTCCATGGAAGTTAACATAGCAGAAAAATATAGAAAAACAATAAACAATCGGATAGTAAATCAGAGTAGAGAAAATCAAGATTTGAAAGGCAAATCAGAGAAAAACAAGGAAGAAGAGAGAAAAAAGGAACCTTTGCAATTATACAAATTGAGGATCTTCAAGCAAGTGAAGCCATTAGCGATGACGGCGAGGTCGGAATCGGTGACGCCGGGGTAAAAGGAACGAGAAACGGACTGAGCAAGGTCCAATTCGACCAAGCGTGTGAACCTATCGGCCATTTTTCGGAGCATGTGGGGACCGGCACGTGCTGCGAGCTTCTTCCTTTCGGTGCTCTGCAACCGAAGCCATCGCTTGCAGACCAAACCGAAGGTTTCCTTGTCCTTCTCAGTCTCCACCCGCCCCAGAACGGAACGGAGCTCGTCGTCCCTTAGAACGTCGTTTATGCAGAGCTTCGATCCCGATACGCCGTTGCCATGGATCGAATTTGAAGCCATTAACGCAGAGGAAACCCTAACTCAATGAGTTTGGGAATCAGAAGAAGAGAGTGTGGTGGAAGCAGTGTTGAGTGATTCAAAAAGAAGCAATCATGATGATTCTTCTAAATTACGTTGCCTCGTTCCAATTGTAATTATTATTTTTCATCTTGATTTTAATAGATTAAAAATCTTTATAAATATAAGTGAAAGCACGGGTGCTATAAAACAAAATAAATAATTTTTTAAAAATTTATTATAAATCATTTTTAATTTTAAGATAGTTTTTATCATAATGTTGATATTTTTAAGAGGGTAAAAATGTGATATGATAATAATTAAAAAAGGCATATATTATAGATGAATTTTAATCGACAGGAACAAAAGTAATATTAACAATATATAGAAATCATTACTTATTCCGCTTTAATCATGAAGTTCTTATGAGTTAGCTACCGAAAAATAAATGTATTTGGTGATACGCCAAATTAATCCCTTAAAACCATCCTTCAACGGCCAGGAGCTCACTCCCCGCCCTCGTCAATGCCCAAGTGTCACAATTTACACTAAACATATTTTATTTTTAATTTTTTCATCAACAACTAATTTTCAAGTAATTTTAGCAGATGACAAATTTAGCCACAATTTCATTCGCAATAATCTTCCAATTTGTTTTAACCACGCTAATATTTGCCTTCTTAGTAGTTATAAGGGTAGAGTAAGAAAATACCCTTTAACATGTGTCCAAAGTGAAAGATGACACATGCACGATCATTGCAAGTGAAAATATTACCTTCACATATGAAAATAGACATCAATATATTTTTTTAAACAGAAATACGAAAACGAATTCGAATAAGATTCCAGTTTATGAAAGTTGTCATGAAAATTACCATGCATGAAAAAAAAATCAAATAAATTTTATTTTAGTACATGTTACCAAAATTAATTGAAATTTATATATATTTTTAATTTACAATAAAACCATACTACACTATTAACACAAGTTCAAAATTTAAATATGCAACAAACCCCTTATCTAAAAATTCACAACTTGTATTCAGATATCAGTAATGGACATATTTTGCAATAGTTAGCAACATAGTTAACAGAATATCAGCCACTTTTCCACCCACCACCCAAGGTAAAAGAAACAACCAAAGGAGACAGTTTCAATCTCTTTCATCTGCACTATTCAATATATGAATGAATATGAGGGACCAATTGTGTAATATGTCTTTCATTCACACTATCATATATAACAATGAATGAATCAAATATAATCTATGAGGGAACAATTGTGCAATCCCAATGAGGTTGTTGTTGTTGGCTTTTGATATAGTCCTAAGGACCCATTAAAGGAATGGTTGTTTTGAAAAATCAAAAGAAATGAACTATACGGTGTATGTGAGTGAGGCAATTAGTGAGATTTACAACGGCTAAGAACACTCTCCTCCAAAAACTGACTGAGTTGAGATGTGTATAATTTTGGGTCATTCCTGAAGTGGTCAACATGGGGTGAGGACACAAAATTGCATGCCCTCACATCATGTCCAGCCCTACGCTGAGCCTCTACAAACGATTCCACAGAATCAGCAGGAATAACCCTGTCAGCAGTGCTATACATGTATAACTGTGGACACCTTGGTTGTTTTGATGACAACATGCTCATAACATCAGATAGCCTCCTGCGTTTGAACAAAATCATCATAGTTAGGACCAAAGTTATCATATAGGAACTTAAACAGAATGATTAGTATTTAAAGATATCATATATGTAAACAAATATTGAATCTTTATCTATTTGATGTCTAGTCATGTCTTGTGAAATCAAGACCAGAAAGACCATAACGTTTCTCTATGGAATGTTCTCCTATTCCCAAAAATCACACACATACAACTTTCCAGCAATGAAATTTGTTAAAATCTTGAGTGTATAATGTTAAATTTTAAGGGGATTGTAATTTGCAAGATATCACTTTTTCTAGAGAACCAACCGAAGCAATTCATATTCAAGTTCAACTCCAGAAATTCAACAATGATACAATCGTGTGTACTAATTTATATACTCCTGTTTTAGGACATTTGTATCTCTAAATTGTCATCAAATACGATCATATTCCTCAACCATTATATTGTTGTGACAGTTTTTGATCAACAATGGTCGAATACCCACATAAAATAGCCATTTTCAGGAATAAAAACAAGCAAAACTTGGGATGAAATATGAACATTTTTATAAAAACAATCAATTAGAAGAACAATTTGGGTCATTCTTTACCTATTTATCGAAGGAAGATCCAGAATGATCCCAAAAAATTTCTTCAGAATTAGTTGCAAAGCTGCTTCTGTTACCGCAGGTTTGAGTCCTAAATCATCTTCGCTGCCAATGGATACTTTAATGCCAGATTCATCAGAAAACACACGTCTTTTTGTTGCAATACTATTTTTTTTCAGAAATGCTGCAGAGAAACCTGAGGCCCACACCTGTAACGGTAATCAGATACTTAAAATCATATCTCCGAATTTTGCATAAGCCTCAACATTCCTAAAACCAGGTATCAGTTTAGTCATTTTAACATAAAAAGTTTCTTAAGGGCTTCAAAATAACTGATATTAGTATAACTTCATTCTTTTCTATTTAATTATCCCCACACCAAGAATAAAGGCCAAATAAAACTGAAAAAGTCAAAGATCTCAACCAAATGTTGCCTCAATTCCTTAGATGTAAAATCAAGCACAATACCCTAGACCAAGTTCTCAATTGATCAATCTATTGCAACCCAAGAAGGCAACTTAATTGATAATTTTGACAGTGTACAGGACAGCAGTGTACAGACATCGTAGCAAATGATAACACGAAATATACACAACAGATACGTTCATCAAGTTTCACAAGGGATAAGAATTTACCTGTGGGTCAGGATACGCAACAGGTGCAGAGTCTACAATGCATCCCTTAATTCTTTCCATGACATTTGGATTTTGCTTCTGAAAATGTTCAAGAATAACACCATATCTGCAACAATGAATACCAAACCAATGAAGAAACACAACAGAAGAACACTGTAAACTTCGATGCTTGCAAATTACACATTCCACTCACGTTAACCATCCAGTGTTGCTGAAAGTATGAAAGACGAGATTCTTTCCATTTTCCCCTTCCAACCAGTCAGCCAAGTGGTCGACAAGCAGTTGAACATTTTCCTCAGCCTTCCCTCCCGGACGATAGCTCAGGATCTCACCCATTGAAAGTGTAAACGTAATGACATGAAACCCCCTTGAAGTGTACCACTCTGCATACTTTTTCAAGTGTTTCTGCCTTGCTCCCAACCATCCCAGCAACACCACCACTGTCCTTGACTTTGTCAATGAACAACTTGAATCACATAAAGCATTCGGGTCGGGCAAATGCCATTTATACATGCCCTCAGAAGTTGAATTGGAGGCACCATCTGAACGTGTAGCAGGCCTTGACACTTTGCGCAAATCAGCCGAATGATAATAATTCAGAAGAAGTGGTGACGAGAAAACTGAAGAATGGTGCAAATTTGAAACGCAATTGTGACCCAAACTTGGCACACGGAACTGAACATTGGGCACAGGAACCGGAATTCGGGTCACAAAAGAGAGGTTAGCAAGTTTTGAATCCGAAATATGAGAAACCCACAATGAATCTGATTCTTGTGCGTTGCTACAAGATGTAGAGGTAGAACCATCAAGTGATGATCCACCGAACGGCAATTTATCAGAGACATCAGCAGAGAAAGAAGCAACAGCAACCGCAGCCGCCGCCACAAGAGGTCTTTGAATGGCACCAGAAAACGAACTCATTGCAGAAACCCAACTCAACTCAACCCAGAGAAAAAGCTTATGAAACCTAAATCATAACCCTGATAAGTAGCGAGCAACCCTGTCTTATCTGCAATCAAAATCCCCGACCCAATGTAGGAATTGCGAGTAAATACCAATTTTTAGAGGAAAGAACAATGCTTTAAGGAAAACAAAGAGAAATCAGCAAGGAAGAATAAGAAGGGTTGGTGGGGCTGGCACCCAATTGGCAGGAGAAAGAAAAAACGTGCACCGCAGAAATCACACGTAGAAAATACGCGTGGGAATAATAAGAACACAAAAATACGTGAATAATAGGAAAAAAAAAGGTAGGGTAGGGTATATAGAAAAGGGATATTCGATTGCAAAAAAGTTTATTCCTTTCAAATTCTACCTGAAAGAAGCTGGAAACGTATGAATGAACCGGGCTGTCAACGTCGTCGTTTAGACAGCCCAATTCGATCGGAAGTGTGAACACGCCCACCCAGAAGCTTTCTTTTGGCGAATTGGGTATCCTACAATTTAATTTCAAACTTCTTCGTAACCTAAAGATTCCATATTTAAAATCAAAATAACTGTGACCGTGATGACGAATGCATCATCCAGATTAAGCCACGTGGCGGACTGTCACTAGATGAAATCCGCCTCCAAGAAAACCGGAAATAGGTATTGTTAATGTGAAAGGACTTTTCTGCCCCTATATGTTGTAAATCTAACTGGAATATTGGTTTAACTGATATAACGGTTAGTCAAAATAAGTGTCTATTCCTGATATAAGATTGAAGAAAAATTCAAAATTGAGAATCTGGCTTTAACAAAAAAGAGATGTCTGTGCAGAAAGGAATAAAAAAAAGGTAAAGTAACATTGACTTCAACGACAACCTTTTCTTCCTTTCATGAATTAACATGTTTTGATTTTATAATCAAAGGTGAGAGTAGTCAAATTTCAAAGCGAGTTTAGCTGTCTAATGCCAATTCAAGAAAGTTGCCTTGACATGATTTTTTCATTTTACACGGGGACAAAATCAAAACATAATAAAAATATGTAAAAGATGTTATTCAATATATATATATCATTCTATCAATTATAATTAATTATTGTTTTTAAATATATTTATACATAATATTCTTATATCTAACATACAGGTAGATATAAAAATAAAATAAAGATATTATATAATTCATATAATAATTTATATTTTAGTTCTTGGCACGTGTGTTGTGGTTATACATTTTAATAACAGCAATTTCAGTAGTGTGGATTATATGCTTTGAATTATTAAATTTGTGATATTTTATTTTAGTATAATTACCTGTTAAATAAATGTTACAAAAGTAAATAATTTTTATAATTTAATTATAAATATTTTTATTGTGTAAATAATCTTTTTATTGTGAAAAATAATTCAAATTTTAAAAATTAATTATTAAATAGACAAAATTGAAAAATAATTTTTTTATTATTAATCAAACATAATCACATTCTTATATAATTGGATAATATTGTCACAATAATATAAAGATATGTTTCTCTATATTTATTAAATCAGTAGAAAAATATAATTTTCTTTAACTTTAATTCAAATTTGAAGTAAATCTAGTTTTTATCAAAATTTTATAATCACAAAATCAATCAAAATAAATCCATATTATATAATTAATACAGTTATATAATAAAACTCAAAAACAATAAATAAATACTCTTATATAATTAATAGCTTATAATTTATCATTGAGTTATGTATATATGTATTAATGAGATAATAATTATTCATTCAATCTTTAAATTATATATGCATTAATAAGGTAATAATTAATGAGATAATAATTAATGATATAAATTATTTTTTCAATAAGTATGGTATGAAGCTTGCAATTTTTCTTGATCTGATTATTCTGTCCTCTACCTCTGACTGTTGTTTATTTGATCAATTTATAAGTTGCATGTCTAGTTTGATTAATTTTGGGTAAAAACTTAACTTTTAAATGGATTTGACATTATTTTTTCATTTTACAAAGAGACAAATTCAAAAATGGAATATCCAAAACAAAAATATGTAAAAGATGTTAATCAATACGAAGTATAATACTAACACTACTAATGCTAAAGTTAGTAATATTACTACAAATAATATTAGTATTAATAATATTTAATAATAAAAATATACAGTTGAGTTCTAAAATGGAAAATTATAGTTTTAGAATGATTTCATTTGAAAATCATTTTAATAATATTAATACGTACTAAAATTTCAAATTAAAAAATCTGATTAAAATATTAATATTCTAAGTGATACAGTGTTATTTTATCTCTATAGTGTCCGTGTATTACGTCCTCCTATAAAAAAAATCATACAATTTACCCCACAAACTTAGAATGAGTTATCGTCCTTTCACCCTTATAGGTGATTTGTCTTTTCAACCTCAACCTCAATCCCTGTCTTAGTATCAATGCTTGAAAGTGAAAATTAGAGCATACCAAGTTCATTCTTTCCTACTTTTATTACACTATTTTATCCCATCTAAATAACCCCTTAATAGCTTTTTACACCAATTATAAATTATAATTATATTAAATTTAAAGTAAAGACATTTGACCAGAAACCTTGTAATTTTTGGTAGAAGAAATTTGAACTGAAACCTAGACCACTAACCAAAATTTGACAATGTTTACCAAGAGCCATGAAAGTCGAGTAATTGAAACGTACTTAAAACTATCCCCAACATTCATGCCTCCCATAACTAGGAAGCCATGTATAGAGTTTATGCTGGTGAAGAAAAGTATATGAAGAATAATAGCATTTTCGTATTGTTTGCAATGGAAATTAAACCATCATTATGTCCACCAGTACTCTCCACTTTTTCCACCAGATTTATGCTTAAGTCTTATATCTGTAATAGCTATATCTTTTGAAGCAGCCTTACACATATCATACACTGTTAAGCCCGCAATAGACACAGCCGTCATCGCTTCCATCTCAACCCCGGTTTTACCTGTTGATGCAGCTTCCCCTTCTATTGTTACACTGAAGTCCTCGTGATTTAATCTCAAATCCACTTGCACATGTGAAAGGTTTATGTTATGGCACAAAGGGATAAGATTGCTAGTTTGCTTTGCTGCAGTTATGCCGGCAATTTTTGCCACGGTAAGCACATCTCCTTTCACCATTTGATTGGCCACGACTAAGTCAAACACCTTCTTCCCAAGAATTACCTTGCATACAGCAGTGGCATTTCTTTTACTACTTTCTTTTGGAGACACGTCTACCATTTGAGCTTCCCCCGATTTACTAGTATGAGTCAATTGAAAAGAACTGTCACTAATGTTTGGAGCTGGCAGTTGGGCTTCATTGTTCAAATTGTTTGCAGAGCTAGCGAGTCCATTTGCAGGAGGATCACCAAATACCGATTCCATTTCCTGAAATAAAATAAGCAATTTACATGGATCACATTAACTCCACCAACATTTCTATGTACTGTTGGAGAAAAACCTCCAGAGTAGATACTAATTAGTAAAGTAGAAATCATAAAAAATTGGTTAGATTTTAATGACTTCACCGATTCTTAATACAATATTTAACAAGTGAACTTAAACTCTTCGCATTGTGATAGACTGTTAGGTCAATGAGTGCTCTGTAGTTATTAAGACAACTTATGTAGATGGTTGTGCCAAAAACAGAAAAGACACTGAATTTAATTCTAGTAGAATGCAGCAAAGAAAAACTTTACCTTGTTGAGTTCCTGAATAGCACTTTCATAGCTATGGTTTACAGAGGAGCTGAACATGCGCCTTGACTGTGGACATGCAGCAACAATTCTTCGAAGCAGCATCTTACACAGATCCTACTACTACTGCTATTTACTCTACAGCTGCAAAAAAATAAAAATAAAAAAAATAATTAAAGTATAATAGGGATACAAAACAAAGGAATGTCATCATCATTTATAATTTAGTTGAATTACTAACAGCCTAGGGTGAGTTCTACTCTAGCACTGACTTTCCTACTTAAGTTGAAGCTTTGGCAATAAGAGAGTACCAAGAAAATGATGACAATATAAGTCCATACATAAATTTGGTTGGAAAGGTTCGTTCAAATCTTCAAGTTTCAACTTATTAAGGAAGATATCGTGCTTTGGTAATTTCTACAATGTATTCATGATGCACTACTTATAATTATCTGCTGCAATGGACAAGTCTCAAAATTCTCAGGACATCAAAATCTCCACACTATTTTTACAATTTGCAGTTTTTAGTGAAGAAAGATATACAGGGTATATTCAAATGTGCTTTTCTTTGTCTAAAAAATTAATGTGTAAGAATGACGTAGGATTTTATGTGTAAATATCATTACTTTTCAAAGTAGTTTTTTCAACTGCAATCTATTTGTATTAAAATTGAAATGCCACAAAAGTAAACTTCTCACTTTCGTTGTAGAAAAGCAGAAACAAGTAGAAGTCAAGACTTAACCAAGAATTCAGGCAAAAGAATTCAAAATGAGGGAAGTTAAAATTTCTTCAAATAAAAAGTCTTGTTACAAATCATAGTTTCAGACAAAAAGATCATTAATCTGCCATTGTACTTTCAATTCCACACACTGAAATTTCTACACTAGATGAAAAATAAAAAATCTGACTTGAGTGATTATACAATATACATACTGGCAACAAAGTGGAAGTTGAAAATTCCAAAAATTTATCACACAATCTGACTAAATACTTTCACGAGTAGAAAACTAGTAACAAGAAAGTAACATTTCGTTTAAGAAACACAGGTTCAACTACCTCAGAGGGCAAACTTCAACTCCGATTATAGGAAGTAAGAACTCAAAGGAACACATTTTACTTGCCTAGTTGCTGAAACATATAGTAGCAATGGAGCTACATACGGGATATAATAGTAATTGTAATGCATCACAAAATATAGAAATGGCTTTGTTAGAATTTAACCTGTTTGTTTTTGCAAAGAATCAGTGTATGATTATGATCGAACCACATTAACCTCGTTTCGTAATTCATCCATAGAACGATACAAAAAACTGCGTTTTGAAAAAAATTGACGATAGGGAGTGGAAGTGGATGAAAACGAAACCCACCAGCGAATGATGTTGATAAATTAAAACCAAACTAACAAGAGGAATTAGTATTTAACTGCAGCTCAATCAAATTGAAATGAAATTAAATTAGAAACGCAGAACCATAATTTGGCCTAATTTACCATGATGATTGTTCAAGAATCTTACGTAATTCCCCAATTTCTAACCCTAATTCCAAAATTACAACCACATGGAGGAATTATTGACAAACCTGTTGACGACGAAATGAAGACGCCGAGGAGAACGTCCCTAAGGGTTGGGTCTCCACCAACGCTAACGTTACCGCGTTTCACCCACCTGCCAAACTTTGCTCTCAAGATGTCCAGCAGAACTCGCTCGATCTACGAGTCCGTGAGTCGGAGAAAGCTTAGGGAAATGTCGGTGACGAAGTGAAGGTGACGGACATCGTGACTATCAGCAAAGGTGGTAGTGGGAACCTTCGCTTCCTTCGCTGTACATGAAACGGGTTCAAGAATATGACCCGGCCCGTCCCTATTTGATTGGGTTCAAGAACAAGATAAATAAATACTAACTTAATTAAGGATTTACTGAATAAATGCGCATAAACTGTTTAAAATATTGTATCGAAATTATTTTTACAAACACATTCTATAAATATTTTTGAATACTTACAAAAAATAGTCGGTTTTTTTTCAGAAAGGGTTTTTTTGTTGTTGTAAAATAAATTTTAAATAAACTGCAGGTAATTTTTTCCTAGTGTGTTGTAAAATAAATAAGATAACTTGCATCACGAAATTACACGATGAGAGCTAATTTCATACCGGTGAAATTAAGTAACTTTTCACAAAAATAAAATAAAATTAATTTCAGCTTTTAGTTTAGTAATTTGATGTATAAACGTGTTAACAAAATAATATTTTTTATTTATTTTTTAATATAGAAATGGTCAACCTGACTGATTCCATTTGAGCTGAGTTGAATGAATAAGACCAAAATTAACTCGTTTTAAGACTGAAATTGACTTGCTGTGGTTTATATCACTATTTTTAGTCTAACACTGCATTTCTTTGGATTGTTCATACCAGTATGCCTATCTTAGCAGCTCTATTGGTATGAACTTTATCTAATTCAACAAACAGTTATTATTATAATTTATCCAAACATAGTATGATATATTCTCAGTCTGATAATGTTTTTAGCTTCCCTGCTTCTTGTTTTGGGATTGTTTCTCATAGTTTTTAATCCCATGTTTTTCTCAACAACAAAAATATCCAGATTCAAACAACCCTTAAAAAACTACTTACATTACTGTGAGGACTCAAACTTCCAACATGTCAAATGCAACTGATTTGAAAGAGTATAGCAACATAATAGTTATCTGACAGACTTATATCTGGGCACGCACCACGAATCTCCAAAATTAATCCTTAATTTCCTCAAACAAGAGATTGAGCAAAATCAATCAAGTTTTACAGAATCACTTTGTTTGGAGGCCTAATGCAGTGAAGAGGGTGGAAAGGGAGAAAGGTACAGTGTGTATGTATATACCTACTCATACCAGCCTTCAGATTATGCAGTTTCATCTGGGCACTTTGAAGGATGGATAAAAATCATCTCTAATCCAGAAGACTATGAATTTGAATAGAAATAATTTCTAAACTGAATCAGGTGCAGGAATCGCCAAATTCAATATGCAAGAACTGCAGATTTTGAGAACCAAAAATATCACTCAGACCTCCGTAATCTGTTTCTATATGCACAAACTTGCTGTCAATAACTACTCTACACTGCACAACATTTTCCTGATCAAGCAAAAGTGAACACTTCTCATATAAACCTTCCTTTGGTGCTAGATTCAATGTGCATGATCTAGGAGCAGATATCTTATGCTGATCACTACTGAATCTTTCTTGGTCGGTGGCCATTAGTATGAGACGGTGTGGCCTACCCAAAAGCTCTGATACATAACTCATGTCCCCTACAGCAAAGGCTTCACGAACACGGGTGGACGACACCTGTCCCTTCTCTTTCGAGTTAGTGACAAAATTCATGTCTGCAGAACAACGATTCTTGTCCATGACGGATTTGATTATGTAAGCTTCCATTCCATACTCTTCACAAAGTTTTACTAACTCCAAGGCATCACCAGCGGCTTTGTACCCAAACCGGTAGTTCTCACCTACCAGAAGTTCCAGAAGCCAGCACAGAACAAACATTGGTAATAGAATAAACCACGTTAATGTTGATGTTATGTTATAAATGCTGATACAAGTAAATTATGATACAGTAATGTGAAAGGTGTTCGTAAATGTTGACAGTAAATTATGGAGCTACTTACTTACCAGCAACAACTCCTCGAACCCTAAGCTCTTGCGATAACTTTTCAACAAATTGTCGTGGACTGAGATGTCGTACACTTGAGAATTCTACCTGAAACTCTTCTGGGACTGTGTTACAGCAATAAGGAACCCAAGAAGAAAGAACTCGCTTCCGATCACATTTAGCAACTATAGGTGCCCTGCTTTGGGAAAACATGAGTTAAAAGTTTATATATTTAATAACTACTCATTATTTAAACCACCATAGCAAATTAATGCATCCTTCATACATATAATCACCGAAAAAAATTCAAAAATAAAGAACAAACATACTGTGAATGTTTTTAATTAACAATCATAATTATCTTCCTAGGGAATTGCAAATGCTATGTTCATTTCCAAGTCTCTCTAACAAGTGTGTTGAACACCTCATTTCGACTAAAGATGTAACCAAATTATATTATATATAGATGGGTGCAAACGTCACCTTATTGAGCCAATTTTCAAAATGTTAAGCTTAAATTCCCCTACCTTAATATGGTATTAAAGCTATTAAGATTCTATACTAGTCAATATTTTGTTGAACCTACTGTGCCACTTGCTACTGGAACCCCACCCCCACTACTATCATGCTCGATGTCCTTGGAGTGATGGAGTGTGTTGAAAAACCCACATTGGTTACAGATTATAAGTGGAATAAAAACTTCACCTTACTAAACCAGTTTTATGAATGGCAACAGTAAAATGCCAATGCCACAGCACCAGGAATAGCTCAATATCCAGCTTCATCCGAGTTTATAGTCATTTTTCTACCATTCATTATTCAAACAGAGGAAAAGCAGAATGATTACTAATCTGACACCCCAAATAACGAAGGAAGGCTCACAAATCACTTCAATACTATGTCTGTTCATGATTTGTGTGTTATTCCAACCTATGATTCGTATGCAACAATAAAAAAAGGTACGCTCAGATGAGTTCGGTAAAGCATGAGCTACCGGTTCCGTTTCCTAACAGCTTATCCATTAGAGGTAAGGAGAACAGTATCGTTGCTCATGAAGCTCCCACCTAGTGCGGTTGGATAGATGTACATAGTCCTACCCACCCTCACAATTGAATAGACTTTTTCCATGACTGAACCTGTGACCTCCAAGTCACAGGGTAGGAACCTTCACATTGTGACAAGGATTGTTTGAAGGGTCGTCAAGGACACAGTCCCTCTCGTCAAATGGGGCCTTGGGAGGGTAGATGTACACACTCTTACCCCTGTAAGTGGATAGGTTGTTTTCAGGATTCAAACAGTGACCTTTGGGTCCTAAGGTGTCAACCTTACCTTTGTGCCAATGCTAAACTTATATCCATACAGGAAACGTTCATATACTTGTAATTTTAATACAAATAATTTTTTAATCAACTAGCAAAAAGCATAAGATAAGATCACATTATATGAGTGCAAGAGTCAAGCACATTTTGCACCCAAATAAACAAATAAAGTAAAACTTTAAATTGTCTTGATATCAATATGTTATGTCATACCTAGGCTCCCAACCAAGTACTTTATCCATGCCAACAAATGATAAAAGAAATGGAGGTCCAGCCTTTGATGCTTGTATTGCAAGTTCACGATGACCTATGTGCAGAGCATCAAACTTTCCCAATGCTACAACTCCACCTGTTAATGATTAAGAATCAATAATAGTACATAAACATATATGCCAACTTCCAAAATGAAAACTTTGTTTTCTGTATGTTCTTCACTAGTTCTCTCTACAACTCAAGTTGGGGTAAATATAGCAAGCAAATGACGAGAACTACAGACACAAAATAGTAAAAGAAACATTACTTATTGACCATAAATGGTCTAAAGAGTAAAAAATGTACAAAGTTAAGGAAGAAATATGATACTGAGCTAATGGAACTGAGAAGTCCAAAAGAGCATACTCCTCAATTATAAGAAACTATTGACATGGTTAATCAAAGAACCAATTCCACAATATCATCAATCAATCTTTTTCTTTTTACCTTTTGGAAAAAGCATGTTATTCGCCTTCAAACAATATGGATATTCTAAGAACAAAACTTGCATATTACAGAGTTTGACGTGCAAATGAAAAATGGTCAAAGAGGCATCAGGTGGAAGAGATTAAAAACCTGCCACAGGAGATGTTCCATCAGAGAGAATTTCACGTTCATCTTCTTGTTGGCTTCACACGAGAAAAAGAATCAGATTCTTGACCAAAGAAGGATAACAATTAATAGACATAAAAAGCAATATATCGTTTTATATATTGTCTTTTATTTCCACAATTTACAAATGGATATATTTTAAAAACTTTCATCTGAATTATTTACAGTCATGCACGAGGAAGCTGTTAGAAACTCTCTCTCTCTTCCTCTTTCTCTCTCTGTGTAAGATAAAAATATTCAATGAATGATAAACACATTAAAACCAGATATGACTGTATAAATTTCTCAATAAGCATCTAGAGAGGAAAAAAAATGAATTATATCTCCCCCTCGAGTTGAATTTCAAGTAGTTCTATAAAATTTTCTTCATCTGATTTCTCCAAAACCAGAAATTAAGAAGTTAACTTTAACTTACGAAAGAAGTTCCATTCATTTTGTTTTTTATTTAGTTTATTGAGAAGTTTGTACAACCTCAGTAATCTTATCATCAGGCATGCTTCCGGCAACTGATTTCTCCGACATGGAGTAGAGAAGAGAACTTTTAACGTTTAAATTTGGGGTAAATCAAAGAAGGGTCAACATAGAATGCTAACTGAATATCCTACGAATTTTATAATAAAAACATTTAAGTTCAACGCCAAGAGATTTGTTTTGCTCATACCAAACTACCAACCTTTGGAAAATACACCTTGATTTTGCTACTACTATTATTATTATTTTTTCTCTCTCTAGAGATGAACCAAGTAAAGTTTCCAACAAAATACCAACTACCAAGGAGGAAAAAAACAAAACCCATTCGATAAAATGAAGAATTGAACCTGAAACAATCGAAAAGGAGAGGAATTTCTCCAGGAGGCTTAGATGGGGTGCCAAAACAACGGAAATTTGACGACACTCTGCTGTGCTTCTGAGTAATGGCGGTGTCCGGCAAACAAGGTTTGAGGGGCCGTGGGGACGAAAGGTGGAAAGTTTGGAAAGTACAGTAAGTGAGTGTGAAGTGGAAATGGAGGTCGCAGTCTCGAAAATGGTGGGAAATGGCACGAGAGACGCTACCACCCAACATTGCGCTTTTCCACTGCCAGCAACGTCAGTGGTTGTTTGTTAAGAGGAAGGGATAATGGGTTATGGGTCCAGTGGGTCGGGTCGGGAACTTGGCTCGTATTACGACCCGAATTTCTTCAGAAAACAATATCATGTTTATTCATTTACATATTCCAATTTTTTCTAGAAATAGAGTGCAAAAAAAAATGTTCACCTATTATGAATTGAAATGGACTCTACAGTTAAATGTTTCTATTAAAAATGTGAAATTTTAATTAAATTTAAAAAAAAATTGTTAAATACATTAAATTAATGAGAGAAATGACTTCATCATGTTTATTGTAATAAAATATTACATGATGACATTTAAAGAAAGTAACAGTAGAAAATAACTATCATGTTATATAGTTAATAAAAACATTAAATATATAAATTTTATTGAATTTTTTTTTAAATATAATCTACAAAGGATTTAACTTTATCAAGAAATCAAAACATAAACAAGGTGCGTATTTCTTTGGAATTTAGATAGTGCGCCTGAAAACTATTTTAATCAATTTTTAATTACAAATTGTTTTAAAAATAGTCAACTTTATTAAGTCACCCTCATCTTATTTTAAAGATAATTCTTATAAAATATAGTTTCCTAAAATGAATTAATTTTACCAATCAAATTAAATTTTAAAATATAATTTTTCACATGATGTATTAAATTGAAAAAAAATACATAGCTTTAAGATAAATTACACTCTAAAATTATTATAATATTAATTAATAAACGATAATTGTGTTTTTCTAAATTTACTTTTAGCATATCATATCAAATAAATAAATAAATAATATCGTATAATTCAAATAGTTTATTTGTACAATTTATTTTCTTCAATTGTCAGTATTGTCATTAAATCTTACTTAAATTTAGAAATATCCATAGCCCGTGCATTGATCGAAAGCACTATCTTTTCTACATGCAATTCACAAACATGAATCACAAGGATCGTATTGAGCACCTAATTCCACAAGTCGTGCGTGCAGAAATTTTTCATAAATAAAAACGGCTAGCAACAGCTAACCTAATTACAGTAACCAGTAATTCATTGTCCTACTCCTATCTTATATTTCCTATTGTATTTTTCCTCATTTTTGGATATATAGTTGGCAATGCAATGCCCTTAAAACAGTGCATAGACCAAAGCCAAACCCCCATAAGAAAAAATAAATAAATAAATCAACTTATTCTGGTACTATTCCTTCTTCCCCACCAACTTTTCTTCACTTTCTCAATTGATCCATCTTCACTTCCAAGTTTATGTAAAATGACTTTTGTTTCACGAAGTCTTGAACCATAATCCTTTTTCCAAGCTTCAAACATCTGTTTTAACCTTCTAAGTTCTCTATCTGGGTTCAAACTTGCTTCAACTTGACCAGATTTTACCTCTACCAAGAACTTGGCATCATCACCAAATACTTGACTCCTCTGCTCAAATTCTTCAGCCAACCGACTTATAACACTCAAACCAGCACTCATTGATCTTGCCCCGTTGCTTTCTTGACGACGGTGATTGGTTCCTACATCCCAGCTGAAATCTCTCTCGTCACTTGCGTTAACAGAAGCATCTGAATTTCTTTCGGATTCATCCAGAGCCAGGCTCTTCTTTGCAATAGAGAGGCTAGATTGCAGGGATCTCATTTGCTTCTGCCATACTTGTTCCATGGACTTCATCTTTAACTCGTATTCGGACCATCTGTTCTCATACTGTTGAAGGCGTTGGTGAAGAATGTCATTCTCCTCTTCCTTCTCTCTCAGGGCAGCTTCTGCCTTAAGTACCCGGCGCTGAAGTTCAGCGAGGAAAGACGACTTCACAAGAACCTCATTTGACTCATTAGTCTGTATTAGAGATTCATGAGTTAGTGTCACAAAGATAAGCAATCCATGACAACATTGAAATATAGTTTTAGAAATCAGAAAAAGAAAATACCTTCGTGACTCCAGATTTTGATAATACTATGTTTCCAGAGCATCTTCTGACTAACCAACCACGGATAACTGCACAAGCCGTTTAAACAAATGAAAATTTGTCTAATAACACTTAAAGACAGTTGTCCAAGCATCTTTTTCTGCCTTTAATTTATCCTTTAACACTACTTAAAGAAAAGGTGTAACATATATCTATGCCTTTTGAGAGCATAAAACTCTTACAAGATTGTATGACAACTGCAGCTTCGTTAATACTTTTCATTCTGTTCCTTGCAAATACTGTTTTCAACCGCTTCTGTATAATAACAGCAGCCTTATGTCTGTGAAGCAAACTTGCATATTCCTTTCTGCTTTTCTCTCCTCTAATAACTGCATGAAGGGATCTTCGTCAGTTACACTTCTCAAGGAATGTGAAAGGCTGAAAAAAATAGGTTGGGCAAAGAAATACATGATTGGAGAATGGTAATTCCTCTCCAAAGTTCCTTGCGGTAACAACGAGCTCGGTGACCCCTGAAGCAACTTTGCACACGTAAAATTCCATGCAGAGTACGATTTCTGGTATCCTCAAGCACTCCAATCTGCAATCGCGGCCAAGGCAGCGTTTTAAAGACACAATACAGAAGTATATAAAATTTAAAATTAGGCTTTGGTTATAAAATCTATTTCACCAGTTTAAATGCATAATGCAAAAGTATATTGAACGCAATGACCAACTTGAACACGGAACAGTTTATCATGCAAAATAAAGGGCAAAATTATGCCAAAACAATTCCAAGCACGCACCTCGATCCTAACACATAAAATAGGGGTAATAAAGTTTGATGTCAAGCTCTGATGATTAAACAAATTATTGACAAGTACAGGTATAATTGACAAAGAAATTATTAACATAAATTTAAAAAATCCGATAATGTCACCAAAAATCGACTAGATACGTGATGGAAATTATTTCTGTTAATAAAATTACAAAGAAGAGTGGGGTGGGAGTATCAAAATGAGGTCGTAAATATCATGAGCCCAATTTTATCACACGCAGTACATACTTCCATGTCTAAAAGAAAAAACACAATTCTTAAAAGAAACAACTGATTAAAACATGTAGAAACCTACTTCACTCAGATCCCAAATTACTGAAGCTTATTAAGTAAAAAATAGTTGTTGAACACAATTTCTAAAAGTAAATGATGATAATACTTCCCTCACTAATTCATTCTTAAATTTATGTTAACAAAATAGTTAAAGCCATAAAAATTAATAATGCTATAAAGTCAATAAAATCACATTCATTGCCACCGCAACAATTTATATATGAGAACAATTTGTGGAAAAAATCTTATAAACATCTATTTACCTGCCCTGTTCGGAAGAATAGCTTTGTGTAGCCAACTTGAAACATCTCAGGCAAAATGTTGAACTGATGAAGAATAGCAACTGAGACACTGAGCGGATCCTGAGAGGCAACATTTTCAAGGAGAAGAAAACCATATCTGATTTACGGCTCCCAAGTCAATAACAGAAAGGTTAGAAACTTGCAAAAAGCACGAGGCTAGGGG
Source organism: Vigna umbellata (assembly GCF_029865625.1). Taxonomy (NCBI): domain Eukaryota; kingdom Viridiplantae; phylum Streptophyta; class Magnoliopsida; order Fabales; family Fabaceae; genus Vigna; species Vigna umbellata. Next base: position 47,678,934 of record NC_142172.1, on the reverse strand, counting down.
AAGGGGCTAATTTGAAATCATATTAATCGCCATCGTTTCTTTCTTTCTGATATTATACCTCCTGGCAAACTTTTGGTGAGATACTCTAGTTGGAAAGCCCGATCTTGATATTCGAACCACTTCCAGAACTCCACAACATCTCAACTGCTGAAGTACAAGGCTTTGCTCATATGATCCAGGTGATTGGAGGTTATTGGGCTTAATGCAACGTATAAAATGTGGTGTAGTACTCTCTAGACGTTGCATCAATTGGAACAATTGTCCCTGGGTACCAATAGAAATAACCTCTAAATCAATTGAAGCATGATAAATATCCCAACCAATTTAAAAAACCTCTGAATATTTAAGGTGTGTTTGGTAGGAATGGAATGGGTCAGGGAGAGAGTTGATAAAATAATTTTAAAAATGAATGGCATCGATTTCACTCAACTCCATCTCACTACTTCCATTTTCACTTTTACAAACCGCAATAGTAGAGTCAGTATGAGTACGATCCTGCTTTTGATCACTTATTAAACCAATTCATATTAAAATATGAAATAAATTGATGGTTTGTAACAATTTCAAGGCTATGTCATAATTATTATTAGGATCATTAATATATTAGATGAGGCTGACCTTTTTCAAGCCTTAGACGAACTTTGAATGAAAACCATTTAATAGCATTGAAAACATATTAGGCTAGGAAAGCAACATTACTTTACCAAAGTAATAGAACATTTCAAGATATGCCTTTTGATAAAGCCATAATTAAGATTACGTACCTTGAATTTTGTGGCAACACTTAGCTTTTGGGAATCTGCTCCCCCTGACTTATGTAAGGGACCTACAACAGGCTTCTCAGACTGAGTAAGCATATGGGATGCAAATAACTTAGGAAGATGGCATTTGCTTGAAGATAGAAGTTGGATAGAATCTAAGTGCAATAGGTCCCTGTTCTTTTCCAGGAATCCAGATGTATCATAAGTGACCTGGGGAAGAACAAGTGATACTATCAAACAGTCAGGTAAGATGAGAAAACTGAAATTAATGAGAAATAACCTTTTGTTTTTAAGAAAAATGATAGAGTATGTGGGAAGAATAAAAATATCGACAAGGGAAGTTATTCAAAATCATGGTTAGTTTTGAGTTAGTAAATAATGCATGGATTCAAATATAGTGCAAATGTGTGTCTTTCTATCCACAAAACTTACTTCTATTCACAATATAAAACACACACCAGAATGTCAAAATGGATGTCATTACAATGTAAATCTTATACATTCATCTTACGGACCATACAGGCACTTTGCATAAACAGGTAGAACCAATAGAATATTGCATGAAAATGACCAGATCAATACCTCCCCTGCATAATGACGCACAGTAAAGGCTTTTTCACGTTCTCCTTTGAAGCAAGAATTGGAATTCAAATGCTGCTTAAGCTTATTAGCAAACGTTAAATCTGTGCCATTAGGGAAAGTTGACTCTTCATCTAACAGGGATAGTAGTCCCAATGGTTTCTGCAAATGTCAGAAGCTAAGTTTAAGACAATAGAATTTCCAACTTCTAGTTAGACATAGTATTTTTTTTCCACATCGGAGAAAGAAAAATACTAGCCACAAATTCATTCTCTAACCATTCACCACAATATCAGCGCCTTATTATGTCAAAGAAATAGAACAAAGCATTACAAATTAACCATGTGACATTAATAGTTGGACTTGGATCAACATTCAAATAATTTAAATATCAGTTAAGGAAATCTGAATTAACATAATTCACTCCAAAATCCCAATGGTTTCGCTTCAGTTTTATGAGGAGTAAAAAGACAAAAAAGCAGCAACTTTCAACAAAGCTACAACAGAACATCTGTGACAAAATCATACCCCCAAAATATTTAATTTGACAGCAGAAAAAAAAATGGAACGTATAAGCACTGCATATGGCCCACTGAAGAAGCATATTAGCTAGTTTCCCTATTTCCTTTCCCTTTATATTCTGATAATAAACATACTAAAGATTACACAGAAAATGTCAAAGTGGGGCACGGAAACACTGTACCTTTTCAAACAGATTAAGGCAATCTTGGTTGTCTTCAAATTCCACTTTAGCCCAATCAATGCCATCTTGGATATATTCCTGGCACAAAATTGTAAACAAGGCATGAGTAAATGTTTAATTATAAGAGGTAGCATAGCTTCTTTATTCATTTTATAAGAAGGCATGTGGCAAGTTCAACTTTCATTCTACGGCAATCAACTTAAATGGGGACTTGTTTAAACATCAGATTTCCAAAATTACATTAAATATGAATAAATTTAGATTGGTATCCATCTATTTCTACCACCACAAATGGGGAAAATAGTAGTAGCTTAGTTGAGTTACGTGGTCCTGAAAAAGGAGATATAGAGGGACTTTGCTAACTATTTTCCACCACCAAAGGGAAATAGTAGTAGCCTAGTTGGTTGTGTCAGAGTGTGCGGTTCGGTTAGATTAGTATGGAGTGTGGACTCAATTAGTGTAAATAATCAGGGAACAATTATGAGAGAGCTAAGAGTTCAAAATAAAAATGTCATGGATTTTATATTCACATTTTAATGGGACCTTGCAGATTTGAATGAGATTTTTCCATTTGCCTGATAAAATGCTATGCACCTATTCTTTATCCATTGTTAAGCAACAGTCAGTTTATATATGGCGCATACCTCCTGTTCCAGCTTGAACAAATGACGATTGAAATGTTGCTGTAATCTTTCGTTTGCATAATTTATGCAAAACTGCTCAAAACTATTCCTCTGCATGCATAAAATCCACAGCATTGAACGGAGCAAACATTGCAAAACAAAAATTAAATAGGATAAGGATCGTGAAATGGATATATTATATAAAAAAGTTGTCATATAATATAACATACATTGAATGACTCAAAGCCATAAATATCAAGAATGCTGATTGATCTGCCAGTTCGTCTTTTGCCAACTGCAAGGGATTTATTTATTTGCTCAACCAACCAATCAAACAAACATGCATATATTGACTTCGCCAAAGCATCTCTCGCATCAATAGCCTACATGAGAAAAGCAACAATCATTCATTCATATGTTCATCACCAACCAACGTATCTTGAACATTCCCTTGCAATAACAAACTAAATAAATTGCATAGGCTGATTGAGAAGTTCAATTTAAATCTATATAGCCAACATCTTCCCCTTGAGAAGTTGCATTTTTTCCAACCATACTTGTAGACAAAGGTAAATGTTAGCATCGTAGTCATTTACCTGAGAGAGCGTCAACTTCTGGACAATATTATCATTACCAACTTTCATTTTGCGAGTTGAAAAAGTCAATTTCAGGTCTTCAATTTCACATCCAATCAACTTGGCAACGGTGAACAGACCTACAAGAAGTCGGGAAACAGAATTCATTTTTAATTAAGGTATTAATTTATACAATGCATATCATCTAAATAAGGTAAAAACTTATGCATCAGAAATTAGGTATCGATAATACACTATCTAAACAGTTATTATACGCAAATGAAAATATTTTGGAGCTACAACATGGTTGTTAAATTATATAAGTGCAGCAAAATCAACAAATAAACTCAAAACACATTTTTTCTGCTCAGCTTACTAGGGCCTTTTCACAAAAAAATAAATAAATAAATAAAATGCCAACTGCTCCACTCTACTATATACCGAGTGAAGCCAAAAGTTTTAGAGACACCCCAAACCCAAAATCTTGCACCAGTCAGAAGCTATTTGACAACCAGTAAGTTTTATATTGAACATATTCAAAAAGAAGTTCTGGAATTGTCGCAGCTAATACATGTTAAGACCAATGCATTTGCAAAAGCTTGATTGGGACAAGTACGCAATATAATTTCGAAAGGTATGTCATAATAGATACTATTTATAACCAAATCATTTAGTTATTATTATCCGTATTAAGAAGGGCAGCCTTAAGCTACAAAGCTCCCACTGTGCAGCAGGTCTAGAGAAGAGTCAGCCCACATAGGGGATCCATAACATTCAGCCGGTGCTTGTATTTATAAGAGGCTGGCTGGAACCTGTGATCTCAGGGACACATTGCACCAAAGCTCTCCCTTTTATTTCTCTTCAATATAAAATTGAAATTTAATATGATCTTGTTTATCTATATCTGTACGAGACTGCAATTAAGCAAATATAATGTTATATTAATGCAAAATCGACCGCAAAGTTTCTAAGGAGTGAACAAGGAAGGCATCCCTCTGTAAACTGCAATCTATCGAGCACAAAAAATCTATTCTTTAAATTCAATTAGAAGAGATTCTGGAAAATGCTTACCCTCATCCTCAACAGCTTCAACATGATTTTCATTATCGACCACAGTAAATGATATGTTTCCTAACCATAATACTGCAGCAAGCATTGCAAATACATTCTCCTGGTCTCCCTTGCTAATGTGGACAATATCCAGAGCTTCCTGGAAATTGACAATAGCATAAAAAAACTCATGTATGCCAAGCTATTATTTCAGACTTTAACCACAAGTCAAGATGGAAACTGTAAAAAATAATATGTATACCTTGACTATGCGAAATTCTTCAGCATCATCTATGCCGCTAATTGAATAACAATTGCTCTGCCTCAGATATTTATATTCTTCCGCACTTAGTAGATTTAGCTTTTCTGAGTTATAAATAAAACATCAAAGCCGCTATTTAAAGAGAAATTCCACATTCTTCAAGGCCACCCTCAAATAAGAATTGTAACAATAACCCATCTACGTAACAAATATTAGCAGATACAGAAGAAAAAATAATTCACTTACCCCTAAGAGATGAGGGTGCTCCAGCACATAGCTGATAAAATATATGATATGACCTTTCCCCTTCATTGCATTGGACTACTCTGGACTGTTCACACAATAAAACAAGGGTCAACAACATAAAATGGACGAATTGGAATGAAAACTAGCTCAAAAGAGTGAATACCTTTTCCAGCAAAACTGTTTATGGTATGGTATGGTCAACGGGCCAAGCCAGAAGCATCACATTGATTCAATACAGAGTTGCAGATATTAACATAATAGTTAGATACTTGAAAGAGGAAGAAAAGACAAACTTTCAATTACATCATCCTGTGTAAACATACATGTTTGAATATTTGCACCAGATATTTTTCCAGTTTCACTAAAATGAATCTCAATGAGCTTTCCCTGTGACATTCAATCAAATTAAGAGATTTCAGCACCAAATTTTAGAGAATCAGAAACCTAATGAATCAACCAAAAGAATCAATATAATAAATTGGAAATCTTACAAAGCGACTCGAGTTGTCATTTCTTAATGTTTTTCCATTACCAAAGGCTTCTAGTATTGGATTAGTCTTTAATATCTCGTTCTCTATTCCACTGCCGCCACCAAGGGCAGCCAAGTATTGCATTGCTATTTTTGCTGTCTCAGTCTTTCCGGCTCCACTCTCACCACTGAATATGTAGATAAAAGGAGTTATTACAAGTTTTAATTCAAAGTCAACTAAGGACACTTGAGGTTTAGGAAACCAGGTTGATCACCACATTATGCTGAAAACATTGGGCAAAACATAGAAACTTTTCGATAGATTGACAGGGAATAACTAAAAAGAATACCACGAAGAACTACAAGGGAGACCTGATACCAAATAAAATTACACGAAGCAAGCAATTAAACGACAAAACAAATTCATACATCTAGACAGTTGAGAGTTGAAATTTTTAAGAAAACACACAAGAGTTTCTCTTTAGTCTATATGAAATTAATATCAAACCAAATTAACGAACAATATGGAATATGCATTTCTCTTTAGTCTTTCATTTATTTAGAGAACGAGAGCAACTTTAATATTATTTCACTTGGTTAGATAAATTTTTCAGGGAGCTAAACAGAAAAATGAACCAATGATAAAAAAATATTTCCAACTTAAGAAATAAGAACATTTGACAACTAAAGTTGCTACTAATCCTTTGAACACCTTCAACAAACCGAATGGTTATTGGTTAATTATTCATATACTGAATATTTCTACCAATAACTCCTCTTTAATAGTTTTTTCCTAAATTTATTTTTGTCCTGATCCAGCACTTGATCACAAGTGCCAGATGAAAGAAAATACTCATCTCTACCCAATGAGATTTTGTGTAACTCATAGAATGAAAATACAAACTAAGATCATCAGAAACAAAGTGTAGAAAATAACAAATGCCGTAAATGTTTAATCAAAATACTGAGTAAAGGGCCCCACATGTGAGCCTTGTACACTGAACCATCTTTAAACTCAAGTGGAGAGCGAAAAACTGAAGACTAATATTCAAGCAAACATGCAGATAATGAAACTGAAATTAAAACTTTGATTGAAGCATCTGTTAAAGAAGCTATGAACACCAAATAGTTTTCCATAACTAGTCGCTCAGAAAAATAGAATTAATCAAGAAATACTGACCTTATAATTATGGATTGATTCACTTCATCTGTAAGCAAAGCAATACAAAGTTATAGCTTAAAACGAATGGAAACAGCTTAGCTTTTTGAAACTTCATCCAAATATGAAAAATAAGGAAAAAGTTACCTCGTATCATTTCTCGGATGGCTGTGTCAGTAATTGCATAAACATGAGGGCTTTCAATGGCCTTACACTTGTAGGCTTCAATATAGTCATTACCATACAAAGGAACTTTCTTAAAGGGATTTACAGCAACCAAAACAGGCCCAGCTTTCGTCTGAATTAAATAGTTATGCACTTAAAGATGTTATGATTTGGAAAATAAATGAAGAGAGAAAATTAAGAGATATAAGCTTACATATATCATATCTTGGTTGTATCTATATTGCAGGTTGAATAAAACTGCTGGTTCATTTAAATAACTAAGTTGCATGAGGTCATCCACTCCATCAAGAATGTCGGGATTAGCTGGCACCAAATTATCCTCTTTCACCTTTAAAACCTATGATAGGGTGGAGTGTACAATTAATCAGACCAAAAAGAACTTAACAGTGTAAAAAAACAATGTTGCTTATCTTACTTTCCCATCAGGCAGTGAAATGACAGATTCAGCTCCGGAAGTTGTTATTATCTTTACCAGCTCCCAATCCCCATTTGGTAGTTGAAGCCATGACTGAAGCTTCTGAAATAATGAACTTAAAAAGTAAGACAAAGAAGCAAAAAAAATAAATTATCCATTAATGGGATCAAACAAACTCAATAAAGAAAAGACTGATTCACTATAATATTAAATTATCTTCGTTTGAAATTTTCAAACATATTGTCAAAGCAACGAAGAGTGCATTGTATTCCCAGCTGAGTATATCCACAATCATCCAAATTAAATTGAAAGAAAATGAATCAATTCCTTTAACATTCTTCCAGAAAAATAAGCTATTTGTCCAACTGAATAACTAAGTAGCATGTACTATAATAAACTGATTTCAAAACACAGCAGCAGAAGAAAACTGAAATCCAAGGCCAACATTACCTTTTTTGAACCATAAGAATTTGTATCATTCCACCTGTTTTCCCTAGAGGATGTCAAAGTTGATGGCAGGGGCAAAGTAACGGATGCTGAGTCTTCATCTGCATTAGATGGTCGGTCTTTTAATGATCTACCTTTTCCACCATACGGTGAATCCTCATCAAAAAGATCCATGCCACCAGCTCGGCCTCGAACTTCCTTAGAAACCTCCCCTACTACTGCACCATTCTCAAAACCATTTGGTCCAATCGGATTGGTGCGTCTAAATTTAACATCTCCATGTTTTTCCACAAGCAGAGGGTTTGGATTGTTGGCAAACTTGAACTCAGAGGGCAATGGCTTGATGGAGTGGAAGGCAGGCAGGACACTGGATGTCTGAGACATCTTCCCTTATAGACTTCTGCCATGAACAAAAAAGGTTACCATCGGCAATTGCAAATTGCGAAAAAGCAAAAAGTGATAACATTTTTTCAAAAACAAAAAAGCTAACTTTCCATACAAATGGGCCTTTCAAACTTTAAACAAGGCCCCCAATGAATGACTTAATCAGGATAACATAATGGAGGGGACCCTAGCTCCACATAGACACTCTACTCTCCACTCCCCCGATCCATTGCTCCAGGCTTTAAAGTCCTCATCGAATCGACACGTTCAACCGCATTCCAAGCTGTAAAATTCAAAATCATGAACCTAACACATCCACGCCCCCACCCGGCTAATTCAATGGACCCAAGCTTAATCAACTTCCCTCAAGGTTGAAAAGGTCTTCCACCTTCAATCTTGCCTTTCTTTTTCTTTTTTCTTTTTTAAATTACTACAACAACCACACACAAACAGATCTTATGTTATACACTTCTAGTTCAACATAAATACCTGATAAAGTAAAAAAAGAAACATAAACACTGAAAATCTAAAAATCAAAAGATGAACACATCAACTAACTCGAAATGCCTCGATTAGAAACTAAAATTCAAGATGACGACAGCAAAAGAATTTCAAACAACAATCCTCATTTTCTTCGGTTATCCTCGTATTACGTGCCGCGAAACAGAAACAGAGTCAAAGAACGGTGAAAACAGAAACATGCACGAAATCACCAACTCGTTCAGATGTTCGTGAAGCGGATCCACTAACCTGGGAGAACTTTGAGAGAAGACTGAGTGAGATGAAGATCTTGCAAAAGAGAGATAATGTCAGAAGAATCGTTGAGCATTGAGCGATTCAGAACTCAGAAAGACTGAGAGAAGAAGAAAAAGAAGAGAAATGACAATGTGTTCGCGGAAGAGTCTCAGCCTCACAAGGCCGCGTTTGGTTTGGTTCCTGGCGCAAAGAACGTATGGAGAAGAAAAGAAGATGAATTTGAAAGAAACAGCTTTTTTGGCTTTGCTTTTTCGAACTCCCTACTTAGCATAATAATCACACAAATTTTTAAAACGATTAAAAAAAAGGAGGGAGTTCTTTATTTAAACCTTTTATTTTATTTTATTTTATGGTTTAATTCTTGGTCCCGAACGACCTATTCAATTCTTTTCAAACACTTTCAATTTAAATTTTAAATTTAAATTTTAACTATTTCTTGCACCTGCGCGTTTTTCCTTGCCAACCGAGTTTGAAGAGAAATTTCAGACAGTACAATATTGGAGTTTGTGAATTGACGAAACTATCCTTTGAACTGATGGCTTCAAGATTATTAATTATTAGGAAAAAGTATTTTGTCGATTTAAGAATTAAAATATACGATGCTTGTTAAATTTATTTAATTTTTTAACCTGTATATTTAAAAATTTTATATTTTTTAAATAAGTATTTTATGTTTAATTTTTTATTAATAAAATTATATAGTTGTTTTCGTGTTATATCATCTTAATTATTTGTTTTCATTGAATTACGATCTAACTGATTTTTTTTAATGATCTTCGTATTATTACTTATAATTATGTAAAATCATAACCATCGTCTTTAATGTTTTTAACAAAATCTAACAAAAAAATAATATTTATTTTTATACATTAATCATAATATTATTTTGTATTGATTATATAATCTTACATTTTTACGTCCAACAAAATGACAAATAAAATTACACTAACTTTACTCAAATAATACAACATATACTTAACTGTAAGAAATACAAATTTAGAATGTTCAAAAATAAAGTATGAACTCATAAAGGCTTAATTTAAAATACCAAATTCATGAGCACTTCAACATTGGTTAAGTCTTTCTTTCCTTTTTTTTCATATTAAAAATTTTAGATCTGTAAAGAAAACAATAAATAATAAAAGTTGGTAGATTTTTTTATATTAAAATTAACCCATAAATGGTTTGTTGCTAAGTCTTACATCATTAATTTTTTTCCTTTAAGGTTGGTTGTTTGGTGGCTAAACAATTTATTTCCACGTTGCTATCAATTAAGAAAAAAGTAATTGGAGAATAGATAGATCACAAAAATGACTTAGATGATAAGCCACATAAAGTTATTTTGCTAAATATGATATAAACTTTGATATATACATGTAAAAATCTTCATTCCATATCATGCTTTCTCCAACAAGCTATAAGTCATGTTCAAATACAATGTGTGATGACAATGCATAATCTTCATAGATGCTACTTTGAAATGTGCAGTGTACATGGCCTTTATTTGAATAGTTATTTGCAAAGGCACCACCACTTTACATTTATAATATTTAGGTGTATGAGTTCTCACATCACATGACAACATTAAAATATTACCTTAAATATTTTTAAACATGAGATACAAAAATACAACATTATGTACTGAAAAAACAACTATATTAACAAATTAATTAAAACACATGGTTAAGAATAGATATTCCGCATTCTCATTATATTATACTGTGTGTAAAGTGATACATAAATGAATTTAATATAGTATAAAATAAACAAATTTCATATTGTACTATATGGCCACCCTGTCAGCGAAGGATCGAGCAGTTGATCATCCTACACAATCATTAATTGATAATTAATCCGGACAATAATAATTATTAATAAAAAATTAGGAAGAATAACCGTCATTGACTAAAGATTAATAAGAATAATGAAAGTAATTTATTGGTGATTAATGAGTCAGACTTAATGGTAAACTCATTATTATTTTTATAAATATATGTGTGAGAGAAAAGGTAAGTAATTTAACTCTGATTACACATATTTATTACAAGAACTATTGAGTGTCCTGCTCCCACGGCTCACACAAGGATGAGAGAGAACCAATAACGTAATTTAGATAATGTAAATCATCAAGAAGTTCATCATATCTACATGACAACGTTGAATGCTTTTTTAGTAAGGGATCTCAACCCATATTCGAAACACACATCTTATGGAAGTTTGAGTTTTAAAAATTAAAAATAACTTCAATGAAATTTTAGTACAAGAAAAAAATGATTACATTGATATAATTCATTATTAATATTGTTTCAATGTTAAGTTTACTCAATAATATTATTGAAGGATAAAATGAGAAATAAATATTTAAACCGTCTTAGGTTTAAACTCATAAACGATATGAGACTATTAGACATAATTAAAACAAATATAAATAATAAATAATTTTCACACACACATATATATATATATATATATATATTATATATATATATATATATATATATATATATTTATTTATTGTAAATGGGATAAATATTAATTTAATGTATAAACTTTAATACAAAATTATAATTCAGTCTCGAAAGTTAATATGTTTTCAAGTTTGATATAATTTTTTTAATTAAAATATATCAATTAGTATAAATAATTCAAATATTGTACTAAAATAAATTTAATATGTAAAAAAATCACATTAGTGTGTTATAATGATTATATATGTTTATTTTTATCATATTTTTGAAACAGAAATAAATTATAATTTTACATTAAAAATATTTAATCATTCGAAATTTATCTATATATAAATTCACGAAACAATATGTGCTAAATTGTATATAAGAAATGGATATGAAATAATATTTCAAACAGAACCGCAGGAACTCCAGAAGCAATATTAGACGAAAAGCAAAAAGAGAATCAACATCCTCAACAAACATCATGTGAAAGCTCATCAATATCTTAAACAATAACACAAAAATTTGAAGAAATCCATAAAGAATAATTATTGAGTGTGAGTTGAAAAGGAAAAGAATAGAAGGGAGACATAAGAAAGGTAGAATGTGGAATGATGATAAGAGTAATGTGGCCCAAAAGGAAAAAGCGAAGTTTCAATAATATTATAATGATAATGATTGGACATTAGAAACAGAGATTGTTACCAAGGAACGTTGGGGTGGAGGGAGTCAAAGCACGATAAGGCTGTTTGAATTGCTGCCGTCTGATTTAGATTTCAGGTTCTGTGATCAACTCAGAGTTTCTTTAAAGCATCTTCTTCACCTTTCAATTTTCTTAAGATCCAATGCACTCATACACTCATATTCTCACCTTCGTTTTTTAGGTCCAGACTTGTGTTCGCTTCCTTTTTTTATTCAATTTGATGGGTTATTTTTTTAATGAAAGAATGTTTCGGATAATCGGTCTAAGAACTATTATTTTACGTATATTATTGGTTTTCCTTCGTTACCTTCTATTTCGGATATTGTTATTAATATTCTTAATTTAGATTCACCTGTTGTGTACTCGTGAAAGACATTTTGAAATTAGCTATGAAATCCAATAGGTTATAATATTATAATATTAATTTCACAATCAAAATTATCACTTACCTTCTTATCTTACATTTGTATTTATAGATTTTGAAGTAAACTTTTAAATATTACTAACCAAATTGCGATATAAAAGTTCATAAACATATTTTGTCTTGTTAATAACGTAGGATTTATGAAAAATAATTTACATTTGTACTTATTGATTAGTCACTCCCAAAACGTAGACTGACCAATTATAATGTATATAACTCCTTCAATTTTGTTTGAGAATATACAATTTCGAAGAAGTTGTCCCATCGATCAACATAAGAGAATATATTGACTAATCAATTATACGGTATAAATTATATATATAAGATTTAGAGTCACACTTAAATTATTCGAATAATAATTTTCGTTGTTAATCTTGTCCCATATTAACAAAAAGCTTCAACATGCTTATTAATAATTTTTTATCCTTTTCTTCAAAATCAAAATTTAGAAACATTGTCAATTTCTCAAATATATACATGTCCGAGAAAAACAGTGGATATCATTAATTAGAGAGGTTTCGGTAATGAACAGTTCTATGTGATGGATGTCCTTTTGAGTTAATATTTGAAATGTTAACATGTGTTTCAGAAAAAGTTTCAATCATTGTGATTAAAAGAGGCAACTGAAAAAGAGTTGTTAATGTTTCCACAATCTCAATGCATGTTTGGTAACGTGCACTCTAAAAGTTCGTATTTCTATAAAAGCTGCACAATAAAAACACTTAGTTTTTTTAACAATAAACATGTAGATCTCTCGTCTATTTCGTATCATCGACTGATATATAGACTTCATACATATAAAGCAGACATATAGTGAAATCTTTTCAGTAACATTCATGAATTTGTAAGAAAGTAAATCATGGTATTCCAAGCACCACCAGCAATATCAACCACTCTTTTTATCATTGAAAATATACAAAGGTGTTTATAATCCACGTAATATATATTTCCCAGCAATATCAACACAATAAAAATGAGACATTGCGGCACTAATACACTTGTAATTCCACCACAAAATGCCACTTGAATAATGAACAATAATGCAGAACTGTGTCATGACAGAAAACCGCTTGATAATAATTGGGTTCAACCAACAAAAAGTACTTCTCCACGATGCGGTGGTTTATTGTCAAATAATTGCTCTAAATAAACACTTGTTTCAATAATCCTTGACTTGCTTTGGCAATTCAGATCAAAACAACCGGCAAAACCCAAATCTGGTATAAATTAAGCAACTTTAATAAATGATTTTGCAGTTTCAGCTTTATCCAAATGATGAATCACGGAACAATTTAAACGAATCATAACTTTGCATCAAATAATAAGATTCAGATACAACAAAAATTATTTCAAATACATTATTGAGATTATATACAATGTTCAATGTATACAATTTAAACTATAAATAGTTAAAATAACTAAAGCACAAGTTCATATAAAACAAGATTATCAATTATTTCTAAGTTTGTGAAATCTTTATGTTAGAAGGATGAAGATAATTAGTGCATGCATTCAATAAATGAGATAAATAAAGGTGAAATAGTCAACAAGGATGAATTACCAAGTATTCTTCAAATTCCTTTTTATTTGAATTTTTTTTCAGGACAACTGCTGAAAAAAGTAAAAACACACGAATTCTTGAACCAAATCGGTGATACGAATTACATGTATTTGATTCATGTGTCGTAAGGTACAAAACTGTTTAAAGTTCATCTTATGATACCAACCGATAAAAATAGTCAAAACGTGTTGAATCGTAAGATTCTAATAACTATGTTTGCATCACAGGATTCTGATGTAGGATAAAAGTCATCTACAATCTGCACCAACTGCATCAAGAATGGATTTGAAACCATCCCTTTCGAGGCATTCTGCTAATTCAGCCTGAAACCAATTGAATGAAAATTTCGGTGCATATACTAAGTGTTGAGTCCTTAACCATAATCTGAGGAATAGGAGCACGAGAACTATAGTGAATACACATTAGTTTTGGTAAATACCTTTATCTGAGGAATAAGTGCAGGTCCCCCATAAGCAAATGCGGTATAGAGCTGAACTAGAGTTGCTCCAGCTCGTATTTTCTTATATGCATCTTCCCCACTAAATTAATATAAAAGTTCAGACAAATTTTACATAATTCATTTTATTCTAAATCATAAACAAATATACTGCAGACAGCTACACATTAACTACACTAATAAGTGAACATGAAAATTTTACCTGCTAATGCCGCCACAACCAATCAAAGGAATCTTGCCCTGGTATACACAAAATAACAGGGCCAAGTTGTTAAGCCTGAATAACATATACGAGAAAAGCGTGACAAAGAACAGTTCAAAAATGTAAGAGAAGAGCTCTAATGATTTTGAGATGCATCAGCGAGACGGCTAAGAGGGAAACAAATCAAGGAGATGCCACACTGTACTATACAGAATTCAACCACGTGCTTGTCACAGCCTCACAGGTATTTGGAGGTCATATTTATGAGCTAGTTAGTATGCACATGCCAAATCTATGATTAAAAATATTGAAAATAATTAACAGCAAAAGGAACTTAAAGATTTGATCATGTTCTGAGTATTTTCAATACAGCAGCCGTGAATTAGCATCAACCAAAACTATATTGCTTGCATAATCCAGAGCAATTGCACGCATTATAGGACACGGGATATTGTCAACAGTAAATAACAGTAAAATCAACAGACTTACCCTTGTCAAGATATACATCTCCTTCAAGATTTCGGTAGAGAGATTGAAGAGAGGCTTCCCACTCAAGCCACCAGTTTCTGAAGCCAGTGGACTTTTACTGACAGGATCTGGTCTTGAAATGGTTGTGTTTGATACAATCTAGAAACAATAAATAAATAGAGCAAATGAAGTAGAGATTGTAAAATTGGAAGCATTAAGATCCATTTAGTGGCAACTAACTGAAATTAGTAATGGAGCAAAGAGATACCAGTCCATCCAAGTGAAGAGCCAAGGCAACCTGTAATCAAAGCGAAAACTGTTATACATAGAGATTGTGAACATATAAGAAAGGCAGTAATATGCACATGCTTACTGCAGCAATATCTTCAAGGTCTTCTTTTGACAAATCTGGCGCAATTTTTACCAGCAATGGAGGTGGGCCCTCCTCACCCCACTGCATTTCATCACGAGCAGCCTGAACCTTCATAAAAGGGAAATTTTGCGAGAGTCAATCCCCCAAGTATGCAACACAAAAAATGCATGGAAGATTCACCTCCTAATTCCAAATTCTACCTTCTTAACAAGGTCCTTTAGTTGCTTTCTTCCTTGAAGCATGCGCAAACCAGGGGTATTGGGCGATGAAACATTAATTACCTAGAAAAGAATATTAAGAACATTAAACAACAGAACAGTGTGACAAGCATTTATCCCACAAAATTGTAATAGGCCACAGAAATGCCTAGTTAAAAGAAATTGGAATTGTTCTTTTCCATCTATTTCCATATAGGCGCATGCTTCCCCTTCCCTGTTGACTATGCCCAGTCCCTGATAAATTTAACTCATCCATTAACCATCTCCTACGTGAGTTATCTCACTTTTCTAAACTAGGGAATTGGAAAAGGATATGGAAAACTGCTTGACAAGAACAAGGAGATTTGAGCAGGCAGTAAAGGCAATGATCCCGGATAATTGATTGCTTCAGTCATTATAAGCAACCACACTTCTTTCCTCAGAATTTTTAAAAAAAAAAATGTGCAGAAATCTTATCTTTTTTTAAATGCTGCAATTACACATAATTAAGATAATGAATGATTACAAACCACAAACTGTTAAAGTTCATTTTTAATATATAGAGTATACACAAACTCAAGACAAAATTTAATACGCATAAGATTGCAATCTTTTTTCTAACTTTTCTTTTAAAAAAAAAAGGCATGGCATACATGCCAAATCTAAAACAAAAAAGGAAAGGTCACACAAACTACCTTCAATGCATCTATCCAGCTGCATGAAAAAAGTTACCAACACGTTAGAGTTTAGACTTGACAGGAGTACAGTTTATTAAAATTTGCACCCAGTCATACCATGATAAACTACAGTCTACAAAGTTGTCCACCTTTCCTTTCTTTTCTATAAAATATACATACATACATATATATATATATATATATATATATATATATATATATATATATATATATATAAGAAAAAACTATTTACCAAATAATCAGCATATTGAGACAATGTATGAACTCCTTGAACATAGTCCGCTGCAGCATCTTCACTTGTCTTGTTCTTTCCAAGATTGACACCAAGGATGCCAGGGCCAGCTTTTCCACCTTGTTTGACTTCATTGTTGGAAGAAGGTGAAGTGCTTGAAGTTTCATCTAGTTTCCTCTTACCGTGCTGAGCACCCAGCCTCTTTGCAACAGCAACAATTCCCTCACTGTTAAAGCCACATCTATTTATTACAGCACTGCACGTAAAATAAATCAGTCTTAGAGAAACGTAGACAACATAAGCAAATTTCAAAGAAAGTCTTATAGTATCAATAACCTTCTGCGGTGTATAGAGGTGATTGGAGAAGTAAAAAGGAAAATATAAAACAGATTAAACTGTTAATCAGAAGCAGCAGAGCAAAGAAACAAAAATATAAACTCCTACCCTTCGTTTCGCAGCCTAAAGATCCGAGGTTTAGGATTGCCATCCTGGGGAACAGGAGTAACAGATCCTACCTCCACAAAGCCAAAGCCCAAAGCAAGCAAACCATCAACAGCCTCGGCGTTTTTATCAAAACCTGCAGCAAGGCCTACTGGGTTGGAGAATTTTCTTCCCCAAACTTCTAGCCCTAAGATTGGTACGTCGGGCCTCTTCTCCCTCGGAACCCAACCACGAGCTGCAGCTGAGACACCCAAGTTGTGGGCAAACTCAGGATCCAACAATGCGAAAAAAGGATTCACGAGTTTTGTTGCGGAGAATAACCATCCACTGCAAAAAAGATAACTCAATCTGGATCATTCATTTCCAAGATATGCATTTCCTTTTCAAACAAGGCATCAAGCATTTATTTTCTAGTGAAACCACTAAAAAATTGTTTTCTATAATAATACATCCACAGCTTACCCAGAGTAAAAGCATGAGAGAACAGGAGTGTGTTTTTTTTCCTCGGGAAAAATAAGTAATAAATACATCAAATAAACAATTAGAGGGGCAAAAGAAAAATGCGTCCAAATGAAGTACCAGAAAGTAGCTTCATCCACAGTACTCACATAAGCTCCACCAGCTATAAGTAGACCTATGGTGGCTCCCGTCCACAACCTTCCCTGCAAATCAAATAATCAGTGAATGTACTAAACTACACACCACAAAAAGTTACATGCACGTAAAACCTACAAACTTAATCAAACATCACATACATTATATTTCAATTCAACACATTAAATTTCGAAATCACACTTTATACCCCGCATTTCCAAACTGATGCATACTAAATGAAACGGGCATCTACCAACCTCAAAACTAATCAACACGACAATGCATAACGTCGAACACCATACATACACTCAAAAGGAATGAGAATACGCACCTTCTTGGAATAGTGACCGATCTTGGGAGCACTTTGAGGCGCGGAGGAAAAACATCTGACGGCGGAAAGCTGGTACGGAACTACGCTTTTGAGAATAACATCTCTCAGAAACTTTCTTGAAGACCATGCGGCCATGAGTTCAAGGAAATGGTGAGAACCTTCAAGAAACGTAACTTCAACGCGATGTTCGGGAAAGAGATTCAGTAACGAAACGCTTATGATTCGGAAGCACAAAATCTTCGAGTAATGATATGTTGAGTAAAGGGTGGTGGCAGCAAGGGATGTACAAGAATGTGTTGCAAGCTGGCTCTTGGAACTGCAATGGGTAGTAAGCAAAAGTCAAAGGTGAGAGTATTCTGTGGAATTTGAATGGAATCCGTGTATACCGAAGAGAGGTCGGAAACAAGAATGCGGAGGCTCCGGCGGCGGAGCCGTCGTCAGTGAAGGGCCGATGTTTGGAAAAAAAGATGCAGTCACAAAGGTGTTTTCCTTTCAGGTTGACGCTTCAAGTTGAAATAACACGGAGCTACTGATGTGTGTCTTGTTGGGCTCCGATTTGAAGCCCAAATAAAAAGTGTGTAGATACCAATTTCTATTCGCAGCATTCATTTTAACTTTCATACCCATTTTTTCAACTTTTTTTTTTGTACAAGAACATCATTTAAATCTGTATTTGGCAGATACCCATGATATTGAGCTATGTACAGAAAATAGGGAGCAATTAATATAAAAATCACAAATTAATTTATTCAATCCATCTTTCACAAATAAGTCTATTTAATATTCACCCATTTACTTTTTCAAACAATGAATAATCAATAAAATATTTTTCAAAATTCAGTAAACCAATGCACTCAAATTTAATCAATTTTTACAATTAAATATTTCTTTAAAAAATCAAAATTTTGACAAACGAATTTTTTAAATTTGATTTAGACTATAAAAATTAATTATTTTCAAAAATATATTATCTCAAGTCTTGTATGTAAAAAATAAACTGGAATTTTTTTCTTCTTAAAATACAACACGTATAAGTGCATTAATTATGTGTTTTCCTTGAATTATTTAGTTATTGTGAATTATATTTATAAAACATGTTAGAGATGGCAACGGGATGGGCCGGACACTGGTAGTGTCTACTCACAATTCGACCTGTCGGATAAAACTGTACTCGCTACCCGATCTGCTACTCGCGCGGGTATTTGTTTAAAAAATATCGACGAGTATTTTAAAACCTGCGGGTACCTGCGGATACGTGCAAAAAATAAATAAAAAATATATTTAATAAATTTTTAAAATAAAATTTAAATAAAATTACAAAAATATATAATATAATATACATTAAATTAAATATAAATTACATTTTAATTTTAATTAATTTAAACCTAATAAAATATAAATTTATTTTATTTTTAATTAAATTTAATTAAAAGATATATAAATTATTAAACTTTTTTAATTCTTTGCAGGCAACGAGTACCCGCGGGGCGGGTAGTATACTACCTGTACCCGGCCTGTTTAGAAGCGGGTATTAAAATACCCGCTACCCGTTACCCGCAGATAGTAGCTACCCACTGCCGATTTTACCAGCGAATATCTGTGTTCGCGGATAAAATTGTGATCCTGCATGTAATCATTATACTAGAAAATATATATTTATTAAACCATTAATAATACAAGTTACTCTAAAGGATTGGAAATTAATTTATATCATTATGAGAACAAGTGTTTTTTATAAGTGCAAATTAGATACATGTAATGAAGTATAAACCTTGTCTGTGACATTTTTACAAGAAATAAACTCAAATTCATGTATTGTTAATTAAATTAATCAATTCATACTTTATTATTAAACAATTTTTTTTAACACTAATAAGCAGTCTTCTCAGGTTTCTGAGCCTTTTCTTGTATGTTTAAAAATTTTATTTCATCATTTTTATCTTACCTTCTATCTTTAAATTTGGATTTATAAATACATAAATGTCTATATGTAAGTACACATAATGATTAGAAATGTTCATGTTTCTATTCTCAATTCAATTCTTCTTGGATTTCCCCATTGACTAAGATTAGCTAGGATGAACCGCACACGTATTATTTATAATTTTAATTTATTTATACATTTTAAATATTAAATGTTCAATCTTTAATATGTCAAAAAAGTTAGTATCTGACAATTATTTAATTTAACATTTTGAAAATACTTGTGATAGACTACAACTTAATTTATAAATTTCAACTTATTTATTTGTATTTTAAATTTCAATTTAGATTACATTTTTAAAGAGACTACTACTAACATTAAAAAAATGTAATTAAATGAATTACTTACGAAAAGTATGTAAATATGCGCTATCATTATTTTTAATCATGTACACTCACATGAATAAAATATTACGGTGTGTAAAAGTCAATAAAGTTATGTTACTTTCTATAATTAATGTTGTTTTGAGACAATAAATGTATTTTTTTAATTTACAAATTAAATATTAAAAAATAAACTCCGATATAATAATAAAAACGTGACTTAATTAATAAACATATCAATTGAATCTTATCAACTTTGATTAATCAATTATTAAAGAATTTTATATTTTTTAATTGAATTCATATCCACTTAATTATTATCACTTAATTTATATTTTATATCATGTCATTACTTACACCCATAACAATGACTATAATTACAATTAGTGATAATGACAACATTTATACATAAAGTATACTTATCATTTTACAAAATGACAATATTTTTCCGCATTAATTATAAAATGTTTTTTTTAACATGCAGATAAATAAGTAAAATACGACATAAAAGACACTTCTTCCTTGCTAATGAAAAATTAAATAAATATATTTAACTAAAATTATACAAATTATGCATATTTTAAAAAATATCAATATAAATTTCATTAAATTATTTAAAATTACAAAAATAATAATAATTAAACTTAATAATATTCACATGCTGCATACACACATGTGTATATATATATATATACACACACACGAGGTTACTTACTAAGAATTTCAGTTTCTGAATGGTTTTTTTTATAAGCGTGGTTTATTACCAGATTATACACATATGTCAATTTATATTTAAAATTTGTGGTAGTCCACTAAAGTAAAATAAATCTTAAATGAAAAAAGTTATGTACTCAAATGAAAATGTTTAATTATCACTTTAAAAAATATAAATGAAAATATACTATTTTACTCAATAAATTAAAGATAAATAAATAAAATATAAAGAGATAAAGATGAAATAAAAACAACAAAACGAAAAATAACATCGTTGATAACGTGATTTAATATATTATTTTCTACGCACTTCATTGATTGGAAATGTCTCTCATGATAACGTGAAAGAGAAGAAAAACATTTTTTTAAAATAAAACATGTGATTTAATATATTATTTTCTACGCACTTCTGTTTTTTTATTCACATGTTTCTTATTTTTTTCCATCAAATATATTTTATTTATCAGCTAACTTTACTTCAGAAAGTTACCTTTGTTCATTTGAATGAATTTGAAAGAGTGATTAAGTGGATTTGAAAAGATTTGAAGATAAATTTTTTTGTTATTTATTTGAGTGAATTTGAAGTTAAGTGTGACTGAATTTGGAAATGTTTGTGAAAATTAATATAATATTTGATTAATATGACAGATTAAAAATATTTACTTTCAAATTCACTCTCACCTACTACTTAAATAAAAAAATTATTTTTAAATTTTTTAAAATTTATTCCATCATTTTTTTCAAATCTATTCAAGTAAACGGAAATCTGGTTAACGATTCTTTTACTTACAAAGGAAAACATACGTTACCCCGAGAAAAGTAATAGATTTTTTTGGATATTATTTTTTCTATTTAAAAATATATTACTTTTTTAACGTATGAAATTGAGTAACTTCAACCGTTAACTTGACACATGATATATAATATATGAATCCGTTCTAATAAACAAAAACTCTTTTAAGAGATTTCTTTGAATAGGTGTAAAAACCTCTGATTTCTAGTTAGAGTCAAAAAGTGGATTTTATATTATAATATTTTATATTTTTATATTATATTTATTATTATATTATTAAATAAAATATATAATATAATACTAACTATAATTTATATATTAATTTGCAATTGTATAATATGTGTTATAATATATATATATATATATATATATATATATATGTATATATATATATATGTGTATGTTAATTAGAATCGATTTTTTAGGATTCAGTTCAAAACTTATTAAGTATTTAGATTATTTTTTAAAAGAATTTCAAGATAAACACGTTAAAAGAAAAAACAGAAATTAATTTGATATTATTATAAAAAGATGAAACAAAAAAGAAAACAAATTAAAATTAACTTTCATTGAATATATGTTTTCATTAATACGTATCTTAAGAATAATGGACTTATTTTAATAAATGTTGTTATAGAATATAATTTATCTATTTTATATCGTAGTTATACTTATTTAATGAATAATTAATTATAAAGTAAACATTTTATCTATTATTTATATAAGAGAAAGAAAATGGTAAGAAACTACACCTTTTTTATATTTAAGATTTATATTTTTATTTTAATATTTTAAATTTACCGTCTATTTTTTATGAGATTCTTTTTTAATATTTAATTAGTAATTTAAAATAAGTCTTTTACATTGTTTTTTATGGTATCTTTCTATTTTCTTATTTTTTATGATGTATTAATTTTAGTTTTAGAAAATAAGGTTCATAATCATATTAACTACTAAAAAGAATTATTATAAAGTTTATATTAGTTTTATTAAAATATTTATATTTAATTTTGAAACAAATTAAAAATATTTAGAGTTGTAATAGATTTCGAGTTATTTTTTTAATTTAAAATAAATGACTTTTTAGAAAAGAAATCCACGGACTAATTTTTAGAGATATTTTAGATTTGTCGACTTTTCCAATAAAAAACATTATTTTTTGTCTGAACTCACGTAGGTTGCTCCCTCTTTTACCATTCTATACTTTTTCCACCTCCTGACATTATTTTAAATACAATTATATCCTTTAAGTTAAAAAGATTTTTACTTTTACTCTATTTTAAATAATTTGAAATTCTAATTTTACTTTCCACCACCCACTCACGGAACTCTCTTCTCCTTTTCCCATTTCTGTTTCACCGCCGTAGTATGAAGGAGTGTCGTTGCCGTGGTGTGGAGGAGCATCCACAGCGTCGACCAACATGAGGAAGTATACATCAATGGAGGTGATATCCTTCAACGGATGTCAACATCCGTTCAAGGAGAAACGGATCGTTTTACCTTAAACACATCCGTTGAAGGATGTCACATCCGTTTAAAGGTTACATTTTTTTATTTCAGGGTTTGTTTTCAAGGTTTATTCGAATAGGAAGCACGACAAACACTGCACTACGAGAGTAAATGCATCACGAGCAGAGACTGCTTGATAATTCTTTGCACTACCATCAACCTTGAAAAGAAGTATAATGTTAAAATGAAAGAAAAATATTTTACTCATTTACGATACTAAAATAAGTTATTAGTGAAATAGGTTTATGGATAAAATTAAAAAATAATAATTTTAAAAATAAAATTTTTGTGAAAAACAAAATAGAAAAGAGAAAATGAAGAGAGAAAGGTGTGCTGGTGGAGGGACGAACACCCCGTAGATCATGACCACTAGGGCCAACTTTTCAGATATAATTATAGCAGTAGAAGGTCGAGAATGTGACTCACCACACCAAACAGTGACACTCACTGTAAGCTCTTGTTGATTCTTGTTGTTCTCTGCCACATCGCATTTGCATCTGCACTGGCATGTAGCAATGGCGGCTGTTACTTATTCAGCCCTAACTCTCGCGAACGCCGTTAATCGAACCACCGCCGTCTCCAGATCCGGTTGGAGCCACCGCCCCCTCACCGTCAAATGCACTGCTCAATCTCTCTCATTAGGTTATTCTTCTTCCTACTTCCATCTCGCTTTTTATATCACTCTCTGCTGCTTCATTCACTTTTTCTCTGCTTCAGCTGACAACTCCGAGAAGTTTCTCGAAGCTTCGAAGAAGGGGAACGTTATTCCTCTATACCGTTGCATATTCTCGGATCACCTCACTCCAGTGCTAGCTTACCGGTGTCTCGTTAAGGAGGACGAGAGAGATGCTCCTAGTTTTCTATTTGAATCGGTGGAGCCCGGCCAATTTTCTAGCATTGTGAGAACGCATTTTTTTTTTAATTTTATTTCAGCTTTTTTAGTAAATTACACTGATAGTTCTGAAGTTTTGTGAGGTTTTGCGACATCGAACACATTTTTGCTGTGTTTTTAAAGGTTTTAATTAACATCCGATGAAAGGTATACTGTGTGATGCTTTTCAAATGAGATTGAAGAAGTTGAGAGTTTTGTGCAATCTTGCAAAAATTCAGGGAGTGTTGTGTAATTTACTCTTACGTTTTAGTCTCCGAATGTGTTGAACTGTGTGCTTAGTCTGTGTTGCTATTGATTAGGGGCGGTACAGTGTGGTGGGAGCACAGCCGTGTATGGAGATTGTGGCGAAAGAGAATGTGGTTACTGTTATGGACCACATGGAAGGGCGCAGGAGTGAGGAAATTGCAGAGGATCCACTGGTAATTCCTCGAAGGATCATGGAGAAGTGGAGGCCTCAACTCATTGATGAACTTCCTGAGGCGTTTTGCGGCATGTGAAATTGAATTCTCATCCTAATTACCATTTCGTTTTGAATTTATTTTTTATATGCTGCGACTGTAAACATATTTAAAATATGAAATTATTGCTGGTTTATTTTTCTTAATCTAGTTATGATAAAAGTTGGCGAACTTTCCATACATAACAGATTGTGATCGAATGAAAACGTAAAACCAAACCTTTATGTAGTTAATACATACACTATTTACTCTCTTTTATTAGATTTTCTGATTAGATTATAGTCTTCTACCAACACCGTGGTCGTGTGTAGGCAGCCACACTGATCATCGGTTAACTTGTTTATTTTTATTCACTTTTTTTTAAAAATTTTATATTATTTGGAATGAATATATCGTGCAAAAAGATTTGTGGTTGATTTTTGTTTTTCCTCTAAGGATTATTTTGCTTGCTTCGAATGTTGAGATGATAAATGGATATCTACGAGTTTCCTGATGTGTTTTTGAGCGTGCTCTGTTTTTCTTATTGGCAGGTGGTTGGATAGGGTATTTCTCTTATGATACAATGCGCTATGTAGAAAAGAAGAAGCTTCCATTTTCTAATGCCCCAGTAGACGACAGAAACCTTCCTGATATTCATCTGGGCCTTTATGATAATGTTATTGTGTTTGATCATGTTGAAAAGGTACTGCTATGAATGTAATTGTTGCTTCTAAGAAAGTCCTGCTGATCAATTTATCCACGCTCACTGTCTTGGACCTGGAGAGTATTTCTATTTTGTATTTTATTTGATTTTGATTGGCCCAGAAAGCACATGTGATTTCTTAGACTTGGTTCTATCCAGAGAGCATATGTGATTCATTGGGTTCGGTTAGATCGATACTCTTCTGCTGAGGAAGCTCTCAGTGATGGAAGGAACCAGCTGGAAACTTTAGTGTCTCGGGTGCATGATATAATCACGTGAGTGTTCTGTTTTTCCCCCCAATTTGTTTTCTTATTGGCTTGACCTTTCAAATTAAGGTAAAGGATGGCTGATTTTGGTGATTGACTTTAATTTCAATATCTGCTATTATAATTGTCAATTTCAGCCCAAAGCTGATAGCAGGTTCGATCAAGTTACACACACATCTCTTTGGTCCTAAACTGGAGACGTCAAATATGACAAATGAGGAATATAAGAGGGCAGTATTGCAGGCTAAAGAGCACATACTGGCGGGTGATATTTTTCAAATTGTACTAAGTCAACGTTTTGAACGGAGAACTTTTGCAGATCCATTTGAAGTCTACAGAGCATTGCGGATCGTTAATCCTAGTCCATATATGACTTATTTACAGGTTTTCCAGTTTCTTGTCATTGTCATTGTATTATTTAGTTTGCATTTCAAAGTTAACTTGTTGAAATATATACTACTGTCAGGCCAGAGGGAGTATTTTGGTTGCGTCAAGTCCAGAAATTCTTACACGGGTGAAGAAGGTATCATTGTGCGATAAGACTCCAATAACCTGGCTTTATGGGCTAATTTTCTTCCTCCACAATATCAATACTATTAACAAATGTTTATAGCTGGGCTTGTCTTGTTTGTTAACCCTTTTTTAAGTTTCTTAATTTTTTTCTAAACTAGTCAATGTTACAAACTTCATTACAAATGTAAAATGTATTGATTGGCCTTTTGTATTCTTTTTGACAGAGGAACATCACCAACCGGCCCCTTGCTGGTACTACTAGGAGAGGAAAAACACCCAAAGAAGATATCATGTTGGAGGAAGAACTTTTGAAGGATGAAAAGCAATGTGCAGAGCACGTAATGCTAGTTGATTTGGGGAGAAATGATGTTGGAAAGGTAAAATGTTTTCAATTCCTGGCTTATTATCTTTTATGTCATAGAGGTTAAAGTCTTGCATTTTTAAGACTAAGGTTCCTAGGTAAACCCTTGATCTAATCCCAGATGTAAAAGGAATCTTTCTATTCAATATGATTTTGGAAAATGGTTCTGAAAAAACTGGACCATAATATGTAAAAAATGATTTGCTCATAATGATGCTTAATATTTTCAAGCAATCAATTTCTGCACTGTTATCAAGGTGATACTGAACAGAGATCAAGCACTACACACCAGTACAACGGAGTAATGTCCTCTCTTCCACCCGAGTACGAACAGAGCTGATTCTCCCAATTTTCTTGTAACAAAACTCAACCAATTCCTACTAACTCCCCCAATCCCATTTTACTACTGAATATAATTAGTTATTATCACCAATGGGATCGGGTCCTAACTTGTAATTCCCTACGCACCCTTTTTTCTACCTCCATAAACCCTTTGAATGGAGGGACTCTTTTGACAGTTTTTTCTTTTTTTTTTAACGTGCAAAGCAAACATGAATATCAGGTACCCTATTGAAGAAGTCATTGTTTCATAGCATTAACCTTATTCTAAATGCTATGTTGCTATTTTAACAGATCTTTATATGCATTGCACAGTTGCTTTGCAGTTGGGTAATTTATGATCATAACTATTTTTGTTGCATAGTTGCTTTTCAGTTGGGCAGTTTGTGTTTTAGCCATATGCTTAATGCAAGATGAATATGCAGGTCTCCAAACCCGGCTCTGTTCAAGTTGAAAAGCTCATGAATATCGAGCGCTATTCCCATGTTATGCACATAAGCTCAACTGTAAGTTCCAAGGTTTTGAATCTTACATAAATGCAGTTCAAATTTTACATTGCTGACAATGCTAACTAATATAAATGTTGGGAAGTAATACTCGTCCTTGGCGGCTTTTGTGTTATTATTTATTAATATAATATTGCAAAGATATGTGTCATCGGAAGTTTTGAGCTTGGACCGCAATTGGAGATTTTTTCCTATATGCACGCAACGTCTCCTTTTGATGTGCAACGTTCATATTTCGTTTCCAAAGTTCTATTTTAATAAAAATAATAATTTTCTAAGAGATATTTTAGGTCATGGGCCTGATCCATGAATTCTATAAATAGAGCACTCCCTTCACTCCAAAACACATATCAGAATCATTCTCTCTTCTCGTAGTTTCATTCTTTCTCTTTTCTTCTTCTCCTAAAAATATTCTGGGTTTATTTTATTCTCTCTTTAGAGATCCTTGGGAAATTCTTTGTTCGTGATCTTTGTTCTTTTATTGTCAGTTTATACAATATTTTGTACTTGACTTAATATCGTACACATAATTTAGGGGTGTTTACACATGAAAATCTAACATTTTTTATGTTCTGATCTCTTCAATATTTCTGCTTTAATGGTCATTCTTATCAAATTGAAGAATAAACTGTCCCGAGTTTCCGTTAATGTCAGATATAACAACATTTGCTTTACAATCATTTGCAGGTAAAGCGAATGTTTACTCCTATACTGAGTAATCACTTTCCAGTTTTTAGTTAGAACTTTGAAAATAAAAAACTAGAAAAGCTGCGCCTATCTTTTGTTTTCCCTTAATCCTAAGAGGACAATGCTTATTGATACCAACAGGCCCATATATTTTTGCCTAAGAAATTATGACTAAGAGCTTATTTCGTGAGATGTTGAATATGAAGATTACTTTTAAAATTAGCTTATTTCGTGGATTTGGTGAAGCTTTTTCTGAGATGATGGTAAAGTACACCTGTATTTGCAGGTCACTGGGGAGTTGTTAGATAACTTAACAAGCTGGGATGCATTGCGTGCTGCTTTACCTGTTGGTACAGTTAGCGGAGCACCGAAGGTAAATTTTAGAACTCTTGAAGATGGTAGCTTAGGTTTGAGCAGGCTCTTTCCCCTTGTTAATGTAGTTTTTTGTCCATTATACATAGGCAGTCGCATTCAGTTCCGATATTACCTGTGCTTAATAAATAGAGTTGGTTGGGAGGTAGTTATAGCTGAACATTATGTAAATGATTGGATTGTTATAAAACAGGTAAAAGCAATGGAGTTGATTGATGAGTTGGAAGTGGCAAGACGGGGGCCATATAGCGGGGGATTTGGAGGCATATCTTTTAATGGCGATATGGACATAGCCCTTGCACTGAGAACCATAGTTTTCCCTACTAATGCTCGTTATGATACGATGTACTCGTACAAGGATCATATGAACAAACGCAGAGAATGGGTTGCCCACCTCCAGGCTGGGGCGGGAATCGTTGCTGACAGTGATCCAGCTGATGAGCAGAGAGAGTGCGAGAATAAAGCTGCAGCCCTTGCTCGAGCCATCGATCTTGCAGAATCTTCTTTTGTTAACAAACAATAATTTCAGTGTGTTTATCATAATTGGATATTCTTTACAATTGTAAAGGAATTAGAACGTTGCATGCTGAATTCTGGATAATAATATCTTAAGAGTTGTGCAAGTGCTGAACATAAAAGTTATTTCATAGCCTAAACTAATGTCGTTTTTAGATCACATTTCTTTCCAGTCGTTTCAACTTATGCCAAAGAAAGCCTTTGGCGGAGTTTCTTTTGCTAAGTGCCGAACATGAAATACTTACAAGTATATTCTCCGTTCTTTACACAACAAGCACCTGGCTTACTAATGAAGGACTTCCCTAAACATAAGACAATAATTTAATTCCTTCAAGAAAATTTTAAATTCTAATTTAATTAAATTTTTAAATAAACTATATATGAAATGAAAGAGATGCCACCAAAAAAATGTCAAATTGTATCTCTACCACTAATGAATTTTCGAAAATGTATATTCACAATTTTATTTCATATTTAATCTTACTATTTTATTTAATAGTTAAGCAAAAATGAAAAATAATATATATATATATATTATATATATATATATATATATATATTGTAAAAGTAATAATATAAAAATCATTTAAGCTTTATTTTTTAAAAAGAAAGTTATCTAACTATTTTGAATTAAAGACACTATTCCATTATTATTTTCACTGAATAAATAACCAAATGAATTTTTATTTACCAAAAGATAAAATTAACTAATCAAGAGATGACAGCAAAAAAAATTATCTCTTTGTATTATGGTATAATTTAAAAAAAAAGAATATTTAGTTATTTTAAAATAAAATATTCAAAATTAATTTAATTAAATAAATATTAGGTTTTCTTTATTTATTAATAGACAAAATAATTAAATAATTAAATGATAGTATAGATTATAGGACTATAAAGTTAAAAAGGAAAAACAATTCCATATTCTGTCCTCTCTTAACATTTTTTTAGGTTTAATCCTTTTTGACGTGTGTAGGAATGTCTCATATAGGTCCTCGTTTTCTGACGAACGAACGCTCGTCCACCAGCGAACGCTCGTCGACCTCTTACCGCTGGACGACCGTTCGTTCCACACTGGACGACCGTTCGTTCGGTGGTCGCCGAGCGTTCGTTCGTCATCTCAACATCCCACTCATCAATTTTTTTAACGCCGTCCAGCCAACTTAACGGAAAAGACTCAATTGATATCAATTTTCAAAATTAAGGACCATTTTGATACACTTTAGAAAACGAGGTCCTATCTGAGACATTCCTACACAAATAGGGACGTCAAAAAGGATTAAACCTTTTTTTTACAATCAATTTACCCTCTTCCGGCTTCCCTCCCTGCACTTGTGTTCTTTCCCTTCATTTCTTCTACTTCTTTTTTGATCTTTTTTTACCGCCCAATCCAACTCATTTATCTATCTATTAATCTGTAATACCATATAATAAAACTTCTTTACCTGGTATATATAAAATATCTTATATTTTTTTTCTTCATAATTTTGAAAGTCACAACACAAAATTTACAATAAAAGATAATAAAAACAAATGGTGAAGCAAAAATGAAATACAGGAAAAAAAAAGGTAGCTCAAAATTTACAATAAAAGATAATAAAAACAAATGGTGAAGCAAAAATGAAATACAGGAAAAAAAAGGTAGCTCACGTAAACAAGGGAAAGTGATTGTTCATATAATTAAATCATAAGTATTTAGAATATCTATAGTGTATAGTCAAAACTTTTTATTATATATAATATAACTTCAATATAATACGCATGATAAAGAAAATGTAAACAGGTATAACTTACTGGGTGAGTTTAAAAGTACTTCATATTTAGTTTTGAAAAAAACAATACTTATAAGTAAAAGAAATTTATATATAAACTAATTTGTATAAAATATTTTATATAACTAACTTATTTAAAATTGATATATAACTCATGCATATATTAATTTAGTTTTATAAAAACAATATTGTATTCTTTCTCTCCTATATGTTAGGAAAAAAAGACTTCAAAAACTTTTGAAAAAATTGTTTTGTTCTGTATTTTCTTTCCTTCAAGTGCCTATGAGAGGAGTTTTCTTCAAGCATGCCTATAAAGGATTATATTTTTATCTGAATACAAGCACCAAAACCCTATTAATGCAAGACTATAAAAACAATCTGTTCATCTTTAACAATCTCTTTTTCCCAGAAGAACACAACATTTCTCAAGGAAACCCTTCTCTTTACCCCACACTGGTGCAATAGTGAACAGCTTGTGTGAACACAGTTTAAAGGCCAACAATGAACACGAACTGCAACAACCTGCTCAAATAGAAGTTATGCAATTGAAACACCACTGTTAAATTCCTAAACACCCTTTAGATTTTAATTGTCATTGATTGACTCCATTTTCTAAACACTTCCAAACAAAATAAAAGGTTTAAATAACATATAACATCGCAGCTGATTTTCTATGGTACACTGCATTGGAAGAAGCAAGAGAATTATACAAGTTCTTTTAGGATGAAGACGCTAATTGCTTCATTTTAGCTTGTAAAATAACTCCAGCTTCATCTGCCACGTTTTTCTTTTTGGATGCAACCTGCAGTTAGATTTGTACAAATTCATTTTTCTTGGGGAAATAAGATAAAAGGTAATATGAGAACTCTTAAATTCATTTCAAAAAACAACGTGAAAAAAGTAATTGACTTGAACTTCGTCCAGGGGGTGGGGAGGGGAAGATGATTCATTTTATAAAAAAAATATTGGGGTCAAATTATTTCGTGGTGGTACCTGTAGCAGAAGAACGCTAGCTATAATAAAACACATATCCAAAGTACACAAAAAAATATTGTAGAATATTTCACACAATAGGATACCAATCATTTGTTTAAAACTTTGTGGAGACATGCATGCTAGCTTGATTGATAAAAAATGTGAACTCCTATGGCAGCAACCCAAATCCAGCAGTGAGAACATGGTAGATGGAATTCCAGGTATGGAAGAGGCATTGCATTATAATAAATAAAAAGTATAGGAGAAGAGATAAATTTGACCAGCTCAGAGAAATAAAGAGATCAGAATAGGAAATAGACATGAAGTAAATAAAAGAAACAAAATAAACGAGACTCGTGAACAGAGGGATTACTTGAGAAAACCATCAGTTGTTTGCCTGAGATAGTCTACTTAACTGGAGATGTCAACAGTATTCAGTAAATGTCTCTCCAATGCTGGGTTTGGTTTAGCAAAACACTAGTGCTTAAAACAAGCTCAATGGAGTAGCCCCTGGACAAACCAGGGACTCGGACTCTCCTCAAGTGTGTTTTTTCCTATAAGATAATTGGTGCTTTTTCCACCATGTCCTTAGCCGCGATTGTCACCACAAGTTCTATGGCAAAAGTGGTCATCATAGGGAATCGCAAGAAACCCATGAAATCATAGAACTATAACGACTTTTTGCAGGAAATCTGCCGCATCATAGTGTCTTAGAGCCACCACGTCCCCTATTTAATAACATCTATCTTGAGCAATCACTCTCCACAATAGAATAACCACATTTAATATAAATTACATAATTACCACATTCAATACAAGATGACAACAATTTATGTTGTAGAGAAATGCTACCAATACACGTATTCTGTAGGCTTTGACGCTTTGTTTAATGAATCTCCTATTATTTTGTAGTCTTTGATAAATTACAACCAACAGTATAGGTTGTGACAGGAAAAGAGTGTTGCCAGCACTTCTCTTGTGTTGTATTTGAACGTAGTATAACAAGTTCAAGTCGAAAGCATGCTTGCACTTAAACCTAGAAAAAAATTCTCAACTCAACACAAGTCACACAAGAGTTGCTTCAAGATCTATTTGTATAAACCTTTTCATCTGTACTTGAAATAGAAGAAAAAATAGTAATAATCATAATAATAAATGAAATAAATTTCTTTAAAAACAAAACTTCACTTATGCACAAATTTTCAACACATTCCATTATGCATCCCCATTGAAATGCTTTTCCCATCTGAAATACTGCCCCAGTTAATTTAAACACGTACTAAATCACAAAAGCTCGGAGGCCAAACCACAGAAATCTAGAAAAAATGCAGTACCACACAAGCTTTTATTGCACTATTGCAAAGAGGGATTATTTACAGCATATAGTTTATAGAGCGGATAAAAAAACATCAATAGATTTTAATAGCAATCCATGACAAGCAGGGCATCCGGAGCTTGCTCGGAACAAGATACGCAAGAGGAAATGTACCTCAACAAGTTGTTCAAAATTTGATTTGAGCAGGTTGATTTTTCGCTCGCAGTAATCTTTTCCTTCATCCATAGTTTTCTGTTTTCACATACAATCACAATCAATGAACAAATAACAAACTGCAAAAACCTAAATTCAATACATAAAACCTAAAACCTAAATGCGATACATAAAACCTAATTGAATACACAAAAACCTAAGTGACGCACATAAAACCTAAATGCGACACAGAAAACCTAAATGCGATGCAGAAAACCTAAACGTGACACAGAAAACCTAAATGCGATAAATGTAGAAGAGTAAGGTTTGACCTCGATGAAGTATCCGGTGCCGACGTCGATCAAAACGTGGGTGGAGTCGTGGAGAGTGGCTGGGACGTAGAGGGAGGCGGTGAGGGGGACGAGGATTTGGCTGGCAGGAGGGCGGATGGCAAGGTCGTTGAGGGCGGAGGAAGCGATCTCGAGGCGAGTGGTGGCGCTGCGAATGTTGTTGAGACTGTCTTGCAGAAGATTCACTTCCAGATCGCTCTGTTCTTTCACCGCCTTTAACTGCTCCACGCTCATCCTCTCCAAACCCATCGAACCACTCTTCCAAGAACCCATTCAACTCTCTCTCGAACGCAACTCCTTCAATTCGATTTGATTTCGATGGCAATTTGCAACACCTCAACTCAACCCACACCTACAAAACCTCTTCAAGGTATTAATTATTATTTAGTGTGATAAATAATATCAGAGAAAAAATTATTATTTAGTGTGATAAATAATATCA
The DNA here is from genome assembly GCF_029865625.1 of Vigna umbellata. NCBI lineage: Eukaryota > Viridiplantae > Streptophyta > Magnoliopsida > Fabales > Fabaceae > Vigna > Vigna umbellata. The sequence continues at coordinate 47,645,266 of NC_142172.1, read as the reverse complement.
GCGAAAAATTAAATCTCCTGTTAAAAAATATAATTTACTTTCTTTCAAGAATTGCATATGAAATTTAATTTTCGTACTAAATGTATATGTCATATTATCATTTAAGTTTATTTAAAAATATCTCAAATTTTTATAACTTTAATTTTTTATTATTTAATGATAGGTCTTTACTTTATTGCAGGAGATTATAAACAATGTTTCTCTAATTTATAGCTTCATAAACATTTACCTTTTATTTTATTTCTATTATAATGATATTAAAGTCTATCTGACAATAGTAGTTGAAAACTTAAATGTTATCCCAAGGTTGAAAAGAAAAACACTACTTAGTAATTGAGAAGGGTTGTATATAAAATTAATAATATCACATTAGAAGTCTCTTCTAGGAGAATGAATATATATATATATATATATATATTCTAGGAAACTATTAATTTATAATTATTCTTGTTCAAAATTTAAGTATATAATTTTGTTTTAACTAGTCAAAATAATTTTAACTGATTAAAATTATCATATCAATAAAAATAAGTTTCTTTCTCTTTCTAAATATGAAATAAATAAAACTTAAACATGCATCAAATTTTTCGAACTACTAATCTGAAAAACATTTTATTGAATTTTCTCAATAAAAAATATATCATCAAAATTATAAGTTAATCTTATTATGTTGAAAACTATAGTTATTTATTTTTTACAAGGATCGTTAAAATATGTGAAGATAATTTTGTTACATAAATCTCTTTACTTATATTGATCTTAATTAGATTTGTTGTCAAAAGACATTTTATTGCAAAGTAAATAAGTTTATAAGTTCATAAATATAGATAAAATATAGATTATTTAGTTATCTAACTTCTTAGTTCGGTTCATTTTATATTTATTATTATTTGTTTAGTCTTCAAAATTTTTAAAAAGATTTTATTTTTATGTTAATTGATGTTAATATCGTGCTGATATGTACATGTGAAATTTATATTATTTTTAAACATTTTATAATTAAAAAGAAATCATAATTTGCTAGGCTGTGTTATTTTTTGTTCTAAATTAAAAAAATTTTAAAATAAAAAATTATACATATTGATACATGAAATATAAAGATACATTAATGTTAATTCAATATAAAAGACTAAATTGTACAATTTTAAAAATTTAGAAAATTAAATTAAATTTAGAATAATAAAGAACCAAAATAAACAAAAAAATGTTAGATGACTAAATAGATAATTAAACATAAACTATATGGTTTTGAGTTTTTTCTTTTTTTTTTTTAAATTTAAGTGGTAGTTTCTAAATTTTTCTTTTCATATTTAAAAAAATACACCAGCCAAAGAAAACAGACAGAAAAGCCTAAGAAGAGTGAGGAAACCGAAACTGGATTTGGATACGGCCCACAACACACTGTGTTGCAGCAATTACGTAACCCAAATAAATGGCCCTAAAAAAATGAATGTGGGTCCAGATTGAGTTTGCAAGTAAGTTCAAAAAGTCCATCATATGAGGGTTTAAATATGGTCCCAAATCATAACATGGTTTTTAACTTGTTTCACCCCGACATTTAATTCCAGGGACCCATCAATTATTGGAAGCTGACCCTTCTGTTTAACAATAATTAAGAAAACATGTTGGCATCCTAAATTCGAAAACCCCACCAATAATCCATTCATACAAAAGTACAACATCAACAAAATCATCACTTCCCAACTCCCAGACAAATCCTTCCCTCTTCTTTTTTCACATCTTTCCTCTGCTCAAATCTCTTTTTTTCCCATCACACTATAACTATTTTTACATTCCATTTACATCCCGCCAAATTCTTTCATCAAATCATAAAATCACAAAACCATCTTTCAATCTTATTATCTTAACCATAGTTACTGTTTTTCTAAAAACTTTTAACAAGTGCTTGATAAATCATGTTCAACAAATCTTGTGTGTGTTGTACTATCTTGTTATGTACCAGTAAAGCCTGACATAATTAGTACACAACTAACGTTGACATAATTATGTCACATAATGTTAGAACAGCTATTAGAAAACTAAGCTCATTAATAGATTCATTTTCTGTTCGTGTAGAAAAGAATTAAAATGATTTATATATATATATATATATATATATATATATATAAATAAGTAAAAAATATATTTGTTATGCACTGAAAGAAGTGTGCACATGCTTTTTATTATTTAAAAAATAAAGTATAAAACGACTAAAGACTTGCTCTATCATATCATACTCGTGTCCTGTGTAAATTTTCAGAGATACTCTGCAAGGTTGTAAAACTTTTCTCAAGCAAATAAAGAATACAAAATTTCACAGTTCTGCTTTTTTTATGCACTTATAAATGATTGGTACAGTTCTTTTAGTTACACTAATAGTTTATAATGAAATTTATTTACCTTCATTTATACACTTTTAAGCAGAGAGATAAATGAATATCCCATTTTCAGAAATTCCACTTGAGCTGGTCGTCCAGAAAGGATTTCTACTCTTGGCTACATGACTTAAACGGCTTATCAATATGTCAGGCATCTTATAAATCATATATATATATTCAATTTCCCTTCAAATGGTGCCTGAAATATGTCAGGCATCTTATAAATGAATTTTAAATTTGGAAGATACCTGAAATAGAATCCCAAAATAGATTATGAAAGATAGAAAGAGATCAATGCTTCAGGTGATCCTTTTGCCACTTGAACTAAGCTCTCAGCATTGTGTTAAGTTTGTGTATTGTGAGGCAGATAAGGCAGGGTGCAGAGGCACATGGTAGTTTGCAAGGGCGTGCCAATAAAAGTCAAAGATATAACAACCAGTTTAAATATGCCATTATTGAGATGCAACACATCAGCCAAATTTGAGTTTTTTATTTATTTATGCATATATAGATAGCAGTGTATCACTAAAAAACCAGGATTGACTGTTGCATCAAATGCACCAACACTATCTTATGTTTTCACCCTTGTGAAAACACAATGTGAAAACATAAAAAACAGTGACCATTAGACCTATGTGAGTAGATCTTTATTTTCAAGACTTGAATACAGGCTGTACCTAACCTTATCTTTCCTTAAATACAGAAATAGCCAGAGTACAAGTTCCCAGAAAGAGTACGTGGAAATTACAAAAACTGGCAGAGAACCAAAGATGCTCCAACGAAATCAAACATGGTGGTCAGTGGGCTTCTCAACACCCAAATGAATTTACCTGTGGAATAGTATATTTATATTTATATAGCTTGGCCACACCAAGTTCAGAAGCAAAAGAGGGGCCAATTTGCAGCAGATTCAAGAACAAAAAGCACACTGAAACAAATACGGATTCAAAATTGAAACGTCATGCAACAAATCGAGTTGCTGAATACATGGAAACAAATAAAGTGACAAGAGAAGGAAAGAGGTAAAAAAAGAAACAGATGGGCTTTTATTCACATCACTGGCACCCCCAAAACAATCCACTTACATACAAGAAAACATTATTCTCACGCTGATCAATCTAAGAAATGGCTAAGAATTGAAGATAAAAAAAATCTCAAAACAGTAGTCATACGGAGTACAACCAGAGCTTTTTTCTTCTTCTTTTATCTTTCACACACCAGTCACCTCTGAAAACAACAAAGACAATCAAGGGGCGTGAAAGTAGAGGAGATTGAGACAGCGTAACTCACCAGCAGCTGCACCAATTTCACAACATTACCACCTTAAACTAACCTCAAAACATGCTTCAAGACCAGCCAAGAGGCATGAATTCTCATTCTCAACCCCTGTCGGAATGTAAAGCAGGATGCTCCAACAATCTGGGAGTGACGGTTGAATTTGGGAAACACAATCCACTCACCTCAGAAACAAGCTTGCAAGCACTAAGAATTACCTCAACTGCAACCACCACCACCAAACTTGTAGACCCGGTCAGTCAAAACTCAAAACCCACTACGCAAGTGAAACAGAAGCAACAATTTTCTTCTACCACCACATCAACATTACAAATTCAACCGCACTTCCACACCGACAAGCTTCAATATTTAAGCATCACAATCCACACAGTATGTTATCACTTCATCACATTCTCCTCCAACAAAAGCCCCAGAATCTAAAACAATTATCCAACTTTCTTAGCACCTAGTTAATTTTTCAAACCAGAAGCAGGAACTAAAATAAAACCCTAATTGAATAATTTCTTAATGGATGGACTTCTCCACTCAAAACTAAGAAAAAAAAACCTAACCCTAAGAATCTCCTGCTTCACCACACACAACAAAGCAACAGCCACAACACGAGATTATATATATATATACCAAAAAAACACCACCACCTTCCTCCACCGTCCACCTTCCTCCACCACCACCGTTACTCAATCAACGATGCTCGCCATCCCTCCGACCAGAATTCCCAGGTCCGCCGGACAACGAAGCCAGTAAATTCAGATGTCCCGGAAGGTAATTCCCCACCCTAGCCGCCGACGCTTCTCCGATGGCCTGCTGCTGCTGACGTTGGTGATGAGCAAAGAGCGAGGCCTGCTGTTGCGACACCGACACGGCGGCGGGCTGCACGACCATTTCTGGAGCGGCGGCGAAGCTCCAAATTTGTCCGAAATCGGGGCGAGCAGGGAGGGCCCACAGTCCGGGCGGGGTAGAGGGGCCCACGAGGGAGGGGCCCACGGAAACAGCGTCGTCCTTGGAAGTGTCATCGTCGGTGCGTATGCGCTTGCCGAGGATGAAGGGCGTGGGAGCGAGGAGCTGCGGCTTGTGGTCGGAGGCGGAGGAAGGCGAGGAGAGAGACGCGGAGTTGGCGGCGCGTACGGAGAGGGAGACGGAGGAGAAGCTGGCGGGCGTGGTGCCTGTGCCGGTGGCGGCGATGATGGAAGGCTCGGCCTGGCGCAGGAGCCACTCGATGGTCTGGCCGTCTGACTTGTGACCCAGCTCCCGCGTTAGCTGGAAGACTCTGGCGGCGCAGATGATGGGCATTCGTATGCGGCGGCCGCGTCCGTCGACCTTGCTGTGGCGGTCCTTGGACGGTGGCTTCTTGACGGCCAACGCCTGGGGCTGCTGGCGTTGCGGGTCAATGATTGAGGCGTTAGAGACGCCGTTAGTGGTGCCGTCAGAGGTTGACATATGTGTGTGTGTTATTGTATTGATTCTGAGAGTGGGAATGAGAATGAGAAGATGAGATTACAGTGAGTGAGTGTGTTTGAATGAAAGCGTTGATGAAAGAGGCAAGAAAGCAAGGAAGGAAGGAGGGGAACAGCCCTCTAATGATTGAGCGGCAGCAGCTGGTGGAGACAGGAGGAGGGCACATGGGTGCTGGGCTCCACTACTCCTCTTTCCCACGCGCCTTCTCTCACTCTCCCACCCCTTCCCTTTTACCCCCCCTCTTTTCATTTCTTCACCCCCCCATTCTTTATTCTTCCCATCAAAGCATTACTTTGTCCCTTTGCGCACCGTTTTTACTTTCAGTATTTAAGAAATGGGACACGCTCTGTTCACCAGAGTATAGGGTACCCAGAGAATAGGACGCCCTGGGACCCACTTACCTTTATTTTTCATATTCTTTATTACTTCTCTCTTTACTTTAGTTATATCATATCACATTTCTCCCTTCAAATTTATTTTTAATTATTACCATTACAATCATTTTCGTTTTCACAAATTTATGCTGAATTATTGAATGCCTCCACGTTTTTACTACACCAACCACAGCAGACCTTCTTATTCATTAATTTACTTATAAAAATTAGGAAATAAAAAAATATACAATATATAGATAATGTTGTATTAAATTAAAAACGTATTAATGTTTTAATATTCGGTTTCTTTATTGAATAAGAAGTAAGTAACGAAATGATTTACATTAGGTACTTTCGTTATCAGAGTGGAAGTTTCGGGTAATCTGGAGCTAGCTGTTATATCTTCACCATCCAATACCCTTTTGCCACGTGGCCTTCTTTCCAAGATATATCCAAATTATTATTTTTCCGCATTACTTATTTAATATTCGGCGTGAAACACGCTTTGCAAATATTGCCTCTCGGTTTGGGCTTTTACGCTGAGGCCCTTCTGACTCAAATGGGCTAACAAGGTTCATTTCCCACGCTTAAAAAATAGAAATCAAAATAACAATTTTCTTATTTAATAAATACATTTCATTATTATTATTGTTTACTAGTAGAAATATAGGCCATTATAATAAAAATAATTACCAGAGCATAAAAAAAATTGTAAATAAATATGAAATTTGTTTCTATTAATTATTATAATTTTACAATGAATAAACATTTTTAATCTTTTATTATGAGTAGTATTTCGAAAATTATGAATTAAAATGATTAATATTTACGAAATGAGATTAGATTTGATAAGAGAGGCAAATCATTTTTCACTTTAACACAGTGGAACACTGCTATTTGAATATAAGAAACCAAAATGTTAGTTTTCACGGTGTGAAAATTGTTTCAGTCGAATGAAACACAACAATTTAATGGATAATCATGCATTAATAATTATTAATTAAGAAAAACACATTAACCAAGCCCAAATAATTTTTTTCTTAAAAAAAGTGAGTTTGAATGAGAATTATTAGTTTGCATTAATAATCTTATGATAAGATTGTGATAATTAGGAATGATAAAGTGATTTAATAATAATAATAATAAAAAAAAAGTTGTGTGTTGAACTTCTTAGCAAAAAAGGAAAAAATGTGATCGTCATTGATTAATTGGAGAGTGTTTTGGAACCAATGAAAGAAACTTGTGGGGTACTTTCCTTTTCCAGCTTGCAAAACCCAAAAAAGGAACTTAGACTATTTTAGTCACACACCAAACAGGGCGTAAGAAAAAAGAAGAAGAAAAATGTAGGACCCTTCCCTTCCTAATTAGAAAAGCCAAAAAAAAAAAGTTAACACATCATAAAATATATTCTTCAAACATTTATATTTTAATTCAAATTTATTATCAGTCATATTTCATAAAAGTCCTGTTTTATTCATTTTTTTTACAATTTTGAATCAATAATAAAATGTCAAAAAGACGTGTTAGAAAATATATGGTTGATACTTAAATGTTCATAGTAGGATTTAAAAGTATTTTCACTTGCTATAGTGTCAAATTAATCCAATACGATGTATAAACAAGAAAAATAAACTATTCTTTTGTTTTTTTGTCCTATTTGATACTTATATACGTATGATGCAAAATGAACTTGACATTATTTAAATCTATTTTTATTTTAATAGAATTTTTCGCATTAAGTATAAATATAAATAGTATATAATTTTTCAAATTAAATATGACAATAAAATTAGCAAGTACATATCTATTTCATCATCATCTCCATATTCATACTTATTTTTATATTTTCTTTGTAGTGAATTTTTTTTAATAAAAAAGTATTTAACCAATATTTAAAATAGTAAAGATATAAGTACCAAACATAAGTATGAATATACCAATTTCCTAATAATAAGATGGGAATTAAAAAAAAATTATATCATTGAACATGTTGATGAAAATGAGAATAAAATTTTAATTTGACAATTCTTATGAGACGCTCAAAGTCACATACACTTCTGTAATTGTCATTAGTATAGCGTAGATCACATCACACTATATTTATATATTTTATAGAATTTTAATTCTATAAATCGGTACTATTTTAAAAATATATATAATTATATAATATTTATACATCGATACAAATCTATCATGTACATAGTAAAATATCTTCTTCCATATCAACAATCATAATACTAAAAGTGGAAAGAACTTATCTAAAAGAAGTGTTTAGAGAAATCAACATGAGATTCTTCTAACATTTGTGATTATGACACTTACATATTCAGAAAAAAAATCCTATAACCCACAAAATAAAATACTGTTCTTATTTTCTCTATGTATAATATTTAAAATTTAAAATAGCATCCAACTATTCTTTTTTAGAAATATAGACATGAATGAAAATGTTGGATAAAATAAGAATTTTGATTTTTTTTATTAAAAAATGATATTTTGACACGATAAATTTTTTACCTTCATTTAATATCACTGTTTCTTATTTTTTTTATATAAAAAAATACGAAAGTTCATTTTTATGACCATTATATTTTTATAATATGTTTTAAATGAAGGTAAAAATGTGTTATCATATAAATTTTTTTTTGTATAGAAGTAAAAGTTAAAGTTTTTGTGAACTTTCTTGAATCATAGTAATGTGCATCAAACATGATGTGAAGCCTCTTATAGACTGCACTTGTAGCAGTGGGGTTGGTAGGCTAAAAAGAGAAAAGAAATTCGAAAGCAAAGACAATCCTATTAGAATTAGAATCGTATTTTGTGATGATTGGAGAAGTACTTCTTTGTTTGATTTTGTTGTTTTAGATGATGGACTTGTAAATGATGGGCTAATTCGTAAGAGGCTAGGCATCTTTATATCATCTTCATATCGATAGTCACTTCTGCTTAAACTTTTAAAAAATTGAAGGAAATCTATCTGTTTATATACTAAGCAATTGACAAATAATGAAAAAGGAGAGGCCGTGATCTTAAAATAAAATAAAATAATTATCTAGTGCACACGGACATATTTTCCATATCTTAAATAGCTATTTTCATGAGCTGTCTCTTGCCTCTTCCGTAATATATTGATACTAAATAGCTAAATTATTGATATTAATATATGCATAATGTGTTTCCTAACCACTACATTTTGTTTTTTAGTGAAAGCAACTCAAAAGGAGCGATTGATAATTATGCCAAGGATTTGATCCACCCTTTTTTTGATTTGCATACTCCCACTTCTCTGCTTGAAATGATGGAACATTCCATGCTAGCACATTAAAGTATTGGATCATAATCCTATTTCTGTATTTTTATATACAAGGAATCTACTCACATTCTTCTAAACAACATTCTTAATTACACACCATTCAACACTTGATCAATAATCGAAATGTGAAAAGAAAATCTGTACCTGCTAGAATACAGCCCCATTATGTAATATGTTAAAAAAATTAAAAATATTTTTTTATTTAAATGAAATAACATCATAAGTATTTAATGTCCGACATCTATGTACTGTTGTGGGAGAGGTAGGTTTGTGATAATGGACAAATGCTGGCCTTTCCTTTGTTAGTGGCCAGTTTTAAAGAATTCTGTAGCTCGTTACATTTTTATGAAATTGATGAAACTAAGTCAAAATTGGCGGCAGGATCAATACATGGTTAGAAAGAAATAAGAAAATTGGAAGTCACCATTGGAAGAATCTACAATAGACAAAACTTGGCTCAAGACTGTCAAAGTCGCCTGAATTGAAACGATGGTGAAGTGAAGACTTTGGATAGATTACATGTCAGAAGTTCAAACCTCACTGTTGCTAGGGAAAAAAGAAATACCTCAGAAACAAACATTGACTTGGTAGGTAAATGTTTTGGCTTTTGAAAACATTTACGCGCATTGGTTTTGTAAATTGTTGCTTGATATGGAGCTAATTGTATAAGCTGCCTATGAGCTAATGAAACAGTATACCAAGCTTTTGCATCATTGGAATCGTCCGTGACAATAAAAATGAAAAACAATAATAGTAGCAAAAATAGACAGAATTTCACAAGGTATTGAGAAAAATACAACAGATACTGTCATACAGTGTACCTCCAAAGATGGTAATTTTGTTCTCTTAAAGCAATATCTCCGTGTCCACGGTTTTAGCCACAAATATAATTTATTCCTCCAGCGAAGGTTACGTCAAGAATATGCTTCCGGGGCTGAAATATTGGACGTGTATGAATTATGTGTTCATGGGTGTAGAGCATGGAGATACTGACATAAACTAGTTCTGAGTTGGAATTTTGTAAGGTAGTGGGATTCAGAGAAGGCCACTTCTGAGCAGATACATCTAAATCAGTCAGGATTCACTCGGGAGAACATTGTAGAAATGATAAATCTCATCCTGGTCCATGACACCAACCTCTGTCGTGCAAACAGAACAGCAAACTTGCTTGAATGTCTCAGTGTTAATTGAATCAGTGTCATTTCTATCAAATCTTTCACTCCCTCCATTTCTTTTTCTTGATCTTGAAGTATTTTGCTTCAAAACCTTGTCATTCCCGATTTTGCAGTTTGCAACAAATACTGCCCTGTACTGGGTCAGATATTTTTCGTGCCTGCAAGAAACTAGAGAAAGTCAGTCATTCAAATCGTAAATCACAACCGACAGGTTAGTCAAACCAGTTACGAACAAATATAGTGTCATTCAACTATATTAAAAAGATGATCTTGTTCGAAAGCAAACTCTAAATTTTGCGTCCTTTCTCTAATAAATTTCTCTGGTAGTTGATTTGAGTTTAAAAGGGAATTAAAATTATTTAGCAAAGAAACTTAATCTAATGAAATTATATGGTGTTTGAAATCTATATCAGTAGTGATTGTAGTAGAAGAACATCTGCATAAATATAATACTGATCCATGAGTAGTGCTGCTAATTGAAAACAGTTCATGCATGCAGTTGTTAGCCAGGAGAAGATGCCAAAAGTAAAAGGTGAAAAGGCCAAAATTTAGCAGGTTATAGGATATAGTGATGGCTACAAAATTCTTGAACTTTTTCAAAAAACCTCATCTTTAAGGAGCAGAACTACTTTCTTCAACTAAAGTGTTAGTTTTTTCAAAAATAAAAATTATTTTCTAAGATCGATTAATTTTATCCAGAAAAAAAGAAGAGGCATTCCCCTTGTTTAGAAACCCAGTAGCCAGAGTATCAAGATGTGTACAGAGCAATTTTGAAAAATGTTTACAGCAAAAGCAATATATTAGTCTCTTGTCTTTATCAGCAACGCATATTTTTCTTCCCCTCCTCTCCTTATGGGAAGGAAATTTTCCGAACACTAAATGATCCTTGCTAAACAGCATGGATAATTGTGCTTGTCGTCTCTAATTGTGCTTGTCAGTCTACCAATATAGTAATTCCTTATGCCAAATTAAAATATTAGTTCAAGTAAAAGCATATACATATGGCCATGCAAGCAAAACAGTAACTCAAATGTGCACCTCTGACATTCTAGGCAGAGGGTGGTGAAGCAAGCAGGGCAGCTAAGCACGGCATCAGAGACACGTCCTTGCCTCTTTTTATGAATCCACTGTTCATTCTTATCATCAAGATCCGGGTCATAAAACTCTGGTTTGGTTGTGTAGTCTATTTCGTCGTCATCAGAAACTGGTATTTAAATTAAATAAAGAAAAAATATATGGTTAGCTAGCTTAATGCTGGATCACATGTTGCAAAAGCTGCGGGGACTTCAAGGTAGAAAGAAAGGATAACTTTCCAGATATAATCTACCAGATGAATGATTGTAATGGCAGCATTGAGGTCTAAACTTATTGATCGAGCAAGCACACATTCCAAACTACTGCTCAACCCCGGTGGCCCAAAGAACACACTTTTGAATCAAAGAATAAACTACACCAGCAAATGCAACATGTACAAACACTGTTCAACTTATCGGGGAAAGAATAATTTAAAGGCATATCAATTCCAAAATATGTACATGGAGTTCACAGATGCCACATGACAATGCTGACTTCAATAGTGATGATAACAACTTCAAAGCAGAAAGTAAAAAAGCAAAAAAGGGTAAGATTAGAAAACTGTGACTGATTAACTTAAAGCATCAATACATACCAAGCACACAATTTCAGATATCCGATCCAATTAAATCATAAATCTAGACTCAAAGGATTGGTTAAACTTGTCCTGAGCAGGTTGTTTTTACAGTGGTGATTGTTTCTTGAGTTCTTTTCATTTTCTTTTTTTTAATGAGATAGATGACATCGAATAAAATATTATGACATATTATGACATATGTCAGTGTTATTCTTAAGGTCTTGAACTTATGACTCTTACATCTATTAACTTGAATACTCTTAAGTAATTACAATGACTAACACATGGTATCTTTATTTCTTAAGAAGATATAAAAGTGAGTTAAATATTAAAAGGTAATTCATAACAGCCAAGAGAAAAGTTAGATTATGTTCAAGATACTTGAAATGACTATTAGAACCCGCTCTTTTCTCGGCTTCTTTTGCGACATAAAGCTAAGATATCTTGCACCAAACCTCTTAAAAAAATATCTTGCATCAACCTATTAATCCAATCATATCCATTATGTTACAGTATCCGATCCAAGGTATGATCCAATCTCTACTATTTGTCTTCGACTACAATCATTCTACTCATTCAAAACAGCTTGTCAGTTACAATTTGAATTGTATTCCATAATCATATCAGCGTTCAATATTATTTGAAGAAAACCATTTCTTAGGGCAAAGGATCTTCTTCAAATCCCAGTCTCACCAACACAATAGGGTTAGCAGCGATGACTTCACACTAAACAAGAAAGCATCTAGATAAACTAGAAGGTAAATTGTGACCGTATTGTGTCATGTGTAAAAAATTCATTGCATGCAAGTATATGGTCTTCAATCACAGAGATTTCATAACACCTGTCATCAAATTTCAATGCGAGCATCCAAATTAGGGAAAACAAGCGATAAGTGTTAAAAAACAATCTGTTTCTTTGACATTGAACCAATAAAATAAACTATTCTGATGAAATGGACACACATAATTATTAAAATTAAAAAAAAAATTGAAAGTGCTCAACTGATAATTATCAACTCCAACGTTTTGCATTTTCAGTTGAAGCTACCATGACGAAGAACGGAAATGAAAAAGGAAAAGCTGCAAAACTTTAGGATGGCGAAATTCGTTACCTGTTTGTTGCGAATTGGTGGGTGAATGTGTGACAGTGTTGTCTCTGACGCCATGATCTTCATCCATCTTTAGCTGGCTCAAAACTCTATCCAAAATTTCAAGAGACAGACGAATTGCACCCACCCAGATGTACTTTTTCTTGTTTCTAAGACCACGATTGAATTGGGCCTTGGCCCAAAGTTTACGGACCAATTAATATAGTATTTTTCTTTATGCACCCCTCGTAATATTAAAATAGCCGTTTTATCCTTTGTAAAGGTAACTTCTTTAACTTCTTGATTACCTCCCTTGAAAATCTTTTGAAATTTCAGGAAGACTTGTCGAAAAAGTTATCCAGAATTTTCGAAACATATTTTCTAGAACTTGATTTTCATAATAGAATTTTTAGAAAAAGAATTCCAGAATAAATATTTTGAAACAGATGTAATATATTTCAGAACAAGTTTTTCAAAATACTTTTTTTTCTTAATTAATTTTTGAAATAAAAATTTTGAAACATATGAGATGTATTCGAAATAAATTTTTCTAATTCAAGTTTTACTAATTTTTTGATAAACGTATTTTCTTATTTTTCCTAATATATTTTTTAAACACAATGAAAATTAGTTTAGCATGTAAATTATTTTGAACCAACCCTTTTTTCTCTTGTAATGATCTATAATGCGAAAGGTATATTGTGGAAACTAGTTTATGTAACTGTATACAAAAAATATAACGAAATGTGTAATACATTCAAATAATGCATTTTTTTATATATAAAAAATTATGAAAAGGGTGGGGCTGTGAAAGTGAGAGAAAAGATAAAAATACTTTAAAAAAAAGTGCAAAAGATGAGGGGAGGGGTGGGAAATGAATCTAGACTTTGATGGAGGAAAGAATATTGAACTGAAAATTCAATCTTACCAAGTCTTGAAGCATTTAAAAAAACTATTCATTGATATTATTTCCGTACTGTATTTTCTTTTATAATATATTTATTGGGAGAGAACGGCATATGGGGTGGTGGCGCAGTTGGCTAGCGCGTAGGTCTCATAGCTTCTGAGTGATCCTGAGGTCGAGAGTTCGAGCCTCTCTCACCCCATTGTATTTTTTTTCCAAAGCATGACATTTTTTTTAATTGCCATAAAAAATAAATATTTAGTTATCGAAAAAGTTGTGGATTTGTAAAATGGCTAAATTATGTATTTTTTTTCTGGTATACCATTATATTTAAACATATATTTTGTTAGATTGAAGTTTTGACATATATATAACTTTTTTGAAGTTAATTAACTACAAATAATTAACTTTACGAAAATAAAAAATACAAAATTTTTATGAATGAATAAAATATACAAAATTTTAGGGCTGGACTAGTAGTTATCAATATTAAAATTTGAATCTAGTTATCAATATTGAATTTTGATTCTAGTTATCAATATTAAAAGTTGGACGATTATACTTGAAAAGAAAATACATGAAGTAACATGTATGTCTCAACTTTAATAAAAATATATATTTCAACGTCATTAATCTTATTTTGATTTACAAAATTAATCATTTGTGATAAAAAAAAATCATTATGTGATTGTGCGTATTCTTTAAAGTAATCATAGTTATAATGGAGAAATTTTTGTATAAATTGAATACATGTAACTATGAACACTATTTAATTTTTTAAATTTAATATAGATAAATAGGATGTAGTTGAATATATATATATATATATATATATATATATATATATATATATATATATATATATATATATATATATATATATATATATATATATATATATATATATATATATGTATATGTGTGTGTGTGTTCTTCTGGTAATTTTTTTACCTTTACATATTTACATTCATTTTTATATCAATTTTTGTTTTAAATTGTTAAAACATTTTTAATTTTGTAGATAATGTGAAAAAACTTGTATTAACTTTTTTTGGTCATTAGTTTCATAATTTATTTATAGGATAGATATTTTATAATTATTTTAATATTTTACGTTAAAAAAACACGAGTATCTGTTAATATTAATTATTTGATAATATCGTGTTTTTCTTCTGAAGTGTTTTTTATTTTTTAAAAAGTTTTTTAATTAACATTTGGAATAATAAATAGATGAATATGAGTATGGATATTTGTATACCCATTTCTTGATAGAGATGACGATGAAAATAAAACCAAAAATAAATAAAAAATGCTTAGGAAAGTTGATAACAATGAGAATGAAAATAATTTTTACTTAAATTTTTTAACCAAAAATAATTTTTACTTAAATTTTTAGTGACAATTGCATTAGACTGAATAAATTGCTTAAAAACAACACTCATAATGCAACCTTAAGCAAATAAATTTACAATATTTAAATTAATACTAGTCCGTATAATGGAATACGGGAAACCGATACGAGAAAAATGATATCAGAATTAAATTTACTTGAAAATACATATATAAGTTATTATAATAATAAACAATAAATAATAAATCAGACTGAAAAAAAGTACTTAAACTATCTTCAATATAATAAAATTAACTGTAAAAACGTTAATAATAAATATACTAATAAAAATTTTGATATTCATTAATTAAACACATATGGATAGGTAACGACTTAATTAATAAAAGGTGAAGACAATTAACTATATTCAAGATCAAATTTATGTATAATATTTTAATTAATTGTCTGTGCCCAAGAAGATAACAACTTATTTATGGACAAGAAGATAACAACTTATCAGATCGATGTCTTGATAAATTTAAATGTACATTATACATAATTAGATATTTTTTGATAGAAAGAATAATTGGTTAAGTAATACCTTTTCTATTCTAAAATCATCTAAATATCTAATATACATTAAAAAAAAACAAATAAGGAGTCATCATTTGGTTTAGGTATAATTTTATCAAAATAAACGATTTGAAAAGATATTATTATGATTATTTGTTAACATAAATTTTGTACATAATTTTTTTTTCCAATTTGTGATTAGTTATATTATCCTTTAATTAAGTAAGAATGAAAATAAGATGAGCGTACATTTTATTAGAAAAATTTATCTACAAAAACTCTTCAATGTTCAAATTAATAAAAATAAAAATTAACGAATAATATGATATTAATAAATAGTATTAAGCAAAAGTATTGATTGTTCTGCTCGTCAGTCTATAGACATTGGAAATAGAGTGTTTCATCCTACATCTTCAACATCTCATCCTAGACTTCTAAAAATTCCATTTTAGTTATTTGATTTTTATATATTTAATATAACTATTATTATGATATAAATCATGTTTTAATAATTATTAAAATATAAAATTATATTAAATAATATTTAAATTTTAAATTAAATTAGATTATTATTAAGATGGTGTAGAGGAACTTTAATAAGAAAGAGAAAAAAATAAAAATGTATTTATTAAAATGTTTTAATAAGAGAGAGAAGAAAATAAAAATATATTTATTAAAAAGTAAAATTTTTAGAAAAGTTGGAGCAGCATATGTCATAAGGTTAAAAATGAAATTTTTATAAGATTAAAAATGAAATTTTTAGAGGTGTAGGATGAAACACTCTTGGAAATATAATAGGTTTGTTAACATCTCTTTTAATAATATAATAAGTTGTATTATTATAACAGGTTTATTATTATTATAATCAGTTCTTTATCATATATAGTATGTGTGTGAAAATGAGGCTAATTTAGTAATTTATTATATAATTTCAAATAACCTTATTTTATTTAGTATATAATAATTTCATAAATCTTAAATTGTTATTGAATATAAAGATTATGATAAATCGGACAAGACTTCTATACTGTTTTTGTAATTATTTTTTATGAAATAAACTCTTTCAAAACTTATTTTTTAGGAACTAGATATATTCAAAATGAACCAACATAATCTTTTGCTTTTCTTATTCATGTTTATCTTCAAATTGTGCTGTATTTTTTGTTGTTTGGTCATTCAAAATATATTAATTACAATATATTTAATTTTTTATATACTTCAAATTATAAAAATCAATATATTTTGAATAAACCAAAAATTCAACCCTCTAAATTGAGAGTAGTATCCTCTATTGATTCCCACACCTTAAGTTAAACCATGATACTAAAATTGACGTACTGTTTATTCGATAAAATTAATCTTTAAGTTATGGAGTGAGCATTGCTATCGATAATAAATATCAGAAAATACCGTCAATTATAGTATTTGGATAATTTATATCGGTAAAATCAGTGTAGACATGAAACAGATATAATATAATTTGGAACAACATGCATTCCCATGATTACAAACTCTCCCAAACATCAAAATTTCAGTGACACGGAGATACCTATCTGACATAAATTCACAAATCAAACTGATTAAGCTCTGCCTGATGCAAAGATATTGACTTTTAGAAAATTTAGTCGTGTTTTTTGCTTTTCAAGGAACTAAAAAAATACAAATAATTAGTCCTACAACATATATCATAAATTCATTTCAACATGCGTACTCAAAAATTTACTATTTGTGTTTCAAAAATTCATTTCACGAAACTCTGATTAAAAAAGTTTACTGTTTGTGTTTCAAAAATTCAAGTCCATGGTTTAGATTATATTTGTCAAATCCTCTCCAATGCTTAATCCAAGACACTTCTAACCAAATCACACATAATAATTAATTAATTTTAGTCCATAATTTTTTTAAATAATGTTCTAAAAATATACCGTTATTAGTAATTTATAAAACTTTCTTCCCATAAAAAACACAGTTATCACATTTTGTAGAGACTAACACAAAGGAAATTTGATATTTCATAGAAACTACGAAATGTTTTATAGACTTAAGATTTTGACTAACCCTTGCATGTATATGTCATTGACGTGTCCTAAAAAACGTCAATTCGAAGGTGTATTAGCGAAGGCTTATTTCCTAATTAGGCTGGTAAAATACTGGGCAACAGGCAAATACTTCTAAAATGGTTGAAATAAAAATTTCGAAATTAAAACGTTTTATACACACATAGGAGAAATATAGACCATGACTAACTAAGTATTGCATAAAGGATGATCAATAATAATGGATGTTTGGAAGATGATCTGTACAAAATAACGCAGTACCTAAAGTCTCAATAATTGTGAGCTTTCATGCAATCCGCTTTGATCGAACAAAGTTCATGTTCATGGCCACGCAAAATAACATCTCTTACAATCCTCACAAGGACTTCTGCAAACATGGCAAAGATAGTAATCTATTCCCGGAACCCTTAGCTGCACAATAGTTTCCAGAGTTTTAAACACGAACAATACCTGCAGATACAAACTAACTATCACCACTTGATATCAACATACACCTTCATAATCATCGAAAGAACATATATAAAAATTGAAAACCAAACATCGACACAATTATGTAACAATTTTATGGCCAAGTATATAGACGGAAACAATGATCGAGCAATATGTAAGACTGTTCCATAGAGTGCAAAATATGACAACAGATATGATAAACAATAAAATTCGACCGCAAACAAATTTCCCATCTATTTTGGTTGTACGAGGGGAATAAAGCACAATCCATTGAGCATTTCTTAAATTTTCCGACAAACATTAGAATTGAATGAGGTTCAGTGGAAAATAATCCATTTCGTGGGTTTTCACCATGCTGCTGCAAAGCAGTAGTCAATCTTCATACTTGAATCAATTACACATTTAATTGCCTTCAATATCCTAAATTCTGTTTTCATTTTCTCTTCATCCCCACATCATTCTATGAAACACAGCCTTAAGTAAAATTGAAGGAAAACCCGTTTACATGAAGTGCAAGACTCCAGAAGTAAATAAAATAATTAGTTCAGAACTTTAAACCTCTTTCTCTTTGTTCCTGCATAAACCACTTCTTTGTGCAAGAGTGCCGGACAACCAGCTCCATGGTCAAAAGCTCTCAACAAAGAGTTACCATCACAAACAACACATATCGATTTCAGATAAAAATATTGAGAAAAGGAACTATAAACATGGAAACTATACAGAAACAAAAGAAAGTTAGGGATACACGTAACAGAATATAAACAGTTTAACAATTCATTCAGATGCAGTTCAGATCATTAAAACCCCAAATATAAAAATGACCACAAAATGAAATATACAGAATAAGTTTTTAAACCACCGAGATTGGCTGATGTACAAGAAGGCATGTTTATTTTCATGAGCATTAAAGCTTCGTCACTCTCTGTAGAAAGAAAGCACGGGAATTTGGGTATCAGAACAACCAAGCCTAACAAGCTAAAATCCACACGTTAAAATGCCAGCAATTGTCAATTATACTACGAAACCAGAACACTGAGTCCTAAATGCAATCAAAGCCCAATATGTTTCAAATCAAAGTAAAACTAATGAATTTACAACAACCGAAATAATATAAAACACAACCACTTACACAAATTTCAATCCCAACTCTCCCATCCCCTTTCGGAACTGTCCTGCGCAGAGTCACCTGCATCAAAAGGATGCCGCAAATATATTCTAACAGTCCGGTGAACAGGTCTACCATTTCCCCCTCCCGCGCCACCGCCACTGCCACTGCCACTATCGCTCACATCAGACCTCGACCCACCATCATCGCCACTGCTCCGCGTCCGATTCTCATAATCCGCGTCATCGGTGGGCAGTTCATACCGACAAACGGGGCAAGAGTTATGCAGCTTAAGCCAAGGAATCAGGCAGTCAGCATGATACGCGTGCTTGCAAGGCATCTGCGTCACCTGCGTGCCCTTCTCGAACTCGTCCTGGCAGACCGCGCATTGGTTCATTTCAGAGTTCAGCAACTCATCGTCGACGGTGACTGTGGGGAGATTTTCGACGGCGTCCTTTGCGGCCGGTGGCGTGCCGTAACGGTTTGGGTCGTTGTCGGCGAGCAGCTGAATCAACTGCTCAAAGCCCGGGCCGAGATAGTAGTCGCCAAGGTTTGACGAGGGGCGGAACCCCGTGTCGGAAGGGTTGCCGAAGGAGAATTGAATGTTAGCGCCGTCGGCGCGAAGGTTCTGCAGGTAGTTCTGGAGGTAGGTCCTTGGGTCGAACATGTCGGCTTCGCGGCGGGTCCTGGAACCCGCGTTGAGCAAGAGGGGGAGCATGGTGTCGATTAAATCGAACGGGAATTCGGGATCCATAGATTCTCCCCCACTTTCATGGGTGAAATTAGGGTTAGGGTTATGACTATGGTTATTAGGGTTCCATTCCTCCACGAAACCTTCCAGACAGATCGGGCAGAACGGTTCCGACTCATCGGTGCACGTTATCCTCTGATTGCACACGTGACAGAAAAATGGCTTCCCACTGTCCCCGCCGGAAGACATCATTGGTCGTCTTCTTCGTCGTCGTTAACAACACAACCTCTTGCCTTCTCTGGTTTAGTTATTCTCTCTCTAGCTTATTAATGAAGATCTCTTTCTATATAAGCGGGTGGGCCTATTTGATTGGGCCTGACCCAAAAACAATAGTTCGGCCCATGAAACGAACATGGAAATTAGAATAGATATTTATATTTATCTAATATTTATAGTTACTTTCTGCTCCTTAATACAATCATCTTCTTTGGAAAAAATCCTCATCGGTAGATTATGTGTAGCCTCATTTCGAAGTCACACTGTCACTTGCCACACCTCCCTCTGCCACCCACTCGCACGAGGTAGGGCTATTCATTTTTCAATGTTGCGTTTTAGGTGTATGTGTATGTGCGTGTATGTTTCGCTGATTCAACGTGTTATGTTTTGTTTGTGTAGCAATGGAATTGCGAGGGTGAGGATGAGTGGGAGAATGGAGGTGGTGTGTCGGGGAATGTTGAAACCGAGGAAGTTCATGCAGAGGAGGAGGAAACTGGAGGTTTTCAAGGATCCTGCGGATGAGGCTCATCAGAAGAATTGGAGGAGAATCATGACTGAAATCGATGACTCCGGTTCTGCTGTTTCTGTTCTCTCTTCCGAGAATATTAACAACCAGGGTGTTCCTAAAACCCTTATTGTTGGTACCTTGATTAGGTTTAAACAACTCAAGAAGTGGAACCTTGTCGTTGAGGTATACAGTTCATCTGTTCTTTGTTGTGTGATTGTTTGGTTTTAGCTGTAGATGAGTCTAACTTCTTTATTACGCGATTCTTTAGATTCTTGAATGGCTCCGGACTCAAAACTGGTGGGATTTTGGTAAGATGGATTATTTCATGCTTATCACGGCATATGGGAAGCTGGGAGACTTCAATGGTGCTGAGAAGATCTTAGCTTTGATGAATAATAATGGTTATCCGCCAAATGTTGTATCTCAGACTGCACTTATGGAAGCATATGGAAGAGGAGGCAGATATAACAATGCTGAAGCGATATTCCGAAGGATGCAGAAATGGGGTCCGGAACCTTCTGCTTTAACATACCAGATAATACTTAAAACATTTGTTCATGTGAGCATACATCTTTATTATTTAATCCTTTGCACTTTTACTTTAAAATTAACTTCTCTTATGAGTTATGGCCGCTAGTGGTGTTGTTTGTGCTGGTGGTTTTGTACTTGTGTTCCCCTGAACGAAATTTCGAATAAAAGTCAAATATATTGATGCCCTGCCTCTTAAAGTAAACCACCTTGATGGAAATTGAATTGGGAGGAATGTGTTCATTGTTGGCATATAATTCTAAGCTGTGAATGAGGCAGCAACGATGACTTACCATGATTGTTCAATTCCCACACATCTCCCATGACAACTATGTTGAACTCGGTGTGCATTTCTTAAATATTTTACAGACTGCTATTGAGTCTCTTGACTTTCAGTTTTACATTTGTATTGATTCACTTGCAGGGGGACAAGTTTAAAGAAGCTGAAGAAGTATTTGACAGTTTACTGAATGATGAAAACTCGCCTTTGAAACCCGACCAGAAGATGTTTAACATGATGATTTATATGTTTAAAAAGGCTGGAAGTTATGAAAAGGCCCGTAAGGCATTTGCACTGATGGCTGAACGAGGAATTGAACAATCTACAGTAACTTATAATAGCTTGATGTCATTTGAAACAAATTACAAGGAAGTTTCGAACATATATGATCAGGTATTCGCATGTTTATAATAGATAACATTACTTTCTGAATGTTGAACAAGCCTACTACTTTAACATCATATTATTTTTATCATTTCCAAATGAGGAAGAAACTGGTTTTGACTAACTTGTGTAACAAAAATGGTCTTGTGGTATTCTACATGAACAGTAACACGTTTAGGTACTTCAAATAAATTTTAAATCTCCCTCTTCATACAAGATAACCATACATCTTAACTATAGACTCAATTTTCAGCTGTTTTGGCTTTGTACTTTTGTTGTATAGGTACCCTACAAGCCGGTTTTGTGGGGTCGCCCGGCCGAGACGCTTCCGATGGTGTGGTCGCCGGTCGATTCTGGAACTCCGGCGGCGGCGGCGGCGACGGCGGCGGCGACGGTGGCGACGGCAGCGGCGGCGATTGCGACAACAGCGGCAGTGATGGTGCCGGAGACCGTGGAGTTGACTGGAACTATTCCTGTGCTCTAGATACCAAATCTGTGAGTGATGCCTTAACTCATCCTGGTTGGCGTCAAGCTATGATGGATGAATTAAGTGCTTTACAGGACAGTGGAACTTGGGAGCTGGTCCAATTACCATCTGGAAAGTCTGTTGTTGGTTGCAGGTGGGTGTATGCTATCAAGGTTGGTCCTGATGGCACGATTGATCGTCTGAAAGCTCGACTGGTTGCCAAAGGCTACACACAGATTTTTGGTTTGGATTATGGTGATACTTTTTCTCCAGTGGCAAAAATGACCTCTGTTCGCCTCTTCATTGCCATGGCCGCTCTTCGACAATGGCCTCTTTACCAACTTGATGTCAAAAATGCTTTCCTAAATGGTGATTTGCATGAAGAAATTTATATGGAGCAACCGCCTGGCTTTGTTGCTCAGGGGGAGTCATCTGGATTGGTATGTCGGCTTCGCAAATCCTTATATGGCCTAAAACAGTCTCCTCGGGCCTGGTTTGGTAAATTCAGTTGTGTTGTTCAACAATTTGGTATGTCTCGCAGTGAAGCGGATCATTCAGTGTTCTATCGCCACTCGAGTGCTGGATGTATCTACTTAATAGTGTATGTCGATGATATTGTTCTCACAGGAAGCGACTATCTTGGCATCTCTCAGATGAAACAACACCTTTGTCATCATTTTCAAACCAAAGATCTTGGCAAACTCCGGTACTTTTTGGGTATTGAAGTAGCACAATCCAATGATGGTATTGTCATATCTCAGAGGAAGTATGCGTTAGACATCTTGGAGGAAACAGGGTTAATGAACTGTAAATCTGTTGAGACACCTATGGACCCTAACATCAAACTCCTACCAAATCAGGGGGAGCCTTTCTCAGATCCTGAACGGTACAGAAGACTAGTTGGTAAATTAAACTATCTTACTGTTACGCGTCCTGACATTTCTTTCGCAGTTAGTATGGTGAGTCAATTTCTAAACTCCCCATGTGAAGACCATTGGGATGCAGTTGTTCGCATACTGAAGTATATTAAAAGATCACCTGGAAAAGGTTTGCTATATGGCCCTAACAACGATACAAAAATTGTTTGTTATTCAGATGCTGATTGGGCTGGTTCCCCTTCTGATAGGAGGTCTACTTCTGGATATTGTGTCTCTATTGGTGGCAACCTGATATCTTGGAAAAGTAAGAAGCAAAGTGTTGTGGCAAGGTCCAGCGCAGAAGCAGAATATAGAGCTATGGCATCTGCTACTTGCGAGCTTGTGTGGCTTAAACAATTACTTAATGAATTGAAATTTGGAGATGCCACTCACATGACACTTATGAATACTGTCACGTTTGTCCATATAGAGGATTCATTGTAGATTTAATTTTTCCAAGTAGATTATTTGAAATCTGTTTTGGTTTGCAAAACTTTCTCCGTGCTAGTTCAGTCAGATTTTTATTAAATTATGAGAATGGGAAATTAAATCCTTGCACACATCATCTACTTGGACTAATATTTCAACATTTTCGTGGACATAATTTATTTAATCTTGAGGTATTTTCAAGACTTTCCATTAGTTTTCATTTTTTTTCTGTCCCCCCCTTTAATTTCTTGCTTATATTATTAATTCATCAGATTTTGAAGTGAATGCCTAATTTTAGATGCAAAGAGCTGATCTCAGACCTGATGTTGTGAGCTATGCCCTACTCGTGAGTGCATATGGGAAGGCCCGGAGGGAAGAAGAAGCGTTAGCTGTATTTGAGGAAATGCTTGACGCTGGAGTCAGGTATGTCAGGGAATATAACTAGTAATGCGGAAAATGAATAGCAAGCTGGGTAATTTAAATTATTATCAGCTTCGTAATTATTAATTACTTGATGGGATTTTAGTAGCCTGCTAGTCACGTATTCCTACTCCTATATCTGCAATCACTATTTGTAGCTAAATATCTACCACTTAAACATCGGCAAGTCTTATTTGTGGCTGTTATGAGAAAATCATTGAAATGTTTAAAAGCCCATCCTTACCACATCCACCTCAACTCTTATCTTCTGTTCTTATACAGATAGTTTTTCTCCTCCGAATGTCTTGGTTGATAAGAGACTTATTTTTATTTAAATTGGCTACTATTTATTTTTAGAATTGTTCTTTTCTGATTATGTTGTTAAATTAGATAATTTTTTTATTTCTGAAGCATTGATATGTGATTTTTCGTCCCATATCAGAGGCTTGTCTGTATTCGATACCTATCAAATTAAGATACATTCCAATACTTTAGGGATGTGTGTCCAAACCATATACTTAGTTATGCTTGCTATTTAAAAAATGAAAATGAAATGCCAAATAGGAATAAAAAAACGAGTCAATTTGTGATGTTCAAAAATAAGATTCATTTAAATGTATATGCACCTTCAGAGAAGGATTCAAAGCATTTTATATATATATAACACTAGTAAAAATGATAGTTAAAAGTAAGAGTTAATACATATCGGGTCTTATATTTTTAAGAATTAGTGTATCACCAAATCAAATACCTAGTATCACATGCGTGCATTATAGGGTTTCATTTTATCTTCTTAATGATCATTATTTTTATTATCATAGAAGTTACCATTTCTCTTCTTTTTCACAGGCCAACTCGGAAAGCTTACAATATTTTACTTGATGCATTTTCTATATCGGGAATGGTGGAGCAGGCTCGGACCGTGTTTAAGAGTATGAGAAGGGATAGGTGAGTACCATTTCCTTTCTTCTTCAGTCTTTATTAGACAAAAAGAGTTATACATGTTTGGTTCTCCATGGTTATATTTATATTTCAAATTAGTCATGGTCATTGTTTTGTTTATCAATTTGGTCCTCCAACTAATTTTTCTGTTGCAACTTATTCTTTTCTGTCAATTTTTTTTTCACCACTCATGGAAAGTTTTTAGGGGCATTGATTCTTTCTGGTAATTGAGTCGCAATTGACTATTAAACATCTGAAGGAGCTTTCATTTTGAGCAAAATAGGACTAAAATGGAACTTAAATAAGGTTAGCAGAGAAATATATGGTTCAAGGTTCATTTTGTTTCCACCTCTCTGCTTGTTTTTCCTCACCTAATAATGTGTTTAGTTTCACTTGGAATCCATAAAAAAGAAAGAGAGAATTATTGAGGTACTGGTTCTAATTTTTTTCCTTGGAAGAAAAACACATTCACAACACAATTACTGTGGTAAGGTGAAAAATATGTGGGAATAAGAGATGTGAGGCAAATTACAAAATGAAAAACCCAGTCAACAGCCAAGTAAAAATCAAGCATGGATATGATAGATCCATGGCCCTCCCACTTTTTTTACGCAGAAGGAAAAACAAACTCAACGAATACTATTGTTCACTAACGATTAAGGAGGATCTAACGTGGTAAATAAGAAAAAAAATGAAATTTATGTAAAATACCTTTTCTCCATTCAAGTGCAGATCATCTGAAAGGCCAAATACCAATGGTGGATTGTGAGTGAATTCCCATACTGGTTTCTGAAATGAAAGTGTGAATTGCTTTGAATTCTGGTTTTTTTAAATCCTATTTTAGTCCGTCTTTGCAAAACGTCATTTAATAGTCTTTTTATACTTCTATTTTCACTAACAATAAAATTTAAGGATTAAAACAACATTTTTTAAATCCAGGGATATAATGAGATCATGCACGTAGCCGATGGCATAATGTTGGAGACTTATCCAGAGGTTAATTAATAGATAATGGTTTTAGGTATGGTCAGAAATAAATATCAAACATTTTTTAACTGTCACACATTCAAGTGAGTCCATATGGAAAAGTTTATCTCTTGATGGATTGAGATGAATGGGCAGTTAGTGTTTGCTAACAAATCCAAACACACTATTCAAATTCATGTACCAAGTGAATTAGAATTTGAGGATATATTCCTGTCTATATTATTATTTAGTGTACAACACTTAGCACTCTCCTCGTATCATTGTACTTTACCCACGCAGATTCTTTCCAGATCTTTGCTCATACACTACCATGTTGTCTGCTTATATCAATGCATCTGATATGGAGGGTGCTGAGAAGTTTTTCAAAAGATTGATACAGGATGGTGTTGAGCCTAATGTTGTCACTTACGGAACCTTAATGAAAGGGTATGCTAAGATAAACGATCTTGAGATGGTGATGAAAAAGTACGAAGAAATGCTTGAGCGGGGAATAAAGGCCAATCAGGCAATTTTGACTACTATCATGGATGCATATGGAAAAAGTGGAGACTTCGACAGTGCTGTTCATTGGTTTAAGGAAATGGAGTCTAATGGAATCTCTCCCGATAAGAAAGCTAAAAATGTTCTTCTATCTTTAGCAAAAACTGATCAAGAAAGGGAAGAGGTTAATGAGCTCATAGTGCATTTCAGTGAAACTAAAAGTTTACCTAATGGTAGTGGGGTTGTTAGATTTGTTGAGGAAGACGAAGAAGATAATTATGAATATTTTGATGATCAGCTGACCAAGGCTTACGTTGAACATACTGCAGAGGTAAGTTGATAAGTGTCAAGTCCCTTGGGACCAACACACTACAATTTTTGTACACTTATGTAATTGTGGGGTCATTGTATTTTGTGGTATTATCAAGCAATTGAAAGTATTTAGCATGTCTTGTTTTGCCTTTGTTAATAGGGTTCTCAGTTCACATTTATTCCAAATGCGTTATTAATTAATGCAGTGAATTCGTTTTGCAAACTTTCAAGCGTCATCAAGAGTAGCTCAAACGTGCCTTTATCTATCAACTTGTGTGTGTTTTCTTCAATTCCATCCTGTGTACGTGCCAAGTAACAATATTAGGTACATTAGCTTACTTTTAAAAATTTTATATGCTGAATCTTTAGTTTATATCACACCCTTAATTAATTTTCTTTTTTCGTTTTGTTTATGAAAATGGAATTGATGTTTAAATTTCAATTTAGTCAGAATTGGAGGATTGAAATTATAAATACATTTCAATATCTCAAATTTAGGGTACTTATGAGGTAAAAATATATATGAGATCTTGCGATTGATGATCTAGGTCTTTCAATTGTTCTTGGCGAAAAATATCTTGGTATAATTTTAGGGTTTTTAGCTAGAGTATTCAAGATTGAATTCCTTTGTTTATAATGAGAGGTATATTTCATAAGTCTTAAGTTGTTCTGTTATATTCATATTTTAACTAATAGCATTTAATTCTTAAGGTTTATATTTTTCTAAACAGATTTTAAGTATCAGAAGCAGATATTTTTATGATTTTTACTTAAGATTCTTAACAGTTTTATTGGACCCCTTTCTTAGTAATTACCGGACCCTATAATTGGTTTATTAGATAAATTACATTTCCTTTTAGTAGAGGATCTGATTGGGCCATGAGATATTAGATCATGATTCTTTATCACCAAGAGCGTTTCACAACCTTCCAACCTTTTCACCCTGCACCACCCCCAAATTTCATAAATACTTTCATAATTAATGAGTTCGTTAATGGTTGTACATTTAAGTCATTTTGACCGAAATGGTTCAAGGATTCAATGTATACTCCCTTCTTCACTCTGCACCCCATTTCATTTATTTTCCTTCCCTTCTTTCCTTCAGTGTGAGTTCTGTTCACTTGAATAGATTTGGAGGAGAGTGATTGAACGGATTTGAAAAAAAAAATTATTGTTTATTTGAGTGGATTTAGAGGTAGGTGAGAGTGGATTTAGAAGTAAATTTTTTTAATCTGTCACATCAATCAAATCTTACACTAATTCTCACAAACGTTGCTTTCAAATTCATTCTCACAAACCTTCAAATTTATCTTTAAATTCTCTCAAATCACTCTTCCTCAAATCTATTCAAGTGAGTAAAAGGTAAGAGAGATTAAGAGATATATTTTTTAGTTTGTTTGGAAGTGGTGAGACGCTAGAGGAGGTGGTAGTCCTGTTAGTGGTTGGCATTGAATGTGTGAAGTTTTTTTTGAAGATTGTCGCGTGAAATAAGTGTATTGCATTCACTCTTAAACTCGGATATAAAAATGTGATAAATAAAAAAATGGATATGGAAATTCGATTGGATATCCAAATCTGATAACCGTTAATCGGCTTTCAATATGTGAAAAAGGCGCTTCAAATCTGATAACCGTTTATCGGCTTTCAATATGTGAAAAAGGCGTTTCGGATGTCAACATCCGAAGTGAAAATGAATTTGAAGTACAAAAGATTAATCTGACTTCATGTCCGATTCATGTTTTGAATGTTTGGTTTGCAATATTTTTCACGTTTTTTTTTTCATTCCCGTTCTTCCAAAACTCGATAATGTTAGAGCTTCTCAAATCTGTCCTTAGTTTTCTGTGTTAGATTTCACCTTCAAAACATATTGGTGGTTACGATTTGCGTGCAATGCAATCTGACCACTTCATTCTTCCCGGACTTTGCAGATGCATGAGACCCATTGCGTTTATTTGTCTTTTTTGGGTTTCCACGATTTTCCACAATACGCTGTTTTTTTTGTGTGAAATTATTGTTTGGATTTTATGTTGAAAGAAAATTTGAATTTTTCTTTATGGGTTGCTTTTATTTTCTCTCTTTTTAGGAAAAATCTTAGATACAGCTCCGTAGTTGTTTTTGACACTATTTTCTTCAATCAGAAGGGAATTAAATTATATCTTGATAGTTTTAGTGATTAAGGTTTGCTTTAAAGGTGAACATAGTTAATGGAGATAAAACTCCAATTGTGATGAGTACTTATGAAGAAGAAGATGAAGTTATGCTGCCTGAGAAGACGAAGCTGTGGTGCCTGTGTGTGACTAGAAGGAGTGGAACGAGAGTGTGCTGAGAATCTGAGATCCGATGCTAGTTTTTCAAATGCACGAGAAATAATAACTGATAAACTGCTTTATTAAAGAATTTTGACCAACTTTTTTATTTTAATAAATATTAAAAGTGTTTTAAATATGGGCAATTTTGACATTGTGTAAAAATTTGGAGGTGCAGGATGAAAGGACCGAAGGTGTAAGGTGAAACCCCTTACCACAATTCCCCAATCTTGGGTCTGCTAGATGAAAAAGACTTCCGTAAAGGAATTTTGTTGATTTTGTAGATGATCAACCTTACAATTTAAAATAAATGTTTTTAATGTTTTTCGTTTATGATTACCAACAATTTTATTAAATTTTTATATTATTTTGTAACCAATCTTTAACTACTTTTTTATGTTAAAAAATACCTTGATATCTAAACAAATTGTCCTATATATTTTATTACTTTTTAAAAAAATATTATACTTTTAAATCTTATTTACTTTGTAATTTTTTTATTTTAGTTTCCAAATATAGCATTCGTTTATGTAATACTTTTCGTTAGATTATTACTTACTATAGTTAATATGCAATGGAGTCATCATTATTAAATGTTAAAATAAAATAAAATAATTAAAAAAAAAAGTTTAATACGACAAATGAAACGACAATAATAAGAATTCAAACTAAAGACTCCCTTTCTTGAAAAATAAATTAGTATCTAAGTGAAATATGTATAATTTTTAAGTTGACAATTTTACGTGTTGGACTTTGCTCGTGTAATAATGTTTTTTTTAATAAACTGTCATGTGATGACAAATGATAAATTTTTTTATGCAAAACACATAAGAAAAAACACTTTACAATAGACTTTAAAAAAATAAAATAATTTTTTAATTCAAATTATACATAAATTACAATTATTAATTACTGTCCAAATTGACTATTGTTTATAAAACAATAATTTTGTAAATTTTAACTAACTCTTATGTTAAATCCTTAAAATAACATATTAGTTCTAACTTAAAAAACAATAAACACAAATTAGGATGTTAATAACATAATACATAATTAAATTACTTTAAAAAAATATTGTTAGAGTGGTTGTTTAGTTTTATAACTCATTTTTACGTGTTAGATGTTATTATTAGCCTATTTTACATTATAAAACAAGTTATTACTTGCAATCTCATATATAGAAAAAGAAAGAAAAGTTAAGACAAATAACAATTTTAAAAATGGCAAGTGGGACATTTGTTACTTCAGAAAATTCAAGACAACATGAAAGCAGAATTACAGTATTCGTGTTGATCACATGTTTTGTAGCAGCCATGGGTGGTTTACTCTTTGGTTATGATCTTGGAATCACAGGAGGAGTAACTTCTATGGAACCATTTTTAATAAAATTCTTTCCAAGTGTTTATAAACAAATGAAAGATGATTCTAATCATGAAAGTCAATATTGTAAATTTGACAATGAACTCCTTACTTTGTTCACCTCTTCTTTATATCTTGCTGCGTTAGTAGCTTCCCTTTTTGCTTCCACCACAACAAGAATGATGGGACGCAAGACCTCAATGTTTGCAGGTGGATTATTCTTCCTTGTCGGTGCATTGTTGAATGGTTTTGCCATCAATATTGAAATGCTCATCATAGGTCGTTTACTACTTGGTTTTGGTGTTGGATATTGTAATCAGGTGAGGCTCTATATCAATGTCAATGCTTTCAAATTTTGTTAAAAGGGTATGGAGAAATTGTAATGATTAAATTGTTTTTGACTTTTCCTTTGTTTTTTTATTATTATTTGCTATAGTCTTTACCCGTGTATTTGTCTGAAATGGCTCCAACATCAATAAGAGGTGCACTTAACATTGGATTTCAAATGATGATCACAATTGGCATCTTGGTTGCAAACCTTATTAATTATGGCACTGCCAAACTAGAACATGGTTGGAGAATTTCTTTAGGTGTTGGTGCAGTTCCTGCAATCATATTATGTGTAGGATCTCTTTTCTTAGGTGACACTCCTAACTCCTTAATTGAAAGAGGTAAAAAAGAAACAGCTAAGAAAATGTTGCAAAAGATTCGTGGTATGGATAATGTTGATGAGGAGTTCCAAGACCTCATTGATGCAGCTGAAGCAGCTAGAGATGTGGAACATCCATGGAAGAACATCACAAAACCAAAATACAGACCTCAACTGATTTTTTGTTCTCTCATTCCATTTTTCCAACAATTCACTGGCATCAATGTCATCATGTTCTATGCACCTGTCCTCTTTAAAACTTTAGGCTTTGGTAATGATACTTCTCTTATGTCTTCTGTTATCACTGGAGGTGTTAATGTGGTTGCCACTATTGTTTCTATTTTCTCTGTGGACAAGTTTGGAAGAAGGATATTGTTCCTCGAAGGCGGCATTCAGATGCTTATTTGTCAGGTAAAAATATTAAATTAATCGATAAAAAGTATTTGTTATTTTAGTATGTAAGGAGATGAAATTTTACCATTGAAGTCATTTGTTAACCTAAATACATAATAATTATGTGTAGCTTGCTGTTGGAATTATGATTGCTCTAAAATTTGGAGTGAGTGGTGAAGGCTATTTTACCAATGGAGAAGCTGGTCTTCTCTTATTCTTTATATGTGCATATGTTGCAGCATATGCATGGTCTTGGGGTCCACTAGGGTGGTTGGTTCCTAGTGAAATATGTTCTCTTGAGGTTCGATCTGCTGGTCAAAGTACAAATGTTGCTGTAAACATGTTATTTACCTTTGTCATTGCTCAAGTTTTCTTAACCATGCTTTGTCACTTGAAGTTCGGTCTTTTCTTCTTCTTTGCTGGATTTGTGCTTATCATGACAATTTTTGTTGCCTTGTTCTTGCCGGAGACAAAAAATGTTCAAATTGAAGAAATGAATAAAGTTTGGAAATCACATTGGTTTTGGAGGAAGTTTATTCAAGAGAGTATAGTCATCATTGAACATCCTCATATAACTACAATTTGAAGTTTGATTGACCGAGAAGTTCAACAAAATCTCTATCATTTCCCAAACAACTCATTGAGATTTAGTCTTATTATATGTATCAAATATATTCAGATATCAAGTTCATAAAAAAATTATTTATTCTATTTTATTTTATGATCAATTGCTTAAATACCATGACAGATAAAAAAAATGAGAAATAAAAGAAACGAGTTTAACTAATTGAAAAAAAAATATTATTTTATGATCAATTGCTTAAATATCAATTATCACTCTTAAAATTTAGTCATAATTAAAATTGGTTTGGAATTATAATTCTCACATGAGTTGAGCAAATAAGAAGGTTATAAATTATAATTTTATCTCGGAATTCAATCAATTTTGATATCTCAAAATTAGGATAGTTATGCGGTGAAGATTTATCAGGTTTGACAAATAAAAGAAAAAGAAACAATACATTGCTGTGGATATTGACAACCACCATCAAATTAAGAGATGGAACATGTGAAAATATTATATTTTTTATCTGCCCTGAAACATATGAATGGAACATTATTTCTTTTTTTGAATAGTTATTTTTCTTGCAGTTTTCTTGAAGTTTTAAATACTTATATTTTTTCACTCTTTTAAATTTATTTATTTTCTGTGTATTTCACTCTAGCAAATTTTATTTTTGGGTTTAGAATGTATGAGTTTCGACCCTGAATAGAACAGAAATTTACTCAGCTCAAAGAACATCATTTTAGTACAAATTTACTCAGCTCAAAGAACATCATTTTAGTACAAACTTCCTTCACTGCACTATGCTGTATTTGCAGCTTCAGATTATACAATTGTACAAGCCTGTTAAACTGATTCATACAAGATATGGAAACAAAAGTCTCACAGAACAAGTCAGAATTTTCAAACATGAATGAATATGATGACTATGAAACTGATATCGATTTCAATAAATCATCCACGTATACTTTAAGTTTACTTTTTGTGATTGCACCTTCCCTTCTGCTTTCTGGAACTTCTTCCCCGTTCTTGAAGAGTATTAGTGTTGGTAATCCATAAACTTTATACTCTTCAATTAGCCGTGGGTTGGCATCATGATCAATCTTCACAACAATTAATCGGTCTTCGTATTCCTGCAATTTATTATATACAAAAATTCAGGGGAAATTTTTGACCCTAAAGAACACTTTCACACTGGTTTATAGGAAAATCTTGATATATGTTTCACATTCAGAGAAAATTCTGATCCTTTAATCATGAATAAGAATGATCCAATCATAACTAATTTTCTCAAAAGCTAATTTTGGATTATTTCACTATGAGGAGTGTTGACAAAACACTCTCTAACACTATGATAAGACCCATACAATTTTTGTGATTTCTAACTACCAAACGCTGATTCAAGGGCTTTTTAAACTCTTTCAATGATGGAAAGTTTGATTTCATGTCATCATTTGAAACTAGGGAACATCTTCAATATGTTCAGCTGCTATTACCAGTCATGCTCATCAGAAACTTCATAATAAACTAGAAAATGTTGCATCAATTATATCCATAGTAAAACCTGAGTACTATGGAACTTCGAAAACACAAATTTAACATTCCTTACTTTAAAGGGTTGTTCAAATGGGTCTACAACAGGGGTTCAAGATTCACCATGGCCTTTACCTATGATTGATTGAGTTTTATTTAGCCAACAATTCCAGATGATTTTCTGTTGTTTCCAATCTGTATCAGAAATTTCAAATCTGAAAGTGTAGTCCTGACATAATTTTTTAAAGGCATTCACCACGATTTTTTCACACAGATAGCACATTGTCAATTTCCTTTTACCAAAATAGCATGCTGTGGGTTTTATTAACCGTGTCAGTTCAGAATTAGATTCCCAAGAAACTGAATTCTGAGTTGGTGTTTCTGTTAAAAAAACATGTTAATGTAAAATCATGAATACTAGTGAAACTATGCTATGTTGACAAAAGAATTTATCTGTGTAAAAAATTTCATCCGCCACTCGTTTCAGGTCTTTCAGATCAGTTTCTAACTCCTTGAATCTTGTTTTTCAGCCAATTAACAAGACCAATCTAACAGTAAACTAAATGCAACAAATACGCAGTATCAAACGATGAAAGTGTAAATCTCCATTCTTTATATATTAAAGCAGAATTGTTAGAGAAAAAAGTTACCAATTGTAGTGTTTTTCTAAATATTGGACGGCTTTCTTTAAAAACTTGAAATATCTGTTTCTGGAGATAAACCCTTTTTAGAAAAAAGGCAGAAAACATGTTTACAAACACACACACACACATTAACCTGCAATCAAGAATTCAGATTAGAAAGAAAATCAGATGTTATATACACCAACAAAGAATCAAGAAAACCTCCCAAAAATGCATAAAGGTAGTTAACTAACAGAACAGTAGTAGCTTTTACTATAGAAGCAAAAGAACATGGGAATTAGAGAGAGAGAGAGAGAGAGAGAGAGAGAGAGAGAGAGAGAGAGAGAAAACAAACCTTAGCAAGGGATTCCATAGCGGGAGAGATGAGACGGCAAGGACCACACCAAGTGGCGACGAACTCAACCAGAACAGGACGGTTCGCCTCCAAGACCGTCTCCTTGAATTGGCTCTCGTTAATCTCCGCCACTCCCGCACCGCACGTCACCGTCAGTTGAGGAACCGCAGAGGAGTGATTCCGGAATCTGGGTCTTGTTCGGAGAGACCAGAGCCTCTGCCTCGCCGCGACCGACCAGGAGCTAGAGACAGGAACAGAGTACGAGGTTGACGCAGATGCAGACACTGAACGCACCGGAACCGGAGGGAGTGACAGTGTCACGGCGTCCATGTGTTGGGAATGAAACGATAAAGGAATGGAAAAGTTACGACGAAGAATCGATGTTACTTTTAGTGTGTGATTTCTCTTCCCCAATTATATATTACATAAATATATAAATAAATATTCGTTATTTTGTGGCCACATACATAGATCCATACACCACTGCAATATTCACCATCCAATTAATTAAAAATTATACCACAAAATTAATTAAAACACACACGATCATAACTAAATAGAAAAGTATCAAATTGGAATAATTTTATCTCAGGTTCGGTATATCACGGGTTACTCACTTAGTCACTTAATGAGTCAACTCAACCTGATTTACTTGTTAGCGAATTGAAAAAATTTAAATCCGGTTTAATCCGAGTTGACTCACTAACTTACTTAATTATAATTTTTTTTAAAATAAAAAAATTATAATTTTTTTAATTCAAATCTAAATAAATTTTACTCTAAAATGATATTAAACTCCAAAAACAATTCAAACAAAAAAATATCATATAATCCAAGTCTAATCCAAAAACAAGGACGAACAAATAAGTTTTTAATATTGATAATTTTTTTATTATTTGTTCATTTATAATATTAGAGTCTTGAATAAATAAATCTATAATATTTTTCTCTCTTAAAAACATTTTTTTATATCCAATATAATAAAAAATACTAACTAATAATATTAAAACAAAAAATAATAAATAATTAAATTAAATTAGGTGGGTCGGTGAGTCGACTTGGCTCACCATGGGTTCAACCGGATGTGCCGGTTCTAAGTGAGCTGAGTTGAAAACTAACTCATATAAAAAAAATACATTTTTTTCAAACTCAATCTGACTCAAACTCATAATAAAGTTAACGGGTTAGAACCATTTTGATAACACTACTTTAATGTGTTCTGTTATAAACTAAGAGAGTTCCTTATACAGAAGACATTGATTTCGGTGTTCATGTGATGAAAGTTTATGTTTAATGCGTCTAATAAATATATTTAAGATTATATTATAGCATATCTTTTAGTGGATTAATGTATGTCTAACGCGTTTAATGATTAGACGTTCTACTTATAGCAAATTTTTAGACTTTGTTCATATTAATTATTTTAATGATTTTTTGTTGTCTTAGTTTTATATACAAAGTGATGTTAAACTACTTAAAGGATGATATACAATACATCTTTCTGCATATAAATTTTTGTATAATTTAATTTCTTTCTCTTTTATCAATCTTAATCGTTCTATACGTATTTTTTTATAGGGAAATGATACTTGTATGTGATTTTTTAATAAATTTATTCTATTTCATGTGAATTCGTTTATAAATTGGTTTGTTAACAATCTTAACAATCTTAATATTTTTATATTTTTAAATTGGTTTTATAAGTATATGAGTTTTTATGTACTCATTATTAAAACAAATTTAACAAATAATTCACTTGTATCATCGTAGATCATAGTCACAAAAATCTTTAAATTACTTTACTCTGACTTTTTACTGACTTCAATCAACAAGTCATACATTTCTTTCCAAAAATCATATTTTTTATATCTTTTGTCATTAAAAAGGGAACGATAGATGAATCAAAACTAAAATAAAGACAAAGATTTGAAATATAAATTAAGAAGAGAAAGATGATGAAGAGTTTTCATAGATGTATTGTAATAAAATAAATTATCAATGGTAAACTATAATTAATATTGATTTTGTTATTTTTTCCTGTTTAAGTTCTATAGATGTTTGGAATTGTACTTTCAATTTGTTACAGCTTGTTTATATTTGATCTTTTTATTTATATTTATCCCGATATTTTAAAGTTACTTGATATAATAAAATAAAAGAAAAAAATATATTGAAGTAATTGTCCTAAAATTGTCCATATCATACTAAATATAAATGTTGTCCCTCCACATTCTTCTTCTCGAATTGACTTTAAATTTTTAATATGTAGAAAGAGTAAACATATACCTATAACACATTGTTATACAATAAACTCAAAATGAACAAAAAAATTAAGGATGCGAGTATAGATATGAATAATACTCAATTTTTTAATTAAGTATGAAAAAAAGGAAGAATATTGTCGCAACCGGAATCGCGACGGGACGACGACCCGAAAAATAAAACGGGTTTTGAAAAAGAAATTTGGA